>NC_089721.1:33273833-33965333 GCF_031753505.1 Anomalospiza imberbis | reverse complement strand
TCTCTTCAATCACCAACAAGAAGGTCCTATTGTTTTCTCACCCCTACTTACAAGAAACAGGAATTGTTATCCTAGGTGACTGCTGAATTGGTTTTTAATGAATAGAAGAAAACAGAATGTAAACCATAACATAAAAGAGCATAATAAAAAGGCTTATTTTAAAATACTTTGCATCTTGCAGTACAAAAATCTGTTTGGGTAGAAAGTGAATAAAGTTTTCTCATTTGAAGAAAATCTAGCAGAAGATATGTCACAGATAAAATTTAACAGAATAACTCAGACAGTAATGGGGAAGCTATGTGAGATCTTTATCATTCTTTTACTGTGATGCCAGTTTTTGGTGAAACAATATTTATAATGGGAATATTATCTCACTTTCACAAGAAAATAAAATTAATCCAGTTTATAAAATAGATGAAATGTTAAACAAGAATGAGAAAAAATAAATCACCCTTAATATGTATTTACAACTTTTTGTCCTCCAAGATCTTTAAACTTCTGTTAATATGTGTTAATTCTTAATTAGTCTTGTCAGTGTGTCGGTGTAAAACAAAGTGTTAAATGTATGCTATCACATATCATAGTATCAGATGACTTGCAACCACTGTACATAATTTTGTGATAAAATTCAAATATACTTGGTAGGATTTAACTCTGTATTTTTCTTTTTGAAATGTTTATTTTGATGCTAATACAAGTAATGCAGCTTATTTTCTTGATACTGCGTGTAGAATGGCCCTAGAAAGAATCATCACTTCATCTAGTATGCTGATTTTGGCTGGGGTAGGGTTACTTTTCTTCACAGTGGCTGGTATGGGGCTGTGTTTTGGATTTGTGCCCACAGAGTTGATAATAGAGAGATGTTTTTGTTACTGCTGAGCAGGGCCTGCACAGAGCCATGGTCTTTTCTCCTTCTTTTACTGCCCCACTGGCAAGGAAGTTGAGGGTGCCTGGGAATCTGGGAGGAGACAGAGCCAGGACAGGTGACCCCAACTGACTAAAAGGATATTCCTGACTATGTGGCATAACATCAATATATAATATAAGGGAGGGGGAAGAGGAAGGGGGAACATTTGGAGTGATGGCATTTGTCTTCCCAAGTCACCATTATGTGTGATGGGGCCCTACTCTCCTGGAGATGGCTGGACACTTGCTGCTTAAGGGAAGCACTGAATTAATTTCCTGTTTTGCTTTGCCTGTGTGCATAGGTTTGCTTTCCCTATACAACTGTCTTTATCTTAACCCATGGGTTTTCTATCTTTTACCCTTCTGGTTGTCTTCCTGCTTCTGGGAGAGAGAGTGAGCAGCTGTGTGGGGTTCAATGGCTGGATGGCATTGAACCATGATAAAGAAAATGCAAGAAAAATCTGCATGTGGCTTTACCAAGTTTTATTCCTTTGAACACTGTGCATTTGTCTTTTGAAACACTCTAGTAACATAAACATTTGCAAAACATTTCTTAACCAACAAAGGATCCACAAATTCCTTTCCTTCAGCTTTCTACACACTGACTGTATTTTTAATCCTTCAATTTGACCAGTCTGTTTTGGTATAATTTCATTGTCATTGCTGTAGAAGTCTTCTTGAATTTTTTGAATTGCAAATGAAGAAAATTCTAAATAGCTAAAATTTTTCTCTATTTTTTTTCTCCTAGTGCTATGGAGTAGAGGTAATGGAGTAGCAATTGCAGAGACCTGTGGCAGCAATGAAGGATAGATGTAATAATCAGGATAGAAGAAGATAGTTTGCCTTGAAGTAAAGTTTGCTAAGATGACATGACTAAAACCAGTAAGTATTTAATAATACTGTTAAGACACAGGAAGATGCAATATTTTTATAAGTACATGATCAGCACAGGGGCAAATAAATTGTATTGTGTGAATTTCAATGGTAATAATATTTTTACTGTAGGACTCTGTCCTACATATGGTCTTATAGAGACTGAAATATGGTCTTATTACAGACTGAAAAACCTCAGAATTTCTCACACTATATTTTAATATGATTTATGTCATGCAGGGACTAATAGTTAAAGGGTGGCTGGACAGGAACAAACGCATATCCAAACCAATGTGGTTTAATCCTACGTTCTTCCTTTATTGTTTACAGACAGTAGTTTTTATACACTTCAGATAGTTTACAATCATGAGCACACCCTCATTGGCAAGCAAACATTGTTTGTTCCTGTCTTGAGGTGGCTAAAGTTTCACACTGCAGACCTATACTAATTCACGCCTAGATAGCTCAGTACATTCAGTTATACCTTATCATAATTTCTGACTGCACCACAAACTTATCCTTAACTGTGCCACAGGCTTTCAGGCCTACGAGGCCCACATCTGAGGCCTAGGCTGGGGTAGCTCAACCTTCACTTCAAACATACAAACCACGAACATCCAGAACGTGACCCATTTCTCTCAGAAATTGCTCTACATTTATGTATTGCATCTATATGAAACTTTAAGAACAAAAAATCCAAATGGTCTATGGATTGGAGGGTGGGGCAGGGGATGAGCAGGTCTGAAAAGAATGGAATTTTTTCCGCTCCATAAGTCTAGAATATTTTAAATATTTTGCATGGTTTTATTGAGTTCCTCTGAGGTTTCTTAGCTTTAGTAAATATAAACAAAGAAGTAAGTGGCATTATTTCAGCTTTCATTATTTTCAGGATTCCACTCCCTTTCACACCATTAACTGCACTGTTAAATAAGGCTGGATTTTGCATTATTGCTTTTTTTACCAATATTTGAGAAAAATAAAAGAAATTTTATAGTACTGAAAACCAGCTGATGGATGCAGCAGTTTTGTCTGTAATGGAATACTGACTTGTCATACAATTATGTGGAAAGTGATATAAGTAGTATCTTTCTAAAATCACTGTTAAGAGTCTAAAATGTATCTTTGTCACACACTGCTTGTTACAAACAAGATAGATAAGAGCCTTCTGGCTCAGTCTTTTTCATAGAAAGACAGATTCATGTTTCCATTAAATATCTGTATTTTGAAACAAAAACAAAAAAGCATCTGTAGCTGTTAGTTCTCATTTATAAAGATCATAGAAGAATTACATAAACTTAGCTAGATGATGTTATTGGCAAAAACATGAACTACTTTATTTTCCACCTCTTTTCCCTGTGTTTTGAGAGCAGGATGAAAGACTGAAACAGATTAAGTGTATGCTATATCAGATTATGTCTTAAAATTGAAATTATTTCATAGCTGATAAATCCTGCTGTTAAGGTTAACACTTCAGTAATTAATGTACTTTTGCAAAAGAGGGTGGTGGTTTTTCCTAACATGACAGTTGCAGAGACAGAGTTTGTCACATTGTGCTGAACACGAAATATAATGGTCATCTGCTTAATTTCAGAAAAATAAGTGAAAAATTCCAAACAAAAAAAAAGCCCCAAGAAAATATACTACTATAATCTTGGTTGAAAAAACCCAACATAAATGCATGATCACTATCTTGAATGTTATTTTTAATTTCACTGTCTTCAATACCAAAAACACAGGTCACTTTTTCTGAATGTTATAGAATTTTCAAACTGCATATAAGATTCAAAGTCACTAAGCACAGGGAAGATATACATGAATCTTCAGTATTATGTTTTAAAAAAATTAAAAATCATGGGTTTTGGGGTTGTTTTGTTTTTTCAATCAAGAGACTATACTGAAGTTCATCAGCTTTTAAGTTTTACTGGAAAATATGGTGAGATCCTATTCTGTGAATACTAGACAACTCTACATTTTCTCCTTTCACAGGAAAACAAAACCAACAATTTTATCCCTCTGTAGATCACTATATGTTTAATTTTCTTTTTGTTTAGTAAAAGAGATTAAATTTAGTTAAATATTATCAAGATGTGTGTGCCTACAATCTTAACAGACGTATTTATTTTTTCATATTATTTCAGTGTCTTCCAAGAAACAAAAAAAAATGTATTTTTTAATAATTCAGATAATGAATCAAAGGAACTCTCTATCACTGGGTTTTCTGTATATAGCTATAGAATCAAAACTGACATCTCACCAATTGTGTGTATTTCACTATCTCTGAATTTCTGCTGTAGATAAAGGCAAGGCTATACAGTTTCTGCTTTCCATATTTCTGCCTCAAAATATCCAATGAATAGAAATCATAAGAAAAAGGATGTGAAAGAATTTTAATTAATAGCAGGACAAACTCAGACCCTAAAAAATCATGCATGGAAGGAAAGTTTTGAAATTACAGAATATGTTTTTAAGGAAAACATAAGATATTCATATTCTTCTTTTAAAATCCTGATACTTTAGGGAATTTTTCAGAATATCTACAATAACGCAAATATTTGTTTCATAGATTTGATAAATAAATAGCATGTTCAGGTTAGTTTCATATTTTTTTGTTTAGATTCAAGGGTGATTTTAACATACATATCTGCAAAAAAAATTATTTGTGAATAGTGATCAGTTCATGTCTTTTTTGCCAAACACTTTACATTATCACTTCAGCTGACTCAGTGTTCAGTGGGTGTAAGCTCCCAATGACTTTACAGTCAAGGCAAACATTATGACAAGTAACTGCATAATAAATCTGCTTAGAGAAGCATGCATGTTTACTATCATATCACAAGAAACAACCTTATTTAAAGATGAACTTTTGCCCTTTCCATAGCTCTCTCATGACCTTAAAATGTCATCACAAGAGTGTCCACACTCTGTGGTTAATTTATCACAATGACATCTGGCACAGAGCTTGCTCAAAGCAGTGTCCCACATGGCACAATGAACTCAATAACAGAATACACTTTTATGCTTTGTTTTCCTCCTTCCTCTTCACCTGTCAGGGAGCACAAGAAATTTCTTTGGATGCATTAATTGTACATACACACTTGTACATGTAATCCTGTTTTGTGAGAAGCTCCATCTAAAATAGACTGCTTGTATTGTTCTTTCTCTTTGACTAGTAACAGTGATCTGCATGCAGCAGGGCATAGAAGGAGAAAAGTATGCAGGCAGTGTAGAAGAAGAAAGAAAAGGACCGTTTCATCCATATATATGTAGGAATAGATTAGTTTGGAAAAAGCAGAGACTATATATCTAGTCTGTGTTATATTTTTGTATCCTTTTTCTGGGGTGGATGTCTTCACTCAACTCCACTCAATGGGTCAACAGGTTAAGTTCTAACTATGATATGTGCTTGTGATACACCTGCAATTAGTACACGTACAATTGTGATACATATACAATTAGTATTTTTAGGGAGAAAACCAACCTAAGTGCCTCAAAACTAAACACAAGCACAGTTTTCATTATCTCTTTCTCCTACTTTCCTATTCAAATATTTCTGTACCTAAAATTGTAACAGAAACTCTTGAGTTAATAATGGAAAATTTAAACAATATTCACTTCCAGAATGCTGATTTCTGGAAATATTCATAAGTAAAACAATTAAAAATATTTTCTTTTTTGAAACACATTTATGAAACGTCTACAAAAATATTGGAATTGAATAAAATTAAAGAACATCTTTAAAGAGGCAGGACTAGTCATTAGATGGAAACATCCTTCCTAAATATTATTGCAGCTTTCATGATGTGATTTATTTCTAGTAACTGAATTCAAAGTCTGCAATTATTTATTATTTACCTAGCTGGTATTTCATCTCCAAAGCTTAATGGTGAGGCTGCATGCAAAAGCAACCACAATTTGGGTAATTTAAACCAGAGTTAGTATTACTACCTGATTTTCACTGAGACAAAAATAAAATTCTTATTCCAATGATGTATTTCAAACTTCATGATGTCTTATAATGGTTTACTTTATCAGTGAAGAAAAACATTACCCAAAACCTACAGTGTTATTTAGCCATGTTTGTTCCCCTGCTTGCAGTCACAGAGAGTAATAGATATGCTGCATTCATGAAGCTGCATTGTACACTGATATTCCTTATATTTTCAAATTGCAATACAGCAAGTTATAAATGTGAGCATAAAGATTTTGGTTGCTTCTTTGGAATTAAATAATGTGAAATATTATGAGCTAATAGTACATATGAATGTCCACGAGGAAGATATAATGATAGAGATACACAAAGAAAAAAATAAATTTTGGCAAGAGAAAGAAAATATTTTTCAATATTGTACATTACAGAAAGACTATTGTAGGCATTTTCAGATAAAAAAGTTGAATAATTCCAATGGCATAATCTGTGATAAGGGTAAAACCAAAAGTCACAAATTCTTCATTAAGTTTTCCATTATTTTTATATCAATCCATAATAAGATCTTCAAAAGCCACTAGTTAAGAACTTCAAGGTGGTGAAAATACAACTTTTTCCTGCTTTTTTCTGTTGAAGGGTTTCAACAGGTTGTTCTAATTGGAAGGAATAAATGCACTGGCAATGCAGTTTCTTAATGTATAATTTTGTCTTAAGGAAACAAGACAAAATTATTTTACAATATTATTTTACAATACGAAAATGTTTTTTACAATATTAAATTTTTAAAAAAATTATTTTACAATATTATTTTACAATATGAAAATGTTTTGACTTTCCTATTCTAGAAGATAGCTTTCATTAGTGGGGAATCTTGTATAGTTTAAATGCCAGATGTCACTTTTTCTTTCTGCATACAGCACAAGAAAACTTTCAGAGGCCAGTTTAGCACCAATGGATGCCCATTTTGGAGAAACACAGCATTTTCTTAAAGGCCACAAGATGGCAAATTTTCTCAACAGTCCACATGCACTTGTGGCCAGCCAAAATGCGCAAATTCTAAAGTAAATAGTAGTCCACAGAGTTCAGTTTTATTTTGGAGGTTTGTATGTCTTATTGCAGTTCATTACATTACATCTGTTACAGAAACACAATGTCATATCCATGTGAAGGAAAGAGCTAAGAAGGGTATGTCAGTTAACTTATCTGCAACCAAACCTGGCTTCCTGTACCATGAGTTCAACATGCAATTTTCTGATCATAGAAGAATCGATGATGTGTATGAAAATATTTTTAAATAAAGGATGAATTAGCTTTTAAGCAAAACTTTATTTATTTGCATTTTTATTATTCTTTCTCTTCCTAAAGTTAGCATAAGAATATTGGATTAACATGAATCTAGCTTAGCTGAAACAACACCAGAATATATTCTTGTTATCTCACAAATTATTATGGAATTTCCTTTTCTCCAAATGTTAGAAAGCTTTCAGTTTAAATGGAGGATAGGGGATCCTGCAGCACAAAGCATGCAGAATGTAAGACGGTTCCAAGGGCTCTTCAAAAAGGTATAATTGCAGTGGCCATGAGATGTCATGGAGGAGACTGATGGAATTTTCTGAAAAGTGTTGTTTCTTTCTAGAGATGGGACAGGCAATAAAATGGGAATACCTGATGCACAATCATAATTCCCATTTGGCCAGATGAGCTGGTTGTCTCTACTGCTAAATGTGTATAACTGGTTGTGGCAGACAACTAAGGAAAGAAAGAGGGGAAGAGAGACTTGCAAATTCATACAGGTTGTGAAGATTGGTACTGGACTACTTAGTGTGAGCTACTGCCAGTCCTTGAAACAGACTCCATAGTACCCTGTAATATAATTATAGCTGTAGGTTTCCATACTATCACTTCTCCCTCTCAGATATGCTTCTCCAGTTTGCCTGACATACCCATCATTTGCTTAATAACTTTATTTCTGGAGTGAAACCTGAAGAAGACTGGTAATGTCTTCACTTTGGCTGACTATCTTGTAAATAAAGGCTATATCAATTGCTTGTACCACTGGGTCACCCACTACCATGTCCAAAACAGGAAAGTCATGTGATCACCTAGAGTACCTCTTCTCGATTAGGATCAGGTGGAAGATCTTTTCTGATCTCCCTTTGACACTAAACTACCTGAATCACATGAGTTGTCCTGACTTGAAAGACAGGTGTCTGCCAAGGAAAGCAGGAACCTCCCTTGGAATGGAAAATGTAGCTCTCTTCCTTCCAAATTATTACAACTTTGAAGTTACAGGGTTTCAGGCAGAGATATAGGAAAAGGAATAACAGTTCTTTATTACTATATATGTATGTGTATCACAAGACAAACAAACAACAACAACAGCTGTGGCACTGACACCAAACAGAGCACAAACCCGGTCCCAGCCTCTTGTGGCCGCAGGCACCTTCCCCATTGGCGCAGTTCCGGTCGCAGCCAGCAGGGGCGCTGCTGGCTCCCGGCGGGCAGGGCAGGTGCGGTGATTCCCCGCGGCTGCAGGGGGCGCTGTGGAGCGAGTCCGGCCGCCTCCCTCAGTGGGTAATGGGGGGCAGGCTGGCGGAAAGGGGCTTCCTTTACAAACCCCCAGTGGCAGCCGAGCCCAGTGCCTCTCTGGATGGCAAAATGGACTGCAGCAGGACCCTCGGAGCAGCCGGCTGGAACAGAAGAGACAGCCGGTGGCACACGCAGGGTGGCCACCAAAGACTCCAAAGCAAAGACTCCAGAGCCATGGCAGGAGCTGTGGGACTCCTGGCAAACATAGGGTGTCAGGTTAAAGAGTAGCAAAAATCTCGAAGCAGCGGCAGAAAACAGCAGTGCTGGGAAGCGGCAGGAAGGTTGCTGCAGGCAGCTGCCACAAGCCACCAGGAGAGGCTCTCTCCAGGAAAGGATCGGGTTTTGGAGCCCCTTCCCAGTGAGGCCACGTGTTGGAGAGGTCCCAGTTCAACAGCTGCTCTTGCAAGCAAACAATGTCCCATGATAAGGACATGTAGTGAAAGATAAAAGCTCTGCAGTGGCAGTGAATCCTCTGGCCTCAACAGTCCAGCACCAAAACCACACCGCTCAGATTCCAGGAGGGAGAGAGCTGGAGCGACGCATGGGCCCAGCCCCTCAACCCCAGCCAAAATCTCGTGGTATCTCTGCACTTCACAAGAGAAAGCCCCACAGCCAAGAGACAGCAGCAAAACCTTCCCTCTCCTTCTCCTCCCAGCCACATCCTTTGTCTCTTAACTATTGTCATTACCATCTCTTAGGCAACAAATGTGAGAAGATTTCCTTAGAGAAAGGGGAGAAAAAAAACGGAAAAAATCCAAACCTCCAACAGGAGCATAACTTCCAGGGAAGGCTGAATATAATACAGCTGATCTTTGTGTGAATCCCACCAAAGTAGCAGGTTAAATCCCTGTGTGGGATATTCACTTAGGAGTTGGACTTGATGACCCTTGTGGGTCTCTTCCAATTCTTTCTGTAACTCAAATATAAAGATGAAATTATTTTCATGTGTTGATAGAAGCAACCGTAAAGCCAACCTGATTAGAAAGGAAAAATAACTGAACACAAAAAAATGCCAAAAAAGACTAATACAGAGTGGCCTTCCAGACTGAACTAGAAAACTTGACTTATGTATCAGAAATTGAAAATTGCAACTATACTCATTGAACTTCCTCCAGGGTACACAGAAATATCCTGAGATACCATCAATAAGTACAAAATCAAGGGATTGGCAACTTCTTGTCTGAGAAGGTAGAATACTCTAAAAAAATAAAATTGCTCTGAAAGATCAGAAAATACCATAATCTATTGGATGCTATCAGGTGAAAAATAGAGATTAACAATATGTATTGGTTGCTTGAAGTAGGGTGCCTTATATATCTATGTTGTAAAAGTAATTTAATTATTGCCTAAATGGATCCTCCCTCTCTGAGAACTTTTTGGGTTGATTTCCACATGAGGCTTCTGCAGGGTCTTGGACTCTCAATCCAGACTCTGTTTCACCAAAAATTTTTGAACTGAGACTCTGCCCCTGATCAGTTTGTCTTGTCCTCCCCCTGTTTCTGGATTGTTTGAGTCCTTCTGAAAGGTGTCTAATTTGCTTAATTTACTACATTAATATTATATAAATAATACCAATTTACTATATAAAAGCAGAGAAAATGGATTCAGGAACAAGAAGTGGTTTAACACCTACAGTCATATAAAATCTTATGTCCAGCCCTTTGAAATTTCTTGCTTTCCAGGTGAGTGTGGACACATCCCATGACTCTGCTGAGAGTGACACTTTTGATTGTATTGAATTCTGAACCCTGTCTGTCAATTTTAAGTGTTAATTTTCGTTTTCCTACTATCATGTATTAAGAATTATAAGACTGACTTCAGTCCCTTTTTACTGCCTAAAGCTGCCTGGATGCATTTACAATTTCAGCTTCCATGACATCATGTTCAATGAGCTCCCAATTTAATTGCATTTTATTTAAAGAAACCTTCCTAAAAAACCCCCAAAACTAACAAATAAAGATTAATCGTACTTCATTAACTTTTTCTATGTTCCATGCGTTTATGTAGATTTCTGTCATAATTTCTTCAGTTATCTTGCTTTTACCTTGAATGGTATATTGTATTTATTCTCCCATTAGTTTATGTAGAAATTACTTTGATCATCCTTTCTCTGTTTTTATACAAAGGAAGGAACAGAATCACATGGAATATGTTAATCAGATTTACCATAAATATTAATTGAATAACTATTTCATTCTGTCTATATTTACTTTGAAATAAAGGACAATGTTTGATTTGTCTTTGCCTGTTTACCTGTGACTGGAGCCACTGGAACCAACAAAGCTTATTCCAAGTGCTGTCCTGTGTGTTACTATAGCTACTTGATTTCTTAGTAATCATAAACTTAATTGATAATTCATTTAGGTGCTAAGCACTTTGGTCTGAGCTGGCAGACTAACTGCAAACTCTAAAATAAATTTGAGTATTTAACTGGAGGAAAATTTGTTTCCAGCAGAATTGAACATACAATGCATTAATTGTAGACATTTTTTATTTATGCACAAATTACCAGACTATAAATAACCACAACATTCTCCATGTTTTGTGTTAATAATGTTCTTATTTTTTTCCCCAGTATCTTTGCAAAAGTCAACTTGGAACTCCATTAGAGACTAACTTGCTCATTCATACAGGTCTTTTCTGATACATATGTAGCAGCTATCACACTGACAAAATATGCTCTTTGAAGAACTTTGATTCTGTGAGACACTCCATATCCCTTATTTAGCATCTGCCAGGTTTAGGTGGTTCTATATCTAACAGGAAGCGTACTTATCTACCAAACTTCTCAAATGCATTCTGTTCTGATACAATCTGACTTTTGTTTTCTAAGATAAAGTACTGGTTTAAAAAAAAACCAATATTTTTCAGAAATCTGGCAATATGATGTAATTCTATGATTTCACTTAAAATGCTGCCACATGCACTTGAAATCTATTAATTATTATCATCTGATAGACTGAAGATCTCCATCAAGTAGCAGCAAATGCATCTTTAAAGGAAAAAAAAAAAAAGAGAGAGAAATATGCAGTTAAAGATTCATGTGATTTAACCAGAGTAACAACAACTCACAATTAACTTTTTATTGAAACTACTTTCATTTGGAACAATTATAAAATTAGGAACTTTAGTTCTCTAAAAGGTAAAGGGACAAAAGTATATTTTCTTTATGGTTGCACATATCTAGTGACTTTTCTATGGTCGTCATACATTCAGAAAAATAGTAATTGTGTATATTGTCAAATCTCCTTGCAGTTCATCTCAATGAAGGAAAACTAAGCATGTAGGCCAAACATTATAATAAAATTTTGGTAAAAACCCTAAACAGACATAAAACAATGTTTCCAATGTTTCCATTTTAACCTAGAAAAAAAAAAAAGCATTGTATTTTGGGTATTCTATGTCAAACTTTCAGGCTATGATCAAAGTATTGAGTTCTACACAGCCTTCCCATCCATAATCAAACTTTTGTTCCAATACCTGTTTAAATCTGTGTTGTCCCTCCAACAACATAGATAAAAGAAATGTGTGGTCTATAAAAGAGAGTGATCCACCTAAATATATATTTATCAAGCCTAGTATGTTAGGAATTAGAAAATTTACTTTGATTTCCAGAACTCTGTTGCTCATAGGATGTCATATTCTAGTTGCACCTATGGTCAGTGATCCACCTATATCATCACATATTATGATATCTACTAAAAAATTGGTAAGGGAGGATTATTCCAAACATACTTCTGTAGAATCCTTGATACTCTTGGCTATTTTAAAGCACTGAATAAGGAGAGCAAAAAAGATCTGATGCCATTGTTGAGTTAGGTCATTATTAAACAAATTTCAGAAACCTTGCAATTATCACATTTCAATGTTTAATGATGTGGAAGCTATAAAACTAAATATATGGCCTAATTTATTTATTTACCAAGTCATTTGTTAAACTAATTTTTTTAAGTTATTCTTTATTGGGCTCACATTCCTGGTACTAAACATTTCATCCAATATATAATCTGTAATATTCATTTCAAATTGATATTTTTTCAGTGCAGTCTCCTTATTACTGTGTTTTAGTTCTGCACTTAAGAAAATGTGACTGTGATCTTACACTTGGGATCTCCCATTGCCATCCTAACACAAGTGGGTAATAAAAATAATAATGTATTTTCCTATTTGTTTAATAGTTGGGATAGACCCGACTGATACCTCCTTCACTGGGCGTGGGCTGGTCACGATCCCGAGGGTAAGGGGACACGTAGTGCGTGAGTGACAGCTGCTGGCGGCAGTGACAGCTGCTGGTGGCTTTTGCCCTTTTTTCTTTGTCCCTTTCCTGCAGCGAAGGGTGGGAACATGTGGGCTGGCGGCATGGGAGTCACGCTGACTACCGACCAGAGAGAATTTTATATCCAAGTTAAGCAAATCCTAAGGTTAAAAGGTGGTGGTGTTCCTAGAAGTTCAGTTAAGAATTTCGTTTGGTGGTTTTTCTTTACTTTCCCTTGGTATAAGATGTTAGAACAAAACAGTTTTGGAAGCATGTTGGCACGAAATTGATGGAGGGAATCGAACGTAGGGATTCCTCCATCAAAGATAGCTTTATTAAGCAGTTTTTGTTGATTTGGGAAGTTAGAACAAAAAATGCGCGAGATGTGAACTGGGGTGGGGGGAAAAGCGGCTGCCAGGAGAAACCCCAGTTTCTCCTAAACCCATTCCCTTACCTGCCTCTCCTTCCCTCTTTTCCCCTAGTCCGGGTGGGCAGGGGGCAGCAAGCCACCAGTCGAAGGTGCAGGGCAGCCTCCAGAATGCGAACTGTGCTCCTGGCTCCCCCAAGTCCCCTTGGCACCCCTGCCCTGACGGCACTGGCCATGCCACCGGGGACCCTACCCCTAGCCCTCATTCCAATCCCTTTTTCCCAGTTGTAAATCCCAGTTTCAGCACAACCCAGCACAGTTCTGTTTCCCTAAACCCTTTCCTTTGTTCCCCCAAAGAAGCTCTGCCGCGTGCGCAGCAGGAAAATGCAGCAGCTTTGTCTCCACAAAATGGAGGACGGGCACCCGTAAGCGTTTCTTCTTCCCACAATCCCTTTCTTCATTTTGTTCCCTTTCCCGCCATTGACCCAAACCCCTCCTGCTTCCCTGTCGACATGGGTGTCGCCCCTTCTGAAGACTGGGTTGCTCCCTCTCCCTCTGCTCCTCCTCATGTGGGCATTCCCTCCAGTCCTTTGCATGTTCCCACGGCCGTGTCATAGGCCCAGGCCTCTCCAGCCAGGGAGGACTCTGTCGGCTCTGCCCCTCTGTCTCAGGAATGGGACAGCCCCCATCCTGGTTCCCACGCCCTGCCTCCATGTTCCCACGGTCCCCAGGGATCGGGGGGGTGGGGGGGGGGGGAAGTGGGGGGAGGGAACAGGCTTGAGAAATCAAGCAGCTGCTTTTCACTCCAGTCTCCTATACCAAGGGAGGGGAGAACCCTAAATGGGAAACCCTTTCCTACCAATCCGTAAAAGAGATCTGCAAAACATAAAGAAATTTCAGAATAAAAGCCCATTCTTTAAAAGCATTTTAAAAGCAACTCTGACATCAAAAACAATGGTGCCGGCAGATCTAAAGCGTCTGTTTAGTTGCTTGCTTCTTCCATCAGAATACAAATTATGGGAAAGAAAGTGGAAGAGATTAGCAGCAGATCTCCTTCCAGAAATTTTAGAGGGACCATATAGCCTCAATTTTGCAGAGGAATCAATCACATTAGACCACCTTATAGGGGAAGGAGATTAGAGTGAGGCTCATCTGCAAGCAAGGGGAATTCGAAGCACGGTGCTAGACATGTTCAGGGGTGTGGCAGAGCGTGCGTTCCTGGCCATGCCCACCAAGGAGCCAATGTTACCTTATACAGCAATTAAACAATCTGTTGCTGAGCCTTTTATAGATTTCATGGACTGGGTCAGGGCAGCAGTAGAGAGGCGTGTGGAGGGGTCAGAACTCCAAGACAAGCTTGTCCTGGAAATTGCATCCATGAACGCCAATGAAGTGTGCAAAAGAATCATCCTTAGCATTGCTGGTTTCACCATCGCCTACCCTCGATCAAATAATAGAGGAATGCACACTGAAAACGCAGCTAATAACAGATTCCGAAGAAGCCCCGAGACAAAGTGGTCGCCTCAGCTGCTGTTCCTTCAAGGAACTCAGTTTCAAGGCAGTTCTCATCTAAGCGCTGGTGCTTCCACTGTCATCAGGAGGGACATTTTCTGGCTCAATGTCCATTTTTAGGGAGTGCACCACCAGGGGCAGCAGGAGGTGGGGGGAGGGGAATCCCACCTTTCAAAAAAACTAAAGGGGGAGAACGGACTTGCCTCACGTGCAGATAAAAAATGAGGCACGTCATGGTGTTGCAAGAGGAGCTGCCATCCATCATATAGTACCATCAGTAAGCAGCTGCCTCTCAACAACTGACAAAAGGGAGCCTTATCGGCTTTGACTCACTAACTCTGTCCATTTACATTTTCAGTACTGGGAGTTCTTTATAGCAGATGCAGAGCTTCTATTGCACATCTGCCGCTGTGAAACCTGACGGAGAGAAGACCACCTAAATTGTAGATACCTTGTTGGGGACATAAAAAGCACACCACTGGAGACAGAGATTCCTCCTGTGATTTCCACATGTAACCCGAGGTTCTTCTATCTCATGTCATGCTGTGTGCACCCCCCACTCTTCCTACTGAAGGGCCAAATTATTGTACAGGCAATCCCTATCCCTCGTGCTCTGTGTAATGATCTGGAATTTTCAGTCTTTTACGCTGAGAAGTTGGGAGAGGAAAAACCCCTCGTATGGTGCAGCCTTAACTGCGAGGGGCATTCAATACATCTTCAGGGGATGATGGACACTGGAGCAGATGTGACAGTCATTCCACCACACAAATGGCCATCACAATGGGGATTGCAAAGCGTGACCACACCAGTCTTAGGACTAGGCAGGCCTCAATTGGCAAAACAATCAAAAAGCGTAGTGCTAATTAAAGGACCAAACAGACTGCTGGCCTCAGTACGTCCATTTGTGATTAACAACAAATTTACCTTGTAGGGGACAGATGCCATGTCCCAATGGGGAGCCAAACTGGAATTTCCAGCCCCCCAGAGTTTTTAGGTGCGGCCACTGAGGAGCACCCCACACAGAAACTGAAATGGCTCATAGATAGGCCAATCTGGGTGGAGCAGTGGCCGCTGAGTAAACAGAAATTGAAGGCTCTCACAACGCTCGTAGAGGAGGAACTAGCTAAAGGTCACATTGTAGAGACAAACAGCCCCTGGAACTCTCCAGTGTTTGTAATAAAAAAAATGGGGAGGGATAGGTGGCGACTCTGCCACGACCTGAGAAGAATCAATGATGTTATTGAGGACATGGGCTCCCTCCAACTGGGTATGCCATCTCCTTCTATGCTACCCCAAAATTATAATCTGGCTGTGATTGATATAAAAGATTGTTTCTTTCAAATCCCAGTTCACCCAGCAGATGCTCCTCGCTTTGCTTTCTCTGTGCCCTCCATCAACAGAGAAGCCCCAGTGATACGTTACCACTGGATAGTACTACCACAGGGCCTCAAATGCTCTCCCACTATATGCCAGTGGTATGTTGCCAGGGTTCTATCCCTGATGCATGCCAAGTGGACATCCTGTATTTTCTGTCACTACATGGATGATGTGTTAGTCTGTGTCCCTGACAGCAAAGTCCTGCAAAAAGCATTAGAGGACACTATTAAGGCTTTGTTGATGGCAGGATTTGAGCTACAAAAGGAAAAGGTACAGTTGCTTCCACCCTGGAAGTATCTGGGCCTAGAAATTAACAACAGAACTGTTAGGCCTCAGCAGATACAGATAGATAACAATCCAAAGACGCTAAATGACCTCCAGCACCTGTGTGGATCCTTAAATTGGATCAGGCCTTGGCTGGGGCTCACCATGAATGATCTATCCCCTCTTTTTGACCTGTTGACCGGAAGGGAGGGGAATGAAGGTTTAGGTTCTCTGAGAGCCCTGACCTGGGAGGCCAGAGGAGCACTCGAGAAGGTCCAGACCACCATCATGAACAGGCAGGCCCATCGTTGTCAACCAGGGCTGCCTTTCCACTTCATTGTACTATGTGAGTTGCCACATCTCTATGGGATGATATTTCAGTGGGACAAGGGCCAACGGGATCCCCTCTTAATAACAGAGTGGGTGTTCCTTGGCCACAAACAGTCCAAAAGAATCACCAGGCCACAGGAGCTGATGGCTCAGCTCATCATGTGGGCCAGTGCTCGGCTGCGAGTGTTGATGGGCTGTGATTTCACATGTGTCCACCTTCCCATCAAAACATCAATAGGGAAGATGACCAAAGAGACCTTTGAGCACCTTCTGAGACAAAATGAAAATCTGCAGTTTGCTCTAGATAGTTTCTTAGGTCAAATTCAGATTGGGCACCCAGGACATCATTTGTTCAATACCAAGTTCAAATTGTTGCCAAAAGAAATACAAAGTAAAAGATCACTCAAAGCCCTGACAGTGTTTATAGACGGGTCAGGAAAATCCCACAAGTCAGTGGTGACTTGGAAGGACCCAGAGACTCAGCTATGGGAAACAGATGTTAAGATAGTAGAGGGTTCTCCACAGGTGGCTGAGTTGGACACAGTGGTAAGGGCATTTGAGAGATTTGGTGCACCTTTCAATTTGGTAACAGACTCAGCATATGTTGCAGGAGCAGTATCAAGGGCAGAACATGCTGTCTTAAAAGAAGTCTCAAACCAGGTCATCTTTGGCTTGCTCGCAAAGTTAATACACCTGATTTCCCATCACGAGCAACCCTTTTATGTGGTGCACGTGAGATCACACATTGATCTCCCAGGCTTTGTTGCTGAAGGGAACCGCAGAGCAGATGCCTTGGCTGCCCCATTACAACTAGGAGGCAAGCTGAACATAGTTGAGCAGGCCAGGCTTAGCCACCAGCAGTTGCACCAGAATGTCCCAAGTCTGGTATGCCAGTTCCATCTGTGGCATGACCAAGCAAGGGAAATAGTGGCCACATGCCCCAACTGTCAGGAGGCAGCTTTACCAGCACTAGGAGCAGGTGTAAATCCCAGAGGACTCTGCAGTTGTGAGGTGTGGCAAATGGATGTCACCAAAGTGCAGGAATTTGGGAAGCTCAGAAATGTCCATGTATCAGTAGACACCTTCTTGGGGACAGTTTTCGCCTCAGCCCACATTGGTGAAAGGGCTGCAGACGTGAGAAAACATCTTGTACAGGCGTTTGCAACCTTGGGGGTCCCAGCCACTATAAAGACTGATAACAGTCCAGCTTATACTTCCAGAGTGTTCAGTAACTTCCTGCAGGAATGGGGGGTCCAACATAAGACAGGGATTCCATACTCCCCAGCCGGCCAAGCAGTAATAGAACGTACCTACCAAACGTTAAAACATGTCCTCTGAAGGCAGTGGAGAGATGTGCGAGTGCTGTCACTGCACGAGAGACTCTGCAAGGCATTGCTTACCATCAATTTCCTAAACTGTTCTTTTGACAGGCCAGAACCACCAGCACTGAGACATTTCAAGCAGCATCAGCAGCTTGCGCCAGAAGAGCAGCCACCGGTGCTCGTGAGGGATCCGGATTCTAAAGAAATCCAGGGTCTATTCCCACTGTTGACTTGGGGATGGGGATATGCCTGCGTATCCACACCTTCAGGAGTCAAGTGGGTCCCCCAGAGACAGGTGAACCCTATACTCCAGAGCAAGTAGTGAGTCAGGACGATAAGGTGCCTATGGATGCAGCAAATGCTCCCACTAACCAGGGGTTTGCATCCAATCACAGATGCTGCAAGGAAAACAGAGATCCCACATCTCTTTCTACCTAAAACAGTGCAAAAAAATTTTCCCTGAAGCCAGATGGCAAACACTTTAAGTTACAGAAGTATGATTGTGTTCTACATTCGTCTCACATTAAAGTTGTTTTCCTAGTTCATTATCCTCAGGCATTCAGGAGAGAATCATCTCAACCACTATCTCCAAGCCCTCTCCATCTGCGAAAGCAGTCGTCGTCACAGTCACAGCTGCAGAAGAGACTTGGTGGGGAGGCGACCGCATGAGCAATGAAGAAGTTTAAACAACTGTTTTCTTTATTTACTAAAAAATGGGGATATGTTTTAGGTTGGGTTGGTTTAGTCAGGGATGTTATTAATGTTAGTTAGGTATGTTCCTTGTACCCCTATTTTCCCCCACAATGGTTTGATCGAGGTTGTTTACTCCAAGATTTCCCACCGCGCAGACCCACAGTTACTGTCAATCATCTCACTCCTCCCAGGGTTTCTCCCTTCATGGTTCTGTCAGTCAGGGGTTGTCACTCCCTGTTGGGGTGTCAACTTTGTAACCACTCCCTACTTCTTCATGAAAGTTCTGTGTCAATCACCCTACCTTTGCATTTCTATTTGTCGCAGAACACTGTACCCACCTCTGTTATGTCACCATTGGTTGTAAAACCCTACCTCAGTTTAACCCCATAGGGCGAGGCAGGTTTCCACCCTGTCAGCCCACCCCCTATTTAATCTGATGCAATCTTTTGTTTGTGGCCATTTTGCCTTACAAGTAGCTGAGAGCCGTGCTCGCAGACCATGCATGGGGGAATAAAGGTTCCCAGTTTTGCAGGCAAAATGTCCTTCTCTCTTCCCTTTGCTTTCTCTCAGTGTCGAGCCACCAAAGCTGCTAACCCAAGTCAGGATACTCCGCAACCTTGGAGTGCCCATAAACATAGCAGCTACAACCTCACAAAGAAGTGCTAGCCAGTGCTTTAGCTGCTAGAGGTCGTAACAAGCAAACACCGCAATGCAGTACACAGAAATGTCTTCAAGAAGATTTTTAAGATTTAAAAATTTTTGAAAGTTGTAGGAGTTTGAACATTCAGCTTGTCCCTCAAAGACTATGTGAGAAAGACGGTCCTCAGCTTAATTTACCACAATTTTCCTTTCTTAAAACACAGAGAAATAGTGATTACTCAAAGCTGTTCTGAAATTTGGAAGGTTGATATAATTTCTAAATTTTAGTTTAGGGCAAACTTACATGATAAATATACTTCATCACATTGTTCTGCAGCTTATCATTAGGAAATCACATAATTGTAGAGCAAACATAACATTATAGTTATAACCAAACATTAATTATAAGCAGACATTTTTGTTTGAGTCTATGTCAGAGACTGTAATAGTTCACGCCTTAAACATTGACATAAATTTTTTCTCATTTTAGCAAAACTGTATAAAGGGGCCATTGAAGCCCACTGCTACCTAAAGAATGCTTGACTGGAACATTGGACTGAAAGTCAAACTCCTGAGATTAAGAAAAGGGAAAACCTTTCTTTGATCATCTCAGGCCCGGGGAGAAGTAAACAAGTAAACAAGGAAAAGAATGCAAGCCAAATGCAGCAACTGTGCTAAGAAACATTGCTTTGGAGTGGGGGAGGCCATAGCCCGCAGACCCATTTGCTGGGAGCAGGTTTGCAGAGATTTCCCCCCCCCAGCAAAGGTGAGGGGATGAAGTCGGTGTGTTGTTTCCTCTGCTCAGGGGCAGTGAGCCCATCCTTCCTCACACAAACTTGCTATGGAGCCCCCAGCCCTGACAAGGCCACATCCATGGGACATTCATGTGAGAGGCAGCTGAGGGGATGCCTTATTTCATCAAAGGCCATCCTAAGGGCCCCCCAGAGTCTTTCCTGAAGCCTTGCACCGCAGGACTGTATATGATGCAACAAAACCAGGGCTGTAAGAGACAATGCCAAATTCTCCCCCTCCCAGGGAGGTGGCAGGGCTTTCCTACCTAGCCTGAGGTAGGGTAGGAAATATACTGAGCATATTGACCCATTAGATTCTATGCTTTTCAGGGGGACCATCACCACCAAGAAGACCAGCTGGAGAGGATCAACAAAACATCGTTGGGATCCATAGATGGTGATACTTTATTCTGTCTGTGTTACTCTATTTCTGTTCCCATCACCTATTTTCTGTTTCTTTCTTTGTTTCTCTCTTTTTCTCATATTTACTATCAAGTAAAACCCATACTAATGACTTTGGCTTATGATCTTGTTTGCACCTTAATTTGAGCAGAGCCATTTCTAATAGCTTTAATAACCGGATCATGACAGTGCACAAATCCATTTTTCATACAACTAAAGCTGGGCCCTGCAGCCTTTTGTGAAGCAGAGATCTTGGTCATATCATGCTATGTCATATGGGATGGCTGCTGAACTTTTTTAAGATTACAGGACTATTCTACACCAAAAATAATTTATTTTTGTTATGCTTTTCAGTGCTAATAAATCTGTAGCATTGTAAGATATATGTAACGATATGGTAAATAGTCTCATATGCAAATCTACAGGAAAACATCATATGCAATGATAACTCATAATTCATTAAAATTCTTTAATTATAGTTAATCCTACTAGATTTGTATTTAGGAAAAAATTCAAAACTAGTATGAATGGAATAGAAAGTTGTATGGTTTCACATTTTTGTGGGGAATTAAAAAAAGAAAAAAAAAACAAGCAGAGAAACAAATTCGGGGGTATGAGTTTGGGATAATAAAATACAAGCAGAAACATGCTATGACAAAAATCATAAATATTAGTCCTAAGCATTGATTCCATTCAGGATGAGTGTCAGCATATTATTAACTACAGTCCAATGTATGCATAAACAAAAATTCACTAAGCACATGCAGTCAAATTCCCTTTTTAAAAATGGGAGAGATACAGTGGACTGACACTTTAAAAAGTGTATGGGTGCCTAACAATGTTTTTTTAATAAAAACTTTAAAAATATCTTGATACCTAAGTTCCATTTGCTTTATAGTAATGGAGACAAATAAATCATTGTCAGAAGTTTTGTGTCATGATGGTCTGGAAGAAGTCTTAAAAGTAGACAAATGAAAAATGCACACATGTGAGTGAATAGAAATAAATTTCAGAATTATGACTTCCTTTTCTCTTTCATTATTTTTCTCTTTAATTTTTAAATTTCATTTTCTAACATAGGTAATGTAGTGTGTCATTTAACACAGTTAAACACATCTGATTAACACAACTGATGCAAGAAAGAAGTGCAAAATTACAGTACAGATTCCACAAGCAGAATCCAATGCAACGAACACAGCTACACTTAAAGAAAATTGCTTATGAATTTGAACACTATATTAATGTCATTTTAAAACTAAAAACAAAACCTGAACATAAATCATGGAGTCAATTAAAGCATGCATTAACTGACTCACAGGCTGAATCATAGCAGCAAGCATGGTTCTCAAAATGATTTCTGTATTAATAGCAATTTTCAAGTATTTTCAATGGTCTGCATACTACACATAATTTTTGCAAAAAAAAAACCCAACTTTCTGTGCTTCCTTTACAAAAGAAAGAGAATGTAGAATTTTTATATATAAATATTGAAATCAGTTTATTCTGTATATTCAATCAACAGCATTTAGTAACTGTGTTTCAGCCCAGTTCAGTTTTTCCTTTTTTGATTTTTGCTCAGCAGTATTAAGCAAATTATCCTTGTCAGCTCAATGTATTTGCTTCTATATTAATACCTAACTGTTATAAAATAAGTAGAAAAGAAATACTAAGTCAACAATATGGTCTGAAATGCATGAATGATGAAAGCAAAAGGTTCTACTCTAACAGCCACATCTCCCAGTAGTGTGCATGAGAAAATAGTATTAATATGGGAAAAGATTAACTCAGCCTGTATCTTGTAAGTGTATTCTGGCTTTATCCAATTGAATTATAATTCAATTATAAACAGGTACAGCAAGCTCTTACATTTTTTTCTTTCCTCAAAATACATTGAAACCTTAAAGACATACACTTCCCAATTAATTTGGAAAAACATCATTAAAGTCTGTTTAATTCTTGTGTGTACATTTGCTTTCAGAAACTAAAATTTTTTGACAGTTCCTCTACATGAGAAAAAAAAAATTGCTGTTCCCCATGCTATAGAATGGAAAAACGAGGAAGGAATGGCAGATAGAAACAGCAATGTACTGACCATGCTTTGTCCTCTAGACATATGGCTTATTTTCAACTTATGCTGTCTCTCAGCCATCAGAGACAGTCACAAGTGTCTTTATTTTGAGACATTCAGTGCTCTGAACTTCAAAACCTCAAGCCATGTTATTTAGATAGGCACAAATTCAGCGAAGTGTTTGATTGTAAATGTCCAAACTAGATTATGGAATCAATAAAACTGAAATAATCTATCTTGCATCCAGTATATCAAACTTTTTTCAATTATTATTTCAGGAAGGGCTGGAGAGCAAAGATTTGTCAAAAATAAAACAAGTTTAGGAGATAATAATTAAAGAATATTCTTCCTAGAGTTAAAAGAATGAAATGAAAACTGAAAACTATGCATATGAAATGCATATGAAAGTATGCCAGGTTAAAATCAAGATTCTGGACTTCTGTACATTTTATTCCTACTGAAAGAGATTCAGTTAAATTTATTCTTTGTGTTCTTTAAGATACATTTTAAAAGTGTAAAGTTAAACTTTAAAACATTCAATGCCTGCAAAAGTAACTACATGTAAAGCCTATTTTCCTTGATTATTTTCCCCTGAATATCTCAAGACTATTTTTCCTAGAATTCATTCCTATATTTCTGTCTTACAGTATGTACAAATCATATGAGGTTTTCACACCAGTATGAGCACTATAAGGTACTTCAAAACATGCCAAATGATTTACGATTTCCCACCACCCTGTACTTACACTGACACTTTTGACTGTATTATCTACTTCATATATGTATTAAAAAAAAATAGGAATGCTCTCATTCAAATTGTTTTCCAGATGGTCTAGGTACCAGATTGCCTGTTGAAACACAAGATTTACACATAAGTCAGTTTTCAAAAATCTGATACCTTCCAATTCAGACACTAGGATCTGTATTAGGACCAGTTTTAAGTTGGATAAAAGTAGAAATATAGAATTGGTGTTGATACTCTCCATATTATAAAAGAGAGGACTAATAGCAAATCAAATTAGCCTAGAAATTATTGCAAACTGGTTGCCAAGATACATCAACTTATAAGCAAAAAAAATTTTCAGAAGATATTGTATACATTGCCTAACTGGTGGCCATTAACAAGATATTGACCCAGTGATATTACATTTATTTCTAGACTGACAAATGTCAAAAAAAATCACAGAAGCTTTCTAATCCTAAGGAAACACAAATTTAATACAAAATGATTTTATCCATTTAAGGAAAAGAGAAACTGCCGAAGAGGTTGAAAATAACTTTCCTGTGTCAGCTGGTAGTCCATTCTCTGTAACAGGAATAAAGAATCATCTCAGGTAAATTTCTGTCCTGTAAATTACAAACTCAACACAATGCTGCACTATCAAAGAAAAATGGCCTTTTCTAACAGCATTTTTTGTAACAAACATTCTGGAACCAATAATTTTCCTCTTTAGCTACCTTTCAGACATAAACAGCAGACCCAAACATAAAGTTTAGCTTCTTCTACAGACTTTAGTAGTCTTTGATTGCTGATGCATGCACTCTGCTCATTATAAATTAAAAAAGGGAGGCAGACTTCTACCTGAAGAAGCATGTCTGTCAAATGTGTGGTTAGCATGGTATTTTTCATAAAATTCTGCTGTGGATGGCTAACATGCTGATTAATGGATTTTAAGAACTAGCATGCAGTTTTGAAGGATAAGTACTCTTTCCAATTTAGCATTCAAAAAATTGTAAAGATTTTTTCATCCTACAAATATATGCACATTCATTTAGAGTTGGTATATTAATATATTAATAAATGACAACTGCTACAGAAGGTAGTCTAGCAGTAAATTAAATAAATTTCATGATCCACTCACTCAAAATGTATTATCTTTTATATATATTATGCATGTAAATACAATGGCACATAAATGACAATCTTAAATTCCCATGCAAAACCAAAAACATAATTGTCCAGTCAGTTAAAATACCCTTGAATTATTTAAAAAACCTTACTGTTTGATAACATTATGGTATTATGTAATTGTTCTATCAATTTAAATTCTAAAAAAAAAAAAGAGCAAAGACTGCTCAACTATCCATCTGAAATCATAAGTAAAGGATAGTCTATATCAAGTTATAGGACCAACAACAGAAAACAAATCTGGATGTGAATCTTTAAGATGTTCCATGCCCTAGGAAAGTAATAATTTGGTACTCCCAGCTTTAATTTATTTTTCTTTTTTTTTTTTCTATTGGTCTTATATTATAAAGATACTACAACCTGCCAGGCATATAATGATTATTGCAGCTATATTTATGATCCGATAGAAGTTTCACATGTAATCTTATTATATCTTTTAGCCATCATGGACAGGAAAAAGCCGGTTACTCTTTTTGAAGCAGGCTACCTGGTTTTGGAGAGTGTTATCAGCTCTCTTAACCAGCCCTTCTCTTAGATAACATATCTCCAGGTGTTTCAATCTATTCTTGTAATTAAGTTTTCCAGAGTTTTCTGGAGTTCTAGTCTTCTTCATGTGTTTCTCTTGGCTTTGCACAGATGTCAACCTTTTCCAAAAGGTCATTTTCCAGAGCTTATGCCAGGACTTCATTGATGAAGACAGTTATTCTTCACCATGTATTTCTAGAAGACTTTATTTATAAATGCAGTTTTTAAAATGTATTTAGGTTAATTCAATATTTGCTACTGTATTCATAAATACGTAAAACATGTAAGAAAGTTTTAAGAAAAAAAATTAATTTTTAGTTAACTGAGTAAGATTGATTTATGGCAACTTCACAGGGAATGCCACTTTATATCGCTTTTAACAGTAAGCTGATAATACCCACTCTTTTAGTAAGCCTAAATAAATTTTCATCTTTCTTGTGAAATTTTCACTTAGACCTCCATGCTTCCCAACCTGACTTGTGGAAACATCATACAAGACAGTGACAAAAGTCTAAGTTGGGTAATGATACTGACATATATATTTTTTTCCTTTGTAAGTTTTGTTAGCCTGCTCTAGAAGGAAATTAATTTGTTTTGATATGGCTAGAATAAATTCAAGTTGAATATTTCTCTTCTGCTTTTTTCCTCCCTATGTGCAAATACAGTTTATTTTATTATCTGTCCCCATGTTTTTCTGGAAACTAAATTTATTGTTGCATGTCTATAATTCTTCAACTGCTTCTTCTGAGAGCCAGAAAATATATTCAACATTTTTCAGTCTCCTGGAACTTGGTCTGTTCTCTGGATGTTCTCAGAGATAAGTGTTAATGAATGCATAAATATGTCAAATATTTGAAAAAGCCTGGTTTTTTTTAAGTAGTATTCAACTGTTCCTTACCTACTGCACCCTGAACTCTTATTCAAACTTACCTCATGCAGCAATCCCTGATGCGGACTTTTAGGAGGACAAAGATACTGACTGATAATGCTTTCTCATTGTTATTTGTTAACACCATTTTGATTCATTCAAGAATTAATATTCTACTTTGTTTTTCTCCTCCTACCAATGCATCTACAGTTTAATTGCTCTTAAATTATTATAATGTTTTAAAACTGGGTTAATCTTAGACTTAGTATTGATTTACCAAATCCTTCAAAGGAAGAGCCTGAAAACTTTGAGTAACTGTAACAATAGAAGATACTTAAACCATTTTGATTTAAAAAATCATTGTTTATCAAGGGAATATTTCAAGACAGAGGAAAAAATGGCAGGTCAAGGGTTTTTCCTCAATTTTAATCATGTCTGTGCTTCAGGCACTTCAAATAAGCCTGCTGAGGAACCATAGCAGAGTGAATCTGAAAGAACTTGGAAATAAGTACTTTCAAGAACCTACTGCTCACAGCTGGAGATTAATTTCTTCTTGCCCACTGTTCCTAAACTGAAAATCACCTCTTCTCACTACTGGGAACATCTCAGTAACTTTATTGTTTACAAGTAGGAACAAAGTCTTTGGGAACACAGAATAGCAAGCCTGCATATGTAATACAATAATAATATTTACTGTGAGACCACAGATAATTTGCTAGCATAACAAATAATATTTGATACCTTTCCATAAATGGAGAAAATTCATGATCTGAAAATACTAGCCAATACAACAAAACACACATAAATTGACAGAGTATTGATTTACCTGGAAGAGCCATAGTAGCTGAAATTTCCTGCCAGCTATATGCTTTATTACAATAATAAAAACAAATTATGTTTTTCTATTTTTTCTATTTTTTTTTCCCTGCAAAAATGCAACCTAAAATCATAATGGAAGTTAATTTGAATAATATTAATTAATGTTCTTTTTTATCAATATTTATGTGTTTTATAAATACTGTAAATTGGGAAATTGTTTATTTCCATCCTGAGAAAAGTATGCTGTCACAATAATGGTTTTATTCATTAGTTGTGATTTAAAAAAAAAAACACAAGCAAACATCCAAACAAGTATTTATTTTATGTTTTTCCTGGGACTACTGTGTTTATTTACTGACTATATAGAAAACGGGGCAATTAGGTTTCAGTTACACAGAAATGTGTTAAAAAACTATAGCAATTTATTTTTCCAGCACTATTATACAGAACAAGTGACTTTTCCCCTTTTAAAAATAGATATCTTATATATCTTTTCCTTTTAAAAATATATTTCAAAGTATATATTTCATTATTATCTAGGAAAATACCATCCTACCATAATACAGTTGCAAATACAATATATTAAAAATATATTTCAAAGTATATATTTCATTATTATCTGGAATAATAACATCCTACCATAATACAGTTGCAAATAAAACTCTTTAAATGTCCTAGGTATAAGGTAGAATGTATCCTGTTCTGTGCATCTCTACATATTTTTGGTCATGCACCAAGTAATGTTTATTGATTATTGCACACTGATTATTGACTCACTGATTATTGCAACACAGAAAAGAAAACACCTTGATGCTTTCTAAGAACTTTAATAATAATGTGTGCAAAGAGAGGGACAAGACAAATGACCAAATAAAAACCTGACGCCTCAGCAATGTCTCTTCACTGTGGTGGGAAAAGGTAATAAAATCATATGCTAATACAAATTAATCATAATATAGGTAGCCTTCAAATTGGAATGCAAAGGTACAGGTTGAATGACAGTTTTTAGCACTAGCTCAATATAAATGGAACAATTTTCCAGTTGAAAATATGAAAATTTAACAGTATGTAAAGCAAGATATTAGCTCAACATTTACAGAAGGAAAGAGTGACATGAAAGGAAAAATCCTCAACATGATTTTTTATTTATATGTTAATTAATGTGTCAAACATTTCTTATCGTGGGAAAGTCAAGGATTAATTAGTGTTTGTAAAGTCAAAACTGCTTTGAAACAATTTGCTCATCATTCAAAACTGTCAGGTACCACTGTCCTTGCAAATTTGTTTACATTCACTTTTTCTTCCTAAGTTACAAATATTTTTAGTACTTTGATAAACCAGGGGAAAAATTTCTATCAGTTTGCATTCTTATTGCTACATTACTGAACTAAGCTTTAAAGTATGCATGTAAGTGGTTTTAAAGACTGTTTCTTCACTGGACCTTTAAAATTTATTTGGAAATACTGGAGTATAATATTTTTTGTGACATTTCAGTATGTAGTTGTAAGAAATAATATTTCAGCTGGAAAATTATTATAAAAATCCCGTTAATATGATAAATTTTAAACATGGTCATATCTTTTAATTAAATCACATTGAAAAAGCTGACTTAAACTTAGTTAACTATGAGGTACAACTGAAGAAGTTCCCTTGATCAAGCAGAAGATGAAAGAAGGAATGAAATTTCACTGGCTGCTAAATTACTTAAAAGCTGTTTTGATTAACGGATAGTACATAATAATCAATTTAATTGTGTTACCCTGCTGACAATAAAGCTGGATTATATAGTCAACATGTTCTCTATAAGTTGTATTTACATTTTATTGATTTTATGCATTTCTGGACACAGATTTGCACTACAGAGACTTGTGGGATAAAGCTGATCTTTAAATTTATGCTTAGAAAAATCTCTCATTTAAGAATAAAAAAAGGAGGAAGAGGAAAAACAAATAAAACCCAAAAGACTTCCAACTTTTTAAAAGAGGTGTGTTATTCAGAAGCAGAATGCCACTATCTTTAACCTGATTTACCCTACTGTTAACTTAATTTCCATAGTCAAATATTTTCTTTGAAGAAACAAAACCAAGGTATATACACAAGACTGAAGTTCACTTAAAAAGTACAATTTCTGCATAGGCATTCACTATTAATATTTTCCATACTGAATTTTTGTTCTAATATAAGCTCTGTATCCTTCTGTTTTGTTTAGATTTAATTTCAAAAGTGTTTTAAAACTTCTCTAAGGTGAAACTTTCTTTTTTTTTTTTTTTTTTTTTTTTTTTTTTTTTTTTTTTTAAGAACTGGCAACACACCTGGGGGAAAGTGTATGTAATCCTTTTTTATCCTTTTCATATCTTATCTTTGCATAATCACTCTAGGCCAAAGGATACCAAGTTTATATTTATTATATCTCACTCTGTAAAGAGGTGAGGGATTTTTAACATCTCTCTTTTGTTTTCCAGGTTGAATGTGACTACATATCAGTGTGGCAGCCTGGCTATATGTTCATGGAAATAAATGACTTGTGATAAGAACAGGGACCTTTCAACCATCTGAAAAATATATGCACCAGTCATTTCTCTCAAACCAGTTCTTGATAACCTTCTAGAAATAGAACAGACAGAATTGTAGCTGCTTCACTCAGTCATGTCATAAGGGAATTTCTCCACCTACCCCATAAGTGCAAGTCAAGATGATCTCCTCTTTAAGGATAAATGTGAAAACACTGATGACTGACATATTGTATCCATTTTACTTCTTTCTTTAGAATTCAAGGGTTCTGATTTAGGCGGCTGATATGTGGGGACATTCGTATCCTCTGTGTCTTGTTTTCCAGGTAGGGCTAGTGGGAAAGCAAATATTACAGACCAATGCTGGCACACATTTGCTTCAGAATCCGTTCTAACATCATGCTGGATATTTCTTCAGTCTGAGTACATCAGGTGATAAATGCTGTTCAGACTGACTGACGTTATCATGTTTCCTGTATTTATTTCCAAGAATTTGACTATTCTGTCATCTGCCTGCACCAGAACAATCTCAAATATGTCCACATCAGGCTGACAGTGTACAGGGGTATCATAGCCTCATTGCAAAGAATCCCTTCAAGGTTTGAAAATCAAGTCATTCTTTCACTCACTTGTTTAGAATACCATGTGCCTGTAAGTATTTTCTGTCTAGCTGTGAATCATGCAGGATAGGTTTAAAGAATGATAATTAATATACATTAACAATATGCAGTCCTTCTGCGCATCAGAAGTACAAGGAAGTCTTGTACATGAATATTAATCTTATTGCTTTGCATGTCATCCAAGAAAGTCTTCCTACATAGTGCATAAAATAAGGGGTTTTTCTGTATAAGTAGGGGTAGTGGACTCTCCTTTCATGTCCTTTGGAGGGTTTTTTAAACATTATTTTAGTGTAAAGGGTATCTAAAATTCAATATAACATCACCAAAAATAACTAGAAATTTCAGCAAGAGTAAGTGATTTGAGGAGCACCTTTTATCAATATCTAGCAAATTATAAGCAAATCTTTCTTGAATGTTTGCTTACTCCTGAAGTCAAGAGCATAAACTTTGACTGGTGATGGAGAGAAATTAGAATGAGGGAAAAGTTTAACTCCTATTTTGAATTAATTGTTATTTACCTTTCAAATTCTGATAACTGATGAAAATTGAACGGCATGCAACATATTTCTTAACTTAGGCCACTTCTTTTAATTTCATAAGGGTTTGACTTATTATCAAAGAGTGAATTATTAATCAGTCATATTGCTATCCATTTTATGCAGTCTTTTAACATCACACTTTCTATTTACTTTGTTTTATGATAATGTCAATCCTCCTAAAATATCTACTAGACTGGAAATTTCCATCTTAGGAAACTACTGTGTCTTCATAATCCCTATAAAATTGTAGTGTGTAGTGTTGATTGGCATGGAAGTAATTTATTTTTATTTTTTTCTTTTTTTTTTCAGTTTATTTCCGAGAATCTACTTGGCTTTTGCCCCTCCTAATTCTGTATTGACCACTAAAGTATAATTGATCTTCTGCCTCCAAATTCCTGCTGTTTCATGAGCTCTGTTACGATTCAACATAATCTATTTCTCACTGATGTTGAAAAACATAATAAGGTCACAGCAGGGAAGATTTAGCTTCATTAAAACATAATTTTTATAAAAATAAAATTATCTAAAGTAAATTGGTTCTGTCCTTTTGGTACAGTTTGAATATATCCACATTAATCTGAGCATGTAAAGCAGCAATAAATTTGCTAGCCCTAGTACATTACAAATGATTCTCCTTAACTTTCATTTCCCCATGGGAGCCTGTAGTGGCAGATGAACTTTGCAGGTGATATCTACCTTTGTTGGATAAAAAGATATGAAACCTCTCTGGAAGAACCAGAAAAAACATTCAATAGAAATGTTTATTTCTCTTAATTGTTTTTATTTTGCCTGTGTCTAACTAATGTAGATGACAGAATTATATAAAAGAAATCAACAAACAAGGAAATTTAATTGTTGACTCTCTCAGACTTTCATTTGCCATCAAAATCCATAAGAAAAGGACTGGGCATAGGATTGAAGATAGAGAGACAGTGGTTGTTCTATTAATCTAGTTTAACTGATCCTACAATCTGACAGAACAAATTACAAGTTGCAGGCAGAAAGGCTTATCAATTCATTACTACTTTCAAGGTTCTCCCTTCTCCTTCTTTTTGCCTTCAGCTGCTGGCAAAGGATAGGCTTTTGCAGTTCAATTTTTCAGTTTATTTTTGACTGCTTTTAATTAAATTTGATGGCCTGCTTCTGCACCAGGGAAGTTATTGGAATTGCACAGCATTTTGCTGTTATAATGATGGCTCCCTTGATGTTTGTTCATTATTAACTGCTTTTCAAAATGCTTCTCTCAATTCTCATTTTATAAATATTTAAATAACTGTGATTTTCTATAACACAAATATCTGGGCCTTAGCGATAGTAATTCTATTGCCTATTTAGTATGCTTAACATAGTAATATGATTTTTAAATAAAGTTATACATTATAATGTTAATTGGGAAAGTGTTGTCCGTAAATCATCTTACTTGTAAGTGTCAGCAGAAATGGTAGTTATATTTCAAAGCAGCAGTAATCAATGAATTAGTCAGGAGTTTGTGAACTATTGCTTATGTGACTATAATTTTCACACATCTTAATTGTTTAGAGCAACAGAAAAATAAGTAAATAATATAAAACAAAACAGAGCATTTATGATCTTTGCACTACAAGTGATTCTACAAGATTGAGATTAGCTTCAGTGCTTTCTGAAACAGATTTCTATTTTTAGTACAAAAAAGGGTAGAGCAAAGAAAAATTATTACAATAACTTTGAGCAGTGGGAAACAGGAGATTGTTTACAGCTACAGCCCTTAAAATCCTGAAACAGGCAGGACTTTGTTCTTAAAACAAAGTACTCCTTTTTACTGTTTAATGGGTCAGCTACTTGTTCCATCTTCCATGGACAGGGAGCCTTAAAAAAATATAATACTCTTCCAAACACTAAAGAAAAGAATTTGCACATCCTTTTTGTGCTGACAAGTTCTGTGTTCTGCAACAAGTAACACTGTCTCCACTGAATATCTTCTTACAGGAGAGATACATTCATTATGGGAAATATGGGCAAAATGTGGCATAGTACTACTCAGTAGCGAGCAAATTTTGCCTATTGAATACAAAATGGAGAATAGGAGGTAGTTTGCCATGTAGTTCTAGGAGCTTAGAATTATTTTAGAACACTTATTTTCTAGAAAACAGAAAATTTAAATCGTAAACTTTCTATCTCTTTTCCAAAAGGCTTATCTTCTGTTTGCCAGTCTTCCTCATTACTTTTACATCTAAGGTTTTTTTAATTTTTTTCTATTTTCTTTCATATGGGCTAAAATTTATACTGCCTTTAGTTTTAGAAATTACCTGCTGCTGCTAGTTCCTCTCCTATTGTTTTTACTCATTTAAATAAATATTTGAGGGGATTTTTTACTTTATTTAAACAAAAGAGTAATCATACATAAAAGGTAGAAATTCTTATTAGTTAGAATTATGCCTTGCATAATCAAAGTAAATGTATAGGCTGGCCTTCTATAATCATTCTGATGGAGCCTTTCTGTATAAACACACTTAAAAATAATTTAAATAATACAAAAAAGGTAAATTCAAAGTGCACTTAATTCCTCTACAGATATTCAGAAATCAAATGGCTAAAGTTTGGTTAAGATTCATTTAATTTGTTGCTGAATGTTACTCTACACTGGATGCATTCACATGACAACGTAAACTAAAAGGCACAGAAATTCTCCTGCATGACAGGAAGGGTCTTAAAAAGGTAGTAATATAGTTACAATACTGCAAGTGTGGTAAAAAAAGGTACTTTTTCATGAAGATAACAGAGGCAGGTGTATCCATATTTTGTTTAATAGTGACAGCTATGTGTGGAGACCCTGGAGGGCATCCCCTGGGTTGGAGAGACACAAGAAGCTTCCCTCAAAAGCTGATAAAACCCCGTTGGCTCCTTCACCTGTTCCTGCGTTGGTTCCTGTGTCCCTGAGTCACTCCCTCCCTATTCCATGATTGACCCTTATCTTTGTGCTGTCCTGGGACCAGGCAGGCCCTTGGAGAAAGAGAAACTTGGACCCTCCATGTGTGTGGGCCTGGGACTCTGATCTCACCATGCGGCTGAATTAAACTTCTGTGGATACCATGCAAAGGCCCTTTCTGCTTCTTTATCCTGGACTTTACCAGCAGCAATTCAGGCTGCAACAGCTATGATCAATCTGTCCTTAAAGACCTTTGTCCAGCCTAATAATCAATACATACCTCCAATATCCTTTACATTCTACATATTCAAAACTTAGGGGTAAGTTTCAAATGAGTCAGTTGTCCTCTGTTTCACTTCTTTATAAATCTTGGTATTTCCTGACATATTAGGAGGAAAAGATGTGACATCCTTAATTTACTCATGTTTTAGTGTTTCCTATTTTCAATAATGTTAACATAGCCCCTTCAATTTGTCAGCAGGTGGTATCCCATCTGTCATACACAAATCCTCCAGAAATGTCATACCACTGCTGGAAGTCTGTCCATTATGATCCAGCTGTCCATTAGGATGGGAAGACTGCCAGTGTTCTGTGCCCACTGATTCTCCTGCCCTCTACAAAGACTACCTTAAACACTTCAAAGGAAATACAAGTTGAAGAATTTCCTGCTCATTAGTTACACCTAGCTACAACAGCATCTCTTCTATGTTCAGCTATATTTAATAGAAGTATATTTTTTTCCACATATTCTCTACTAAAAAAGGAAATTGCATTTAATGTAACAATTACATAAAATTGGAAAATCTTCTTCATTATTTCATCAATTATTTTGTGTGAATATCTGATATCTTTCCAGCTAAAGGTATACAACCTTTCTAGTCAGACAGGAGATAGCTGAAACACACCAGGTCTGGAACTAGTTTAACACAGATTTCAGAAGGGTCCTCCAAAGAAAAGATGAAAAAAAACAGATGCATTAGTTGTCCTCTTGGAGCATTGCTGAATTTTTCACAACCTCACTAAACCTGTAGAGATGGATGGATCAAGTGTTATATTTACTGCTAAAATGCTTTGAAGCTGTAAAGTTTTCACATGATTTTTGCTGTAATAAGCAGTGATGTGTTTGTGTGCTTGTAGCCTGCTTGACAATCTGACTGACACTATTTGAATGCTAATAATTTACAGAGAACAGCAAACTAGATTTAAACTGATTTTCAAGAAAAGGACATACATTATCATACTACAATGGTTTGTGAGGTTTGGAATGACCACAGATAAAATCTAGAGGGGTTTGTTTTTGTAAAATGACTGTTTGTATGTTTGATTTGCAATGTTAACAATTAATTCAGAATTTCTTTCCTATAAGTTAATGCAAATATTCCTGAGTAAAGGAGCCAGACTTTTCTTTAGAAATAATTCAGTCAGCAGCTATACTGCTATGGGTAATACATATGAAAATAAAAATCAATATCAGAAAGAAATAAGAAACCTAATGGCTTTCTGAGGATGTCACTTTTAGATTTATTATCTATTTAATTTGGGGTTTGAGTCAAAAGGAGATGGAGGAAGATGAGCTATAGAAACAAGAATGTTTCCTCTTATTTTCTATTCTAGAAAATCCAAATAATTTTGCTACAATTAATACGCATTTTATTCCAACATATTTAGGTGAAAACAACACAATTTTTGTGACTGCTTCTACATTGAGAGGAAATGAATTTTGAATAAAGCACACTACAGAAAAGTTGCAGAAGACAATATGCAAAATATAAAACCTAATAAAAAATTAGAGATTTTCAGAGATAAGGGAAGTTGTCACTTCCTTTCATAGTAAATGTGGATATGTCAGCAAAGTTAAACATTTAAAATGATTTAAATGAGTGAATTTTGCTATTTGTATCAGTTCTAATATTTTTAAGTCACACATATAAGAAATTAAGGGAAGAAATAATGCTTATTTAATGAGTAGCTAAAATTTTATGATAGATTTTTTTAGCTAAGACCTGTTTTGCAATATCTACAAATCACACAGATAACACTGACAGGATAGAAGAGATTATTTCTTTCTTATAATAACAATATATCAGTCTTCAGTACTAGGACAAGTACTTACAGACTGAACAATGCTCACTGCAGTAATTAAAAACTTCACTACGTCCAGTAGCAGATAATAGGTATTATATTCATGTTGCAAACTTTCATAAATTAAGTCCATCAGTCTCACTTTGTCTTCAAAGTGAGCAGCAGCCTTCAGCTGCCTGAAGTTGTGCTCAAACTTGTTTAGATATAATCTTTTCTCCTGACCTGCCCATCTCTGTTTTGTTTTAGTTGGAGGTTTTGGTTTGTTGAGTTTTTGATGGTTTTGGTTGGTTGATTGCTTTGGGACTTTCCTCTTTTTGTATGTGCATGTGGGAGGGTTTTTTTTTGTTTGTTTGTTTTGTTTTTTTTTGGTGAATAACCCTAATTTTAAACAGAATTTGATAACAAATATGTAAAGTCTGTATGTAACATCTATGGGGTTTTCATAATGATCTGGTCAAGACAGCTTGCTGGCATGTAAACAGAGGCTGTTGGAAATGGGGTGCATAATGGAGTGTAGAGGAGCAAAAGGAGTAAATGACAAGAAAAGTGGTTCCAATTATACTGGAAACTCTATAGTTATAAAGAACTTATTGAGCTTTGGATCAACAGAACTTAATTCTTATGGAGCACTTTAAGAACCCAGACATTTGTTGGAAGAAGAATACAACAGCTCACATGAAATCTAGCAAGCTCCTAGAATGGGTACAGGACTGTTTCCTCATACAAATGCTAGATGTATCAAAAAGGAATGACACGCAGCTGGACTTGTTGCTCACAAACTGAGAAAACCTGCTGTGCAATTATCTTCGTTAGTCATAGCCTTAGCTGCAGTATTGTGAAGTTTGGGGTCAAAGGGAGCACACAAGATTTTAAAGATTTTAAAGACAAAGATTTTAGAAGAGCATACTTCAACATACTCAGAACACAGCTGGAAGATATTCTGTGGAAGCTTCCCTGGAGGAAAAAGGTGCTGGTGAATGTTGAGAGTTTTTCAAGAATGCACTTTTGGAAGCAAAAACCAGTTAATCCCCTTTAAAGGGAAGTAGGCAGAGCAAGAGATCCCCTTGGCTGAACTACAAGCTCTTGAGTTTGATCACAACCAAAAGAGAAGCTTATCAAAAGTGTCAAAACAGGTGAAGACCCACTGAGAAACTCAAGAACATTTCCAAGGTGTGCAGAGATGCAGATACCATCTAAAAATGGTATTGACCGGCTATGCCAAAAACTAGAAGAAACTGTTCAATAACAAGAAGTTACAGAAGGAAAATATCGTTCTGTTATACAGGAAAGGTGAATCAGTCACCAAAGTGCTGAATGAAGTTCTCAGCACTTCATTCACCTGTTTGCACCAGCACTGCTAGACCCTGGGAGCAATATTGTGTTGTAATAAACACAAACCCACCTTCATTGAAGGAAGAGTTGGTGAGTAAATTTTATAGCAACTTCACCCCTGCAAATTGATGGGCCATGAACACATCCACCCAGCAAAATTTAAACAGTGACTACAAAGAGAGAATCCCTTTTCAGAAGGAGTTTTTTGGAAAAGATATGGGGTAACAGGCATTACCTCCCGGGTTTAGGTGCGGATTAGGGGTCCTAATATATGTTAGTTAGGCGGTTCTGTGTACCCCTGTGCATACCCATGTTCTCCCCACGGTGGTCTGCTCTGGGTCAGCTCCTGTAACCACCCCCCCGTCCACTCCTGAGAGTTCTGTGTCTGTTACCCCGCCCCTGCATTCCCATTCATCCAGGAACCCAGCACACACCCCTGTCGTGCTCCCATTGGTTACCATGTTCCATGTCACTCCCCCATTGTCTGCCCCATTGGGCGAGGGGGGCTTCCACCCCTGTCTGCCCATCCCCTATAAGATCCCATGTGTCCCTTTGTTTGGGGCCATTCTTGCCCATGCTGGTTTGAGAACAGCTGCATTATCCACCGCTGCAGCCATGCAGGAATAGAGTTCTCAATCACGTGAGCAGGGTGTGCCATTCTCTCACCCTTTGTCTCGGCTCAGCGTCTGGCTACGGCGCGGCGGACCCACGCAGAGGCACAACCCTACAGCTCCGTACCCACGCGATGGACCTAGACCAGCAGAGAAGCAGCCCCCTAGCTGGACTGGGTCCAGGGGGAAGAAAAGCGAAATGCCGCAAACGGGTACAAGTTACTTCCAGGGGTAATGGAAGTATATTCCATATTTCACAGGACATGTTTTCCAGCTTTTTCATGAGCTTTGTTGCCCTCCTCTGGATATATTCAAAGATCTTAAAATCCTTTTAAATTGTGGGACCCAACTTACCCAGATCCCTCTGCAAATGTTCTTGTTGCTCAAGAGTCAACAGCACCTCTCGGTTCTGTGTCATCAGTAAACTTAATTTCTTTCACTATGCATAATAATAAAATCTGAACTGGCAATAGTATGTTATTTAGAGTTTCAGTATTTCATTTATACTAATAAAACATTATTTTTTACATAGTAAAGTGATATCTTTTCACACTTAATAAGATTTAGTCATCTTAGCATGCAGGCAAAAAGACTACATAATCACATGTAGGAGCTGTGTGATAATGGGATATCCTCCATGCAGACAAAAACTTCTAAGAAGTTCTTATAGAGAATATGTACAAAGATATTTCCAGAGGCAAATCACCTTGCTAAATGTGGCAATCTTTCTTGGAAATTGAAGTAAACTATGGTCTTGTCAATAATTACTCTGATTTCTAGTGAAAGAAGCAATAGTTTATCTTGAGTAAAAACTGTCTACTTTAAAAAAATAATGGCTATAGCAAGATATTTTATCCAAGCTTCACTGAGGACATAACTGAACGGTTTCAGCTGCAACTTTATGTTCAACTCAAGGCAAATAACTTTGCAGAAAATAGTCAGCTTGAATGTCTGCACAAAGCACTACTGAGATCAACCTAGCTGAACAGATAGTATCTGCCCAAATTCATATCACACATAAACAAACACACTCCATCCCCAAACTCAGTCAAGTATATTACCTGACTTAAAAGATACAAAAAAATTCATAAGATGTGTGTATCATATGAAATAGTGATGTATGACAGCTTTCTTGTAACACCAGTTTGCACAATATGACAAAAATACCAATATTTCCAATGCTATAAATTGTTTCCAAAAATTGTTGCCCTTTTAAAATACAAATATTTATATATGAAAGTGAAAATGGACTACTTTTTTTCTATATTACTGACAGCCCTGCATAAAGGGCAGCTTCATTTCCAAGATCCTAATGTAGGATCTGGAAAAGTATCTATCTCCCTGGACTTCCATGTATTTCCTATAATACATTGGGGAAATTAATTGTTTTTTCTCACCTGAATTTCACATTTGCATAAAAAGAAGAGTAGTTTCACTCCACAGGAATTATAAAAATAAAAGATGTCAGGATTCTACATGCAATGATATTCATATTATTATATTCACATGACATCTCTGTTTGGTTTGCTCTTGGATTTCTTCATTTATTGAGTGGTTTTTATGTGTATTGCACATACAATACATTAACCATCAGTAAATTCTTCACTTATAAAGATGCAAAAGTACTTAAAATTCTATCTTTGTAGATATTCTTGTTTCAAAGACTTTTAAGAATATGCTATTTACATAAACATTCTACTTTCAGAAGATGCTTTTAAACTTATGTAAAATGCTTTCAAGCCTTAATTTTAATATATTAACAGGCCTTAGTTTAAGAACTGCAGACAGAATTTTCATCATGTTTAAAGGGAATCGGTTTCCTCTTTTTTCTATATATAACTTTTGAACTTGTTATTGATGAACAAACAGTAAACAGAACTTGTTATCCTGCAGACAATACCATGTAAACAACAGCTCCAAAACTGGTAAGAACTGTTACCCCTGCTCACTACCTGCCTACTCAAAGCACTGAAAAAGAGGGAGACAGAAGCTAAGCTTTTTTCTTACACTTATTTATGACTTGAATCAATCCAGAGAAATGTCATCAGTACATACAGTTTTTTTTTTCCTGTGTCTAAGGGAAATGTCAGTTCAATATGTCTCTAAATTCTGTTATCTTCACACATATAAATGGAACAATAATAAGAGATTACAAGATTAAAAGGCAAATCACAACCAATTAGACCTTGTCAAATTTTGTCATCACACAGGAAAGCTGCTAAAATATTAACCTTGACCTTCAGCTTATATTAAAATCAGGGTCTATCAGTTAATAATCAGTTAAGTGCTCTCTGTGGAAAGAATAGAAGACCTCGCCCAGTGAGGGTACTAAAAGCTTGTGAAAATTTGATCCTGATGTTATCCAGATGCAAAGTGTTAACCTTTCCTAGAGATGAAGTCTGAAACACTGGGAACAAGGGTCAAGATAAACAGGATCCATTTTTGGCCCAATAGCAGACTCCTAATGTCAAATGTTCACTTTGCTGTGACCTTGTTCCCAAATGTAGAATGAATACAACACTATTTCTTTTCCTTGCCTTTTAACTCCATCACTGGGACAAAGATGGCCTAGAAAGAGACTGAGTATTCTGGTGTCAGGGTATTTTAAACTGCTGTAACTTGAACAGCAATAGTCTTAAGCTCTATATCCTTCATTTTTCTGGGTTGTATTTTTTGTCATTCATATTGTAAGTGTTAAGCTAAATAGACTAATATACACATATTATATTTTTATTCAAAAGTAGTCTCTTGCTTTAGCTCTTGTACTTTGCTCACTAGAAGTACTTGTGAAATATATAACTTAACACACTCATTTTTCATCTGACTTTTTTTGTGTTCCGGAGTATATAAATATTTTAAAAATTTTAGTCACACTCTCATCACACTCTCTTCATTCTGAATTTTTTTTTACCACATGCCAGTTAATATTTGGGAACAATTTGAATGGTACATACTGAATAAATGAACCTGGGATGCTCTTAGTTGTGGTCTGCTACAATAGGAATCATGTCTACATTTAAGCCTGAATTTCTGATATTTTCACTCATTCTTCATACTTTGCCTCAAGAAGGTTATTTTGATACCCAAAATAAAAAGAGGTCCATATGTTATGGTAGAGAGCTATCTCAACATCTCACAGGCTTTCATGCAATTAGTTTCCATCCCCATACCACAAAGGTCAAGTCCATTATATCAATGCCTGTCTCATACTCTGGTACGCAAAGCCTGACAGATGTGAACTCACAGTATGAACAGCAGTGCAAAATCACTTTCCTGTATCTGCTGGCTTCATCCTTGCTAATGCAATCCAGGGTATAAGACTGCTTTTTCTGAGTCTACTGCTGCCTTGGGAACAGCCTAGTGGCTCCAGTGGTCCCAGAGCCATTAATGCAGAGCAACTCCCCAGCTAGTCAGCATCAGCCTATACTCTTGCTCCCAAGATGCAGCACTTCACACCCATTTTCATGGGGTTCCTGTCAGATCATTTGTCTCTGCAGAAGCCCTAAATCTTACTATGTTGATCTCTTAATAAACTTTTTGGATCTTCTGCAAGCATGATGAGAGTGAAATCTGCACCACTATTCAGGCTATTAATGAAGAACATTAAACATTATTAGTCTTGGTATTTATCCTAGACAGAAAGTACAGCTTTCTGGTCACCAGCTGGGCTTTGTATTATGGATCACAACAGTAAGACCAGCAGTCCAGGCCACTGTCACACTGTAGTTCTTATCTCGTTCATGTTATCACCTACCTAGTAACAAAGGTACTATGAAAGCTGCATCAAAGGACTTCATGAAGTCAGAGTGATCAAGTGCAGTCATCTTTGCCTCTCAGTACTGTCTTCTCATCAAGGCTATCACATTGCATAGTTACGATTTGCACAGACCTGGATTTGACCAAACTTTTAAACAATGAATCTTTGATCTAGAGCCACCTCTGTTCTATAGTTCATATAGCAGGTCTTAAAATATAAGATGCTAATTATCTGTCATATGTGATTATTGTGATAGTTCTAAATTATTAATTTCAAATTAAAATAACAGATAAGTAAAATAAAGCTGGTACAAATAACTATGACCTCAAAGGGATGTGTATATCATACAAATTCCTCATCAGAGTGTTGAGGTTTGCTTTTATTCATCACTTTGTTTATTAACTCAGATAATTCCATAAATTTTTCTCACACCTGAGAAATATTCTGAGTTTGTGAGACACAGAATTTTAGGATCAGATTGTAAATAGAATGGATGAAATATTCAATAAAGTTTTGTGTATTGATACAGAAGTACTGGTGCTAATTTCACCTTGCATATGATTGAAGAAATAGATAACGTCCATTATACTTCCACATTGCTTCTGCTTATTATATATGTGTCTGAGAAGTAAAATCTTTTTGCTGCTTGAGAACTGCATAAACTTTTGATTTCGTTGTCTGACTTTAGAATATTGAAATATTGGGTAAACAACTTTTAAAAATATTTTTGCTCTTTATACCACTAACGACTGATTTGTGCCAGAAAACAAAAGAAAATTATTTGTTTCTAATATTTCACTTTTAACATATTTTTTTAAAAAACCCAATCTGCTCCATTCACAAGAACTGAAACATGTTTGCAAGAAATGAATAAGTTGGTAACTAGAAAAATGATGTATATTTCATATATGTATACATGTAGGTATATCTAGCAGTTTTCAGGGTGCCTACACAATGGTCACAAGGTGATTATATTCTGGCTTGAGATCATCCCCCTCTGTAAATATATATCTTATTCAAGAGTGACTTTTGGCAAAGATATATCTAAATCATATGGGGTGTTGCTTCATCTTGTCATTAATTAGATAATTACAAAGAACTCGCCTTCTCAAAGTCTCAGGGTTTTTTAGTGTAAGTTCTTGCTATGATTCATCTTTTTCAGTAGCTACTAACAAATATTAACACACTATTCAATACATTTGAAAACCTGTCAAGGGTCCTATTTTCTATTCTTTAATGTAGCAAATACTGTATATAAGTGATAACCTACCTGGGTTTGGCTAGCAGTACACCAAGAATACAAACACACATTCAAGTTTGTCAGTATTTCTAATAATCAGTAAAGCAATTGATGATCCAAGACAAATTCTGATAATGCAAAGAATTTAGCTTCTCTTTTAGACTGTCTATGCAAATAGCTCTAAATATATACATTTTGAGCAGTTTTCAAACTTTTAAGTATTTCAATAATGTGACCTAGTTGTTTGTTTTGCAGTGACACCAACACATTTTCAGACATTCAAAAATTCTGCAGTAGTGTATCTTTTATTTCTCTCTGATAAATGAACATATTGTATTAATACTCTGCCTTTACCACCTCTTTCTTTCTTCTTCCCTTTCTATTGTTCACCCTTTTCTTCCTTTCCCAGGCTGGTATCATCCAGGTTTCTTAGCAGTTTTCAAAGAGGAAAATAGATTTTCACTGAGAAATTATATTGTTAGTAAAAAGCAGATCCGACAAACTGAAAACCATCCTGCCTTTATTTTCTCCACAATTTCCTACTACCTATAGGAAAATAGGACTTTTTCAACTTCTATTAGGAAAGAAAACAAAACTCTAAGTAGCACTGAGATACTGGTGTCCATGAATATTAAAAAACTAAGACTAGAAGGATGAGAGGCGCACTTTAATGTGTGTGCATAATTCCTGTGTGTGTGACTGTAGTATTGCTATCACCTTCACCATGCGAAGGATAACATGTGGACCTCCCTCAGAGATAATTTTTGGACCGCCAGGGCTTTTTACTCTGTCCTTCACCCACAATTGTCTCCCACGAGAAATGCAGTGAGAAGTAAGTTTAATTTAATTAGCACCCAAATATTCTTAGTTTGTTTTTTTTTTTTTTCCACCAGTTCTTCTTCTTTATCAACAGACTATATTTGGTCTACATTTTCTTGATAATTGAATATTTCCCCCATTTCATGTTTATATTTATTTTTTATAATAATTAGTCATTACTTTCTGATAGCCGGCCTTTGTAAATTTAGTCTGAAATGAATCCCCAAATGTGTAACACATCACTTACTTGGAGTTGAGGCTGATCAGTTCTACCACAGCTGGTGCCAACATTCTGTCAGTCAAATTCTTAACTGCGATGAAAATGGTGAGGAAAATAGTTGCTTTTTACTCCCACCTGGATAGAAATACAGTGTCAGTTACTATTTTTCTTCCCTGTCTTCCAAGTGCAATAAGATATTTATTATATTATCTTAGCCTGTCTTATGAGGGGATCATCAAAACAGTGACACAAAGGATAGAAGCATAGACAGTTTCACTCTTTGAATTTCTCCTTGATCGTGTGATACAATATACATATAAATAAGTGTTCTAAATAATAATTTATTAAGTGCATATTTATCCACATATTTATTCATATATGTATGCATTTCAAAATGTTGATGCTGAAGAAATTAGTCAGTAAATTTAGCAATAGCAAATAGAAGTGTTTCAGAGCAAAGTAGTTTAATGTAGGTATCTAAATAACAAAGTTTCAGTTTTATTTTGATCTTGAAGTATCATTTCTTTTTCCGTTTCTTCTTATTAGGGACTGTAGACTTCAAATTTATGACAAAATTATTTATAAAAGAAAAGGTTAAAGAAAAGGTATCTCAATTTCAACTGCTCTCTGTCACCTTTGAAAGGAAATAAGATAAGTCCCAACTGTCTAAAAGAGCAACGAAATAGAATAGAATAGAATAGAATAGAATAGAATAGAATAGAATAGAATAGAATAATCAATCTACAAGAAGATGGGGAAAAGAAAGTTCTGAAAATCTTAGCCCAATCAGTTTAACTTAAATTCCTGAGGAAAAAATTATATTATCACTCTTCATGAAAGCTATTTGCAGGCAGAAGGTGGTCAACCAGTAGCAGCATGGCAACAGAGAGATATCTGAAGGGACAGAGACATTAATGAAAATATGTGGGAAAAACACAGTGGGAAAACCAGACATTTATTACACCTAGAACACGTAAATATTCAGTAATTTTGTTCTCTTGTGACCATATGATATTTCTGTCCTTCCAACCAAAAGAAAACCAAACATATTACAGCTCTCAGCTGTATTGCAACACAATGAATAGATTTCTACAGCCAACAAACTTTTCAGAAACTCACTGACTTAAAACAACTTAATAGTGAGCTTTCATACAATGGTAGCAATATGGGCAGAATAGCAGTGTTCAGAAAATCACAGGTGGCTTAGAAAATTTCAGATCTTTCTCCATCAACATTTCTTCCTGTAAAGAATATACAGCTTATGAGGAAATGATAGGTTATAAAAAGACTCTACAAGAAGATGGATTAATAGTATACAGCTAGTTATTCAATGCTGTATATAAATATTGGTTGGAGAGGTGCTGCACATCTGACAAATTTATGGCCTTTCATTTAGAGTGTAAACATTTAGGAGAACTAGACCTTGTTACACACTGACATTATTTTATTAATTAATGTTATTTTGTTGAAAGCAAATTGTACATCTTTATTTCATCAGAAAAATAATTAGGCTCTAACCTAAAAAAAATTCAGTAACACTTTTCCTGTTGTCTATTTGCTTAAATAATTAATTAATTCAAAACAATTGAAATAATCTTATAAAATTAATATGCAATTTCCTAACAGCTGAAAGCTCCTTTTACTATGTTCTAATTCTACTATAAAGAAACAAATTACTAATCTTAGACATATACATAATTCCAATAAATAAAAAGTCTATTCCAGAAACATTATTCTAGAAACACTTTGCAGCTCCAGACTCAGACCATTAGTAAACTCATTCTCTCAGAAGCCCTTTTGTAGTTGCTCCTTCAGTACAAGCTTTAGTGGAAGTTGTTTATACATAAATCCTCTGTTTGGAGAAATTTAATTTAAAATGCTTACAGATCTGACCACAAATAACTATCAGTATAGAACTGAAAAAGGGCTTTTGTTACAACTCCTGTAATATTTTTGAATTTCAAAGCATTTATTCACAGGCGGTATTCCAAAAGTGTTTGAAGACTTTGTCAGAAACCAAAAATATTTCCAAAAGAAAAGTACAGAGGAATTATAACCATGTCTTCTTGATACCTTTAGACTGCAAGGGTAAATGAATATTATGTGCAACTGAGATTTAAATCTCTCCAAAGTACTTGTAAGATAAATTCACTTTGCTGTATATGTCATCACAAGTTGCATCTTGAAAACAACACCTCTAGTCTGGAATTCTCCAAGGCAGAGGAGTGCAGGAGACCTATAATAATTAACTAATCACTGAATCATCACCAGAGGTTAAGAGGTAAAAACCTCTTCTCTTTTGTTACTCCTAACTTAAAATGGGGAAACAAACTTGTGCAGCAGAATCCTCAGGTTTTTCTCCCACACTTCAGCTGCTGTAGGGAAACAAACTGGGTACACATTTTTAATTCCAGTGAAGCAAAAGCTGCTTTCTCTCAGAATGCGTTATCCTTGCAAAATTTTAAATTAAAATTGATTTCTTTCAATCTACTTAATATTTTCCTATGTCTTTTCTTGGCTTCTCTTTCTTTTTCCCAGAACTCAGTTTCCCCTTCCCTTAGTTCCACTTCTACACATTTCAGTGTCAGCAAAACTATGAACATTTTCAACATCTTCTTGCCAATCAGCAATCAGCCCAGGAGTTGTGTGGGATTTTTTAATTGTGTTTTTTTTTTTTTTGTTTTTGTTTTTTTAATAGGGATGCAGTTGGTGCAAAGTTATTTGTTATTTTTGCTTGCATTATGCACTTGTTATCAGTTGGGAACAGAAGGAAATATCACTTTGGCTCCTGAATGAAAGCAACAGATAAGCATGATGCTTTGGGCTGTCTGCTACTTCTGTTAGTCACTAACAGAGCACTGAGCATTACTTCTCTCTTCTATGATGTATGCTGAAATTCCCTGCTAGCAGGCCTGAAACATTTACATTTTCTCAGAAAACAAATTGAGAAAGCCAGATGCCAATATATAGTTGACAGTGTTAGAAAAAAGGTTAAGCTTCAACACTGATATTTACATATATGCTTCTGGTCACAATTAATTCCAGTGTATTCAATTCAGACCTATGACACTGCTCTACAAAGACAAAAGCTAGACATTAAAGGAAAGTTTATGAGGAGAAATAATATCTCTTGTTAGATCAGTTGATAGGAAAAAATTACAAGATTCTGTCACAAAAGCCTTTGTTCAAAGGAATATAGGGTAGAAGATTTCAGATATGCTAGATGCTACTTGGGACATGGATATTAAACCTTGTTTGAAAATTTCTTTTTAAAATCACAAGACATAATATGAAGTCCTGCCTCAGACATCACAGAAACAACACACCGGTGAACATTCCCAATGTTTATGTGATATTCATGATTTCTGAAAAAGGGAAAATAGTACACAAGTTATCCTTAGTAGTATAAATTAGATTAAAAGGTAAATTGTTTATAAAAATTACATTATTTTAGCTTCCATAAATACTAAAGAGTTCAGTTAGTCTTTACTTAATTATTTGGACAGAAAAGGTGGCTACATAAGATGATGAGAACTTCCCTTTAAAAAAATCAAATCCTTTTTTCTATGTCCTTTTATTCACACTTGTGGGATATGACCCTACATTACACAGTCTGTCCGTTTTAACAACTAATCCACATTTACAATTACATAAGCCTTTCTAACTCTGAAATTTCATTTATTCCACAGATTTTACCTCCATTTGTAATTTGCAGATATATTTATATGGAGACAGTTAATGTTTCTATTATCTTTTATTATAAATATAGAAACATTATCAAATTAATAAATTAAATCAAATTATAAAGCAAAGTAATGAACACGTATGTTACATAAAATTTCCATCCCTGAAAATTATACACTTTTAGAGTAATTTTTGCTTTCCCAGTGATGGAATATTTTTGCATTTGAGAGCTTAATACCTCTCTTTAGTTAAAGATGTCAAAACATTTTCCATTAAATAATTTCCTACAGACATAGTCATACACTTTAGAAACAAACAAAACAAGCAAAAAAAGAGAACAAAAAAGTGTATTCTCAAATGAAACCTATTGGCTGCGAGAGCTGCGATGGAAAGGCTACAGCCGCTCCCAGCTTCGCACGGACGCAAATGGCCTCGCGCATGCCGAGGAGTGGGATCAAATAGGGAAGGGACAGGGCGGACGGGGAGTCCTCCCGCCCAATGGGTACAGACATCGCGGTGATGACGTGTACTACAGCGACCAATGGGAACACGGCAGGGGCGGACACGAGACTTTGGGGTGAGTGGGACCACGAGAACGGGAACAAAGGCACGGAAACCGCAGGAGTAGGGGAAAACTCGGGGGATGCACGAGGGTACAGAGAACTGGAGAACTAACAAAGGAAAAACCCATAATGTGAACCCAAACTTGGGATGCAACAGAAACCTTTTTAATTCTTCAAGGTTTGTGTAGATTACATTTTTAAGCTTTTACCAAGAATATAACTAACCTAAAAGCATGGCACAGAAAAAGTACAGAAGTTAGAACAATATTAAAATACACATAATTTCTGCTAGTACTTGAGCACCGCAGTTCTATTTCTAAGTGTACAACATAAATTTTAACTGACATTACTAACACACACACAAAAAGAACAGAAACATAAACCTACATAAATTTTTACGTCACACGAATTTAAGAATTTTTATTCATAACATCGTTTATATTTGCATTAGAAAACACTGCAATCCATGACAGAATTTCCTATTTCCTCTTTATAATATTAATCACTGTACTTTTATAAAAACTCTATTTATCAGCAAAAATTCATATACCTTTATACTTTGGTTCTTCTTGTGGAAAGAATCATAATGAATCTATTTTACCCTATCATGCTTTCAAGAGTGAATAAGCATATTAGTCTCCTGCTGCCCTCAAAGTTGTAAGTTCTGCATTATACTAGCTATTTTACTGGCCTCTCAAGACAAATTTTCCTGGCTTTCTTGACCTAACAAGAAGATTTTCATCAGCTGCAGTATCTTTTAGGTAAGATTGCATGTTATTATAGTAAGACTGCAAGTCCTTATACTACAAGTGATGACATGCTTGAGGTAACAAGAAACTTCACAAAAATACAGGGAAAATGCAGAGATGGCAAATCTCTAACATATATTCACAGACTGCAAAGTGTCAATAAATACATTGATCCTGACTTCAGAACTTAAAGTGACTGAGATTCTCACATTCTGATTTATGATAGAAAAGTAATGGTTTTTTATTTAAAAAATAAAAGCAAAGTCATCTTCTAAAGCATTGTGGAATTATAAGAGCTGATTTCTGAGTACATATTCCAACATCTCTGCCTGTTCCAAGACTGTAGTAATCTACTAACTACTTGAAATCATAATCAACTATGGGTTTATAGATTCTGATTCTGTTTTTAAATATTTTTTCATGACAATGCAAGAGTCCTAATTACAAAACCTATATTTTCTGCCTGTTGTGGCAAGATACTGGGGAGGAGAGAATGAGAGGTGTTTTCTGTGAGAGTCGGAACTTTCACAACATGAGACAGAGAAAGTTCTAGGCAGCTCCAAAATGGATCCACTGCAGGACATGGCTTAATGCATCAACAAAGAATATTTTGCTTCTCTGACAACATATATCTTGGAAAGGGTAAAATATACCATGTCACAGCTGTGAGACAGGAATGAGAAAAAATGTGAGAGAAACAACTTATAGACAGTAAGATCGGGGAGGAGGAAGGAAGATGTTCTCCTGGCACTGGAGTAGGGATTCCTCTGCAGCCCATGAAGACTGTGGAGAGTCAGATTGTCCTCCTGCAGCCCATGGAAGACCACGTTGGAGAAGATAGCAACACTGTAGGCCATAGAGCTCTCCACACTACAGAAAAACACATCCTAATGGAAGTTGTGGATTGTGGAAAGTCCACACAGGAGAATGTGTAGAAGAGCCCAAGTGGCAGCATATTTTCTCATAAGACCTACAGCCTATGGGGGACTCATGTTGGACCAGTCTGTTCCTGAAAGACTGTACCCCATGGAAATGACCCATGCTGGAGCTGTGTTATACATGCAGGATGCTAGGTAAAGTTAACTACTTAGATTTCCTTGAGGTTCATTATATTCTTATCTAACTAGAACTATAAAGCAATTATTTTATTTAACTTCACAGATACAATGTTTGCTACACTGTAGCAAACGATATAGATTTCCCACATTGTTTTTCTTAACCTTAAATGCATAATCATTAATCTGGACTTCATTGGTTTATTTTATGTGTCTAACTTTAACAAGGTCATTTTCTAGAGTGCTATATTTCTGTCCCGATAAAGAGTGTAGAGACAATAACAGATGACAAGAATTTTCAATCTTATTTTCTCTTTTTGTTCTGATAAGGACGGGAAGTGAGTGAATGGCTGGGTGGGGATATGGCAGCAATCCAAGGTCAACCATGACAACGGTCAGCCTTTTGATCTGAGTGCTGCCAGAGTTGGTAACTTCCCTTTGTTAGAGTACATAGGGGTAATGATTGTATTCATTTCTCCCTGAGTAGGTCATGACATCAAGGGAGGCCATATGTGTTCTTCTTCTCCAGGTTTTCAATACTGAAAGGATTTTATTATCTGAAATATACACAGATAAGTCAAACAAAACTCAGCTAGGTTTTGCCATTTCTTGTCAAGAAGTGATTTATTCTGATCATAAAATTTAGAAGCTGAAAAACAATTTTCACATTATGTAATTTCAAGACCTCTATCTACTCATTTTGCTGTAAAGAAAATTAAAAAGTTGACAAAAATCTCCCAAACTCCCTATCAGACATACCACGGAAAATATGCTACTTGAATAAAAATGCAGTGATCGGCATGACCTTGATTATGTCAGCAGCTAAAAATATGTTTTAAGTGTCTTTTTATCTATCTTTTCTTCCAGTCTATAGCTGCAGCTATAGCCTCTGATTCTTTAGAGGAGGAGCTGAAATAATATATCTAACCAATTACTCATCAAGACAATGTACTCCTTCACTTTGCTGATGGCTGGCTAAAGCTTTGAAGCATGAAATTTGATTTTGTTACTGGTTTAATGTATAGATGCAAGTACAAAGAACATTAAAATGTCAATGCATTATTTTTTTTTCCCCCAGTAGTTTTGAAAGGTGATGATGATGATGATGGTGATGATGATGAGCAGGATGAGAAGGAGGAGAAGGAGAAAAAAGAGGAATCAGAGAATTAAATACATCATTGTCTAAATGAACAAAAGCAGTCCTATATTTATTAAAACCATGCACAGAGGTTATAAAATTTTCTCGAGTGAAGTATACCTTTGAAATAGTTGTGTTATTAAAGGATTGAAAGTTGTATTACTCTGATATTATTTAAATATCTCAACTAGAATATTTATTTCTAAATCAAATACCTGTCTGAAAGTTGGGTCTCAATAACTGGTTTTATCATTTTGTCTTCAAAGCTGAACAGCTGTCTTCTCCTTTCAATTACAGTAGTGTGCATATGCATATATATTCATGAAGAACTCATCCCTCAATAATCTTTCTGCTTAAGCTAGACAACTTAATCCTCAGAGGTCTTGAATTTTAAGGGTCGCTTGGTTCTATTTTCAGAATGAAAGCTCGGTCTTCCATCCCTGACAAACAGATCTGTCCTTAAAACTCATGGCTGAGTGAATAATCACTATTCATGTATGCTGCAGTTTGGTATTTCTTAAATAAATTGTCCTATTTTTAATAGAACATGGAGAAATTAATGTATATGGCAGGAAAATGACAGAAAATACTGGAAACTTCTAGATGGTAAAAAAAAATACAACTTTACTTCATTTTGATACTACAGACCCTTATTATTAAAATCATAATGGTGACCAAACTTCTAATAAATACTTCTCAGGGTAAAAAGGAGCGAATCCAAAAATTTCTCTACCAGTCTTAAACTGTAACCTTAGAGCCAGATTCAGAGTTGGCTGAAGCAATGAAGTCTGTGAAAAATACAATAGATAAGGTAGCTGCAGAGACCACAAATACTTCCAAATCAGAGGAAGAAGGGAAAAAGAGAAACTTCACACACAGTTTCAGCATACTGCCAGATCCCTACTTAGATCACATTTATTTTCTAATGTAATTTTTAAGATCATGTCCATTAAATTTAAAAACAAACAAATAAAAAAAACCCCACCAAACAACAGCAAAAAACCACCGCAACACATAAGTGAATTCCAGAGGTGAGAAAGAAGATATAGTAGTGCACTTGGAGGAACTGTTTGACCAAATTGTCTTCTGATGTGCTGATATGCAGTATCATGTCATGAGGCAAGGACAGCTGGTGATTAATTCTCAGACAAGACTTACTGTAAATGTTTTTCTATCACAAAGCCATAGAATAATTAATAATTCAGACAGGGAACATGGGAGTGATTTTCTTAGTCCAGTTCTCCACTTAAAGCAGAGAACAGCCTGTTTTTTGCATTTTTTTGCAAATTGCATTTTATCAAGTTTGGAATAGAGGCAATAAAAACAAGGAACTCCAAGGAATCTACATCACAGAGTCTGATTACTAGAAAAGTCATGTATTTAGTAGGGTTTCCTTGATTCTTCTAGAAGCTGTTACCCTGTAAACCCTAGCAAACACAGCTTAATAAGGGAAAGACTGCTAAACTTCAAATCACTATTAAATTTTGAAAGCTGATTTTTTTTTGTGTTTAAAGATAAAAGTTACACCTTTGATTTGAAAATGGACTTAGGTACTACCTCCCTCTTTGCAATGTTGACTGCTATAAAGTAGATCATGTTTTCTGATTTTTTTTTTTGCTACCAAACACAACACATGCTTTTTTTCTTCTCTGTCTACCTGTGTGAGAAACAAAGGGCATATGTGGTATGCGGTATATGAATATATGGTTCTTCTGAGGTATATGTAAAATCCAAGCAAGAAGGAATTTAAAGTGAGGAATATTAGCATATATGCATATATATTAAAATGTATGTATTACTATAGCAATGCTATTAATTAAAGGTTTTTTTAAGAAGACTGCCAGACATTGAAAGAGAATAATGTAGTAATTGTAAGCCACATAAGATGACTAAAAAGTTCATCTCAGTAAATATCCCTGATGACTCCTTGTTACACCTTTTTTACCTAAAAATGATTCTGTTTAGTCCTAAAAAACTGTCAGCTGATACATGTATCCAAATGTTCTGACAGTCAATGTTATCTAAAATGCAGTTGCATAAGTTTAAGATAAATACTTCAGATAAACAAATTTTTTTATATTTTATGACCTAAATGAAGATATCAAACTGGCAAATTTTCAGAAATTAGAGTGATGATGATTATGATGATATAAGGCATCAGACCTTGACCTGATGAAACTCACAGAACTGCAGCTCCAAAATGTTTGGGAATCACTTCTTGGCTTCTAGACATTTGCTAAAGCAAGATAAAACCAGCCTGAATCAAGGCAAATCCAACAGATCCAAAACTGCACTGTTGGATTGATCTAAAACTTTCTATCAATCAACACTGGCAAAAATAATATTTAGTAGGTTTTGGGATTTGAAAAAAAAAATGCTTTAGGCTTTATAAGTTCTAAAGTCCTTATTTATTCCTTTTTTTCTTTATTTGGCTTCAAACAATTAATGTGTTTGGGTTTTCTAGGATTTCCTATGGATTGTGCTTAAAGTTTCATGGAAAATTCAACTCCTGTGCTTCTGAACTACATGTCAAGATAATCTGAACAAGTAACCTTAGTGAATGTCAGGGAAAGATCCCAAGTTCATTGTGCAAGGATAGAATCAATCAGAGCTTTACTATTCCCCTGAATATACTGTTCATCATCCACTCACTATCCATCCAAACCAATTCAATACAATCTGCTTACCATTGTCTTTAGTTTATAAAGCATGTGTCTGGAATGTACTAGTGCGATCTGGCCAAATGTATCAGGTGCGCTCTAACTTCCCTTTTGCTTGTGAAATATTGTGAAAGGCTTGTTCAATAGAAAAGAAAGGCATTATCTAGAAAGGATATGATTACTAATACATTCTGATTTGATTTCAGAAATCCTTCCCTCTGCATCTATAATCCCTGGACAAAGAATGGTTATGCTATTTAAACAATTTTAAAGAGTGGCATTAATCCATGTTCAAAAATCACGTAAATGGATCTAATTTTTAAGCTTCACACATCACTCATTATTTTTGTCATAGCTCTAGAAAAAATACAGAAATCCAAATATCTGCAATTTATAAATTTAAGACTATCTTTCTTACTCTTCATTCTGAAAAAAAGTCTGCTTTAACAAAAGATATGATCGAAGAGATTTTAATTTATTCAATAGCCCTAGGCATAAAGGTCTCTTTCTTATTTCTAGCATTTTTTGGTATTAATTATCCTACTTTCTCTGTTTCTGTGAATGAATCTGGGAACCAAAATTGGCTATTGGAAACACGTACAAAAACTCTAAAAAGCTACAATAGTTTATATCAGGAATCAGAATAGCTGCTGTCTGCTTCCAAGAATTAGGGAATGGTGAATGTGTTACCCATGGAGAAGCGGTATGGAAGATGTGATCTGGAGTAACACCTGTTCAAGTAACTGTTATGTATTCTATCATCAGGGAACTCACAACTAGACTTGCCTAACATGTGGTCCTTTATAATTCACCTTGAATATAAAATTTATGCTGGAAAGGATGATAAAAGATCATTTCCTCCTAAGCCAAAAAAGTTCTCTAACAATACTATATGAAGAGCAGATTTACTTAAGTGACACTTTATTCCTTGTTAATGATAAAATATTGATGAAGTTTTTTCAGTCATCCTATCATCAAGGTTCTGTGTTTGACCCTGGCTAGAATCACCAGGACCAATCCTGACACTCACCTGCAGTCTGATATGACAGCTAGAACTCAGTCTGCCCTTATCCCCATACAACTGGGTGATGTCCTGCTCTGGTTTCTTCTATCCTAAAGGAAGAGCTAGTTTTCAATCTTATGGTTCTCCTAATATGGTAGGTGTAATAAACTGTTTTCAAAACCTTCTTTATGGCTTCATTTGGTAATAACTTGATCAAAAGTAATTGAAGCCATTTATACAGCAAGGGAAGAACTTGCTGTGATGCAGATTGAATAGTCAGTAGACTAGATGAATAGCCACAAACACCAGATTCTACTGTTCCTTGTTTAGGAACATACAGCAAAAAGTCTTGAGATATTTTATTGGTTCGATTTAGAAGATGGGAGATTACTGCAATATATGGAATCCAAATAATCTAGTTTGTTGTTAGTGTGAGACTGACATTCTTAATATAAGTTTACTAAGCCATGAAATTATCTGCAAAAACCAAAAATGAAATCTTTTTAATTTATTTTATTTTTTAATAATGGATGAAGAAACAAAAAGGAGATAAAACCTTTTGTCAGACATAATAAAATTTAGTCAATAGATAATATAGTATTAGATTTTATATGCTTGCAGGCATTCAGCTATTAAGATTCTGCACTAAATCTAAGTTCATGAGACAAGAAATTGTCTGCATATGTCAGCCAGGCTGTATGGGAAAACTTTCAAGATCCCCTTTATTCCAGTTGTCATAAGTAAATAGTGCAAAGATCATAATCAATATCCTTTACAAGCTTACTATTATTCTTGTTGTTATTATTATCATTAATACTGCTAATATTATTTCCAATGCACAATTATTTCACAATTGCACTATTGCACAATTATTTCTTTTTTTACGAAACCAGCACATGTGCAATAAACTTTTTTCTTTTCAGATTTCATAATGACACCTTATTCAAGCTGCAACTGTAATTCAGCATACATGATTTCTACTAGTGGTAGAAAGGCCACAGGCTCTCTACTGACCTTGCAGTGCAGGATCTCAGGACCCTGATATGCCTGCCCAAACCTGCACTTCTTTTACTTTGCCTTAACAAATGTCTGATTCCCAAGAGCCCATTGTCAGAAAACTGTATTTCTGATCAAGAACTGATTGAGTTCACAAATGTAACTTGTTTGTCTCAGCAGAGCACAGTCCTGTCTGCAAGCTAATATTGCTACAAAGCACTCACAGGCACATGAGAGAACTACTTCAGGTGTCTCACATGTTTTAAATTTTTCCTTGTTCTTTGATCAGGTTTACTAACATGATGCTCATTTACAGCTGATTCACTTCCTTGCAGTCTCAAGTTATCTCCAGCTCAAATATAATACTGTGTTTGTCACACCCCTGTGTCTACTTCACTCCCAAATACTTGCATTTAAAAAGGATGAGAAAAAGGATCTTTTACAATGCAATTTGTTATTTTTGGTAGATATTTTTATGTTCCATTTAATGAGTGATTCTTTCTTGAGTTGTACTTGGGATTGCACTCTAAAATTCTCACAAGAACAAATCACTAAAAAAGCAAACACCTCTTGATAAACACTCTCTTCTAAAAGAAAAAAAAATTGGAAACTAATCAGAATCTAATTATAGAACCTTAGGTAGTGACAGGATGACTTTAGAAGTTTCCAGAAAAAAAACCACTGTAATATGTAGCAAAATACACAGACAAAGTAGCTTAAATTTAAAAAGTAATTCAACAACAGAATGAAAAAGCTGAAGATAGTTAGTCAGTATTTTGGACATAGTGCTGTCAGCAAACAAACAAAACATGCTAGCTGTTGTTTTCCCCACCACTACTTCTAAAAAAAGAGCTACTGAACTTCAGTTATTTGATGTTAAAAACTATTATTGTCTATTCAAATTAGGCCAAGAAGGAATGAAAATTATTTCCATTTTCACCAGCTTGAAGGAATCAATGAAGTGGTTCTTGCAAGTTCAAAGAAAGTGGAATTGCACCATCTCACTAGTAGAACAATTAAATTCCTGGTATGAAAGCAAATTCATTGCATCATTTGTATAAAAATAGTTTTGATGAATGTTTAGCCTAGACACTGAAAAACAATGTCAGGGAAGAGTTCTAGCTGCTCCCCATAGGGAGAGAGCCAGGAGCAAAAAGTGACTCCAAGGCTGTAGAGTAGCACCGTCCTATGACATTGATCCAGAACATGGATGCAGCTAGTCAGGGCTAGGATCAGACATAGAAATAGTCTACTGGGGTAAAGTAAGGCTGAGAGCAGGATCGAAAGCTGTGCTCAAGGATTCATGTTGGGTCATCACTGCAGCAATATGATCCTGGGCACAGGTACAGTATTGATCTGCTACACAGCTCACACAAGAGCAGCAGAAACAGACTTTGGTGGACAAGAGTTCCCCAGAGATGGAGGGCACCCCAAACTTCTGGTTTCCCATGAGTGAGGGATGCAATCTTTGACTAAATATCTTTATTCATTCCGTTTAGCACCTTAACTGATTCCACTGAACACCCTAACTCAGCTCAGTAAACTTTTAGGAAGGGGGCTGCAGTCAGGATTCTTACAGAAAGGTCAGGAAAAAAGTAGCATCTGTCAATCATTTCCAGTAAAGCTTTTTTGATTTCACTTTGCTTAGGTAAAATTTCAACTGAATGTTATTTTAGCTAGTTACATTTCTAGATTTAAAGAGTGAGTTTATTTATGGAATTGTGACCATTAAACTTGAAGAATGTGTACAAAACCTAAGAAATGAAATTTGTCCCATTGTATTATTAATACTTATTCCTGGTATTTTAAAACAATAGTTCCTTCTGTTATCTTGAAAAATACTGCATAGTTTTTCCAGGCTTATTCATTCAGCCATATCCTAATTCTGCAAAAACTAATTGACATGTTCAGTTTCCCAGTGCAGAGAACGATATCTATGATTTTCATCTACAAAAGTTAATTTTAGTTACAAATCTAAAAATAATTATGCACAACTAGATATATATGTTTATAGGAAAAACATATTTGAAATCTGTATTTAGGGGTTTTAAAATTATTTTTCATGTCTTTGAAGTCTGTCTCTTGTAACAACTATTATTTTAACTAATGACTTTAGGAATGTCTTTTTATTTTTTCACTTTTATTGGCCCATTTGAAAACTTATGTGCCAAAAGTAAAAATTGATATAGAATTTTAAAATATTGTTTTATTTTAAGATTCTTGTCAAGGTCTTCAAAACAATAACTCAGGGGTGACTTTGAACAGTAGGTTTCATTTTTACTGCATTGCTTATAATATAAGTATTTCATATTGAGATTCTGTATAAATATCTGTATTATGTGCTCCTATGATATGAGACAGGATGTCTTAAAATCGATGAAGTAGTTACTTACCATCACCTGATATTTTTGTCACAAAACTTACTTGAATATCCATTTTAAAAATTACATGCCTTTTCTAAATCTTATCTAAAAAACCTGAGAGCTGTAGGTGACATCTGTAGCCCCATTAGGCCATGGTAGAAACTAGTTTATGTGTTCCAGTGTACTGCTGTCTCAGTGCTCTGTGGAACAGTGTCAAGATGCAATGAAGAATTCAAAGATCATCCAGTGTTGTTATAGTTCATAGGGTGGAAATGACTGAGCATAGAGAGATATAAGGCTACAAGTCAAAAGCACTACAGACTTGAATAAGTTAGTAACTGAGTAATTGTTTTGTCAAAAGTCCAGAAAACCATAAATGACTGCAAGGTCCAAGTACAGAATCAAATTTATTGTGTGATTAGCATTTTTGCACCAGCAACATTTTTAGCTAAATTATTAAAGGGCAGTCAAAGATAAAATGTCTGATTGTTTGATGTGGCTGATGCATGGGTAAAGCTGCAAGAAAAAATTATCTCTGCTGATGATATACAAATCTGGTGCATGAACAAGTAGGAAATTCAGTAATAAGGGCTGTCAATACAACACATTCTCCAAACAATAAAATCTACAGGACAAACAAAAGTTAAATTCTGGCAGCACAAGCGGATTGTGCCTCTTTAAGCCTCAAGAATGATGTCTCTTTTAGGAGGAACAGTCAAAATTTATTCCTAGACAGTTTGGAAGTGCTACTGTTCCATATGCTTGTGGACCACAAAAAAAAAAAATTAATGCTGGGAAAAGCAAATAACCTTCTGGGTTAATAAAAGGATATTTTTCACCTGAATAGGCAACAAATTAATAAGCTAGAAGGGTCAAAAGAATGAGATAAGAAAATTCAGAAAACTAATATTATATTTAGTAATTATAGCATAGTATGCCAGTCAGTCTCTGTAGGGAAATAACTTACTGCCACTAATTCACATTACTATGAACAAAAGATATATTGCTGAAAAATTTCACTTCAGGCAAAGGAGCGTTAATCCCACCCACTCATGCAATCATGGACCAGTTTAAGATACTCGTATATCATTTGTATTTTCCACAGCCTTTTTTGTTATCTGAGAAATTCTGTTGAGCTTTCCCAGAATGCATTGTCATGACAAAGAACCTTATTTCTGTGGCTCTCTTGATCTGTAAAGGACAAATTTTAATTCAAATTGTACTAGCTGTCTGTTTTGGGGGCTCATAATAGTAAACTAAGAGAGGAGTATGGAATTTCCTTGCTTTTATAGAGTATTCTGATAATTATTTTGATCTTCTCAGACCTTATCATATTCTGCTGCAAACAAAAGCTGAGAGTCCACTAGTTTTGCCTTTTTGTTGGAAGGAATTAGGCGTCAACAAGTTCTTATCTAGAACCAAGATAAAAAATCAAAGGAAATCCCTGTATTCTGAAACCATGATTATTTATTTCTTGTATTGGAATATCTCATCTTCACTAATAGCTACTGTAATCTTGGCTATAATTATTATGTGCTTTACTGATTCAAATCAGTTTGAGCCAGTTTCATATGGAAATATGGTTTTAATCTTTTGTTTCCTTTCTGAATTCTGCAAGTGAACTGAATAGTAAATAAAATTCTTAGCTTAGGATTTCAACTAAAAATATATAGAAGTTTTTTTTTTTCTCTTTTTTTTTAAGTAGGAAAAACACTAAACTCCTTTTCTAAAGAACACAGAAAAGTACAACAGCACACTGCAGCAAAACTTAAACATTTTCATAATCAAAACATTTTGAATTTAAAAACACTTGGATACAAATGAATGTTTATAAAGTACAGATCCTTCAACTGAAATGCCTGTGGACCAGTAACACTGTTAGATGAAGAAAGGTCTCAGAACGGAAAGGGGCATGAATGTAGGAATGACTAACAAGGAGTTATAATACATAAAAAAATTAGAAACTATTTCAAAAAGGAATTACAATTTAGGTTATCCTTGGCTGCCATACAAGGTCCTTTCATTGAGAAAAAAAATAAATGGGGGAAAGAAACTAAAGCCCAGCAGCCAATGAAGTGGAGACTTGAGACATAATTCCTGGAAGGTTGTTAGCCTAACTTTCTTTGTTCTTGGAAGAGATCATAAAAATATATATGTGGCTAAACTTCCAAATTAGACTTGAATAGACTGGAGAATACTGCGATTCTGTTGTAGGTAAAGAAGATTTTATTGAAAAAACAATCAGGAAACTCTCATTTAAAAATGAAAACCTCACTGTACCTTCTCATTAAGAAGATCTGTGTACGACGATATTCAGTGTCATTGCATTACTCTGTATGATGCACAAGCAGGACACTATTTCCCTGATTGTGATGAGAAACTGAATTCTGAATAATTGTTTGCAAACCCAAAATCAGATATGGGGTAAGGTTTAAATGAAAACTTTCAAAGTAAGTTATTTAAAATTTTACATTTAAACAATGTCATAATTTTTAAAATCATGCAAAAATAGCTTAAGATTGAAATGTAGTCTTTGGAGGCCAAAAGGTCAGAACAAACCTTTTATATATGAAGAAATGAAATTACATAACTTAATGATCCTATTTTTCCCTAAACACTGAAATAAACATACTTGGAATGCATCTATCCTATCAAAATTGGAGATAGGACATTAATTAATGCAGATTAAAGATCTATAGCTCATGTAATGGCAAAGCCATCTTTTCTGGTAAAGGGACCTGACTCTTCAGCATGATAGTTTTTTGTCTTGTAGTCTACAACCTTCTTTCCATGTAGCAAAAATGCCTGATGTAAAATAACTTCTGGTATTGTAATCCCTCTTGATAATTAGATACTTGCTTAAATAAATCACATTATTTAAGTAGGCTGGGATTGGAAAATTCCTTGGACAAGATGGAAGATCAAAATCTGAAATTTCCTAGGAAAAGTCTGTTGAAAAAAAAATCAATGAAAGGACTTGTCATCATGTTGAAAAGATAAACAAGCAATGATGAGGCAGACCATATATTAAACAAAGAAGGAAATACTTCTATGCATCCTTCCCTGTCGGAGAATCGTGGGAGAGAGCTGTGCTATATTTCAGTGTTTCCTACAAACATGCTTGGTTGCTCAGTCTGCCATCATCTGTGTGGGCAGCATTCCAGATGAGAACATGTGGGAAAGCACAGCGTCTAAGCTTCATTCATGCTAGTCAGGGCAGTTAGCCAAGTGTCTGAAACTGATAACTGGGAGCAGGGCCAGAAATTCTTGGCACTTGATATGTGGTTAGGTTTTTGGGGAACTAAGCCAAGGAAATCTTTATAGGACTTATCAGAAAAAAATCTACTGAGTGTGTTCTAAATAATGCTCTTGCTGTACTGTTGAGATATGGTAAGGATGGGTGAATTCAGCAGTCCTTGTCTTCATTCAATTGCCATGAATTTTTATGGAAGTTTTCTCTAATGGAAAATGCAGATTAATCTCTCATTGCTGTTTTTAATTTAATATACTGAGTGATGATTTCTTCTTGTTAAGGATTTTTGATAATGCTTTCTTTTTCTTTTTTTTAAAAAGAGAAGTTATTGCAGTAAATTGAATGAAAGTAAAATTTAAAATCACAAGAGCACTATTAACTGAAAAAAAATCTTTTATCTTCAATACAAAATAATTGTTATACTTTACTTAAGTATTACTGTTGACATTAACTGACTCCTGCAATTGATTTGAAAAAGGAAAAAGGAGGAAAGCTATGTGTTAGTATAAATAGACCAACCTATTTTCAACATTTTTGGTTTTTTCCCCCCATAATATATTGCACTATGTAGACCATCCTATTAGCCTAAAAAAGGTAGTATAAAGACTGTCATTGGAATTCCTTTCTCTTCCCTTCTTTGATTAATAACTGTGGTAATTTATGTGTGTGTTCTAATTATGACTTTCGTGGATGATCTAAACAAAAAGGATTCACATGTAATGTATATTAATGTATGAGATATCAATTACAGCCAAAGTCTTCATGGAAAAAAGTAGCTCATGTGCACCTTCCAAGTTCAAATATATCCAAAATATGTGGAAAAAAATTGTAAAATTTTTAGTCTGCTGTCTTAAATTAGTCCTGACATTTTACTCTAAAATCTAACTTCCCTTATCAAGCACTACCTTTCTTTAATCATACAATTGCTATAGTCAACTTAGTAAATCTCTAAGTTTTGATTCTATTTCCTTGTTCATGCACAGAATATTTAGTTCTATACCAGCCTGTGAAATACATTTTATCTTCCCTGTAGAATCTTTTTCTAATACAGTTATTTTTAAGTAGATGAAAACTGCTCCAGTGATATTAATTTTACATTTTTTCACAGTAAATATTATTTACTGTAATACATAGTGAAATTCAACAATGCAGCTCATGAGTAACTAACTGAAAGATATGCACTAACAGCATTTCATTATAGAAATGTCAACACTTTACTTCTTACAAGAGAAATCAGCAACTGGCTAAAACAATCATCTGCTTTTACCAGCCATTCTTGGAATTTTGGAACTCTCTCTGATTATAATGTATATGCTACTTAATAACATTAGTAATAATTTTACAAATAAGTTTATTTTTGTAGCTACAGATAATCTATGTAGCTTGCTCAATGGAGAAAAAATAATGAAATTTCACTTTATATGTTTAAAACAGTATAAAAATACAGGCTGAAGAACAAATGGTATAAGTGGAAACAAATTGTGAAGTCATTTGACATTGACCTACCTGAAAAATCTTTTTAATGCAAATATGTTTAATCTATTTTTTTTCCAACTGACAGTGTCAGAAAGCAAATCTTAGGTGAACACTGTTATTACATATTCCTGCTTGATAATCTTTGTTGAATCACTAGGTTCAAAAATCACTGACCCTGCAAAGATGCAGGTCAAGCTGCTTTTCTGAGAGCAGTTGATAAAAGAAATTCAATTATGTTAGAGATAAGAGCCTACATTTTTCATACTACATTAATAGGGCCACAAGGAACACAATTCCAGGAGTTAGTAAATATGATTTCTGAGTCTACTAGTCATAAATATAGAACTATTTATACACATATCTTTAAAAGTTTTACGAGTTTTCAAGGAATATTGAATCTCATTTGAGCAATAAGCAATTAGAATATAGAAACTACCTCCATGGGAAAATAATTTTCAAAAGGAGTTATTTCCTTTTACAAAATTGCCTCATTATAGGCAATACACCTTTTCTATTACAGCACACTTACAGTTATTAGTAAATGTATGTATACTGTTGTTAGTACTGTACATATACTGTGTTCCCTGGCCATGCAAGAAGAAAAAAAAATTCCTATAAGAACAGATACACAGATTAATTTTGTGAGAAGATTTTATATTTCTACATAACTTATTAACTACAATTTTTTTAAAAATAATAACTTTTAGTATTTCATCTGGGAAAGAAATGCAGTAAACTCTACAGAGAAGGATTAAAAATGCTTTGCCACTAGGAAGCAACAATATAAAGTATTGAGGATAGGAGATTTTTTTTAAAATATCAATTTAATTGAAAATACTTTGTAAATGCAAAGGAAAAATTGTGAATGTTTTGTTGAGATTAAATTAAGCCCTTTTTTTTCCTTATTCCGAGGAAAAACAAAATTCAGGGATTCGACTAATTGCTCTTACCAGTTAAAAATAAACTGTTATAGTTTTTATGATGGGTCTCTCTATTCAAGATCCAGATTTTAACATGCCCAACCTGGAGAACGTTAATCAACACAAGAAGAAATATTTGCAGTAAATTTTATTATTTTCAAAAATGCTGAAAAGAGAAAGACAGAAATTGGTTTTTTTACTTGCCTAAATTAGTAATTTGTGTTTCAGTGAAATAAATCCTCTATCACAGTATTAAGATCTTCATCCTCTTTGATTCTGGTTTTGTCTCAAATTATGCTCTTTCCCCAATGATTTAACACAAAAGAGAACACATGGCATCATTTTGTATTGCTTTCAAGGTTATTTCATGCTACTGAGTTCAGTGGTTACGGATTACTACCCATTGCTGGTTGTCCAGGTTACCAGCAACTAAATTGATAAAGGGAAACCAAAAAAGGCTTGAAGGTTCTTAGTTGCCTGGATGAAGGGAACGGAGCACAGATGATGTTCCCCTTGATTCTTTAATAGCAAGGATAAATGCTGAAAGGAATAGAAAAACCCCTATGATCAGTAAGTGGCTTAAAGAAAGGTTTTTGATTATAGGGCAGTTTATATGTCACCAGGTCTGCTGGAGAGAGATGGAATTAACCTGTCTAGAAAGTGCAAAAGGATCCCAGCCTATTAATTGTCAGGGCTGATTGAGAGGGCTTTCAATTAAGTTTGAAGCGGGGAGAGAATGAGAGGAGACTTACTACAGCTGAGCTTGTGGGTGACAAGCCAAAGTAAGGGGCAAAATCAATAGACCAGCTGAAGTGCATCTACTCTAATGCACACAGTATGGATAACAAATAGAGGGAGCTGAAGGCCATTGTGCTGCAGGAAAGATATGATATAGTCATCATCATGGAAGTGTGGTGGGATGACTCACATGACTGGGGTGCTGCAGTGGATGGCTACTCAGAAGTTCCAGGGACGAAAAAGAGGTGAGGTGATTCTGTACATTTGGGAGGGTTCTTGACTGTATAGTGCTCAAGGCTAGCAATGATAAGGTTGAGAGACTAGGGGTAAGAGACAGGGGGAAGGATAACAAGGTGTCACAGAATACCCCAACTGGATGAAGATGTGCATAAATTATTCTATAAGCAACTGGCTCATATTTTATCATCAGTAGCCTGGTTCTTATGGGAGACATTAACCTGACGGATGTCTGCCGGAAACTCAACACAGAAGGGAGGAGGCAGTCTAGGAAGTTTCCTGAAATTCATGGAAAATAACTCCCTGGCACATCTGGTAAGAGTGTTTTAGGAGTGAGGCCCTGCTAGACCTGCAGTTTACAAACAGAGAAAGGCTGGTGGGAGATGTGGTAGTCGGAGTTTACCTTGGGCACAGCAACCATGAAATCATACAGTCAGTGAAATAAGGATAGACATCAACAAAACCTCTACCCTGAACTTCCAGAGGGCAGACTTTGTCCTATTCAGGATACTGATTTGGAAAGTTCCTTGAGAAGCAGCCTTTAGAAACAGAGGCCCAGGAAGGGCATACTTTAAGAAATCTTGAAGCAGTAACAGGTCATCCCTATGTGCTGAAAGATGAGCTGGCAGGTAAAAAGACAAGGCTATCTGAACCTGGATCTTTTGCAGGAACTCAGGTAATTCCATCACTTTTGGAAAAAGAGGCAGGCAGCTCAGGAAGTGTTTAAGAATGTCGGAAAGAAAACTGGATAGGCAAAAACTCAATTAGAACTTAATTTGGCCATTTCTGTAAAGGACAATAAAAGGTGTTTTTATAAATATATTAACAGTAAAAGGAGAGGCAAGGAACTCCTCCATACTTTATTGGACATGAAGAGGAATGTAGTCACCAAAGGAAAAGGTGGAGATACTTAACAATTCTTTGTCTCAGTCTTCAATAGTAAAACCAGTAGTCCTCAGGACAACTGGCCTCCTGAACTGGTAGACAAGAACAGGAAGCAGAATAGACCTCCTGTAATCCAGGAGGGAGCTGTAAGTGACTGCTGAGCCACTTATATCCTCACAAGTCTATGGGACCATATGGGATCCATCCTAAAGTGATGGAGCTGCTAGAAGAGCTTGCTAAGCTGCCCTCCATTATTTATCATCCTAAGGAGGTCCCAGATGATAGGACAGTGGCTATAGTGATGCACATCAACAAGAGGGGCTGGAAAGAGGATCCAGGGACTGCAGGCCTGTCAGCCTGAGCTTGGTGTCTTCAGCATAATCACATAACACCCACAGTACAACCAAGGCATCAGACTCAGACAGGTTTTAGCAAAGGCAGGTCTTGCCTGAACAACTTGATCTGCTTTTATGACCAGATGACCCACCTGGTGGATTCAGAAAAGGCAGTGGATGTTGTCTACCACAACTTCAGCAAGGCCTTTGACCCTCTCTCCTGACACTCTCTCCTGTAAAAGCTGGCAGCCCGTAGCTTGGACAGGTGCACCCTTCACTGGGCTGAGAACTGGCTGGATAGCTGGGCCCAGAGAGTGGTGAATGGTGCTGCATCCAGCTGGTGGCTGCTCACTACTGGTATCCCCCAGGGATCTGTGCTGGGCCCAGCTCTGTTTAAGGATGAGGAAATACAATCAGCAAATCGATGGACAACACCAAGCTGGATTGGAGTGTCAATCTGCTGCAAGATAGAAAGTCTTTGCAGTGGGACCTGGAAAGGCTAGAGAGATGGGCTAGGATGTGGTTCAGTGAAACTAAGTGCTGAGTCCTATATTTTGGACAAAAAAAACTGCAGGCAGCTCTGCAGTCTGAGTGCAGAGTGGCTGGAAAGCTACCCATAGGAAAAGGACCTGGTGATGTTGGTTGATGGCAGCTGAACATGATCCATCCTGTGTTCAGTTGGCCAAGAAAGCCAAGGGCAACCTGGCCTGCATCAGCACATGTGGCCAGCAGGACCAGGGCAGGGATTGTCCCCCTGTCCCACTGGTGAGGCTGCATCTCAAGTACTGTGTCCAATTCTAGGCCCTTCAATTCAGAATTGACATTGAGGTGCTGGAGAGAAGGGCAAAATAGTTGGTGAGTGGTCTGAGGAGCAGGTTCTGTGAGGAGCAGCTGAGGAAGTTGGGATGGTTTAGCCTGGAGAAGAGGAGGCTCAGGAGATGCTTTATCACACTGTACAACTGCCTGAAAGAAGGTTGTAGCCAGGTGAGAGTCAGCCTCTTTTCCCAGGCAGCCAGCAACAGGACTAGAGGATGTAGTCTTAAAGCAGTATCAGGGAAGCTTTAGGTTAGATGTTAGATGTTCACAAAAAGGTTGATTATATCTTGGAATGGCCTGCCCAGGGACATGATGGAGTCACTGCCCCTGGAGGCATGTAGTACTTAGTGTCATGGTCTAGGTGACAAGATAGTGTTGGGTCATATGATCAATTGACCCAATTATCTCAGAGGTCTTTTCCACCCTAATTGATTCTGTGATTATATGATACTTTGATCTGTGCTATAGCTGTTCCAACCAACTTTTCAGAAAATTCCCATGTGATTTTCTTTATATCAAGTTTTTTTCTTTATATTAAGTAATGAAAAAATATATTACCTTCTAAATGTAAAAACAAGATTAAAAATTGTGAAAAATACATTTTTAGGAATGAGAAATCAAAGTGTCTGGATTTCATGTCTGTGTGAAGAGTACAGTTATTGTTTTGATGCAAATACATAGAATGTTCTGGGTTTTTTTTTCATAACAATGAATTATTTAGGTCTGAAAATATGTATTTTAAATAAGCTGTAGTGCTTTTTTTGCCATTAGTAGTTTACAAAAGAAAGCAGTCTTCCTTTCACAAGAGATAGGAATAGATGTTTGAGATCCATACAGCATGTTTTCTCACCCTTGCTTTAAACACTGCTGTACTAATGATAATTTGGCATAATACTACAGCAGAGTTGTTAATTAGATAATATCCTCCCCCCTTTACAAAATATAAAAAGAAGGTTGCATTAAAATTGCATTCAAAATGAAAGTGTGATGCTTTTAATACTTCTCTTTTGTAATTTTGAAATATAGTATATAATTGCTAGTGTGAATTTCCAGGGAGTGTCAGGATACTTATTTTCCATATCCTCAGAAAAAGTCAGACAAATTTCTGTGCCCTTTTTCTTTCTCAAACTTCAATCCTCAAACACTTTCAGAAGAAACCATAAACAGAGATATTGAAAAATATCCATGCAATTTATGAGAAAGCTCCATTTGGAGTTGAGAAGAACAACCAAGTTAAAAAGCAGAGGAGATAGCCTGAAGACATTTAACAAGAGCAAATACACAAACATACCCAAAAAAAGCCCCAAAACCAGAAAACAAACAAAACAAAACTGTACTGCTTTGCAAACTTTCACAGGTTAGCACTCAGCAAGCAATGAGTTGGGTGACATTTACTGATAGAAAGGAAAACTTTGATCTATTAATTGTTTTCCAGGCATTTTCTACTGAAAATTTTAAACTGTATTTGATACTCAGGTCATAATGTTGTCACCTGAAACTTACAACAATGTTGTCTGTTATCAGAAAAAATTTTTGCATGCCAATATCTTCAATGCTAAGTTTAAAATACATTTCTGTAAAAACATCTACTGATCTTATAGATAAGTTTTACAACAGGCCACTTCTGTGAACTAGATGAGAATTCAAAATATTAACTTTTATCTCCAAAGCATGACAGAAGCATTAAGACAGAAAACAGAGGAGACACACTCCTCACTCTTTGAGCCCAGCCAATATGGTGTTGGAATTAATCTATCTACATTCCAGCATGTGGCCTTTTGGTAAGTCAGCTTCAATATTGTGGGCTTATATTATGTGATTCTAAACTAAAAGAATAGGAAAAGATAAACAGATATAAATATACAGGACATTTGGGAAAGGGTTGAATGTGGATCTTGCTACTAGTATTAATAGAAGGGGATAATGTAAAGTGTAGATCATATCCAGCATAGATATTTTTCCCAAAGAATCCTTAAAGTATCCTGATTTTTAATCAATACACTTTCAGCTGCAAATTTTCACCATTGTAGTGTCCCAGGATTGTGCCCATAGTTATGGAAGACTAAGTTATATATTTTCTGGGAAGATGCGGATGCTGGTTGAATAGCGTTTTTTAAGGGTTTTCTGAACAAACTTGAGTATCCCAGATATGCTTAAATACCTGAGCATTCCGAAGACCACTATCTAGTTTACAGATACTGTCCTTGGACTTAGCATACAGTGAACAGTGAATTCACTGTATGTAAACAGTAGTGACAGAATAAGATAGCATGAAGATTCTGTAAGCCTTCTTTAAAGTTATGTCAAATACATTTCTTCTTATGTAAGGCATTCTTTTTCTATCTAAATAAAATTTAGGACATTTAAAAAAACGTTATTCACCTGAAAAAACCATGTTTATTCTACAGCAGTTCAAGCATCTACATCTAATCTGTTTCTCAAATGTAAATAACACCTGCAGTAATAAAATGAACCCATTTTTATTAGGCATTTTATAAACACTGAAACAAAAATCTGAAAAAAACCCCACAAAATGTATTTTATTTTGCAAGTAGCTATACCCAAAGCCTTGAAAAGTATTCTTGTGAACTAATATCTTCATAGAATCTAAGGAATCTAAGAATCCTAAATTGTAGAGAGCTATTATAAAGGAAATCATACACAAGATAATGATTCTTTAATTTTATGAAAATAAAACTACCTATCAAGGATAGTAAAGGATTAGAAATTTTGTAATTTTACAACTAATAATACTGAGAGAGCCCTGTTATGTAATTATACTTTTATACCTAAGTAAATACTGAAAAAAACCCTCAGATTTTCAGAGGGAAGGGTGTTTAGCATAGGGGGCTTTTGCTGATTTTTAACTCATAAGCTTTAATTTTGTATATAACAGTTCTGAAGAATATTGTCCTATTGAAGAGGTTAACTTGTCGTATGAGAATGAAATGTTTTGCTTTGCAGAAAATATGTAAGTATTAATCTGGAGTTCTACTGGGATAATACAGCACCCATTAAGTCATACAGTAATTTTTCATGCACAGAAATACATAAACAGATATATTGATTTCCCAAATGACTTCAAAAAATAAAAAACATGGGACTGGTATGAGAATACTAGGCATCTTTCTTCTTTCTGCACTAATGAGTATCTTGCCACTGATTGTTGAGTAAAAGGAAGGATTCTGTTCTTCACCAATTTCTTCTAAGCCCAGAACCATCTCCCCATCCTGACCAAACACCCTGTTTATTAGCTTTCAAAAGGTACATGAATGGCTGTGTAATGTGTAACTTACTATCTTCTTGGAAGGGACTTTTTCCTACTCTTACAGAAGAGTAATTACAGAAATGGATTGCTCTGTACTTGATGATTGTATCCAATTTCTCCTTTACTGTTCCGCAATTATATTTTAACTCTTTTTGCCCAGCACAGCCAATGAATAAGGTAATTTCTGTTCCTGTCAGTTTTGTGTCTCAAAAAGAATTTGTGATTTGTTCTTGCTACATAGGAAATCAAGAAAAACATATGTATATACAAGATTGAAAAACAAAGTGAATGGCACGGTAGAAAAGATAGGAAAAGAATAATAATTTTGGTCTATCTGTACCTCTGCCTGTCGTGAAAAAAAAAATGATGTGACTTAATTGCATGCCAATGAAGACAATATGAAAGGTACTACAGCACTGTCATTTTTGTAACTGCTGGGTATTCAGGAGTCGCCTCTTGTCAAGTTAAAAAATTCAGATTGTACTGTAAAATAGGTCACATAGCTCAAATATTCCACTTAAATTAGGCTCCAGCAATTAGAAGGAAATGTTTAGTTATATGTTATTTTTAAGTCTTGTCTTTACTATTTAGATTATTTGTTCTTAAATGTGACCTGAACATTTACAGATGTTTTCTTAGACTGCTATATTTTCTTAAGTAATTTAAATTTTATGAAATCAGACACTTAAAAATAACCAAACCACTAAACATCATATATTCTTTTATTGAATAGTATTTCTACATTTTTATGAAATATACTAGATTTGATAAGGGCTATGGGGTAGAAGTGGGTTTCTACCCATTTTTCAAAAACATTCCTTTAGGTCTTAGTCTTTATGAAAAATATATTCATACCTAAAAAGACAGCTGTTTAAAATAAACATTGTTAACTGTGTTTATAATAATGTGACTTTTGAAAGCTTTGAAGGCATTAATGATGGTAAAGATTCCTAAAGCCAATTTTAATGGCAAATAAGAAATACAACATTTGGTTATACACCTAAATTCCCATGTTAGAAAAATCAAGGCTAGAAAACTAGTGGGAAGAGATTATCATGATATTTTGTTATTGTGTTTTTCTGGATGTTTGTTTTTTTGAAGGCTTTTATATCCAGACAGACCACTGATAAAAAGCACATTTGAATCTCAAAAATTGAATGCTATAAAAGGGTTTCTAACACAAAGGAAAAAAATAAGTTACTATTATAATTAGAAAAATATGGAGGTTTTAAAATGAAGGTCAAAACACATTTATAATGAGCATTTATATATGAGCACACAGATTTTTAAAGGAATTATTTTGTTAAGGTCATATTTCAGAAGTAACGTTTTGCAATTAATAGAGTTCGGATCTAAACCTAGGGCCCCAAATTTCCTTCATTAACTGCAGATGGTGATGATTCAAAACAATTTACCTTATGCTTGAAAAGTGTAAGCAGGAAAATATGGTTTGGGGGTTGTCCTCCCTCCCCAACCCTCCCCCCTTTTTTTACCCCTTCCTGTCCAAAACAGGTATCTGTTTGGCAGTCACTTATGAAATTCAAGGCTACAGTTTACATATTCTCATTCATTTTATATAGTGGCCCAAAAAAACTGAGCAATTTTTGGTCTGATATATTCTCTCACATACTATTATATCACATTGATGGAACCAAAATATATTCTCTGAAATTTACCACAAAAAAAAATTTACAACTCTTTGCTGTTTAGACAATGATTTGTAAGGCTTTTACTAGAGTTTGGTGATAATATCAGAAGTTATTTATAAAAATAATTCTCAAAAATACATTTTACAATTAATTGCAGGGAAGGGAAGAAGGGAAAAAGAGTTATTGTGCAGAAGAAATTGTGGCCAAAGTAGAGAGGCATGAAGTCATGAAAGAGAAACAGCCCTTCAGACACCAAGTTTGGTGGTGGGTGTCATGAGGGGGAGAAGCTGCTATAGGTGCCAGAGCAGATTTCCCTGCAGCCCCTGGTGAAGATCATTGTGAGTTGGGCTGTCTCTTCTCTGCAGCCCATGGAGATCCTCACTGTAGCAGGTGGGTGTGCCTGAGGGAAGGCTGTGACCACCTGTGGAGCTTGTGACCATGTGTGAAGCCTATACTAAACAGCCTACACTGCTTCCTGGGAGGACTTGTTGCCACATGGAGAAAGAAACCTGTCCATACTGGACCAGATTTTCTGGCAGGAGTTGTGACCCCAAGGAGAATCCATGCTGGAGCATGGGACCCCACACTGCAGCACATGAAGGGTGTGAGGAGGAAGAAGCAGCAGAGATGTGCAATGAACTAACCCAAATACCCACTCCCCATCCCCCTGTACCACTGGAGAGGGGAGGAAGCATGTAGGAATATAAAAGGGTAAAAGACATGCGTGGATGTTGTTATTTTCCTTTGTCTCCTGCTTTTTGCTTGTATGATACAGACAGATAATAAATCCTAAGTCTGCAACTGGTCAGGGTCCCATCCTATTTGTGAGACATGGACTGATCCAGCAGAAGTGGTGCTCCATGTGAGCGGTGTGACCTGTAGTCTCTCCGTTCAGCCCATGTCTGCATGCTTGCTTCTTCCCTTTTGGGCTTGTCAGTGTGTTCTGGTGTGCGATATGGTTTGACGTTCTTTGCTGGAACCCATTTTGGTCCTCTAGCACCTGTAGAAATACAAGCATACCCTTTGCCCCAAGTTATTAGTCGGAAAGGACCTTCAATTTGTCCTGTCTCAGGGCTTCTGATTAAAACATGAGGATTTTCTTTCAGTTTCACCTGCGTGTTATTTGCAAAATGCCTAAAAATTGGTGGATCAGGTTTTGCACAAGAACTGTTCAAAAAATTATAAACATATAAAGCTTTACTTAATCTGTCTAGTTGGTGTGCCACTGAAAAATTGGCCAATGCCTTTATACTATGATCCTTTGATGAAAAAGCAACTTAATAACAAGCCAGGTGAGATTGCTAATGGAAGCAATCCCACAAGGGATTAGAGTCTCTGGACCAGACAACTCCTCAAAGCAAGTTCAGGACCCTAAGAACTGGAGATCCTTGGTTCCTTGACAATGGATTTCTGTGTCACATTTTCAGGAAACAATTGGTGAAAAAATAATTCTCCAAAGTACAATGTTACTCCCTCTTACTATGAATATAGAAATTCAAGATTTTTGTGTAATTATTCATACAATGTGGATGGAAAATCTTGGGTTGACCAGTATCCATGGAAATTACCAAAGGGTTATTGGTTCATTTGTGGATATAGAGCATGGCAAGGCATTCCATCATACCTTGAAGGCAGCCCATGTAGCATTGGTACATTCACTGTGATAGCACCTAGTGCTAAAGCAGTTTCAGAAAGGACAAGAAGGGACAAAACATCTATTCATATATACCCAGAAAACTGCAATAGTGATTTCAGTCCATAGAAAAAGGCACAAAGGATTTCAGCAAGCTTCTTTTTTCCTGGAATTGTTTCTGAAGCAGCATTGAGACAAATAGATGGGATTGGATATTGGCTGAGTGAGCAAACTTATGCCACATCCAGTGCACTCAGTGACATGCTGACTGATGTCAGCAGGGTCCGACAGGCCACGCTCCAAAATTGGGCAGCAATTGATTTTCTTTTACTGGCACGTGGACATAGTTGTGAGGAATTCGAGGGAATGTGTTGCATGAATTTGTCTGATCATTCTGAATCCATTACAAAAGTGTACAAAAGATTAATGACTTGGCATCTGAGATTTAAAAACAAGGAAATATGGTTGGAAAATTTGTTAGATGGGTGGGGTTCGTCTCCTTGGTTGAGGCAATTTTGCAAGTTAGGTGTAATCTTGTTGATAGTTGTGGTATTGATATTGATGATAATACCTTGTGCACTTCATTGTTCACAACAAATACAGACCAACTCATCAAAGAAGTTTTTGTTGTCCAAGAGAAAAATGCAGAAAGGGGAATTGCAGAAAGTTCACAAAACCTCACAGAGGCAATTAAATTGGAGTCACTCACAAATTTAGCCTTTGTATTGAGACCTTGGAAAGGTCGAGATTTGTCAAAACCTGATGCAGATACTTAACCTGATTTTACACAGCATTAATAATGCTTTAACTTAAAGTGATAGAGCTTAAAGTAAACAAAAAAGTGCTCTTATATAGAAAGTTTATAGCATTTTTTTCTTAGGGTAAGAAATATATACAGTAGTGAAGCAATGTAATGCAAGGTAGTAAATAAGTGACAAGTCAAAGATAGTTTATTTGGGGTTGAAAAAGAGAGGAGGAATTGTAGGAACATAAAAAGGTAAAAGACACTTTCTAAAGCTGAGAAAGGCTGGTAAATTTCTAAACCTTCCCATGGGAAGCTAGGAAGTTAAGAACCAAGTGAATACATTTATATTTATCATAAGGAACAAGAAAGAACAAGAACTTGGTGATAGTTCAAGATGTGAAAAGTCCTAGATATATGCTTTGCAAAGACAGAAGAAGTTTCCATCTTAAATAATGAATTATTGTGTATTGTTTGAGGTTCATGGAAGCCCTTTTGTTGATGTTAAACTGACGTGGGTCCTTTTCTAATTGGTTAGAGTATAATGACTTTACACCTTTTCTTTTATGCTATTGGTTCAAAGAATATGTAGAAAAAGGCTTTGCATGGGCTGCCATCTTGTCTGTGATCTGGAGTTGCATGGATGTTGTTATTTTCCTGTGTCTCTTGCTTTTTTGCTTGTATGATACAGACAGATAATAAATCCTAAATCTGCAAACAGTCAGGGTCCCATCCCGTTTGTGAGACACGGACCGATCCAGCAGAGTGGTCGAGAGCAAAGTTAAACCTGGGAAGGTAAGGGTTAAGATATTTTTAGGTTTTTGTTTTATTTCTCATTATCCTACTCTGATTTAAATGGCAGTAAAGTAAACTAAGTGCATTTTATTTTTCCCATGATGGTAGTCAGTGTGTGTAATGTCTCCCCATCCTTATCTTGACCTGTGAGCCTTTACTTTTATTTTCTCTTCTGCAGTCCACCTGAGAGAGGAATGATAGAGCAGCTTTGGTAGATATCTGGCATCCAGACAGGGTAATCTGCTGCATGATCACATTTCATTTGCCCTAGTAATTCATTCACCTAAGCCCCAGGGTTACCTAGAGTAAAAGATCACCTTCCATCAAAATGAAGGGTTTTACACTATCAGTTTATCCCTTAACCCACCATTTCAGTTAACAGTGGTTTGCTCCCTACTAGATTTCTCTAAAAAGCATTTTCTGGCAAGCAAAGTTACAAGCACATAACAGATTTCTTCATGGTGCTTTGAGAGGACTTCTTATATTTTTTCTTTTTGGGCTCTAATTGGAACTGCAGAATGTTGGAAACACTAAATTTCAGACCACTTAAAGTATAGCTTAAAATAGAAATTTGGAGGAGAGCATTAGTAGTTTTATTTTTGTTTGTTTCTTGTTGTAAACAGTGAATTAGGCCACCATTAGTGGTTACAGAAAAAAAGGATAATGGTAAACACATTTTACTTGGGATGGTAGAATTCATAAAAAGTTCATCAATCACAGATTCATTAGATCTGGGAGAACTTTTTCAAAATTTATCTAAAGCAGTTGCTTGTATACATAAATAAGTCCTGCAGAAGGTTCTGCCACTTGATCTTAAGAGATTTATCTGGTATACAGCATCAAGATTTAGGGATTTACAGGAGTGAAAAAACGGTCTCCTCTTACAGGATCAATAGAAGCCTGCTGGTATTTCAGCTTGACCACTAACAAACTTTATGACTTCAGATTAATTTAGCCAATCAAAAACTCTGAACATTAATAGGAACAAGCTGCATCTTTGTAATTCAGTTATACTATTGCTTCACATTTTGAGGTGAAAATTCCTGGATTCATAGGACTGCAAATCCATCACCGCTTACCATCCCTACTGCTTTGATAATTTTTGCTTTCCATCCTACACTTTCTGTCCCGCTAACCTGCAAAAAGAAAAGTGTTTTCCTGCATATGTGCAGAAATTATTGTAAATGTTGGAGAGATGTGCAAAAAGAAGATATGGCAAAGAAGTAGGATGGTATTTAAGCATATAATTGCAGTATAATCCACTTTTAAAAATGCAGATTAGCTGACAGAAATGTAATAAATTCCTTCTGCTCATTTATGATAGTTAAAGTCTGCATCAGTGTTCAATTCAAAGGAATTGGATCATTTCATAGTACACTGAGGAAAACTGACTTGGCATAGTTGACTTACTGATACCAGATATCCTCCTGCTGTCACTTTTAATTCTCTACAAACAAATGCCTCTAACATCCCCTGCTGCCAGAGACAATTCATACTCTGTAAATGATGGGGATCATTCAGGACAATAGTATGCATTTTCTTGTATAATACCTGAAAACTTAAAGGATTAAACCATTTGATCAAAATGTGAATTTGGGTTTCTAATAAAAATCTGACCTCCAATTATAATATAGCTATAAAATATAGCTATGTTTCTATGAAATAGAATGGACACCTACATATTTTTTTAACGTATACATTTCTATGTTTACCTCTACTTTTTCTAAACATATTCAGATTTTTTTTTTTGCGTGTCTTCCCTGCAGAGAACATATCTTATAGATAAATACATATATATATACACACACACATATATAAATAAAACTAAACAGGGCCAGATACTTCCTCTCAGAAGCATTTTGTGGCATTTGCCCTATATTTTTCTTTTTGTGTTTCTTATAATTTTAATTCTATAACCTACTTAAGACAATCATGAATTTCAAAAGAACTAATGTATAATTAAATTCGTTTTATGCATCAGGTAAGGCCCACAAAAAGCAAATCAGACTGCTAGTGAAAAATATGCTACTTCTTCCTAGTAGGGTTTATAGATAATAGTAACTCAGAACCTTATTCTCCATTCTAATTTTTCAGTTTTACATCACAGTACACTTCTTCATATCTCAACAGATTTGTACAGAATGGACATGCCCATAGAGTTGAACAGTCAAAACCAAGTCTACCACAGTAGGTATTTATAACTTTTGACAGAGAGAGAAAGAGAAAATCAGAGAGAAATTTCAAAAGATATAATCAGCTAAGTTTTACAATTGCTCATTTTATTAGTCTGAGCCTGATTCCATGAAGTGAAAATATTAAATCTGTAAGAAATTATGAAAGCAAATTGCTTATAAACAGCACTACTCATTCTGTTACAATATATATATTTTACACTACCTGTAAGAGCTTAAAAAGGCAGCCCATAGACGCAAGCTTACACAAAAGCAGCAGTGTTAAAAAATCATCTGTAACTTTGAACATATGGTGCGCTTGTTTCAGACACTGTTCAAATCACAACAGGGGCATAGATAGCTCTTATGGAAAGGATATAGGCTGTAGAAATGAAGGGACCCTCAGGAAAAGTTCTAATGGGCTGAATAGCTATTCTCAATGTACAAACTGGGGCTCTCCCTGCACATATTCTTTACAAATTTTCAGCTTATTTGGTGATATCTCCAAAAGGAGGTAATATTTTTACTTAAAAAAAGGAAGGATATAAATATCCTATCCTTTAAATATCTTTCCATATTGTCATGTGTTAATTTGTCTCAGAAACACTATTCTAATCTGCATATTGACTGAGATATTTGTTTGCCTAAAGAAAAGTTTAAAGTAACACAAAGTCTCAAAAGATTGTGTGCTTTTCTTTACGAGCAGTTCCAAATTAGAACTGTAGCACTAAACAGAAGGATTCCCTAAAATAACCAGTTTCTGTTCTTTTCATGACATACTTGTGATGAGTTCTCAGATAACTCCAAAGACATAATTATCAATGAGAAACTGTGAGCAAAAAGCAGTGTCTGTGAAACTGAGTTTCTTAGAGCAAAATACTCCACACAGCCCAGGAGCTGTCAATAATAGACCTTACTAATACCAGGACAAAACTTAACTGAGTTGATTTCAGTAAAATTAGTTACTTTTATGTAGCATGGATCTGAAATATGTTGTGTTAAAAGTGATAAAATCATGCTGACATATGGAGGGATTTCAATCTCTTTGGTCCACCCCATATTTTGATGTCTGGGAGTTTAGCCAAATATAATTTTGTGACAGCTGCCAAATCAGTAGGAAAATATTACAATCAAAGCTAGATAATTAATAGTCTCCATCTTTGGTCAAGTCAAGATTATCCATCCCATTCTTAGAACTGTTCAGCCAGATTGGATGCAGCCTTGGGAAACCTTATCTAATGGGTGGCCCAGGTCAAGAGTGGATTGGAACTACATGATTTTTAAGGTCCCTTCCAATGCATTCAATGATTCTGTCAACTACTGCAATCAATTTAAGAGCCAAGAGCTTCTTGTCCTGAAGCAGAAACTGTTAACGGGATTGAAAATAGAAGCTTTTCTAGATAATTTTCATTTGATTCTGATTTTCCAATACAGTATGTTGCATTGTGCTTAGGGCTTTTTTTTGTCTGTGCCTGTCTGTGACCTATCTAATTTATGTATGTGGATGTTTAAAGAAGTGTTCTGTAAATGACATTTCTCATTTAGGTATTTATGTTCCTATGTAAGACTGTATTATATTTTGTTTTGTTTCTCCCAATAAATAGCAAAAGAAAAAAGGATACTAGAAAGGTCACTGGCACTTTACACATATGGAAAGCTCAACAAATATAATTCTGTTTTACTTTAGCACTAATATTATGATGCTATCTGTCTTTGTCTTCCATCTCTTCTATGCCTTGGTACCTCTTCTTCATGACATTTTAACATTCAAAATTTTCCTTTTAAAAATATTTTTTCCCTCTTGACTTTTAAGTTGTCTCAGTCTCTTTTCCTAAACTCCTCATGTGTTCTGGTCTTGATTCACCTTTCAATAAGTATTATCTGATCACTAGTATGAAAGACATAAAAATCTTCTCATGATAGTTCACATGGTAACTTTGTACATACTTCTCACTATTTCCCATCTCAGATCAACCCAGAAAAACAATATAATCTTAATTTTTCATTTGAATTTTCAGAAGAAGATGTGTTCTAGCACCAGGATGGAAGTAGATTAGTGACTTTTATAAAAAGTATGATTGTCTTTTATGTTGTGCACTTACAAAGCAAAGAACCATCTAGGCTTAAGTTAGCTTAACTTACTGTATCTTTTTAAAATTTCCCTTTTTATTATTATTGCATATAATATTTTTAATATGATATGAAAAAAGAAAAAATTTAAAACAGATAAATTTTTATACATCCATAAAATTTTACTTTCAAACAAATCATCCAGGACAAGTGGCCTTGAGCCATGCATGAGCATTAAAAGGAAAAGCAAATGATACAGTGAGTCACTTGTTGCTGTCGGGGATGGAGGCACTCAAGAGCTGACTTGGTTTTTTGTCTAGGGAAGTTAGTTACTTCATGGGGATTCACATGCAGAAAGTGGTGGGGAGATAGTCAAAGCTTGCCTATCCCCCTACTGTTAAGCCTTGCTATTCTTCCTCGTTCAATCCAGTTATACTAAATGAGGCAACATGGAGCATAACAGTTGTGACTACAGAGATCTGGAAGAAATTACCAGGACACTGGGACCCAGGTGGTATTATCCTGAATCCTGCAGGTGACAGAAAAGCGTAGAAAAGTAAATAGTAAGAAATATGACAAACAAATTCCCAGCTTAAAAATTCATAGTTCAAAATGATATATGAAAGTTCAGGATATGTAATTCTTATGAAATACTGATGGGTTGCCACAAATAAATTACAGAAGAAGACTCTCTGTTGAAGAAACAATGTTTTCTATAGTTAATGTGAATTCTCATTTAAGAAGTAGTAAACAAACTGAAGGATAGATACAGTCCTTGAAAAACAGTCAATTAAAAACATTACATAAAACCACCATCAGAAATCTAGATAATACTACTCAGAAAAAAAAATACACTTTAGATTTTATTTTATATGGTTTTGTTTTGAAAGAAGGCAAACTGATCAATGTCAGTATTTCAAGCTGTTCACTTTGGTTTTAGATCCTGCAGGCAAGATGCTAACTTTACTAAGAGTCTCATAATTGCAAAAAAATTTGTCTTTGAGTGGATTCATTTTAACTTGTTTCAAATTTTCTTGTTATTTGGAGTAAAAGAAATATTTGCCACCTATTTCATTTGTTTAATTACTGCGAATTTAGCTTTTGTCAGTTTGCCAATCTATTACTACTTTACAGGAGATAGGAGGTTTATCTTGTAACATCACAAAGATGCCAATGATAACACATATTGTAGTTTGCATTAAGTAGAAAATTGAAGTACAAACACTTCCAAAATGGGCTTAAGGTAGCTTTCTTTACAGTACTTTATTGCAACCTGGAATTTCCAAGCTTTTATGAAAATTGACTAATTATTATGATTTTTTTTTGCTTCCCAGGAACAATCCAATTAAATCTGGTAAAAAGGCTGAATATAAAGCAGCCTTTTTCTCCCCACAGATCTTTTACTTCCCTTGTAAGTGATCTAGAACTACAGAATCAGACAGGGATTTGTGTTTAGTCATGGTGGGATTATCTGCATAAAATAAACTGCATATAATCTTGTATTTTTTCTTCCACAGAGGCTGCTGAGCAGACTGAGGCATGAACCCGGTAGGGGTAGAGGCTGACAGATCTATATTACCATGGTTGAGCTGGTAAAGCATGCCTCAAGGAGCAACAGAAAAATAGTAAGACATTGCAACATCGTAAAAATATCTCTGAAAATTAGTTTAAAAAGATCTAAAGAGCATCCTAGTTTATACTTGCAAAGTGGTGTCAATGGATAGCCATTTAGCAGGGTTTTTTCTGATATTTCATGTTATTTTAACAGCGTTCAATTAAGCAGGAAAAGTTACACATACCAATAAATTACTGCAGGAGCTTGATGACGGTTGAGGAAGTCACTCAAAGATTGAAAAGGATTGAGAAGATGAGGATGTTCTGACACTGCAGATAGTAGAGAAGTTAAGGACAAAAAGTGCACAAAGTGGAGAGGCTGTGTTGAACATTGCATTCATTCACAAACAGCAAACTATCATGGGGAAGGGGAGGAGGAGAAGGGGAGTAATAGCCTTCAGTTTTTTCCCCATTGAAGAAGTATTATACTACCAGTACAAATGTGCCAACTCCAAGTAGTGAAGATAGTGGATTTCCCTATCTTACACATGAAACTCTTCTACAGAACTAAGAACTTTCAAAGCAGAATCAAGGTGTTTTTCCAGTAGGTAGAAAATATATCTAGGTATACCCATAGAAATCTTCAGAATAATGAAAACAAGCAAAACGGATGATAACCTTTATGCACCAATTGTATAGATACTTAAAAGGTAGATATATAATAAATTAAATTGTTTTAGGCTTTCAGTGTGATTTGGGCTGGAAAAATAAATCACTGATTTTGAAACACTCAATTTATTCCTATCTTGACAGTCTTGGTCCAGCTACATAGATTTATGTCCCAGTTGTATCTATGAATTCTCTCAGAGGAATATAACTAATATCTTTATGGATGTTATAGCATTATTCCTGTTTGAACCAACTCTAAGACATCACAGTTCTGTTGAGACTTTTTTCAGTTTCCAAAGCATAGGAAGGATGTTTCACTTCAAGAACATGATCATTAGCGAAAATGATCTAAAAGATATTCTAAGTATTTTCCTTTTCTTTAAAAATCTATGGGTTGTAATAGAAAAGATTTCAATAGCAATCCTCTTTGTAATGAGTATTTAGGGATCAGATAATCCTATCAATTAAGTCTCTAGATTATTTTAGAATTTGAAAAAACACTCAGGTCCATTTATCAAGTACAGCATCTGCTTGAACTTATCACATGCAACAATTAAACTAGTTGTTTCAATTTTACACAACTGAAGACACTGTTTTGATCTCATTTTCATTTCCCAGCTAGCTGTATTTCCTTTGAAGTTGATGACTGAGCTACAAATACACAGCTGGTCGTTTTTCTTTATTTCCCAATATATGCAGATTAGCTGGAACTAATAGCTGTTGTTCTGGCTAGGCTTCTGGTCTACTGCTGGAAGTTGGGAGATCATGTAGAAATTGGCCAAATGCTCAAGTCACACACCAGAAAATCTTTCAGTGCAAGGAACCCAGCAGAGCAATCACTGTAATCACTACCACTCTATTTTCCTGTCTTCTGTAACTGTAAACCTAATGTAAATGGAAAGTTCAATTATGCTGGCAAGTACAAAGATGTGAAGTGTAAAGATTGGTAACAGGGCATTTGTTTTCTTGCTTTCAAGTTATTTATGCTTTTATTTAAAACTGATGAATATTAACACATAAAAGAATGATATAGAATATATGCATGAATAATGCATGATGTAACATAAGTTAATTTCATTTGCAAATTAATGTTTTTAAACTTCTTCTACTGAGAAAAGTCAAAATATATAATGACTATTATATTTCTTATACTCCTTGTAGTAAACCATTCAGTCAAATATTTTTCACATTGAGAATTGGATGAAATAACTTCTCAAAACTCTCTTGGCAGGTGTCGCCATTCATCCCCATTGACATTGGAAGGCTTCCCATCAGTTTGTATGGAATCAGTTAGAGAAAATAAATTGCTTATCTATTTTATACAGTTTTCACTGGTCTAACTAGAAGCACTCTTCAAACAGATATATTTTTATTGAATAGTTTGTATATCTCAAAAAAATTCAAACATTTTATCCCTTTCTACAGTTTACTTAAACTTTGTATATTGAGTTTTATTCAAAAACACTTGATTTTAGCTTGTATAATAACAGACAAAAGTGATATGTGTGTCTGAGGCAGTGTTATATTTTAAATATGAGCATGTAGGTTCTTGACTTTATACATTAAAACTTATGTGTGAATTGTGTTCTCTTGCCACAATTAATTAATGTTAGAAACTGGGAGCTGGGCACTTATATTTTCATGTGCAGCTTTCAACATCTATCCACTAATAAAGATTGATAAGAAGGAAACAAAATTCCTCTTTTTTTCATCCCAAATCAAATTGTACCTAGCCTCTTATAACAAAAAGTCTTGCAAACAATCACTTTTCTAAGTAAATCCAATGTGCAGCTACAATTTGGGAAAAAATAATACCTACAGAATAGAAAAAAAAAAACAACCTGAACTTTTGCACTTAAGAATCTGACATTGCTGCAATTTGTCAAAGACATGATTTCTGACTAAAAAGGAAATAAATCAAAATTACCAAGGATAAAAATTTGTAATTCATTAAATTTTAAAATTTAAAATCTGTTTATCTACTAGAATAAAATATATATTCAAATTCAAGTCCCATAGTCTCTCAGTGTGGAACTATTTCACTACATGGTGGCTTTAATGTGCTAGAAACTTTTATTCCCTTTGAGATAACAATTAATCAAAAAATGCTTTCATATATAAAAGAAAAGCTGAATAACAATTTTCTGCTAGTAAAACAAAGCTTTTATAAAGGTTGCCCCAGAAAAAGGTATGCAAAATAGTCAGCGTCACATAAGTCTATTAAAACAAAATGAATGCCTGCCTTCTTTGAAGAAGGCTATAGATTCACACTTCTTCATGCCAATAAGTATCTACAGTGAACTGTAAAGCATTTTTGGCTAACATGAGCTAAACTACTGTTCTGGAGTCATTAGAAATCAACTACTTTCACATTTTTGTAGAAGCAGGGGATGTGTTGTGGTAGCACCTGTTGATTCCCCAAAACTCTTTTCTGTCGATTCCCCAAAACTCTTTTCTGTCTAAGAGATATTCATGGGCTGAATAATCCTGATGATCTTGGGGGGTTTTGTGGTTGGTTTTTTTTGGTTTGGTTTTTGTTTGTTTTGGATTTCAGCTCTAATGCACATGAGTTATCCATGAGGTACTTCAGCAGGCACATATTCAGTTTCACCATAAACAATATTGTGAAATAAAGAAAGAAGGACAGACATTTTAATTCCAGATGAGTGATCACTGAAACCATTATGGTGCCTACCAGACTAACCTCAGGTGCTTAGTAGTAATTTCCTTTATAAACCCTTAATGTGTATTGGTTTTATCTCTCTTTTTGACTAGTTTTTACTGACTTGTATTGTTTTCTTAGTTGATATTCTCAGGAAAAGCCTTATTCTGTCTTTAACAAGCATTCACTGTTAAAATCAGTTAACTGTGATCATGTTCAATTCTCTACCTCTGTAGCTTTTCAAGCTCTTTATAACTTCCGCAAGCCGTTGCAATTTTTAGAAGAAACAAATCAGGGAACATGAAACCTCAGATTTGTAAAATTATTGGTAAATATTACTTTTAACGGGGCTTGGTTTACAGTAACTAAAAGCTTAATGTAGCCGTATAAATAACTGATTCATCCTATCTTAATCTTAAGTTCTTTTTGGGTTAGGTTTTTTAATTCTCATTTGCATTTTAATTTATGGTGAAATTCAAACTCACACTAGAATTTTGGAAATTTAATTCCCTGTTGAATTATTCAACTTCTAAAGATACTGTGGTTATTTTAATAGCTTTGCTTGTTACTGTGAACCAAACCCTCTTTCTTTTCTTTTTTAAATATCCCAAAACATCGTTCAAAACAAAATAAAAGAACATTTGGTTTGTTATTGTAGGGGAGTGGAAAAAATCTTCCTGACTAGAATTAGCATTCCTGTAAATAGGTTTTTTAATGCAATACTGCTAGAACCTGTATTGTCTGTACTTGTGCTGCAACATGGACAATATTAGGAGGAGCATTATGCATGGAAGACATACAGTTTTATGCTCTAGAATAACCACAAACTAGCAAGGAATTCTCCATAATTTACTTTTATGAGTTTCAATTTCAAATTAATTTTACAAACTTAATGGTTTGGGAAATTAATATGGGAAACAATAATTTAGGGTTGACCTTTTTTGTGCTACCTGTTATTTGATTGGTTTAGCTAGCAATGTCTTTAATTGAATTTGTCAGCAACAAAAATATGTGTGCTAACAGCTGCTGACTTAAATTTTATAATTATTTTTATTACCTTAGATAAAAATTTAATCAGGCAAAAAAAAAAAAAAGGAGAGTAGAACAAAGTCACCTACAGTAGCACAGAGTAAATGTCTCAATGAAAAACTTTTAATACTCATTGCTTCTTTAGAAATATATTTCTTCATTAGAACAAACTGTGACAAATATTTTTCATTCAGCAAAAAAAATCACAAGTTATATATGAGATGATGTGAGTAAAAAATCATTATGTTATTTCCTTAGCCAAATCTTCATTAATATCATCAGAAAAAACACTTTAAAGTTCAGTCTTGAATTCTACAAATCTTAGCTCTTGCTTACTATTTCAGAAACGTTTCCTGCAAGGTGCTGCACATGGGTATGGGCAATCTGTAGTACCAATAAAGGGTGGGGGAGTGAACAGATTGAGAGCAGCACTACTGAGGAGGACTTGGAGGTTCTGTGTGATGAGAAATGACCTTGCAGCCCATTTCTGGTCTGTATCAAAAGTGGCATGGCAGAAGGTTAAGGGAGGTTATTTGATTCGGTCCCTGTACTCTGCCTTGTTAGACCCCACCGAGAGTGCTGCACTCAGCTATAGAGTCCCTGGCACAAGAAGGACATGGACTTGGTGGAGTGAGTCGAGAAGGAGGCCACAAAGATGATCAGAGGAATGGAGCACTTCTACAAGGACAGGCTGAGAGAACTGAAATCGTTCACCCTGGAAAAGGGACCTTTTCAGGGGACCTCAGCTTTGCAGTTACCTAATTGAAGCCTTCCAGTACCTGAAGGAAATCTACAAGGAAGAGGTAATGAAACTATTTACAACACCATGTAGTCACAGGGCAAGGGTGAATGGCTTCAAAGAGAGTAGGTATAGATTAGATATTAAGGAAAATTCTTTACTGGTGAGGCACTGGAACCCAGACCCAGGAGAAGTTGTGGATGCCCATTTCTGGAAGTGTTCACAGCCAGGTTGGATGGAAACGTGAAAAAACTGGTCTAGTGAAATGCATCCCTGCCCATGGCAGGGAGTTGGAACTAGATGACATTTAGGGTCCCTTCTAACCCAAACCATTCTATGATTCTATGATTCTATGAAATACAGACCTCTTCTTTGTACAATGAATTATAGGAGTAACGTCAATATTTGTTTGTTTTTTTTTAAGAGATATTCTGAAAATGTCTAATTAACATAGGACAAAACAACCAGACAGCTGAATCTGTATATACATTATTTCAAAAATGAAATTGATTTTCAGGTAACTAAGTTCTCACCTCTAAATAATTAAAAAATAATTTGGCATTGATTTTTGAGGAGGGAGTTCTGGGTGTTTGTTTGTTTGCTTATTTTAAAAGTATCTCTTTGTCATTAAGTCATGTTGCAAAGAGAGGAATCATGAAATGTATCACTGTCTTCTAGTCTGAAACAATTTTTGGAGAATAAAACAGCAATTTCCTTCAAATGCACTATTTTTTTCATCCCATCAGACAAACTTTTTCATAGTTTCTTTTTAATGGTGTCTTTCCTAATTTCCTGCCATAGAAGTAAAGGAAATTTTATATGTTATTTCGAAACAAAAAATATTTGAGGAAACATGACATTCACCAAGGGAATTGAATACATTTGAAATTCTCTCTAACTCCAACTCACGTACCAAAATGAATTCAGGATCAGGCCTTCTGATTTTCCTAGGTGTGATTCTTTTTCCTAGGTTGTCATTACTGCAGTTCTTCCCTTTGTAACCTAATGTATTACTTGAATCTGGCTATTGAGACATAAAGGACTTTATAGTATTGGGAAAAATTTATGTTTACTGTATTTGGATAATATGGGACTTATCAGAAGCTTTAAAACAGAGTAAGTACCAGTCAGCCTACTTTCAACAAATCTGCCTCATGGCTCCAGCTAGTTCATATGAATGAATTACTTGAAGTGGTACCCAATGACAAAACTTTTTAAAACAGAACTCTCTATCCAAAGTCATTCTTCTTCTCTCATATTTCTGGAGTTATAAATCTTGTATTCTGTTTGATATATTGCAACAAATTAGGTAAACAAATTTCAACCTATGGGGCTGAAAAAAAAAAGTTCTGTTGTATTCCAGTTTTAGAACTGTCACCATAACTGCTAACCTATTTTATGAGCAATTTCTCCTAATCTGAGAACATCCTATTTCAGTGACATAGAGTTATGTGCTATTACCTATAAAAGAAAAGTTTATGTATAAAAGGCATTTTGGTTTAAGTATACAAAGCTTCTGGATTTGAGTGGGCTTTTTTTGTTTGTTTGGGTTTTTAGGGTTTTTTAAATTTGGTTGGTTGGTTTGGTTTTGCTTTTGGTTTTGCTTGTGCTTTCTTTGTTTGTTTTACATTTTGAGAGAACACCATATCTGACAAGATGCTGTGCTTCTCGTGGACAAAAGAAATTTATGAAAGATTTTAAGAGATGAATTATCACAAAATAACAAATATAGAAAAAGAGTAGAAATCTGATCCTGTAAATAGAAAATGCAAATAATAATCCAAGTAAAAAGTTGATGTCAATGTATTCTTTGCAACCATTCAGAAATTTTAAAAGGTTTTTAGCAAATTAAAAATTAAAAGTCGTATTTTTCTGATATATTGGAATAATGCATCTTGTATTGGAATAACTATAATAAAACATTTTCTATTCTACAGGTATTTTCAAAAATCAGTTTCTACCAGTAATAGTTGTATAATGAAAATGTGCAAACTATAGATTTTAAAAACCTATGCAGGAAGCCAGGTGTTGTGATGGCATAATATCAACCTGATAGGAGCTTGCTTTGTACTATGGCTGTGAATTTCTTGATACAAATCATGTAGTACATCATAGTGACATAATTTAAATCCTTTCTATAAGATAGCATGTTTCTTATCAGAAACATATTTCCATTCACCTGTAAAGATGAAAGCGTGTGAAGACAAACACTTTGAATAAATTACTTTTGCCAAGTACTGATACTATTCTTCCCGCAAAATACATAAAAACAGAAAAATCCACTGTTCATGATTTCTAGTACAACATCAGTATAGTATTGTCAGAGGATTCATATGTAACAGCAACCTGCTTATTTTTAAGCAGTAAAAAAGCATTTTTATACTTCCAAGATGTCATCCATATTACTACAGGAAATCAGGACTACAATAATGAATTCAACAAAATAAACTAAATATTAGTTGTTTATAACATCAAAGCATGTTGAAAGCACAGAGTAAGCAGACAAAGAAAAGTAAAGCATTTTTGCCCTTCTGGAATCTTGAATATCAAGTCAATTGTAAAGATATTATGTCCAGATTTTTCATACAAGACTTCAGAAAAAGGTCAGGCCTGTCATATCTTTTTAACATGTATGCTGTCAACTATTGGGTCACTCAACATTTCTATTCATGTTTACTGAAAGACTAGTGAAAATATGAAGTCATCTTAGATTTGAGTGGTTTATAAAACAGAAAAGTTGAATAAATTTATTATATGTTCACCAACATAAAGAGAGAAGAATACACAGTATTCTGCTTTATAATGTTTCAGAATGACATATATTATACAGAATTGTATTATAATACTTAAAAATCTAAAACAAAGTTTAACATCTTCAGTACACTGTAAGTAGTTTTCCTGCTTTTCTATTTTTGAATGCCTGTACTAAAGTGCTGCCTCAAACAGATAGTTCAAATGTGCATGGAAAACATAGTCTAAATGATAATTCCTCTAAAAAAGTCAATTTTCTCCCAGGATCTTACCAGGAAATAATAAAAAAAGAACATTGGGAAAGTAACTGCACAATCTTGTTCACTAATTCTCAACAGATACAATGCTCTAAAGAATCAAAATAACAACACTGAGCATTATAGATGTAGTGAAAGTGCATTCGAATTCAAAATTGGAAAGATAAATGAAAAAAAATTACTCTGGGTGCCTTGTTTTGAGAAGCTTCATATTGTATTTCATAACTTGCATAAGGTACAACAGAATTTCAGCCTCTGTCTATGGAAAGTTTATCACTGTCCTAGATGACATGAAAATTAATTATTCTTAGTTTTGCAGGTAAAACCTACTCTCTAAAAGATCAACTGTACTAATCTATAGAAAAGAAATGCATTATGAAATACACTTCCAGGAGGTTCCTGGAAAACATCCATGGTAACTTCCTGTAACAGGTAGTGAATGATTCCAAAAGCAGCAGTTTGCTGCTCAACCTCATACTAACAAATAAGAAAGGTCTTGTTGATGATGTGAAGGTTGGGGTCAGACTTGGCTGTAGTAACCATGAGATTGTGCAGTTCAGTACTGAATGAACAGGTATCAGGACAGTGAGTAAGATTACAGCCATCAACTTCAGGAGAACTAACTTTAGCCTCTTTGGGGATCTTCCTGGAAGAGTCCCAGAGGAACAGGCCCTGCAAGGAAGAGGGCTCCAAGAGAGCTGGTCAGTTTTCAAGGATCAGTTCCTCCAGGCTCAAGAGTGATGCATGCCAAAGAGAAAGAAATCAGGTGAAGAGGGCAAGAAACTTCCTTGGATGAATAAAAGACTCCTGTCATTATTCAAGAGTAAACAGGAAATACACAGCAGATGAAAGTGAGGTTAGATCACTTGGAGTGAATATAGAGAGGTGATCAAAGTAGAAATGAGACTAGAAAGGCCAAGGTACATCTAGAATTAAATATGGCCAAGAATGTAAAGGATAACAAAAAAGGATTTTCAAATACATCAGTTACAAAAGAAAAGTAAAAGAGCATATAGACCCATTGGTAAATAGAAAGGAGACCCTGGTAACAGGATGTAAAGAAGGCAGAGTTATGGAATGCCATCTTTGCATCAGTCTATACTGACGAGACCAGCCCCCAGGAATATCTGACCCAGAAGATCAGGGTAAATGAATGTTGGATAGAAAACTTCCTCTTGGTCACAGAGGATTGAGTTAGAGTCAGGAAAACATGATATCCACAATTCCATGGGCCCTGATGGGATGAATCCACAAGTGCTGACAGAGCTGTTGGACATCCTAGACACGATGCTCGTGACCATCTTTAAAAGGTCATCAAAATCAGGAGAGGTACCTGAGGACTGGAATACAGCAGATGTCACCCTGGTTTTCCAATAGGGCATGAAGGAGGAGCCAGGGAACTACTGCCCAGACAGCCTCACCTCAATCACAGGACAGGTGAGGGAGTGCGTGCCTCATTCTGGAGCCTGTGACTACCATATGGAAGGCAAGAAGCTTGCGGTGTTTCTGCTCGTTGCGACCTCAAGCAGCAAAAGCGCCGGCTAGCGGTTCTTTGTGAGGTCATCGCTGCTACGTTACAGGTACTCCGGGGTTGTGCAGTATCCCAGCGTGGGTTAGCAGCTTTGGTGGCCAGACGCTGAGAGGAAGCAAAGGGAAGAGAGAAGGACACTTTGTCCGAGAAATGGAGAACTTGTATTCCCCCTTGTGTGGTCTGAGAGAGTGGCTCTCAGCTCGTTGTAAGGCAAAATGGCAACAAACAAAAGATTGCATCAGATTAAATAGGGGGTGGGCGGACAGGGTGGAAACCTGTCTTGACTTGTGGGGTTAAACCAAGGTAGGGCTTCACAGCCAACGGTGATATAGCAGAGGTGGGTACAGCATTCTGGGACAAATAGGAATACAAGGATGGGGTGATTGACACAGAACTTTCATGGAGAGGCAAGGAGTGGTTACAAGGTTGACACCCCAACAGGGAGTGACAACCCCTGATTGACAGAACCATGTAAGGAGAAACCCTGGGAGGAGTGAGATGACTGATAGGTCTGCTCTAGTGGTAAACACCCTGGATCAAACCATTGTGAGGGAAAATAGGGGTACAAGGAACATGTCTAACTGACATTAATAAAGTCCCTGACTAAACCAACCCAACCCACAACAAAGCTGATCAGGGGTCAGCATGGATTCACTAAAGACAACTCATGTTTGAACAACCTCATTGCCTTTCATAATGAAACAAGTAACCAGATGACAGAGCAGTGGATATTGTCTACCTTGACTTCAGCAAGGCTTTTGACACTGTCTCTCACAACATCCTCACAAGCAAACTCAGGAATTGTGGATTAGACAAGTGGACAGGGAAGTGATTAAAAACCAGCTGAATGGGAAATCCCAAGGAGTTGTAATCAGTAGTGTAGGGTCTGGCTGGAGGCCTGTCACTAGTGGTGTCCCCAAGGTTCAATACCAATCCAGTATTGTTTAACTTGTTCATCAGTAACTTGGATGCAAGTTATTGATGCAGGGGGCAGATGCCTCCTCAGCAAGTTCACTGATGACACAGAGCTGGGAGCTGTGGCGGACACCCCAGAGGGCTGTTCTGCCCTTCAGAAGGGCATTGACAGGGGGGAAAGATGGGCAGAGAAGAAATTTCTGAAACTCAGCAAAGGTGAATGCAGGGTTCTACACCTGGGGAAGAATAACCCTGGGCACCACAACAGGCTGGAAGCTGATCTACTGGGAAGGAGCTCTGCAGACAAGGACCTGGAGGTCCTGGTGGACAACAAGCTGTTCACGAGCCAGCAGTGTGTCCTGGTGGCCAAGAAGGCCAGTGGTGTCCTGGGTTGCATTAGGAAGAGCACTGACAGCTGGTTGAGGAAAATGATCCTGCCCCTCTACTCAGCCTGGTGAGGCACATCTGGAGTGCTGTGTCCAGTTCTGGGCTCCTCAGGACAAGGGAGACATAAGAAATCCTGGAGAGGGTCCAGTGGATGATAAAGGGACTGGAGCATCTCTCTTACAAGGAAAGGCTGAGAGAGTTGGGCCTCTTCAGTCTCAAAGGACAACCTAGAGGGGACCTTGTCAATGTCTTTAAGTATCTGATAGGAGGGTGATAAGACGATGGATCCAGGCTCTGCTCAGTGGTGCCAAGCAGTAAGACAAGAGACAATGAGCAGAAAATCATGCACAGGAAATTCCACCTAAATATGAGGAAGAACTGCTTCACTGTGTGGTGACAATGCATTGAAAGAGATTGCCCAGAGAGACTGTGAAGACTCTCTCACCGGGAATATCGAAGAGCCATCTGTATACAATCCTGTGCAAGTTGCTCTATAATGTCCCTGCTTGAGCAGGGAGGTTGGTTCAAATACCCAACTGTGGTCCTTTCCTCTCTTACCCATTCTGTGATTCTGTGATTATCAAATACAAGAAAATTCATAAAAATCAACTTGATTTAGAAGGATGCTGATTTTACACATAATTGCATTTAATCACTACTACTTTCAGACAATAAAAACTTTTTTTAATGTAAGAATTCTAATGTTATATACATTTGAAAATTAAAACCAGAACAATAACAAGAAAAAACCATTCCAACTTGTTAAGCAAGAGGATTTTAACAAGGATTTTGTGGGGTTTTGTGGGGGTTTTTTTGTATTTTTTTGTTTGTTTTTTTGTTTGTTTGTTTTTTTAATTCTAAACTATATTGATCTTTGCCAAGAATACATGGATGGAAAATAGGCTCTTTTGCTATGAAGTTTTAGCCAATTCCACAAAAAACATTTCAGACAAAAAGGTGTTCCTATGAATTATTAATTAATCTTTAGGTATACAGAACCCTAACTAGGCAATAAAATCTCTCAAAACTGTACAGGATCTTAAAATGCCTTTTGTGAAAAAATCAATACTTTTTCTTTAAATAATCCTAACATATAGGAAAATTGGTGAATATATTAACTAATTTTTGAACTCAGGATTATACCATATATATACAATATTTATAATAGATGATTGAAATATATGTATATCATACGTGTATCAGGTTGCACTACAAATGTTCTTTAAAAAGTTCTGTATCTCAATAAACTGACTTATGATAAAAGACCAAATATGCTAAAAATAGACCATATAACCTGTACTGCAAGATCCTGTACTACCTGGTTGTGAAAAGTAAAACTATAGTTGCAAAGAAGCAACATTCTTTTTTTTATTTAGATTATACTATTACAACCTTTCTTTTCTAACTCTAGATTGCCTTTTGTGACTCATCTCTGGTTAGCACACAGATACTGAGAAATATTGACTTGTATTGTCTATTTCCTTGTACTATTATTTGCTGTATTTTGCATATTTGGGAGTACCAAAATACTATTGTTTTCTTGGAAAGGAAAATACAGATTAAAAATGTTTTTCCTTTCATTTTATTGAAAATCATCTGTAATAGAATAATATCAAGAAAGAATCGAATACTTTCAATAGAAGCCTGACTAGTTCATGAAGATTTTGTTTATCCCAGTTTCTATCCACACAATGAAAGAACTCTGGAAGAACTAAATTACTTGAAGTACGTACAATTTTGCGGACAAAAATATTTTCACTGGTAATGTATCTGTACTGTATTGATTTTTTTTGCAATTCTATTAGGTTGCTTTCTTAATCACTATTCCTTCATTAGAAATGACACCTTGCCTTATGTTATCAGTTTCAGTAAAATTATATTTATGAACAATATAGATTTTTATCAAAAAAGGAGGTTCTTTTTTCATAATTTTAAGGTTGGTTAAGTGGTTAAGTGAATTTTGTGCTGATGGTTAAGTAGCTAAATGAACCAGAATTTTTTAGCCATAGCTACAGTATTACCTGAGTGTGGGAGTGTTCACTTTTTTCCGGGACCCCTCATCCGTGTTTAGCCACAAGACTCCAAACTGCTTATTGACTTAAGGAGCAGATGACTCTGTTGTCTGTTGTGATTGTGGGATGCAAACTATTGTCAAAATGCACAACTTTTTGTAATGTAATTCATTATCCTCAGTATTTGAACTCTTTCTATCATCACATTTCAGCTAGCCAAATAACTAAACTAAAAGTATGTTGAAACTGAACAAATCTAAATTGGCTTCAATAATATGGGCTAGAGATTAAAGCTTGAATATACTTATTCTAGCTTGCCAAGCTATTGAACTGATAGTATTAAGAACTTTAATACTCATATATTATTATTACTAATATGAATTCCATCATAAAAGGCTTAAAAAACAATTGCCTCCTTTAAGACCCTGATCAAAAACCAGTAATAGTCCACATCTTATATGCCTGTATCTAGAATTTTCATCTTTTTAATCAATTACAACAAATTTGTTCTAAATTACGAAGATGTATTGTCTCCTCTTGCATGTATCTTAATTATCATAAAAGTGCCACAGACATATCTCTGTTCATCCAAGTTTAAATATGGAATCTGAGACACAATGAAGTCTGAGGGACATGCTTTGTATTTCTGCATTATCAAAATTTCACCCTTAAGGGGAATATTATGTTGACATTTTCAGGGCTGAAACTGTGCTCACCAAGCAGAAAAAAAAAAAAAATCACTGAGTTTCTGTTTAAGATAAATCAATACATAGAAGAAGCAACCTCTATTCAATTTGCTAATGAAGTTTTGCTAAAGTACTTCCTGTAAGAGATAGTTTGCACAATTTGGATTTTTTTCCATAACAGCTGAAATGAAAATGAATGGAAGTTAAAAAATTGTATATTATTGTATACCTATGCCACAAATACAGAATTCTTAAACTAACAAAAATATTAAACCACTGAGACTTTGCCGTAAATTTGGCAGGGTTTTTTTTTTCCCATTTTTAATTTCCCACTGTTTTCCCCTTGCTATTAATTCCTTTAAGGAAATGTCTTACATTTGATGAATTGACATGATTTTAGGAAGTTTTATTTATTCCAGATTTACAGTCTTGAAGGAGTGAGAATCTAGCCAGAGACAATCAAGAATTCTTTAACTGTGAAATATAAATATTAATAAATAGTTTACTGTCGGACCCCAGAATGTCCCTTGGACACTCTTGGATGTTCTGGGCCTAGGTCAGAAGTATTTGAGGCCCTGGAATGCAGCCACAGACTCCTGTGGCTTTGAACCTGATCCATGGAACAATTTACCAACCTTGCAGGAAGAACAAGAAATCACAAAAGTTTAGATATTATAGTAGAAGTAGTCACAAAGTGAGAGGAAGAATTTTTGAGTGCTGTACAGGGCGGTTTTAGGCCTTGTACAGAGGGGTCTGAGTTTTGTACATGGGGGTCAGAAGTTCTAAGATGGAGGGACTTGGGTGTGCCCTGTCCTCTTTCCTTCTTCTTCCTAACCTCCATGTTCTTGGTGATGTTGGCACTCACAGATTGGTTTACAGTAGAAAGTCACTGTTCAATATAGGTGATGGGCATTGGGGAAAAACTGTAAACATCTAATACGTAATATATGATATAAAAGAGGGCACCAGCCCCCTGGGCGTTGGAGTGTGCCCTTGCCCGACTGCTGAACGGACCAGAGCAGCTCAGGGAGAAATCTTTTAGATAACATACAATAAACTACCTTGAGACCGGACGGCTGAAGACTACTGAGTCTTTCTTTGGAGACACGGGTTGGAGGAGAGACTTTTCCACCTTTTCGGCTCACCCCAACCAGGGGTGAGTTCCTACAACTGGCCTCCCCAGGTGGGCGGTGGCGAGAAGCCAATTAGCCGGATGACCTCCACCTTTCCGGGCCACCCCAACCAGGGCGTGAGGCCTGAAAACACAACAACGTTCCTACAACTGGCGTTCCTGGCGGGCTGTGAAAAGAAGTTAATTTATCAGGCACCTCTAACCTCCACCCGGGAAAAAGGCACTCAGAAGGCTCCGGACAGAGAGGGAGCGGAGAGCTCAAGACAAAACACCCTGACATTCACCAAGACAAATCATCTCGTGAGCAGGCCGGAGAGGAGGAAAACCAGAAGTGTGCACCTGGAATTTCTCGCCTGTGATCTGCTGGACGGTGACCAGGAACATCTCCGGACTGACCTCGTGCTGACTCAGCTTTTTGTGAGAACAGTTTGAATTAAGAACATGGAGGGGGGCATACTCTCAGGAACAGGTCCAAATCTTTTCAGCCCTACAGGGGGTGGTATCCATACATCCTGTAGAGATGGCTCCAAAAGAGCTGAGAGCACTGCTCTCGTGGGTGCGGTGTAATTATCCGCACACAGAGACAAACCTCTTGTTTGAACAAACTTTCTGGGAACACATCAACAGACATTTATACCATTTGGCCAGCAAAAGAAATAAGATCGCCACGAAACTTTTACCACCAGCAAGAATAATGTTGGAATCAGTTTCGCAACGCGGCAAAGGATCTGTCATTTTACAGCAGACAGCTCAAACTCCTGGAGGAGCACCGTGGGGAGAACTACCCAGCAAGCAGCATGGGGCAGCTCTCTTCACCACAGACCCAGGGGAAGCAGGATTGCATCCTGGGGAAAAACAAGGGGAAAATTTTCCATCATACCCGGGGTCTCCGGGTTCCCACAGTTCCTCAAATTCCCCTGAGCCCCCAGAATCTCTAGGGTCCTCCGACATAAAATCCCCTCAGTCGAACATAGATCAGCCAAGAACCACACTTACAGCGGGACAGGCTGAAACGGCAGCGGCGGGGGAGGATGCAGGGAGTGCAGAGCCCAGGGAGGAGGGGGAGCAGCCTCTCGCAGCAGCAGCGGCGGGCAGCTTACAGCAGCCTGCGGCGCCGGCGGGAGCGGGGGGGGCCGTGAGGGCGAGGGGAACCGCGGAGGAGATGGGGAGCACGAACGCGGCGGTTGTACGTCCTGAGGGGACCGTGACGCGCGCCATGGCGAGCGCCCACGCAGCCGCAAAGGCGGCCGCGCGGCAGGCACAGGGGGAGGGCTCCCAGATCGCGGCGGCGGCGCGGGCCAGGCAGCCGACCGAGACAGAGCGGAGAACGGCAGCAAACGCTCGTCTCTCGGTGCTGGCAACGCGCATGCGCGCGACGGCGACGCGAAACCCAGAGACCAGGGCGGGGATGGGCACTTCGCGTGTTGCAGACACGGTGTGGACACAAACGGGGCAGAGACTACGTGCTCACGTTGTGGGCACGGGCACACAGTCAGGAAAGGCTTGTCCCTATGAGGGGCAGAGCGGGGCGGAAACATCAGAGCCGGAGTGGGATCAGGAAGGTGGCGACGTCAGATTCGGGGAGGACAGGGACACTTCCAAAACCGCGGCTGTGCCGGGGCCAGTAGGCGGGAGGCGCAGTCAGGAGCGGGGCGGGAGCGTCCACACCCCCACAAAAGCCCACATACTGGTGCGTGAGATTGCAGAAATAAATTAGATTTGCATTTATTAGGTTTTACTTTAAGAATGTGAATTTGTTTTAAGAAAGTGTTTATTAATTTGGGTAAAATACATTATTACATCTGAACTACTTGTATTTTTACAGTAGGAAACACCAACAAAGGGGGATAATTTTATTACTTCCAATAAAAATAATTTGTATTTTGGATAATAAAATGAGATAAGAGGATGACCAAACAGCATGTTTTAGATCACACTGTAATCTGTAGCACATTTTCAAAGGCAAGGAAAAAAATCATTGAAAAGGAAACTTAGTATCAAACTGGAATTTAATTGTTGGTATTCACTCCAATAAATAGACGCTGCTTCTGTGACATCATTTCTTTTAGATTACAGTGTAGTTAGTGACATTATATTTTAATGATATCACAAAGAAAAAGGCACTTAGAGGACTGATAAGAACAATTATCTGCCTGGTTTAAAAGTCACAGACTATGGGTGAACTTCATACATTAAAATCAGAAATAATTTTTCTTGTTTACTTTGTAATTTCTCCATATATCAACAATAAGAGAGCAGAGAATTAAAATCTATGCTGCATCAGTAGTCCTACCTTTGCAATTGATGTACAAAATGTAATGACCATTTGTATGTTTGTAGAATATGAAATAACATACAACTGTATTTTTCTTAGGATCTAGAGTTTCAGCAGGTTTTCTTGTAGTTATTAAATTCTGGAACATGAATAATTTTCATATACCAAATATATATAACTGGAGTTAAAAAACTGTTCTTGTACATGGTATCTAGCTTAGCAAAACGCACACAGTGTTTCATTAAAAAAATGAAGATTTTTTTTCTAGCACTCAAGCTCCAACAGGAGCACAAACGTTGACTGAAAGAAAAAGAATGAGCATGGTAAAGGCTGAGAGACATGAGACACAATTGTCTAAAACATAACTCACAGTCATTGGGCCCTTCTTTATTCAAAACATTTTTAACACCTAGAAATAAGTAACCATTTTGTCTGTTGTCTCTACTCAGTATTTAAATAGAAAAATTAAAAATAATCCTATTTCAGATTAAAATTCTCAGTTAGGGAGTATTATATTGAGTTAATAGAGTGTTACTATCAACAGAATATATAAGAGCAACAGAAGCTATGATATAATTTACTAGAGCAGGAACATAGGTTGCAGTGACCTCTTAAATCTACAAGCCCTCTTTGCAGTCAGAAAAAGCCTTTAGAGTTTTGTCATAATCATATGGGTGTGGATATGGAATATTCTGGAAGGAGTCTGACAAGTAGTTGATAAATAGATTACTAAAATTTGGAAATCTGACAATATCTGACATTCCTGAGTAACTTGTGCTCTACTAAACTAATTACAATAATCCTCCAGATTTCCAGGTGTGTAGGAACCTACAATTTCTGGAAAATAGGATTGAGCATGTAGGATTCAATTGCTCTGTTTATATGATATACAGTTGATCTGTAAATGTGAAATAATCTGACGCTTCTGTGATTCAGACTTCTTACATATGAAATTGATCACAGATTTACAGTTTTGGAAATTTGCCAAGAGAGCCTGGAAGGGAAGTTTGTCAGCTAGACATTGAAGGACATTGTTATAGAAGTTAAATCTGATATGACAATTCAACTGATCAAAGCAATAGATCTACACCAACTTACCGCCTCACCAGAATGTCCTCATAGCACAGTTAACGACTGGAGGATTAAAAGTGTAAGACTCTTCAAGATTTCCCTGAAACAGAAAATCAAACATGTTTTATTTGCTTTTCTACAGCAACACCAATAAATTCTGAAGTGTTCAAGAGACAAAAAAATTAAATACACTGATGATAAATAAATTCTGCAAACAGTAATAAATGAAAAGCAGCAATAGAAAGTGGAATTTCTCGAGTAACTGTGATGTGAAAGAATATAAATCATACTCATACACAATTAATTGTATTGAAATTATCTGTACTTGATTGAAGTGGTTATGAAACAATTGTGTTCCAAACACATTGTCTTAGTCATAAACACTTTCTTTCTTTGTCATTGCGCTAGACCAGCCCTTTCTCAATGTAGTGTTTTGTGCAAAAATACTGTTCCATAATTGAACTTATGCTATTAGCTCTTTAAATACTCCAAACATATCACCAAAACCTGCAGTACTTGCACCAACAGTATGTCATTTGGTAAATTACCTGAGGCATATGGAAACAGAACTGTAGTCTTTTCAATAGTAAAGTTATCTTTTCGCAAATCTGTGACAACCTTTACCATATAGATATCCATTCAACGCACGCATTTAGCTCTTGCTCACTAGCAGTCAAACTTAAGAGGTGAGCCTGTGAAAACCTCATGATGTTCAACAAGGCCAAATGCAAGGTCCTGCATCCTGACTAGGGAAACCCAACCATAAGTACAGGCTGGGTGGAGAATAGATTGTGAGGAGAAGAATTTAGGGGCATTGGTTGATAAGAAGGAAAACACAACACAATAATGTGCACTTGCACTTCACAAAGCCAACTTCAGCCTGGACAACATCAAAAGTGGTGTTCCCAGCAGGTCAGTGGAGGTGATTGTCTCCCTCTATTCTGCTCTTTTGAGACTCCACCTGGAGTGCTGCATCTGAGGCTGGGGCGCCCAGCAAAAGAAAGCTATGGACCTGTTGGAACAAGTCCTGAAGAGAGACACTGAATTGACCACAGGACTGGACAATCTCTTCCACAAAGATGGGCTAGAAGAGTTGGGGTTGCTCAGTCCAGAGAAAAAAAGACTTTGGGGAGAATTTGTAGCATCTTGTAGTAGCTGAAGGAGGCTTTTGAGAAGGCTGGAAATGGATTTTCGACAATGGCATGTAGTAATAGGCCAAGTGCTAATCGCCTTACATTGAAGGAATGTACATTTAGGTTAGATATTAAGAAGGAATATGTTGTCCAAAGAGGTTGTGGACTCCCCATCTGTGAAAGAGTACAAGGCCAGGCTGGATAGCACTGTGTACAACTGGTCTAGTGGAAGGAGACCCAGGCAGGGGATCTGAATCTAGTAGATCTTTAAGGTGCCTTCCAGTCATAACCACTCAATGAGTCTATGATTCTGTGATCTTTGCTTTGGAGTAAGGCTGGGAGAGGTAGAACTTTTCAGCCTGGAGAGAAGAAGTCTCAAAGGAAAACTCATCAATACATAAACAACTGAAGGAAAGAGCCAAAGTTGCGACTCAGGCTGTTTTCTTTGGTGTCCAATGGCAGGACAAAAAGCAATGAGAAAAAGGAAACACAGAAAGAGCTGTATGACTATCAGAAAACAGCTTTTTTTACTGTAACTAAATGCAGAAGCAGTTTGCCTAGAAATGACTATGGATTATTCATCTTGGAAATACTGAAAAGCATCTGGACGTGGTCTTAGGTAACCTGATTTCAGTAGCTCTGCTTGAGCAGGGAGGTAGACACAGATCCAACCTTGACCATTCTGTGATACTGTGATATTTTATACACAGCACTCATGAATTTGTGTTTTATCCACTCACTTGGCAGTCTGGGATTGATAACTACCTTCCACTGTTTTATATATCTCAGTCATGTCATTCAGAAATTACAATATTACTAAATGATTTAGGAGAGAATAAAAGTAAATAGCAATAAATGACCACCAATGATCAAGAATGTTTCACCCTAAAAACTCTCTCCCCTGAAACTATTCTATTTTTGTCATAATACAGTAACAGTTTCAGCAGTTGTTTTGTTTTGGTTTGGTTTTTTTTTTTGTTTGTTTTTTTTTTTTGTTTTAATTCACTGCATATACAGCGTGAAGACAATTGAAAATAGGCAGGTAGAAAACTTTTGTTATAAGCAACTGTTAAGTAGTACAAAAAAACAAGAGGAGCCTGTGTTTGGAGCATTTATTTAATACGGTCTTGCAGGGATTTCAAATGTGGTGAAACATGGTTGTATATGACAATGTACTCAGTCAATAATTTTTATGTCAGAAGCATTTCAATATCTGCTTTATTTTCCACAGTCAGACTGGAAGCAGAGTGAATAGAAACACACAAATAGTAATGCTGTCAGTGCTGAAGGCTTAATGACATGGTTCAAATTACTAGCTTGAATACATATTTTGTTGCATTTTAACATTGCTGTATTTATGGCAGAGATTTATTAGGCAGATACTATACACCAGTTAGTATTTCCTTTATGTCTATAAAAGCATCAATTTTTTTTTTTACTTCAGTTGCTTAACTAATCATCACATCATAGGAATGCTGATTAAGCAATATGAACTCATATGTCCTGAAAACTGGTGCATTATGCATTGTTCATTCTTCATAAAATTGTATGAAAATATAAGAATATTTCATTCTTTTATCAATTCCCTTTGTTACTCTATACTATGTATTTTATTTGCCTGTATTATATTTGTTTGGTCCAATTACATGGGCTTTCATCACTTGAAAATTATGAACCTGTTCTGTTCACTGAAAGATCGTTTTCACATTCAGTACTTTCCCTTTCTATTAATAGTACTATTTTTCATCAACTTTTGTTTTAAAAACCCCAGAAATTCCATCCACAAAAAATAAAAATGTTGCCTAAATATAGTCTTAATATTCTAATTTGTTAAACACAGTTTTTATAGGATAATTTATGATCATTTTCTTTAAGAATAAAAAACACATTCTGTGTACATTTAAAAGAAAGAGGAAGAACTATTTCAGAGTTGTAGTAGAGGGATAGAAGTTGAGTAAGACTAACTTTTTCCTATTTTTGGAGGCATGCATACCTTTCACCTCCATCTTCCCCTGCACAGTTTTTCTCTACCCACCATTCCATGGCTCTTTTCTATTCTTACTCAACTTCTTTTGATAGTTGCACAGTTAGACCGCATTCAGTTTTCATCTAAGTATCAAAAATATCAGTGTATCAGCATAGCTTTGAGCTTAAATCATAGATGATTAAACCTCAAAAACTGGCTACTGTTTATTTAAAAGATAGAAAAAATGAAGAGGACAGTGGGTTACATTGCTAAAAGTATCAACAGAATAATGTTGCTTTACAGCCCCACAGGAACAACAGGCTTGTCTCTGTTTTGAAATAAAATAGCTTATAAAATGACTGGTATTTTTTTACAAAAATACTCCTCCTAAAAAATCTTTTGTGTCTCCAGAATCTTTATTCCCTGTATTTACATATAAAATGTAAGAAAGCAGATGTCACTGTTCCCAAACTTTGTTTCTAAGTCTGTATCACACTATGCTAAAAGCTCTTGAGAGAAAAGACGTGGTCTGTGCTGAGTGGCTGTCAGTGGACTTAGGGGGTGGACATTGCTGTTTGACTCTGTGTATGACCATAGCCAGGCCTCTCTCAGGCTTGTCACTGGTAAATTGAGTTGGCAGTCTTCTGCTATGTCATGACATGCCATCCAAATAAGTTCATTGAAGAATACTGTGAAAGCATGTGAATCTATGGGAATGAAGGAAACTCATTTAAATTTGACCTAATTAGGGTTAACTCTCCTGTGGTTATCCTTTAGTCTTCTTCTTAATCACTCTAGTATTGAAATAATGAAAGTGGGCATTCATTGTATTCCATACCTTAGGCAAGCAAAAGTAGCAGCTAACATGGAACAGATACAGTATCTTCTGCTGCTTTGTGCTTTTCTGCCCTGTCCACTGTTACTCCCTTGACAGAGTCCATGAGTCTGAAGAGCTCAGCACTGTTATTTAGAAAAAAAGAGTTTCATTTTCTGCAAGTTTATCTTTTTGATGGCAGTCCGATAGATGTTACACCTGGACAGGGAAAGGGGCAGAAGCGTATGAATTGGTGCTTTTTGTGATGACTAAATTGTAGCTTGTTTTTTTTCAAAAGGAAAAACCTCTCTCAGGCACTTGAAGGTCACAGAAAGGGACAGACAAGGCTCTTTAACTGCTGAAAGTTCTGTCAGAACAAATGATATAGTAGTCAAGCTTTTTTTTTTTTTTTTTTTTTTTTTTTTTTTTTTTTTTTTTTCTTTTGAGGGAGCAGTCTGGTTATATATGTGGATATGGCACAGAATAGAAAATTAGGTCCTCCATGGACTCATGAGCAAGAAGTCACTTTTGTGCTCTGGAAAGGAAAGAAACACCTACACTCAAATCCAAAAAATTGAGAGAGGAGAAGGAATTAAGTAAATGACTTATAATTAATGTGATGCAAACAACTGTCATGCTGGGATAGCCTAGTCCTGAGTAACATCATTTAGATGCTGGGAACTTGCACCAACATAACACCATCTGTAACATTAGATAACTTCAGATTTAGATTATAAAAAGTGTGTAGAAATGCTTTAAATATTAAAGCACTGAAAAAAATACAATATCAGGTTCATTATAAGCAGAAAAGGTGAGCTAGAAGTTGAATCTTCTACAGGCTGGAGGTACTCAGTCTGAATTAGAATTAGTGTCAGAGAGCAGACTCCATGCTTCTATCATTTACTAAAAATGTCTAAAAAGATGAAAGACTGCATAAAACGTTGGTAATATACCTTAAATTCTCCTTTCATAGTAATTTATTTTCCCCATAGAATTGAAAGTTATTTATATTAGGATTTTTTGTTTTTGACAAAGAGATTATACTGTCAAAAATTGTTTTCTTACTAAGAGCAATTTTCCCCTTGCTGATACAATAACTGCCATCAAAACATCTCACAGTCATTCTCAGGATGTGTGAGTACACCCTGTTTACTGTCATCCTTACAAATATTAAGTGTGAAAAAGATGTATTTCTCAAGTAAAGTTTAGAGTAAAATATTTCTTATCTAACCATTTGATTTCAATCAAGAAAAAAACATCAAGATTTGTCCTTGGCTCTAAGCAGCAACATGAAAGAAGAAGAAAAATATACACCTCTCAAATTAAAACATGGAATTGTGAAGAATGATATCAAAATCAGGATCTTCAATATTCAGAAAATCTGGTACATAATTTAGTTCAATTAGTTTCCTCAGAGAACAAAACTACAAAGTCATTCAAAGATACTAGATAAACCAGGAGAAACAAATATTAGTCTAAAAAAGCCAGAGTATTTTCCACTTCTAGAAGTAGCAGTATACATGCACATGAAGGATAAGGAAAAAAGTTGATTAAGAATTTTGTATCTGATGTGTTTTATGAGAATAAAAGATATTTTGCCTTTAAACATTTTCTGAATATTTTCCTGATACCTCAATCAAGATTAATCCTGGCCATTCAATGTCACCTGTATATTTAGTCCAGAAAGACAATAGCAGATGATGGAACTAAAAAAAGGCCTATTAAGACCTCTCACTTGCCTAACCGTGTTTTCAGAGACTGAAACACAGTCTCCTCTTAACGGTACAGCACAAGCAGGCAGTCTTCCAGGAATGATTTTACAGCCAAGTAAATCAGTTTCTTCTTCGTAAAGTCATTCTCAGTAGTATTCTCATTGCGATTAAGAGGTAGCGTGATGAAGAATAATATCAAGAAACATAGCATTGCCCCAGTGGGAATGTAGTAGAAAGCAAAATAGAGGGGTTTCAGGCTGCTATTTAGAAGAGATTTAAGCTCTAGTAAACAGGACCCTGCAGAGAGATAAAGGGAAAATGTGTTTAACACTTTTTCACCTATTAGAATAGCATCGGTGTTGTTTTACCTTGCATTTCACAAAGTTTGACAATTTCTATTCCAGTGCTGCAGCAAAACCCAAGCAGTAAAAGAGCTCCTAAACCATAAGAGAAAAATTAGTAGGGCAGATCTCCTCTAAGAAAATAAGTGCCAGTAATAATAATATAAACACTAGCATTTGCTCTTCATGAGACAGAAGTTCCTGTCAGACTTATCACAGGCTGAGGTGAAAGCAGCTGCAGTGGCCAACCAAGGATGTCAAGGGCTTGGCCAGCTTTTAGGGCCTGGCTAGTTGCAGGGCCCTGCTTCTGCCCAGTTTCACTGATGTCCAGCCAGGGCCCTCCCCACATCCAAGTGCCCACACCTGTCCTGCCCATTCCCTCATATCACTGCTGTAGAACAGTGTGGCTTCCCCACCACCACTGTGGCTCTTTCCCCTGCTAGGGGAATGCATTCCACAGGCACACTGTATCAGGCCTGGTGTATCCGCACCTCCCAGATTGTCCTCCCAGGGTGCCCTCACATTCCCAAGCCCCTCCCTGTGTGTGCGGGCCATGTCCCAAGGCCAAGCCATGGTAGAGAGGCACCACAGGTGTGCAAGAGGCTGCCCTGCAGCCCATTCAGCTGGGAGCCATGGGTCAGGACTCACAGCAGGGCTGGAAGCCACAGTCAGACACAATGAGTCCTTGTCCCAGGAATCACTTGTCCAGGGAATCACTTGCCTTGTCCCTGGGAATCACTTCCGCTGTGATTCCCCTCAAGCCAGCTGCAGAGACGCCTGGCCAAGAGCTTGGGGCTGTGCCCACAGCTGCAGTTGAGCTGGTATCTGCTCAACTTTCCTACCAGTCCCTGTCACTGGGAAACTCTGGGCTGACCCATGTCTCTCCACCTCCCTGCTGTCTCCAGAACCTCCTCTTGTCCCTGTGGTTCGCCTTAATTCCATAACCTGGCCCTGGCTTGCACGACTTTGTTATAGGCCACTGCTCCTGGCCTGGTTCCAGGTCCCACCACAAAACAGAAAAAAATAATTTAAAAGTGCTGTTCTTCTTTTGTAGATGTGGAAGAAGTAGTTCCTCTTTGCAGAAAATTTAACTTTTAAAAAAAAATTGAATTTTATAATGTATTAAAAGTTTAATCATGGTTTGCTTCTACAGTAATAAATTTATCTGAGGTTTTTTTTTTGTTTGTTTGTTTTGTTTTTGGTTTTGGTTTTGGTTTTTTTTTTTTTTAAGTTATTGCATAATGATCTGGGGGCATTGACATTAACTTGTCTCTTAATTGTTTTATTATTAAAGCACTATCAAATAAATTCTCTTTTTTTTTTTTTTACAAAGCCTCAAGATTAATATATTGTCTAGTCAGTAATCTTTCTGAGGTAAAAACTGTTGACAAACATTTTCTCAGAGTTCTAGGCATAGAAGACATCACAGCTAAAATATCTATTTTTTATGAGGTAATTTGTGCCTTGAGAAACTGTGGTAGGGACAATATTCTGTATTTGAAATACAGCTAAAAGTTATTCTTTTATGAAGCCCACCAGTCTTCTTGGTATAACTAGGAATTTTGTAAATAAAATTAATTTTAAAATCTCCTTCTCTTACTGCTCTTATTTTTTTTTATCCATTTAAAATATTTTGTTTCTGTGGATATTTTTGTTTTTCAATGGCTTTTGTTTAAAAATTCCTCTGTTTTTTTTTCCTTTATATATCTAATGAATACAAATCGTATTCAAATGGCATATTATCACACAGAAATTGTTCAGCAATGCCTGTAAAATAATAAGGAAAATCTGCTACTAATGGGTCAACTTATGTATCACCCAAAATCTACAAAGCAGGTATTGGTGAAATGAATTCACAAAAAGATAAAAATTAATGGCGGGTGGAGAAAAACCACAAAAAAAGCCCCACAAAAAATGGGAAATTCTGCCATTATTTCTTCTGGTCATACACCAAGAAGTTATTAAATATATCCTGGAACAAAACTGCAGGAAATTTTTCACTTTTGTGCAATGATTCCACCTTTTGTTGCTGTTGGTTTTAATCCTGGTTTTGGGGGGGTTTTTCTTCTGTCTTTTTCTATTGTCTGAATAAATATCTGACATACTATGGAAAATTTCAAGGCCAAAGTGTTATTTTTCCCATTCCCCTCTTCTCAAATAATCTCACATTTGTACCCTATCTCTCTAACCCTTTTTAAATAGAAGAGATTTCTACAAACAGTTTTAAAGGTGATCTTACACCACAAATGATAGCAAATCAGGGTTAAAAGAAAAGGGCCAAGAGTCCTCCAAAGTCATCTGAATCTATGTGGCAAGAAAAGAACAATTTTTAAATGGAAATTAAAAAGAGAAGAGAAAGAGAAAGAGAGAAAGAGAAAGAGAAAGAGAAAGAGAAAGAGAAAGAAAGAGAAAGAGAAAGAGAAAGAGAAAGAGAAAGAGAAAGAGAAAGAGGAAAGAGAAGAGAAAGAAAGAGAAAGAGAAAGAAAGAGAAAGGGGAAGGGGAAGGGAAGGGAAGAAGAAGAGAAGAGAAGAGAAGAGAAGAGAAGAGAAGAGAAGAGAAAGAGAAGAGAAGAGAAGAGAAGAGAAGAGAAGAGAAGAGAAGAGAAGAGAAGAGAAGAGAAGAGAAGAGAAGAGGAGAAGAGAAGAGAAGAGAAGAGAAGAGAAGAGAAGAGAAGAGAAGAGAAGAGAAGAGAAGAGAAGAGAAAAGAGAAGAGAAGAGAAGAGAAGAGAAGAGAAGAGAAGAGAAGAGAAGAAAAGAAAGAAAAGAAAAGAAAAAAAAAAAAAAAAAGAGACCCTGACAACTAAATGGTAATGCTTAGGCTAGAAAGTCAGAAAAGCGTATTCAATAGTTACCAGTGTAACACTTCCCCTGGTATATCCATTCTAAAAAACAACATAGCTAAGAAATTGCCAGCAGGTAATTGAAAGCTATTTAGTTGTACTTTTATACAAATTCATTTTTTTCTAATGGAAGTCCTTTCATAGTATTTGGTTCAAAAATGCAACACCCTTTTTAGGCGAAACAAAACCAAAAATTGTGGAGCAAATTAAATGTTTTGTAATATTATGATGAAATATGGATTACAATTGCATTGATTTAAAGTAAGCAAAATATTTTTATCTTTACTTACAAGTCCTTAAATATCAAATAACAAGGAAGCTGATGGCAGTGGAAGAATTATATATATAATCCTTGGACTACATATGTATTTTTGATCATGCTTTGCATGTATAAGCATAGTATAATTGTAATCAGCTACATCTGAATACTAGACTGGCTTATTCATGTATTAAGGTATAGTTAAACAAGAAGCTTCAGAAAAGAGGGATTATTTGCATGATCAAGTTAAGTCTATGCGTAGTTGAATAAACTGTAGGATAGTGCCACAGGCAGTTGCTATCTCAGTAGTTCATAGGCTTTTTTTCAGCAGAAGAAAAGAGTCACTGTAACACTCTTTTTTATAGACAGATTTAAAATAAAATCTGTTAATTATTTATAGAAAGCTGCAGCATACACTTAATTGGATTACTTTTAAATATCCTATTTGACAGTATCCCTTGAAAAGGAAGACCTTATGATCTTCTGTGAATAGACAATAATGCCTGAGCAAGACTGATCTTTAGGGAGGCTGTTTATATCCTGTCCAATACCACACCACTACAAATGTGCCAAGAAGAATGACTATGAATGACAAGTCCACTGCAAAGAAATCAAAGGAAATCTGTCTCAGTAAAAGCCAGAACAGCTTCAGATTCTTGCAGCTGTTTAAGCAAGTTTAGTTTAAGTTTAGTTTAAGCTGTGTATGCTGTCACCTAAATACAAATTTAACTACAGCTTTGGTCCACCTTCCTTTATCTGAATTGTCAATATAGTAAAATAATTGTAATGTATCATATGCCTCCTGGCTTGGGTGGTTTCAGACAACTTAATGATACCAGTTACGTTTCGTCATCTTGAAAATTAAAACTGGAGAAGAATAGTCTGTGTAAGCAATTCAGCCATCAGCTGGGAAAAAACAGAATTTCTTAACAGAGTTTGTGCTTAATATGCACGTTTATAGTCTGAATTGGGGTAGGTGGAGAGTTGCTGCCATCTGGTGGAAGAATTTCTTTCCTGACTAATAAATTTGGAGGGTTTTTTTATGAGTAACCTAATGAAATATTAAAACTCTCACCATTGATGAAATTTAGCTGCTTAACACCTGTGTAGCCATCTAAATGATCATTTTTATAATGGTATTCAGAGTGTAAAATTGCGAAATGTGGATCTCAATCTCTTTGCAATTCAAGGTCTGAATGAAGACTTTTAATTAAGCCATATTCATAAATATGAACTAGACATCATAAATCCTTCCAAAATGGTGACAACAGAAGATGTAAAAAGAAAGAGAAATTAAAAGCAAAGAGGTTTTTGCAGACAACCATTTGTTTAATTTCATAGTATAAATATCAGCGCTACAATTTAATTCATTATGATGTAGAAAAATACTGGTCTTAAATCCCAATGCTGTGGATAGGTAGCAGGAACCTTACAGTGAATACTCACATTTCTCTAAGAATTGGCAGTTTCAGAAAACAAAATCAAATATATAAAAACAAAATCAAAACACAAAAGTTTTGTCCATCGATGGCCAGGAGGCTGCACTTTAGGTCCCAACACAGACAGAGTAGTTAGCACTGCAAAGAATTTTGATGCTGATGTTAGAATAAGCAGCACTAGGTACCTTACAGGGCCCTGTAGATTTTTGAAGAGCTTTTCTCTCTTTATTCTCAGTTCTGTTTCATCTATGTACAGTCCCAAATTCGGACAACACTCAGTATTTCTTCCTAGCTGAATGCCTGTAAATGTAATTTTATATCTGCCTGGTGATGATTTCAAGACAACCAAGTTAGGTGTTGAATGATTTAGACAGATTTGTGATTTAGACGTGAATACACAGCCTCACAGATTTGCAAGATTTAACCAAAATATATATAGGCATACATATTCCTAAAAAAAAAAAAAAATCCTGTGTAATCTCTTTGATATCTTGATACTACCAGAACTCTACAGGTATGGTAATTTCATTAGCCTATTTTCATTTGCTTAGAAATAATGCAGCTGAGAAGAAATTGCATGGCAAGCTGGAATGGAAATGAGACCAACTAGAATGAGGAAATCAAGCCAGTTGAACCACTTAGAATAATATAAATACACAGTGGAGGAGTATGGTGAGAGGAATTATGATTACATAGTAAAATGATAGATAGATACCAGGCTATCATGCCTAAAGTATTTGCTGTCCCAAAAAAACTTACAGCAAATCATACTGTAAATTAAACTGCATGGTGAATAATTTATTTCCTGCTAGTCTGAGGTTTACATTTCATGTCTTTTACATCTTATTACTCTTACTAAGTTACAAATACCACCTGTTAAATTCAGCCCATTGGATTTCAGTCTAAGGATTATTTATGATGCCCTTCCATTAACTTTGTCTTTAGGTGCAGTGTTCATTACCTTGATACTGAGAGCTTAGAAGTGGCCCACAGGTGAAATGTACTGGAAGATAATTTTTTAAATGTAGAGGCACACCTCCACCCATTTTATCAATTTATTCTGGTGAGCAAGATCAGTATATTTTCCATCTTCATGAGCTAGGTTTTGGAAAGTAGAAAATTTGCAGGTGTACTTCCATGGTTGGCACCTTCCCGTATACTTATTGTATTCACACCATATTCTCATGTTTCTACAGGGCCACACTAGGTTTCTAGGAGTTATTTGGATAATTGCAAAGAAAAGCATTTCTGAGGCAGTGAGGTACATCTTAAAGGGAAATGTAGGACAATATTGATCAAGGGATATTCCAGCTACCTGAAGCAGCTACACCAGCATCAGTGTGATACTGTACTTGGGCTAACTAGAGAGAAAGACATGAAAAGCAGACACAGGAAGATACATAAGAAATGAGGTAAGGAAACCTCTCTGTAATCATTACAATTAAAATACTTACATGCAGGTTGTATTACTAACCTCAATTGCAACTACATATTTTCTGAAGTCTAGAAGACTTACAAAAAGATTAAATGTCAGAGGTGCACTCAGTTTCAAGGTATGCATAGACAAATTTTATGCAAATATTTTGTCTAGAAATGTCAAGAATATCAAGAGGTTTTGAATAACATCTTTGTGTAATTTTTTGTAATGATGCAGTGCATCTGTGACACACTTTTGCAAGAAATTGAGAAACTACTCAGTCTGGACAAAATTGTTCCTTGTGAATAAATGTAAAACAATGTGCAAGGCAGGTTAAATCTCTTACAGGATAAAATATACTTGTGTCTGTAAAAAAACTTTGTATTTAGTTGAAAGTACTCATTACTGTCAGAAGCCATGCATGAATTAGAAAAACAGAAACACTCAGACTTTCTATACCCTCTGGTTTTAGCCATCTTAATTTAACATTGTGTAAGAGAAAAAGCAAACTTGCTGACTTACTAAAAGCCACTAGTCTGTGCTGTTGTATAAGAAATCTGTATTAAGTCAATTCCTTACAAATATAACTGTAATAATTTCTATAGGCATGTTTTGTACCATTAGGTAATACCTATAAACAGTTTAAATGAGTTTTAGCTTTTATTGTCCCCTATCTTCTATATAATGAAAATATTGAATTAGAAAGTATATCATATTCAAAGCATCACATCTGTTTTAATTACATTTTGATATTTTACTAGAAGTAAAAAAATACATATATTAGACTAACAGGTAAATCATCAAACTAGGAAGTCTAACAATTCAAATATGCAATGGGAAGCCTGCTTAATGATTAAGCTAAGGCTTCAAAAGAGTGTTAATGCTGTGGAAATTTTCTTCCATTATATATATTTTTAGTTTTTAAAAACCAAAACTATCTATAACTTTTAAGATAGTAACCTGGAAAATATATGTGCTCACTGGATGTTTGCAATTTAAGCAGGACAATTAGATTTTTTTGTCACATCATCATTTTGATTCCTTGTCGAAAGGAAATATCACGAGAAGTCTACAATTCTGGACTGTCTACACAGTTAAAGTATATATACTGTGCAATTCTCTTTTTTCTTTTTTCAGGACTACAATCCTTCATGTCACACAGATCCTTATCTTCAGAAGTTTAATAAGTTCAAATTTTAGGCAAGAAATCTGAAGCATCTGCAGGCATTCAGCAGATCCAATATTCATGAAAGTGAATAATTCAATTTAAAATATCCATGGACAGTTTGTTTCCATGGTTGTTTTACTACCCATACATTGCTGAATGTGACATGGGAAGTGTTTAAACATTTTACAGCAGAAATCTGATTTTGAGTGTCAGTCCAAACTTAAGTTGCATATATTTTGTATGCAATCAGTTATTTAGAAGCCTTATTCAAATACTACACATACAGGAAGTGTATTTCCATTCCAAAAATTTTTAAATTGAACAATGCATGAATTTTTCTATGTCCTTATTTCTACATGATCATTATAGTTACTATTCACAGGACAAAATTTGAAACAAACTTACCATAAAAAAGAAAAAGAAAAATTAAGAATTACGGGCTTTAAAGTTTTGATTTATTCAGAGAGTCTAATGGAACAGTCAACAGCACAAATCCCAGTCTATCTCTTTTCCTGATTCAATTTTATGGCAGGAACTCTCACAGTCTTTATATAATCCAGTTCCAACGTCAGGGAGAAATGTCAGTCCCTGGGGAACTTTTACTACACAAGAGTCATTAACCTTAAATATGTCATGCTGGAAATAGTCTCTATCTACTTTGAATTCATATGTATATATGCTCTAGTCTCACCCTTGTGAAAGACTCCGCTCCCAGGTTTGCAAGGCAGGATTCACACTCCTTCCAGCCTAAAAATTCTATTGAAATAAATTGATTTTCTGAACCATAATCTATCATACTGATCAGACCACAAGTGTGTTATTGCAACTTTGGAGTATATTTCATTATTTTATAATGAATTTAAAAAAATATATTTTCATAATTCAATAGTTAAAATTACATATTGCAGCTATTAGAAAGCTATTTGCTCTAGGTAAGCTAGTTTGCTAATTTTTTCAAGATTTAGTTGCAAGTGTGACAGCACAAGCATACTATTGCAGCTCACTATGAGGAAAGTCAAGTTTGTTGCTGGAATGGATCTGGAGTGAAGCAAAACAGTAAAAGGAAAAGTTTTGAGTCAGGTAGGAAGAATACCAGATCTTTACACTGTATTTTTTGAAAGGTAAACAACAATTGATGCCTTGGTTCAAGCATTCTGATTTGCTTAATCTCAAAATTAAACTTTACTTTAGTGAGTTCAGTCCTGGGGAGAGTAATTTTGCCTTCGCTTTCATGTTCCTGTGTTCATTGCTTTACAGGAATTGTACTCTTAGATTATGGAAGCACATACCCACCTGGTGCTCCTGGAGGATCCCATGCTGGAGGAGGTGGATGTGCCCAAATGTACCCCATAAGAAGCCTGTGCTGGAGCAGGCTCTGGGCAGGACCATAACCATATGGAGAGAGGACAAACACTGGAGCAGGTTTGCTGGGAGGACTTGTGACCCCATGGGGGTCCCACACTGGAGCAGCCTGTTCCTGAAGGACTTACCAAAAGGGAAGGGACCCATGTTAGAGAAGTTCATGAAGAACTGCAGACTGTGGGGAGGACTGATACTCAGAAATTTCATGAAGGACTGTCTCCTGTGGGAGGCACCCCACATTGTGTAGGTAAGAGTGTGAGGAGGAAGAAGTGGCAGAGACAAGGTGTGATAAACTGGCAGCAACACCCACTTCCTGTCCCTCTGTACCACTTAGGAGGAGGAGGAGGTAGAGAAATTAGAAATTTAGTTGAACCCAGGAAGAAGGGAGGGAAGATTTGGAGTTATTTCACATTGCTGTATTCTGATTTTATTGAAAGTAAACTAAATTAATTTCCCAAAGGTCAGCTGTGTTTTGACTGTGATAATAATCAGTGACTGATCTCTCCCTGCCCTCATCTCAATCCATAAGCATTTTGATGTATTTTCTCTCCCATGTGCAACTGAAGAGAGGGGGGACAGAGCAGCTTTGGTGAGCACCTCTCATCCATCCAGGGTCAACACACAATGTAAACCACCACTCATTTGAAAGGGCTTGGATATTAGTTTCATACAGTTTTTGAATGGTTTAAATACTTTAAACTTTTAAAACTTTAAAAGGGTTTAATACTTAAAATACAGCTTTAATGTCTGTAATTGCATGGGAAACTTGACAGATATGAAGTTAGTGGATTTATAAGGACTCAGCACACTGAGGCTTCAGACCCCTCATTTTACTCTGAAGCAAACATCTGTACAAGGTCAGGGCCTACAGTGCTGTAGAGGAGCAAAGTAAGAACAGGTCATAGAGTACCAATTTTTTTTGCTTTGACAATCTGTGTAATCCTAAATTAGAGGCATGCTTCTAAGTAATCTGCTGTATGATAATAAAGTTTTACATGCAAAATATGTCAAATATCCTGGCAGATTTCCCAAACAGGTATTATTAAATACAGGTTTGCTATATGCTGGTCACACTTTCAGTCATACAAGTTATGTATATATCAGGTATTTGAGGTAGAAAAATTCATCAGTTTAAGCAAATAGTGTTCATTTTAAGATATATGTCTGTAAAGACCATAAAAATTCATAGAGGCAGCTCTGATCATTGTCAATGCTAGTAACTATATGAATTATAATATACGGAGAATATGAATATACAAATACTGTATTATCTTTCACAAATTTTCACACCACTGTAACGCATCAGTTTTCTCTGTTCACCTGTGTTCTGTGTCACCTGTAAAAGTGAGAATGACAGGAATTATCTAATATTCCTTTAATGGAGATTAGCAATGTTACATTTCAATTGTATTTCTTAGCCAACAAACTGTTTAGAAACCAAAGAGAATATTCAGAGGGCCAGTAAGCACCTTGCATTGGTTGAATTTCTCTGGTTGATTCAAGTAATTTCTCCTCTTCTCTAAGGCATCTACCCAAGTGCAGTGACAGAGGCAGGATCTTAAGAAATTAAACATTATCATGCCATTCTATTATTTTTTTATCTTTAATAGTGACAATTGATTTTCAAGGCTAGTTTCCAGCTCTTGATGGCTAATTGGTAATGTTTAGGAAGATTTTTTTAGTATATTCAAAATTAGTTTTATGCCTTTCACAACGCTCCCAGAGTCAGGAACAGAGGAAAAAAACAGAAAGAATACCTTTCAGGCCACAAGAATGAACATGTGTATTCTATCATCATACTCTGCCCTCAAGCCTCATTAGCAAAAAAGAAATCCTCCATCTTCACTAAACCTCACACTCCATTAATGTGTGTTTTTTCTCCATTTTGTTACAAGAATTAAAATGTTAAAGTAGATACTTAGTACTTAGATGTGAGAGAGACACATTAAATCTGTTTCTGTAAAGTAACAGATATTGCAAGGCTCCTTAAAGAAACATTATAAACCCTAGGTTTAATATTTATTTACAATAGGAATCATAATATAATCCAGACCATAAAAGCTGTATGGAGAACCATAGCAACAGGAAATTGATGTCAAAAATCAAACTGGTTGAAAGGTGGAAATGGAGATAAAGCACTGATCTCTCTCTCAAAGAGCAAAAATACTATATGTTTTGCTGAGACCAAGACTTCAGATTTTGCCTTCTGGAAGCTGCTGTTAGGAAGGCTTTCCCAAAGGACTGAGATATAAGAAAATTGGAATAATGATGCCAGGAGTTTGAATGGACAGTTTTAGGATTGATGTCTTAGAGCTGGTAAGTAGACATATGTCTCTTTGCAGTTGTCCAGTATGTCTTCAACAAAAAAAAAGTTCAGCTTGGATAGATCAGAAAAATACATCTTTCTAACTGTGGAAACAACTCCCTGCCCAGTGCCCAAAACAGGTGCAAAGCAGCAGTTGCATAGTTGGCAGTAATATAATGCAATTTTTTGTTAGTTCAGCTTTATGCAGCATAATAAATTATGTCAATTGTACAATGTTCTATGCTGGTTTTTTGCTGCCTTTTTCTTTTTCTTTTTTTTTTTTTTTTTTTTTTTTTTTTTACTATGAACCTTTCTTCCACTTGTCTGTACAGATTAAATAAAACTTGGGCTAAGAAAGATCCTCAGCACAATAGAAACAGACCTTGCACTTGTGGCATAGGAACTCTGCTCTGGATTTGGTCCTTATAGTGTGGATTAAAATTAAATTCTTCCTTTATCATTATTGTTCTTTTCTGTTATAGCTGTATCTACAGCCCAAAACTTAAACAGCATTAAATGCTGAAGTCCTGGTAACATTAACAGAATTGGAGTCTGGTGGTTAACAGCTTCTAAGTCTCCTGCAATATCAATTCCTTTTCCTCTTCTTTATTCCTTTTTGTCCATTTGTTCCAGCTTCTAAGCTATTTTAATGGCATTCCTTCTGTTTGTCAGGATGAAGTGAAAAATACTTGTCTTTTCTTACCAATATGTGTAATGTGCCCAGAATATACAAGTTCTTGCAACAAATCTACAAAGATTTCTTTGCCAATATAGAGAATATGTAGCACAGAAAACCCAGGAAAAAAAGCTTAATATAAAAAGTATTTCCTTTATAAAGGAAATAATAGAAGAACAAAAATAGCCATGACCATTTATTTTCTTAGTTAACAGTCTCAGAATAATTAAATAATTTCAGTTGGAAGAGACTTTTGGGAGGCCTGCAGGACAACCTCCTGCTCATGGCAGGGTTGATCCTTAATTCAGACTAATTTGCTGAGTCTTGAAAACCTCCAAGAATGGAAATGGTATAATACCTCTGGACAACCTGTTTCACTGCTGGGTTGTCCTCCTGAAGAAAAAGGCTTCTCCTTCTTTCCAGCCTGAGCGCCTCATGTTAAGGCTTGTTTCACTGCCTTTCAACTTCTTGCCACACACCATTGTGAAAAGCCTGACTGCATCTCTTCTTCCCCTTCTAGTGGTGCTGGCAATACTGTAGAGTACCCCTAAAACCACCCTTTCTCACAGCTGAACCAGCCCTGATGCCACAGTCTCTTCTCACAGGGCAAGGGCTCCAGGCCTCATCATCCTAATTGCAGTCCCTGAACGCACTCCACTCTGTCCATGGCCTTCATATATTTTAGGGATCAAAACTGAATGAAATATCCAGATATGGTCTAATGCATGTGACGTAGAAGAATATAATCCCTTCCCTTGATGCTCCTATTATTAAATCCCAGTATATTTTTGGACTTTGCTGCTGAGATGCACTGCTGATTTCATGCTATTGTACTACAGCCATAATATAAAAATATGGGTGTCTTAATCCATCTTTTCTATTGCGTTCTTTCTTTTTCTTCAGAACAAGTAATTCAAATATTGTGTAACACTGAAAAAATTTAATCACTTCCTGCACTGCCAGTGAAACAGCAGTTTTGTTTTCTTTACCTTTTTCAAGGTAAAGAAAACTGCTTATACATCCCAAACTTCATAATCCTTGTCTAAAAGTTCTAATAGTGATCTTCACTCTTCTGTATCAGATTCACTATTTCAGCTTCTACCTACTTCACTGTTACAAAGTCATTCCTTTTTCCCATATATGAACATTTTAGACATTCTGAACTATCTTCTAATTACATTATAGATACACAGAACAGTTTTCCAGTTATCTACAGCTTGCAAAGTCATGTGATAACTTCACATTGTGTTGTTATTTTTAATGTCAGTGGTGATCATCTGTATAAAAAAACCCAAAACAATCTTGTCATGTTATGGTCCTTTGCCACTTTATAGAAAAGAGTATGCAAACTAAAATAAACAAACAAAAAAAAAGTAAAAGGAAGAAAGAAAACACAGGTGTATAGATACATATATATAGATACATTTGTATGTTCATTAAAATAATGTGACTACTTTGTGCTTTAAGCTGTAAAGAATATAAGGAAAATTGAAATGAATTCCAGACCAGTGCTAACACATACCTTAAGTCTGTCTACAGACAGTAGAAATATAGCCAACTCCTACTTTTTACAGAAATCAGATATTATTGTATTAAAAAGAGGATGACATAGAAATTGAACCCAAGAGTTGATTATTTAGAATCACAGAATCATAGAAAATACTGAGTTGGAAGGGGCTCATCAGGATCATTAAGCCCAACTCCTGGCCCTACACAGGACACCCCAAGAATCATACAGTTTTTCTGAAAGCATTGTCCAAATGCTTCTCTAGCTCTGTCACACTGGTGCTGTGGCCACTTCTCTGTTCCAGTGCCCAGACACCATCTGTGTGAGGAGCCTTTTTCTAATATCTAACCTAAACCTCCCAACTCAACTTCATGCAATTCCCTCAGAACACATCATTTGTTACAAGAGTAAAGAGATCAGTGTCTATCAATCCACTTCCCCTCATAAGGACATTGAAGATTTCAGTGAGGTCTGCCCTCTGTTTCTAGTGGTTCATCTTCTCCAGGTTGAATAAACCAAGTGACATCAGCTGCTGCTCATAAGGGGCTCTCTATCCTCATGGCCCTCTTCTGGAAGGTCTCTAATAGCTTAATTTCTTTTTTATATTATAGCACCCAAAATTGCCCCATTACTCGAGGCGAGGCTGCCTCAGTGCATGGCAAGGAGGGACAGTCCCCTCCCTTGCCCAGTTGGTGATGCTGTGCCTGATGCCCCTGCAGGACTTGGGTGGGCCTTCTGGCTGCCAGAGAACTGCTGACCCATGTTCCACTTTCTGAAAATCAAGACCCGCAAGTCCTTTCCTCAGTGCTGCTCTTCAGCGTCTCATTCCCCAGTCTATCCACACAACCAGGGTTGCCCGTCCCATGTGCAGAATCCAGCACCTGCTGGTTGGTTATTGACCATCTCTCTAACTTGTCTCTGCTGGGCCTCCCTGCCCTTGAGGGCGTGGACACCTGCTTCCATTTTATTGTTGTTGGCAGCCAGACTTAGTATTTCTTCAATTCTTGCATCCAATATCTAGCATTTATTTCAGCAAATGTTCTACTACCTAAATACTCAGGAATTTTACAGCTATGCTCTAATAATGAGCACAGTATCCAAGCTACATTGCAGAGATAGTACTAATGGTATATCATCTTTGATTCTGCTAATTAAAAGGTGACGTTTCCCGAGAATACTTTGAACAATAACTTTAGAGTAAATTGCTTCACCTCATCATAAGTTCCAATGTTTCTTTCTTTTCTTCTAAAGACAGGAAAGCATAAAATTATATCACGTGCACTGCAATTTTCTCTACAGCTGTCATTTACAGAGCTTGATACTGTTGTTTTAAATTGACATATAATCTTTAAAAACTAGTACAAGATCTTTATAAAGAGAATTTACATCCATTATACTTCTCTTTCCCTTTTATTTGCTTTACTCAAAAAAATAATTACCTTAAAAAAAAACTAAAGATATTAATAAATTTATCATTGTATAACGTAATACTGTATCTCTAAGAAATTTGCCCTTTGGATTACCCTGAAACTGACAGTGAAATGTAAGCAAGCTCATGTCACAAACAGCCTGAAATGATGATGTATATGGAAAAAAGTATGATCATTAAATATTGGACAGATTCTCTATGCACTTCAGTGCTATCAGATGACATTTGTGACTTTAAGTACAAGGATAAGAAAAAAACTAACTATTAGACTGAATACTGATGGTTTAAAACTGTTTCAAGTGTGAGTAGACAAGACATCAGCACTGGAGATGAGCATGCTTTATAATTTTATTTTGTAGTTCTAGTTTTCCTAAGTACTTTTATAATCCATAACATTTTCATCTATACTTCAAATTATCTGTATCTGCCATGAAGCTACTCTGACCCTTTGTGTGAAAATATTCTCAGTCTCTATTTTTCTTAGGCTTATGGACTTAGAGTGCATATGAAATTCTATGAGGAGGGGTGATTTTCATAAAATTTTCTAACTATTTTAAAGATACAAGTGCACTGAGTCTTGAGACAATACAGAAAGCTCAACAATGTTATTTTGTCAAAAAGTCATTGGAGAAAAGATTAGTTATTTTGTTCTTGGTTGTTTAACAATTTCCTTGATCTAGTATACTGCTACGTGGGCATGAGGATCTGTCCATGCAGCTTAAATTTCAGGAGTCCTAAAAAATTCTCAAGGATCTTCATTTAATCATTCACTTACTCTTTATTTAAATCCTCATTTAACCAAACCAACACTGAAATTGACTTGAGGATATCAGAATTCAGTAATTTTATTATTATTATTATTATTTAGCCCAAGATTTTTCTAAAAAAACAATTCAGATTATTAAATATTTGCTAATGGTAGACACTTAAAAGTTCTTAGAATATATGTGAAATTGCAAAGTATAGTGAATTTCAGAGGAAATAGGGAAAAGTTCTTTCTTTGTAGATTTATGAGTATTGACAAGGCAAAAAAAGCATATTTCACAGTCAACACAATTGTAAGCAAATAATGGAATTTATTAATGAGATATGCAATTTTCTTGCAATAGTAGAAACAGTTTTATCAGAAGAGCTAGCTGCTAGTTGCTCAACATGTAAATTGTTTACACAAAGTGAAGTGTCTTCTCATCTTGAACCACCTAAGCATTTTATTACTATTCAAGGGTTTTAGATACATACCTATTGGCATAGCATTTACAAGAAAAAAAATTCCACAATAAAACCCACATTAATTTTACCAGTAATTATTTTCTTCCTAACATCTACCTAACAGCCAATAAAATGTCTACATTTATACTCATGCACCTGCTTTTGTAAAGTATCTAAAACCACACAGATCTTGCTAAAATCTACCTTTATTTATTTTCTCTATATTCCCAGTAATTCCTACTAAAACATGGATTGTGGCATCCTGGATTTGGGTGTAGATTAGGAGTTCTAATCTGTGTTAGCTAGCTGAGCTCTGTGTACACCCGTGCACCCCCCGTGTTTCTCCCCCCCCACAGAAGTCCACTCCGAGTCTCTCACTGTTGGAGCTTCAGCCCATCACTCCTGTAACCACTCCCCATCCCATCCGGAGACTTTGGTGTCTGTCACCCCGATCCTGCAACCCCGTTCGCCCCAGAGCCCCGGGTCCACCCCTGTCGTGTCCCCGTTGGTCGCCGTGGTCCTCGTCATCACCACAGCACCTGTCCCCCTTGGGCGGGAGGGCTTCTGCTCTCTTTGCCCTGCCCCTGATAAAATCCCGCGCCTCCCAAAAGTCAGGGCCATATTCCCCCACACGGGCACTGGAGGCGGGTCGCGACCTCTCTGCTGCAGCTCTCCGCGGCCATTAAAAGATTTTCAGTCTCCGTCATGGGTGAGTTGGACATTCCTTTGCTTCTTCGCCAAAGTCCCTTGCTCACAGCAGCAGAAACCACGGCCAGCCCCGCCCAGACCGCGGAACGGAGCCACGTCCAGGAAAAGCAGCGAAACCCGGGTCCCGGAGAGAGGCAGTGCTGCTCCAGGCACTGGAGCTGCTTGGGGGCCAGGGGAGAGAACGGAACATCGCATTGGCGCCCAACAGTGGGGCCAGGGCCAGCGGAGACGCCAAAGCAGTTGGAGCACCGGGAGCTGTGCGGAGAGTCACCGCTGCCGGCGCAGGGGCCTTGCTGCCGAGCCGCTGTCCGCCCTGGGACAGTGCTTCGTGCTGTACTGAAAAAAGAAGCAGAGCCTCCCCAAAGTAAGTCATTGAACTCTCTGCCACCCACAGGGAAGCACACGGTGCTTTCCCTGCATGGGAGGGGAAGTGAAACTCTTCACAGCCACAAAGAGACGAAGAAGAGAAACTTCCCGGGACCGAGGACCTTGGTGGCAGCTTTTGTTGGCAGAGATTTCGGTTTTGGTGAGTATTAGGGGTCTGTGCCAGCTAATACTCTGCTTCACGTGGGTGGGCTTTTGCCGTGTTCCCGGGGGGTCAGGACAAACAGTGCACAGCATGAGCGGCGGCCACTGGGGTCTCTTGCATTTTTTGGTTTTTTTTATGTTTTTTCTGCACCAAGGGTGAGGTCGGGTGGGTAGAAGTAGCATGGGGACCGTGCTAACTACCCAACAGAAGGAACTATATTCCCAAGTTAAGGGTATCCTCTCGGTGAAGGGCCCCTACCCCAAAAGTTCTGTTAAACAGTTTGTACGATGGCTGTGTAACCATGGAGGAGGCTCACAAAACGTAGTTCTAGGAGTGGGTGGAGGCAAAACTGGCGGAGGGAATTGAATGTAGGGATCCCTCTGTTAAAGGCTGTTTTACCACCCTCCCTTTGCTGATTTGGGAAGTAGTAAAAGCGGAGTCCGAGCGGGATGTGAACCGGGAAGGGAGGGAGCCATCGGGCAAAGCTGTTGTTTCCCCTGAACCAGTTTCCCTACCTTCTTCTCCTACCTCTCTTTCCCCTAACCCAGGTGGGCAGGGGGGAGTACTCCACCGCTCTAAGGGGCAGGGCAGCTCCACAAACGTGGACTGTGCTCCTGGCTCCCCTGAGCCCCCCCGGTGCCCCAGCCTTAGCGAAATTGGCCACTTCGCTGGGGAACTGACCCCAAACCCCTTTCCAATCCCTTTTTCCCAGTTAGAAATCTCAGTTCTGGAGCTACCCCGCGCTTCTCTGTTCCTTTGAATCCTTTCCTTTGTTCTTCTGAGGAAGCTGTGGCCACGTGGTCGGTGCCTTTGTCTCCCCAAGATGGAGGACGGCCACGTGGAAAGGCTCCTTCTTCCCATAATCCCTTTCTCTCCTTTGTTCCCTGTATCCCCACCTTTGACCCAATCCCCACCTGCCTCCCTGTGGGTGTGGGCGCCGCCCCACTTGGGAGATCAGGTAACTCCCTCACCCATTATTCCCCCTCGGGTGGGCGGTCCCTCCAATCCTTTACATGTTCTCCAGTCACATCAACAACCCCGCCCTCTCCCTCCGGGAAGAGCTCTGCCATCTCTGCCCCGCTGCCTCAGGAAGGAGGCAGCCCCCGTCCTGTTCCCCACACCCTGTCCCCATCTTGCCATGGGCCCTGGAAATCCGAGCGGGGGGGAAGAGGGGAGAGAGGAATGGGGACCCCTACCTTCATCTTCCCATGGGCCCTGGAGATCCGGGTGGGGGGGAAGGGGGGGGTACAGGAACCCCTACCTACAAGTTCCCATGGTTCCCGGAGACCCAGGAGGGAGGGCAGAGGAGGGAGGGGGGAGCAAGAGCCCCCGCCTCTGCATTCCCATGGTTCCTGGAGAGCCGGGAGGGAGGGAAGCAGGGGGAGGGGTGGCAGGAGCTGGTTTCTGAGCATTTTGCAGATTCCACAGATCGGGTCAAAGGGACAATTGAGATACATGTAGAGGGATCAGAGGTCCAGGACAAGTTTGTCCCAGAAGCAACATCCATGAACGTTGACACACAGCTCGAGATCCCTGAAAAGCCCAGAAACCACATGGTCACCGTGAATGCTGTGCCTCCAAAGAACATTGCTCCGAGGCAACCTCCATTAAAACTCCAATGCTTCCACTGTGATCGGAAGGGACATTTTGCAATCCAATGTCCATTTTTGGGGAGGGCACCCCAAGGGACAGCGGGAGGGGGAGGGAGACCATACTTTCCCAAAAAACTGAAACAGGAACGCGCATCTGCCTTGCGTGAAGATAGAAATAAGGCAGGTCACAAGACCTCAAGGGGGGCTGTGATTTATCGAGTTGTGCAGGTGGTGAGTTGCAACATCAGAGTGCCTGTGGGAGCAGCAGATGACCCCACCAATCGGGGGGTGGCATCAAACCGCAGGCGATGCAAAGACAAAAAAAATGCTGCATCTCTTTAAAAACTGTTTTTTCCCTAAAGCATCAGAAAAACCCTTCCAGCTACCCCAGTCCATGTGTGTCCTCAGTCCATGTGTTTGAAATAAAGTTGTCCCAGTTCCCCTATGCCCAAACACCCAGGGAAAAACCACCCCCAGCATCATTGTGGCTGGCCCTCTCCATCTGCAAAGAGCAGCTGTTGCAGCAGCAGAGGAAAACACCAGAAGCAGAAGCTAAGTGAAGAAGCAGCCAGACGAGCAGCGGAGAAGACCAAGCAGCCATTCTTCTTTAATATATTAAAAAACAGGGATATGTGGCATCCCGGATTTGGGTGTAGATTAGGAATTCTAATTTGTATTAGCTAGCCGAGCTCTGTGTACCCCTGCACACCCCCCGTGTTTCTCCCCACCCCCACGGCAGTCTGCTCCGAGTCTCTCACTGTTGGAGCTTCAGCCCATCACTCCTGTAACCACTCCCCATCCCATCCGGAGACTTTGGTGTCTGTCACCCCGATCCTGCAACCCCGTTCGCCCCAGAGCCCGGGGTCCGCCCCTGTCGTGTCCCCGTTGGTCGCCGTGGTCCTCGTCATCACCACAGCACCTGTCCCCCTTGGGCGGGAGGGCTTCTGCTCTCTTTGCCCTGCCCCTGATAAAATCCCGCGCCTCCCAAAAGTCAGGGCCATATTCCCCCACACGGGCACTGGAGGCGGGTCGCGACCTCTCTGCTGCAGCTCTCCGCGGCCATTAAAAGATTTTTAGCCTCCATCATGGGTGAATTGGACATTCCTTCGCTTCTTCGCCAAAGTCCCTCGCTCACATCAGCAGAAACCACGGCCAGCCCCGCCCGGACTGCGGAACGGAGCCACGTCCAGGAAAAGCAGCGAAACCCGGGTCCTGGAGAGAGGCAGTGCTGCTCCAGACACCAAAGCTGCCCGGGGGACGGGGAAAAAGAATGGAATGCTGCAATGGATATCATCAAACTGAGAATATTTATCTTCTAAAGATCACCAGGAATTATTAGTACTTTTACTAGAAAGTTCATTTTTAAATGATACATTGTTTCAGAAACCTTAATCATTTTTAACTGATCACTTGACAAATCAGTTTTGGAGTAAAAGAAATGTATTTGTTTCTGGAGAATTTGATTTTTTTATGGTACATAAGAGTCTGCTTCCTTTCTTCATGACACTATGCATTTAAGCAGACAGATTTTTCATGGCTTTACTCACACAAGTAGATATGAATAGCATCTACTTTGTTTACAACCTACTGATATTTTCATAGTTTCAAGTGGGAACCCTTGGGTCAGAAACTTTCACTAAAACACTATGTATCAGTTGGATACTCCCATAGAAGAATTTCCAGAAGAGCTAATTACTCTTTGAGGGCATCAATGGGAAATCATTGTTTCTGAAGAAATCAGTGCTGTTTCCTTTTTTTCTCTTGCCTGAACATCAAATGTTTCCTGAACTCAAGACAACCCAAGCTGCTTATTGTCCCTAGCAAGTCACTGAAAAATTCAAAGCAGTATATATAGAAAGATTCCTTTTTTGTCTCTTCTGTATCTCAAGGAAAAAAAAAATCCTATTGCTAAATACAATGCCTAGAAAGTCCAACAAAATTTTCAAAATGTGTAGATGTATTTCCATAACTTCCTGGGTGTTTGAGGTTTAGGGTTCTTTTGTCTCCCAATATGACTTGTAGTTATTCAGAAAAGAGAATCTTCTTCTGCTACCATTTACAATCTTTTCTCCACACACAGTCGTACAGGTAACTTAGTTCCAATCACAGCACTCAGCATTCCTACTCTTCCCACAGAAACAAACACAGATATACAGAATGCTTTCTATCTATATTCAGCCAATAGTAATTTAATGCTTCGTGAAGATGCACATCATCAGCAGCTTTACACTTAAAGTACCACTATAACTGTTAGCCCCCATTATCCTTACCACAATTTAGGTAATTCTTGTGTCAAAAAAACAACTTCATAATTTTTGTCACAATGTGGTAATTTTTTGTGGTCACGCCTCCTGTACCTTTGATACCTCCTCTACTTAGTTGATTTGGGAATGTGTTAAAACATACATCACAAAATATTCCTAATCCCTAGGGTGGATTTTTAATATTCTTTTACATATTCTTAATAAGAACATGTATTCTCCTTTATGGGAGTACCTCAATAAGACCTTGGAATAAACAAACCTATTTCACAGCAGAACCTCCTTCCTTCTTCCTTCTTCACCAAGAAGTAATCTCCTCACATGCCCATTTTACAAGAACACAAAAAACAACCACAGAAAGTGAACAGAATTGGTAATGAGTACCCAGTTTGTAAAGAATGAGGGAGGAGGTAAGGAAGGGAGTTAAAAATTCTTTTTGTGCCTGCTACCGAACCCTGACCAAATATATCCATGAAAACAATACTAAGAAGTAGAATTATGGTTGGAAAAACTTATTTGCTTTCTTGTCTTTCTTTGTATCTATACGATTTCCTGATTTAACAGGCATTCTCAGAGAACTTAGATGCACAAATTAGAATCTATGTCTCTGCTTGTCTGCATGCTAAGCATCTAAAGACTGCTGAACAGATTTAAAATCTGAGCAAAACTCTTATGGATTACTTCCAGCCGTAAAAGCAATTAGTCAAAAATTAACCTATTTATAATTCTGTTGAGGTTTAATAGTTTTGTTCCCATTAAATCAGAGAAAGTTGCATAAAAGTGAGGCAATATAGGAAGTCAGGTATCATGTTAACTGTACAATCTGATACCAATCCCTATCAGTTAATCTGTACAATACTTACTAATTAAAAGGATTTTAATCATCTTCATATGCATAAAAGATTAGGTGCTTGAATTCTGCTTATAACAAAATATGAACTGATAGAAATTGACATTAAACAATAAATTCCTTGATGGGCAGGGTAGGGGGAAGGAAAGGCAAAATTTCCCAAAAATCCAGTAGTTTGAATTCAGAGGTGAAAATAAAATCATGGTATGCATCATGTTCCCCAGGTTTACATGTAGTTTTGTTTTAATTTGAAATTCTGATTACATTGAAAGGTTGCTAGAAATCTCCCTTGATCTAATTCTGAAAAAAAAATTCTTATGTCTATTACAGTTACAAAATATGTACATTTTTAAAAAGCATGAATATCATTAAAAGAAGAATCTATCCTATCTATCACGAACAAGTAAAAGAATTCAACAAAATTGTTCAATATCAACAGCAGCAATAGAACACTTTTCCTATGTTTACTGCATGTGTATTTAGGGAGCAATGCTATACCTTTTAATATATGCTGTGTGACTAGCTGAAGTTAAAAGGATTTCCAGTAAGCAAACTATTTGCAGCAATAAATATAATTTATTGATAAATGTTTCACTGAGGATAAAATCAGACATTAAAGTGCTATTACTTTCATACCCTTACAAAATTGGTTTCTTGAATGCCAGGCATTTTACTTCTTGAACAATACTAAAATTTGAAAACAAAACAGAACAAAAACTAAACAGAAGGAGAGCAGTTCACAGAACTGCAGAATTACACAGGAGGTAACAAGACATTGGACTGCCTGGAATCTACTCATCCATTTCTCACTAAAATCTAAAGTATGGATATGTCTTCTAAACACTAACAAACTTAGCTCTATATGATAATGAAGTCAAGTAATTTCAAGGAATATTATCTAATTTCTCTGAAGGCTATTGGCCTAACAGTCATGAAAAGAAAATACTAGGAACATCATAATCCAATCTAACATCTCTTCAACAAGCTGACTATTTGTCTACAATTTTAAAGTGAAAACAAGAAGAGACTTAAATAGAAACAGATGGTGTGGGGTGCTTTCATCTGAGCTAATATTTAAATATTATCTCAGTAATCAAAGATTTCTCTACTTTGAAGACTACATAATCCAATTCGTGATAAAATGAGATGCAACATTGGACCTCGTATTGAATTACTAACTTGACTGAATAAGAATGAAGCCTAAAATCTAAAAATGCATTATCTTTAGTGGTTTACAGCATGTTAAATTCCTTAATTGAGTTGATACATAAAACATTTGTGTGATGAGAAAAAGGCAAAAAAACCTCAAATTTTTTCTTTGTGTCTTTTTTTGTTAATATAACAATTCTGCTTTTTGAATTTGCTTGTATTATTGACAGTTATTGACAATGTAATGTAATAGTAGTACTGCTAACGAACAGCTAAGCCAGAAAAAGCTATGTCTGATCTCTAGATTAATTTGTAAAATGTTGTAGTAGCTAGAATTGATAAAACTGAAATTGTACACTGTAGTTTTTGGTCCAGCACTATATTTTAACACAAGTTGAAACAAAATTAACATTAAATATATCTTTCTAGGTTATCATAACTAGAGTTCTGTTCCCTGTATCAAAAATAAGTTTATTTTTTAAAAATTTTTAATGTTTTTTAAAATTTATTTTAAAACTAGTATTCTCTAGAGCTGTGTGGATTTAAAAAGTGTCCTGGTTCAATAAAGAGTTAATCACTTCATATGTAAACTCTTACTGTTAATATTTGATTTTTAATCATTAGAACACAAAAATACTTATAAATAAGTATAATTTTAGAAATATTTTAAACTAGCAGGTAGGCATTCTTTTTGGACATAAAAAATGGATTTCTATGAAGAAAGAAGTAAATTCTAGTTTTTAGCAATTATGATTTAAATTTATCCACTTATCTTCCAGAAAATAATTATCTAACACCTCTACTGTAATTTTGACTCCTTTTCCCGTACATGAAGATGTTTTCCAAGGTATCCAGTACTGGATGAATAGCTTCTTAATTCAAGTTTTGTTTACCTGACAGGGGCGGTTAGTATCTTTCAATATTGATGTTGTAGAGCACAGTATTACAGAACAGTTAAGTTTGGAAAGGTTATCTTGTCTAACCTGCCTCCTCAAACAAGATAAGGACCTTGTCCAGCCATCTCTTGGATACCTCAAAGGATGGAGCGTCCACAACCCCTCTGTGTACCCTGTGCCAGTTCTCAGTCACCCTCACACTGAGAAAGTGTTCCCTGATATTCATATGGTAGCTCCCATGATTCAGTTAATGTGCATTGCTTCATGTCCCATCACTGGGGCCACTGGGCACCTCTGGGAACCTCTGAATGTTTGGGATTTTGTATTAGTTCCAAGGATGGAGACTCCACAACCTCTTTGAGCAACCTATTCAGGTGCTCAGTCAGACCAAAGTAAAAAGAAAGCTTTGCTAATGTGGACAGCACTGTGTCTCAACCCACAGTGTCTAAACCCATTGAATCTTTCCCTGTCATTGACCACCATCAAGAAGATCTTGGTTTTATTTCATTACAACCTGCCTTCAGATATTTGCATACATTGGAGATATCACCCTGAGTTTTCCCCTACACCAAGCTGAACAGGCCTGTTTCTCTAATTCTTCCCTAATAGGAGTTTCCCCAGCCCATAAATCATTTTTGTGGCTTTTCTTGAACTCTCTCTATTATGTCTATAGCTCTCTGATACTGAGGAACCCCAAAGTGAACACAACGTTCTGGTATATAGCAGCCATGTAGCCTTACCAGTGCCCAGGAAAAAGGAAGATCATGTATTGCATGCTGGGTGGGTTCAGTTAGGGAATTTAATAAATGTTAGTTAGATCGGTTCTATGTACCCCTATTTTCCCCTTAAAATGGTTCAATCCAGGCTGTTTGCTATAGGAGCTTTCACCTGTCAATCTTGTAACCACTCCCTTCTTCCCCATGGAAAGTTCTGTATCAATCACCCCACATCTGCATTCCCATTTGTCCCGGATCGTTGTACATGTTCCCATAGGTTGCTGTGTTCCGTGTCACTCCCCGTCACCTGTCCCCATTGGGCGAGGGGGGCTTCCGCCCCTGTTGGCCCGCCTCCTATTTAACCCCAGGTTCCCTTTGTCCCAGCTGCCATTTTGCCCATGCGGGCTCGGGAACAGCTGCATTGTCCACCGCTGCAGCCATGCGGGAATAAAGAGTTCTCAACCACATGGGCAGACTGCGCCTTCTCTCACCCTTTGTCTCGCCTCAGCGTCTGGCCAAGGAGGATCAGCCCTAGAGCTCTTCACCCACGCGGCGGCCCCAGTCTCACTGAGAGCAGCGTGCTAGCTGGGCACCCCCAGCTGCCCGTGACCAGGGCAAAGAAAAACCGAATGCCGCAATCATGTTTGATCTGCTGGCAGTCTTTCTCCTAGCCTAAGAAGCTGTTGGTCATCTCGGTTTCAAGTGCCCAGTGTTAGCTCAAGTTCAACTCAGATGCCTTTCATAACCTTCTCTTCAAAACAATTTCCCAGATGAATGAGCCCAATGTGATCTTATTCCTTTCCTTCCAGGTGCCAGCTTCACCATTTTCTTAACTTCATTATCAAGTTGGTTAAGCATGACTCCCTCTTGGTAAATTCATACTGACTGCTTCTGGTAGTTTTCTTCTTGGTCAATTGCCTAAAATGATTTTCAGGATCCTTTCCACAGATGAAGGTGAGGCCTGTAGCTCTCTGGGTCCTTCTTCTTGCCATTCTTGAAGATAGAAATGACACTTATTTCCTGAAATCCTCAGACACCTCTTGTAATCACCATGATCTCTTGAAGATAATGAAGAGAGGCTTTTTGTTAACATCAGGCCGGACTGATGGGCACAACTCATCAATGTCCATGGAATTATGTATGTAGAGGCTGTTCAAGTTTTCTCCAGCTTGCTCCTTTTTCACCAATTATACAACTTTGCTACTTCAGATGTTGTTCCTGGTTTTAGACATCTGGGATTTTTAAAGACCAATTTTGCTAGTAAAGTTGGTAGCAAAAAGAGGAATTCAGTACCCTCAGCCTGTTCCATATACTTTTAGAGCAAGGTTGCCAACTCATTCAGCAGTAGGACCATATATTCCTTAGTTTACCTGTTGATATACTAATAGATACCTTTTTCTTGCCTTTGACATCAGACTCCATTTCATCAGACACTCTTTCTGGGCTTTGATTTTCCTATCTGCCTGTCTCCATGCTTAAACAGTGACTTTTTATTCCTGCAAGGTTACCTGTCCCTATTTCCATGCTTCATATATTTTTATGTCTGAGTTTCATCAGAGCATGTTCCCACATGCAAGCCCCTAGATATTTTGCCTGTCTTCTTGCTTGTTGGGATAGACTGCTCTGAGCTTGCAGGATGTGAGTCCTGAACATGGGACATTTCTCCTGGGGTTTCCTTCCAACCAAGGCTTTATGTAATGGGATTGCTTGAAGATGAGTCTCAAAGTTCAAGCCAATTCTTGCTCTCTTGAAGTCAGGGTTGTAATTTTCTTTTTGCTCTGCTTCCTCCTCTCAGGGTCTTGAATGCCACCGTCTCATGAGAATGGTAATCAAGGCTACCTTTGGCTTTCAAAATCCTTCCTTGTGTGAGAGTATGAAGTACAGCAAAGCACCTCTACGCTATGGTTCCTTTCTCACTTGAGTCAGGAAATTGTCACTTCAGGCATGTCCTTTATGGTTTATATCCTGCTCTGCTGTCCCTGTTCCAGAAGTTACTGTTGTGATTGAAGTTTGCAATGAGGATCAGGACCTGTTAATGAAGCTCCTTCCACCTCTCTGTAGAAGGTCTCACCTTGTTCTTCTTGGTCAGGTGGTCTACAATAGACACCCAATATTACACTGTTACCCAATAGCTCTCAGTTTTTTCATTATCCATCTCCAGGAAAAACTCCATGCCTTTCAGCTGCTCTCTTAAATAAAGGGCATCTAACTAATCTATCTATCTAATCTTATATAGAAGGCTCTTCTATAAATGCCTATTTATTTTCCTGTTATCTTGTTAGACCAAATAGTTTAGACACTATCTAGAATTTAACAAGCAAGTAGCAGAATGATTAAGACTCAAGAGCTGATGACAATGAACTGTATGGTCACATTAACTTATCAGAATGGAGGGCCATCTTGAAAGAAAGCTTGGACAGGTTGGAAGAGGGTGCTATCAATAACTGTGCAAAATTCAAATTTGTATTTTAACAAAGCCAAATGCAAAGTCCTGGCATGACATTACCAGAGAGCCCAGTCCAGACTAAAAAGTGTGTAGCTGGTGAGAAGCCTTACCAGAAGGGAGTGGACAACAAGCTGAACAGGAGTCAAAAAAGGCAAATAGGATCTGGTACTGCATCCCCAGGGGCATTACTAGCATAGATATCACAATCATCCCACTCAGTGCTTGTCAGGTCATGTCTGGAATATACTATATTCAGTTCTCAACTCCACAGTTCAAGAAAGATGCAGACAGACTGGAGAGGCTCCAAAGGAGGACCACAATAATTATCAAACGGCTGGAAAATCTGCCCTAAGAGGAGAGACTAAAGGATTTAGGTCTCTGGTGCCTGTAGAAGAGAATACTCAGGGGGAAACTGATCATAGCATTCCAGTGCTTAAAGTGTGGCTACAAAAAAATCAGAACTTTATAAAAATCAATGATGATAATTATCACTTGTTAGGGAACAACAACAACAACAAAAAAGAGTATATTTATTCTCGAGTTTAAGCATCCATTTGCAAATCAGTTTTCTGTGTAACACATGGTATACTAGAGCACCTGCAGAAAATAAAATAAATCAGGACTATTTAGTTCCCAGTTACCTGCAGCAAACAGGTTGCATGTTGCAAACCAATTGTGCTGTGCAACTGACTCAGTGCATCACAACTTGGTCTGATAAATCTTATTGGTTCAGCTACAGCTTAGTACTTAAGTGTAATTAAGCAAACAGGCAGACTACATATATCCCAACAAGGAGATCAAATTAATAGTTTCTCTGTGACTTGGAACCCTGCAGGCAGTATGATATCAAATAGATCAGAAAATTCAGACTGATTGGATCTTAGAGGTCTTTTCCAACCTTAATCAATCTGTGACTGTGTAAGAATATGACAGACCTGTCAGTGAACTGAGCTGATAATTCCTGAGCTGACACTTGTATTTCATTCCACATATTATTTAGGATGCTTGTCTTCCCCACCTTTTTTGTTTTCATTATTCATGGCATGAGATCCTGCTTGACTTCTATCAAGGGAGCTTATAATATTTCATATTCTATCAGAAACAAATAAATCCATTAATGGAAAACATGAATTTTGCCTTCTATAATAGGCTGAATGTCTCAAGATAAAAAGACACCTAAATAATTTTAGATTTCCGGTATTAGTCATTTTTGTCATATTAGAGGAGACACCTATAACCATGTTTTGTTTACCTAAAACAACAGTTTCTATAGCTGATTTCTCAACGGAACTTCAGTAAGAAATTAAAATAATGGGTCTGACTGCAGCAGATTTCTCTGATGACAGTTAGCTAATTTTCAATGCTTGAGAACTTAAAAAATATTTTGACAACTAGCAGTGAAAGCTTTCAAGCTAATTCCACTTCCATAAAAAAAGTGTCACAACTTTTTATTATGTGTTCATTATCTTGCATGTTTCAGATGTCTATTAGAATAATTTTTTTACTGTGAGGGTGGTGTGATACTGAAATACATTGCCAAAGTTGCAGATGCCCCAGGCCAAAACCAGGTTGGGTAAGGTCTTTAGCAATCTGGCCTACTGAAAGGTGTCCCTGCCCATGACAGGAGGGTTTGGATTAGATGATTTTTAAGGTCCATTCCAACCCTTGTCATTCTATGGTTCTATGAGTTCTTTACATTAAGAGGAATGAGCAAGGCTGATTTATTGCAAAGTACTGTCCAGTTTCTAACATACTATGCTTCAATTCTACTTTTACTTCAATATTAAATAATAAGGAGTTTATATTCAAATAATCACATATTAAATAGGGAAGAAATAGTAAAATTTCTGTGCAAATAGGTACAGATTTTATTTAGTGTGAACACCAGAATCCACATACCATATACAATCCAAGGTACTGTAATTTCCACCAGACAAATAGTCTGATTGATTTCAAGGCCTTTATCAAAAAATAAAGGCTGATCTTAAAGTTCTACTAAAGCTCAGACTTACTGAATATACCTGTTATTATGTCCTGCAGCTTCACAGCTTCACTCCTTGCAACAATCCAGCACAATAATGCCTTGAGCAGTCAGGCCACATTTGAGGCACTAAATCAGTCTCTAATCTCTTACTAAGTCAATTGTGTATCTGCAGTATATCTTCCTATGACCACCTGTACTTGCATATATATAGAACTCCTATGCATATAAACACTTACTGATGGAAAATTAGTTCTCATTTCTCATTTCCTGTCTCTCAACCCAATTACTGTTTTTGTTGCTTTCCTTAGTGATAGCTGAAGCAAATTTCTTAAAATTAGACATTCAGTTCTATTTAGTAACATCTAATACTAAGCCTTTCAGTATATTGCTCAGCAATCAATGATTTTGAGGGTTTTGTTTAGCAATTGCCTGCATTTATGAATATGTATGTCACTAGAATATGTCAAGCCAGATCTTCTGTATAGTGTAATCCTGAGGCCTTCTATGACAATTTCCCTAATGTGGAGAAAAATTATATTCTGTTATGCTTCTGCAGCATGAGGTCTAAAGTATTAATTCACCTCATACTTGATGTCACAAAAAATTTATGTCTTCAAACAGGAAAGATGTTTTATTAAAATCCTACAGAAATGTGCAGATGTCTTAATTAATCTTTCCTTCAAACTGAGAATCAAAAAAAATTAGTTTCCAACAATCATTCCAATTTGGTTTTGTTTTTTGTTTTCAATTTGATAAAATTGGAGGTTTCTCATTTTTATTTTCATCCTGAAATTAAATCGTCCCTCAGACTCAGATCAGACTAGTTTTCAATATTGACCCCCAGATGCATGCAACTTGACTACCAAGAACAGTATTTGAATTAAAATTTCATTTTTAAGTGGAGTATACATTAGTTTATTGATGATATATGCACTGATGCATCCAACATAGCAATTATGATTTAGTTTTATCTGTTTAAGGTTACAGTAATGGGAAAAAAATCAATAGGCTCAGACTGGTATGAGATCATGTTTCACCCCTAATACATGCCTAAGTAAGGACTTACATACAAAAGTGAAAACTGTAAGAATGATTTATCTGAAATTCTTATTGGCACATTTTGCAGTCATTTATGACAAATTGTGAGTATGTCTAAGTAACACCTTCATATAAAAAACCACAATGCTTTAGAGTAATAATCCATCTTTAGATATAACCGCTTGAAGTCCTTGCCTACCTCACAACTACTATTTGTGGGAATACTTCCAGAGGATTAAAAACCCTGTGTTATCATCCAAATATTTATGACTGGTTTGCTCTAGGAAAAGTACCATTCAGGTATTCTTCTGAAAACCGATTATAATCTGTCAATATATGCTGCAGGCTGAGGTTACAGTTGATGGATTTTCTTTGTAAGAGAAAATAAAAACAAACTGTTTACAAAAATAAAATTTAAGGAAGCATTGGACTTGAGAGATGAAGAAGGGGTCAATATTTACAATTTGAAGAATTTGGTAATAAGTAATTCTATTAGTTTTACTATATTCAGAATTAAAATTGAACTTAAAGCAAGAGGAGTCAATATTCTGCTAGGTCTCAATACAAACCTTGTTGAAGTGGAACATGTATGTGTCTGGGAATATATCCTAATGACTGATTTCAAATGGAAAAATTAATTGGACATCATGGGACAATATCAAATCCAAATAGGGAAATAAATTAAGAGGAAAAAAAAGTGAATTAAAACAAAATAAATTAGACTTCCAATGATGGTTGGTTCAAAAAGTCAGTTCCCTAGAATCAAAGACAACCACAAAATAGAATAATTAAAAAAAAAATATTATCATCATAACACAAAGGGGGTTGTGGCTTTTGTTAGAATACAATTCCAGAATTTTTCCAAGTTTTCTTTATACAAGATTTATCACTTTTATCAAATGATCTGGAGGAAAGGATCAAATGCACCCTCAGCAGGTTTGCTGGTGACACTGGGGGCAGTGGCTGATGAAAGCTCTGCTGCCATTCAGTGGGACCTTGATCAGCTGGAGGGTTGGGCAGAGAGAAACCTGTTGAGGCTCCTAGGGCAAGTGCCAGGTCCTGCACCTGGGGAGGAACAGCCCCAAGTGCCAGCCCAGGCTGGGGCTGACCTCCTACAGAGCAGCTCTGTGGAAAAGGACCTGGGACTGCTGGTGGATCACAAGCTGTCCATGAGCCATCAGAGCCCCTGTGGCCAGGAGGGCCAATGTCATCCAGGGGGGAAATTGGGAAGAGTGTGGCCAGCAGGTCGAGGGAGGTGATCCTCCCCCTCTACTCAGCCCTAGTGAGGCCACACCTGGAGTGCTGTGTCCAGTTCTGGGCTCCTCAGCACAAGGGAGACAAGGAGCTACTGGAGAGGGTCCAGTGGAGAGCCACAAGGATGATCAGGGGTCTGGAGCTTCTCTTCCCATGAAGAAAGACTGGGCCTTTTTATCTGGTGAAGACTGAGAGGGGATCTCACTAGTGCTTGTAAATACCTCAAAGGCATGTGACCATGGGATGGTGCCAGACTTTTCAGTGATGCCTAGCAACAGAAGAGTAGCAGTGGCAATAAACTGAAATACAAAGTTCTATATCACTGTGAGGAAGAACTTTACAGGGAGAGTGGTATAGCACTGGGACAGGCTGCCTGGGGAGGTCAAAACCCACTTGAATGTCTGGAGACATTCAAAACCCACTTGGATGTGTTCCTGTGTAACCCACTTTATCTGATCCTGTTTTGCACCAGAGTTAGACTAGATATCTCCAGAGGTCCCTTCCAAATGTAACAACTAGGTGATTCTGTGATTCTTTCTATTCTATGCAAAATCCAGTCATGGACAATATGTTACTTCCTAGAGTAACAGTGTCCTGTTGTTTATATTGATTTTTTTTTCTCCATTTAATATTCACATGTACTTCATCCTTTCTAGTACTCCACTCTCTCTACCTCATACCTAGAAATAAACTGTCTTAATTACTTTGTAAATTAATTACTTATTTTAATTGTTTTGTTGTTTTAACTATGTAGACATTTTCTATTTTTTAAAATGAGCAAAACTAAAACTAGTCATCTGTTTCCGTTCTATTTTGATTTCTTTGAATTCATGTTCATTTAATTTTCATAAAATTTTTTCTCACAGATTGTGTTATCCTAGGAAAAGATACTAGGGATTCCTATGGTTACTTTGTATTTCAGCAGTATTGCCAATATGAAGCATTTTACCAATGATTTTACCTTATTTATTTTATAAGATGCCAAAATACTCTTATGTCAATATGATTATTTACTATGATTATTATCTGTTGAGCAGTGAATCAGTACAAGAATTAGTTAAATCTCTACACATTTAAATCATCCAAAAATATTCAGTGTGCTTTGTTTATGCAGCAAAACTCCTGAAAACTCAAAAGTTTCCATGACGGAAGAAACTCATCCTCCAGAGAGCTCTTTTTCTAGGATAAAGAAGCCATAAAGTCAGACCCAACATTAAAATATGCATTTAAAGCAGAAAAAATATTATCTTGTTAAGAAGAGCTCTTAATTATGATAAAAACAGCACAAGCTTTGAAGACCCATATAACTGATCTAACCTTTAAAAACCAGCACTGATTTATCTCTCCACCATCACATTTTATTAATAATGAATCTTTCTGATAAATGTGCATTTTTTTTAAAAGACACACAAAGGGCCCTACTTGCTTACCTTGTGCGACTCCCACTATTGATTTAATGACATCACATACAGAAATAAAATGGATAGGACTGCAGTTTCTATATATAAATGCTGAGCACTTATTTTTTAGAGCTTGAACTGGTTTAAGATGCACTATAATGCTGGAAATATATATTCAAAGAAACAGTACTGACCTACTATCTGCACTTTTCTCAAGCTATTTTCAGCACCTCTGCACATTTACATTTCATAAGCAGAAAAGGAACATTCTCTACATTGCTTTATAAAAAATTGGGGCTGACTTTGGCTTCCGTCTTTCTAGAAGCATGCTTCACTGAATATAATTTCAAAGACTGATCATTCACAGTTTGTCTTTTGGCTTGTGACAAGGATATGGCTTAAGTCAAAATGATTGTTTAGGGCAGTGGGGACTTATTAGTAAAGCAGTAAAATTTAAAAAAAAAGGTTGGAAGCAGTTCACTTTCTTGTAAATATCAGAAATTCTCACACAGGCCTTACAAACACATATGTACTGGTTATATGCAAATCATACTAAGCAGAAGAAACAAGGTGATGTTTCCCCAGGTAATAAAATGTAGCTGTTCCTTATGAAGGTTTACATACCTTCAGTATATTTCCTATGAAAAAATATTGTTCTGAAGATTGTATCTTTATAGAGTATGCTAATTTTTGGGGATTTCTTGCACAACCTTTTAAGTGTTCTTAATATTGTATGGTCTGTTTCATATTATATTATGTCTTTACAATGCTAACCTGCATGCTCAAGTTATTTGACTAAGTAGATGAAGCTTTTCAGGCAGCAATGTGACTGGACTAAAATCAAATCACTGTTGCCATAGAAAGTCAACTGAGGTCAAAGATAGCTCACACAGAGTGGAGGAATAGAGGAGGCTATAGAAGCTTCACAGCAGCAGGTGATTACTTTCTATTCAGGTGCTGATGAATTTCTCATCAACTAACACAAAGCGTACATGTAAATAGCATGATACAAAGAATAAACCTAGAGCTGATCAGTTTGAAATTCTGAATATGATTTTAAAAAGTGCATAAACCAAAAGCAAACTAACGGCATAAATCCAATAAATGAAATAATTAAGTTTATGAAGGCATGATACAAAAATGGATTACCTATTAGATGAGAACCCAAAGACATAAAAATTCCACTGTATTTAAATATAGCTCAGAGTACAGAAAAAAAGAAAAAGAAAGCTAAAATCACAAAAATAGAAAACTTATATATAATCAAGAAAATTGCAAACTGTCCTTCACTCTGTAGTCATTCTTGTAGCTGTGCTACCACTTCATGAATTAAAGATAGAAAAATACATCATGAATCTTAGCTGACTATTACAGTGAAACTAATTAAGAGTATCATTGAAAGACTAAAACTAGGTAAGAAATATAACATCACTTTTCATAGAGGACATGTAGTGGAAACTAAATGCTGGTAAAAAACTTGGAAAGATATATCAAAATGAAAAGGTAGAATTATTACGGCATGTTAAGTGAAAAAAAAAGCCAAAAACAAAAACAAAACCAGAAGTGGATAAAGCATTATGGATAAATATGAAAAATATGTCTAAACTTAAATGTAAGCATGAAATTTTAATACAGATATTTGTATGAGTAAGAGTAGACTTCCGAACTGCTTTAAAGTCAGATTAGAATGGCAAAGAAGAAATGAACCCTGGATTATGTTCACCGCAAGATGAACTCACACTGTCATATTATTTATATCTGCACACCTGTTTAAGATTATCCTGTAACACAGAGGAGTCAGAAAATAATTTAAACAAAGGTATTAATTTTAAACATCATTCTTACCTGCTTATTTTCAGAGATAGGTATGATGTTCAGACTCTTATTATACCTATACATACGCATGTATAGATCCTAGTTATCTCTGAATCTCAAATTGTATTAACAAAGATGGGAGAAAATCCAGTGTACTCTTAATACACTTCTGTGTAGACAATACTTTGTATTAGAGGGTGATGACAAAAAATCTGAGAAAACAGATGCTTAAACAACTTTTTTTCTGGTTAAAATATTTTAATATCTCAAAGAGATATGACAAGACAGGGATTCCTTGACAAAACTATTAGATGCAGGAAAAAAGAAATGTTTATTATAGTCAGCTTATTAGGCAGAATTTGCATAATGTTTTACAAGATAAGGTAAATAAAATTAACATTCCAGAAGAACATAATTCTTTAAAAGGTAACATAAATTAAAAGGCATGGGTGGTTTTGTCTAAATCAGTGAGTAATGTGAAATGAAGTGGTCTGGATATCTGAGAAGAAACAGTCATTCCCATTGCAAATGTTATACAAAATATAATATTAATATAGATGATTCAATTCTGATATAAAAGCTGTACACTCTTTCTTCCCCTTAAAAAGAAGAGGAGGAATCTGTAGATTTTCCAAAGATGAAAGAGACTTCAGGAAGACACAGACAATTCAAAATTAAAAAGAGAAGATAAGTATTTCAAAAACACTTGACCTATTGTCAAAATATAGACAGGAAGGAAAAAAAAGAGGTGTAAAAAGAGATTGTGGAATATGTTAACAATGCAATAAAAAATTAAGATCAAAGGTTACTTAAAAAAAAACACAGACTATTCTTTGGAAAAGAAAAAGAAAAAAAAAGATATTTCATTCCACTTTTAACCCAAAAAGAAGAGAAATATATTAAACAAGTTATCCTCATACTGAAGTGAAGTTAAAATAGCTCAAGGAAAATATCCTATTCATAAGATCTCCTGCTCTTGCACAATGTAAAGGTTGGGGTTTTGGTTTTTTGGTTTTTGGCTTTGGTTTTTTTTTAATTTCTAATTTTTAAATTTTCTTAATAGAAATAGGTCTTATTTAGAATTTTTTTTTTAAATTTATCTTATTTATCTTTTTATTTGAAACTACTCCCTCTTTGGTTTTTTTTTCTTTTCTTCTTTTTTTGGTCATGCTGGTTGCATATGTGTCAGTCTTTATTTTGCTTGAAAGTACTCCAACTAGTCTTAATTCATGGTTTTAAGAACATCTAATGTCCTGCCAGTTGCAGTTGGGAAATGCAATGACATGCTGCTCTTGTCAAAATTAAAAAGGAAACTCTATCAGGTTGGTATTCTGCTGCCCTGGAAAACTTAGTCTCATTTGAGCCATTTTTCATACCAGAGATAATGCTGGAAAACTATGTATCTTCTTCTTCTTCTATTTTTTTTTTTCAGTTAAAAAGCCTTTTTTAAAAATTACACTTTTCAGCATTCAGCATGTTTTTTCCCTACTGCACATTGAAAGCACAAGTAATTACAGGAAAACATATATTTAGAGAGAATAGGCAACAAAAATCCTGCAAAGAGCTGCATTTTCAGTGAGGAGTTGCATTTGAAAGTGCATGTCACAGTCAGATCTTCCACAGCTGGCTGCAGGAACAACAGGAGCAAAAGGCTACCACTAACTGGGAGGCAGGGTGGCAAAGTAAATCAAATCTATCTGAACCTGTAGCAACAGAAGATCTGTTAAACATACCACAAGAGGCATAACTCTGACCACTTTCACAGCATATATAACAGGTTGGTCTTGAAATAACTATAAGAAACAAAAATCAGGTCTGTAGCGTCTGTTAGGCAACTTTCCTAGAGTCAGTGCTATTCACAGGGTAATCTGCACTGAAATTATACTGCGAAATAAAGGAGGAGAGGAGGATGAAAACATCTGTTTTGTTTTTAAATCAGAAACAAAGAACTATTGTTCTGCGTGCCAGAAAAATTAAGCTCAAATTACTCTGCAAAAGGATTTTACTGTTCTGAGAAACTTTAAAATAGTTCTGTAGTCCAATGTCAATCTAATAAGGACAAGGGTAATTGGCCTGGTTTACATGAATAATCCTATTGATTTCAGTAGAACTACTTGTGTGAGTAGGCCAATTATATTTTTGTTCTTACTGAGTATTCACATATCATTCTTCTTGAGTCTTGTAATAATTTCTGAGCTCTTAAAAATTTGTTTACAGTTATTTCTATTTAATATTATGTCAATGTCCATATTCTCTATCTTCAGGATACCTGCTTCTTTTTCCTTAAACTATGTTAATAATCTCTGATAGAATGATAGCCATAACCCTGATAATGCATATATGAATACCAAAACACTAGAGTTATTAATCTGGAAAAACTAAAGATATGGTATTACTTTTTAGGATAACATGGTATTATTCTTAACACATCAGTTCTATGTCTTACCATTATGACTCAGTCAGTGTACAGTACATGAAATCTTGCTGTTTACAATAATTGTCATTGTCATTTTCTTCCTATAGATTTTAGCACTACTTATTCAAGTCACAACACATTTTTTTTTTATTTAAAAATAATAATATGGTACAAGATTTGTATGAACAATGTCTCCCTTCTTCAGTCAGCAGACGACTTCTCAGTTTTTAAAAAATGTCCAATAAGGAATAAAACATTAAAAAATTTGCCTTTTAAGCTGTTGTATATTTTCCATACCAATTGGAAATGCCAAATGATTTTATCAGGAATAATATTATCACAATAGGCATCACAGAAGCAATGATTAGCCACTAATTGCAAAGTGTTACCAAATTTTTTTTTGATATTGCAAAAATGCATTATTCTTATGTCTATAATGAGAATTTTACATTTTAACATTCTTGAAGTAGATTAACACTGTGGCCATGAAGATCCTGAAATGCATGTCTTGCACAGTGCTTAGCAGGGAAGGAAGAAGGTAACTGCAATTCTCTTGTTTCTAAAGTTTAGATATGTGTGCTCTTGTTTGCTCATTTTTTAGCTACTGCAAGAAAGCATAAAATTCTGAATCAAGGTGAACTAGTGGAGCACAAGTATGCTTAATGAAGTACATGGGGGGTCTTTTCATAAGCAAAAAGCCTCCTAATGTATAAAGGCTTTTCTTGATATGCAAACTCATTACTACAGTTCTATAATGTCACTTGTTTTATTCATAGAAAATTATACACTATTCAATTGATTAACATGATTGCAATCTTAAAGACTGATTAATTATAAACATATAATAAAAAAAATTACATTGTATTATATTTCTTTGCAATGAATCAGCATTTATTTTGTGTGAGTTTAATTTGTTTCACCCATTAGGAATGATCTATGGGCAAACAGAACTTAATAGCAGAACTTCCTTATACATTTTTTCGCTGAAAAGAACAGCAAAAGCATTGACAACAAACTGCTACAGGACTACATTTCATGGTCTGAAATTTAAATCCTAAAACAGAACTCCATAGCTGATGTATCTTCCATTCTTGGGTGAACACGTAACAAAAATCAGCTAAGTTCACAGTACATGGATGATTCCTAGTTTTTTTTTGTACCTATGCAAGGAAGCACTCTCTGATTTTGATCATGTTGTACCTGTCCTGCTGGTAAAACAAGAATATCACTTCACAGCTGTAGTAAATTAGCAGTGTTCATGATCCTTCAATCAGTTCATACTCACAAAAACACATACACAACAAAACACTAAATAAAAATGAAAATTCTCAGTCCATTGACACTTACATTCATTTCTGACATGAGCTCTAGCAGACCTAGCATTTTATCTATAAAGATCAGTTTCTTCAGACAGAAAGAGGTTGAAAGAACAAGGGTTTGAAAATAGTGTAGGATGTTCCAGAGGCTTTTGCCTACACATAATGGACTTCCCAAGCAGTGAGTTAGTATTCTGAGATACACTGCAAACTTTATATAGCAATTATATGTTTGATTTCCATTATACATTAAGTATAAATAAGAAATCTAATATAACCTGTCGTTATCCCTCTTTCCTTACATAATGTAAAAAACAGCAAATGGAGAAGAAATTTCATCAAAGAATGAAGTATAAATACAGACATCCATGGTATAAAAATAAGTTTGAAGAAAATCCTTTCTGCTTCAAGGTAGATGGCCTCAGAGATAGAATCTTAGCATCGTAAATATTAATGTGTATTAAAAACATATAGTATCACAAGTAAATAGATGCCACTTTTACTTTTTTTGATAGGGGCTCACAATGCCATTTCCTTCAGACAGATGTCTGGCATTTCTGTGTATGCTAAACATGCATGAGCTATCAAACAAAGAATAAGCAGGAGTAGAACCACTGTTACCAAATTTTTCTGTGAGGTTTATGCATTTCTAATGTAGCTTTAGGCCTTTCCCCATCAATGTCTAAATGAACCAGTAAGAGAAAACTATATTCTGAACTTATTCTAAATAACTCTTACAATTCACATTTTACTTCATATTGGTACTATTTATATTGGTACTATTTACATGTTACAAATATGTCACATTTCATATGCCACAACATTTAAAAAATAAAATCAGGAACACCCAAATAGAAAGTTTTAGGTTAAATATGCTGCTTTACCAAAAAAAAAAAAAAAAAAAAAAAACAAAACCAAAAAACAAAAACCAAAAAAAACCAACCCAAAAATACCAACAACAAAAAATAGTCATATTTATTTTTTAGAAAATAAGGCCTATTTCCTGTCATTACACCTTCTCCTTTCAAGTAGTCTAAGACAGCCTCTTTCTCTTATTTCTAATCTGTCCTTCCTACTAGTTTTCGTTTTCTTCACACTGAGAAATTTGGAAAGAAAAATAACAAATCACACCTGTACTCCAAATAATTACAGGAGAAAGATTCTTAGGATTTTTTATTCCATCTTACTTTTTTAAAATATGCAAAAAATTTTAACTACTGCTTTAAAAAAATAAACAAAAGGCATAATATGGACCCTTTAAGGTGTCTAAAATTGCGCATCTAAAAGCATTATTATCCATTAAAAGGCTTTTGTACCACTGACCTTACTGGGATTAGTTAGTTGTATAGATACATGAAAATTCTCTCTCCATATAGAGTAAAATATGAGGTCTTTATGTCCTCAGTGGATACTTTGGAGGGTGACTGAAAGGACTATATTTCCCAAACAGACTTTCTCCATTGACTACGTAAGAGGTCTGGATTGATAAACTGGCTGCCTGGATTACTAGCAGAAGAAGCATTAACCTTTGTTCACTTCATTTAACATACATCTGTTTGTACAACAGCAGGACAAGTCCACTGAGACCATTCTCAATGGTTCTCAGTAGAACCATCCGGTCAAGGAAACTGATTTGCTGTTTAGTTCTTTTGTTTTTTGGCCCTCAGTGACATTTCCTTGGCTTTCTGTCTACTGGCAGACTGGCAGAGTTTACTTGCCTACATTAGATGCTAGCACTGGACCACTGAGGGCACATCTACACTACCAACTATGTCAACCAGCTCTGATCTGTAGAGAGAAACACTTGATGCTGAAGGTCTGGAAGTCATAGTAGACACATTTCAGATATTTTGTTTGTCTGTCTCTATCTTGGATCAAATACAATTCTGGTACTGTAAAGTCTTCCAGCTTTGTATCATATGGAAAGAATCCAGTTCGTGCTTTCTAGTGCACCTGAGTTCCAAGCAAGCTAAACTGATCAGGAGATCTGCTTTGGAAAGCACACCTGTTATTAGGTATGTATACATATTCTTTGTTTTTTTCATCTGTAATGCAGCTGATCACTAGTATTCATTGAAACAAAAAAAAAAAAAATACTACTGTTACTACTAGTTAAGTACTATTGATCTTAATAATGTAAAGACTGAATAACTTTTTGGACACCCCCATTGAATATATTTGATCTTAAGATGATGTAACATGTATTTTCCAAATACATAAAAGCCTAAACTGAATAGAAAGGTAAATTAAAGCATCCAATTCCTTGCTAAAGATTCATAGTAGCATTTCCAAATATAAGATTTTTTGGTTTATTTTAACTTTGTCCATTAAATCAAAAAATAAAAGTATTGTTTCAGCTCAGTAAATATTTTTAATAAACAAAACATTTTTGAGTGTTTTCACTACTAAAAGGGGAAAAAAGAAGTAATCTTAGAATGGAAGATAAGTTTATTCTTAAGTAAAGAAATAATTCAGTTTTGTTTCAAACCAAAATCTTTCACTGTATTTTTACGCTTATGTTCACACAACATAGGAAAATGAATTCATGAGATGCTTCATTCAGATGTATCTATTTTTTCAGCAGAAAAAGAAATACATTTCTTGTTTTAAAACCCATATAAGTTTAAAAAAATAAGCAGATAAACAGTTTGCAGTGAACCTGGAACATCACAAAATAAAAGCATTCATATTAAAAGCCTCTTTATGTAAACAATGACTCACACAGAAATCTAACTAAAGAATGAAATAACAGAGGAAGGCACCATACTTGTCTATTATTTTGTTTCTTACCTTCCTCTTAATCCATGTCATCAATGTCATTTTCTGGCTAAACTGCATATTGGCCTAATGGGCAGTCAGCAAATTTAAAAAAAAACAAAAAAGATTTTGAATTAAAATTCTTCATCAGCTGACTCTGGTGAAGACCCTCTATTGTCCGTTTTTTTTGGCAATGGCATTGACACCATAATGGGAATACCAACACGTTTCATTTGAAAAGAGATTGTCACATTTGAAAATAATTTTCATGTTATAGGGCATCAGTCACATTTAATTGTACTGAAACATATCAAGAAAAAGGAGTGGTTCAGATCAGCAAGAAAATGCAGTAGTTTTGGCACATGCCAAAGTTACACCAACAAAACTGAAAAGCTGTTTTTCGGTGAAATGTTAAAAAGAGATAATTAAGGAATGAAGAATTTGACAGGCCTTGTATAAATGATTAAAACCATTCGTAAGATGAAAAAAAAAATACATAGCCTGAATTTTTTGAAGTTGTCTGTGAGACTTTAGAGGGAGCTAGGTATCCAACCTTCATAGGAATCTTTGAAAATTCTGCTCTTTGTGTTTCCTAGATTTTTTTTTTTTTTAAGGGATGGAGAAATAACTCTATTACTGTGTTTTGTACTTTTGATACAAAATAGAGATAAGGGCTTTTTGTGTATAAATGTGTTAACTCCCAATGGAGTTAAGTGCACCAGTGGAAAGAGACTGTTGATGTCTGCTTCATGAGATAGAATATATTCAGTGTAAAGAGAAAATGTGAAATGTGATATACTTCTTCTACAGGAAACAATGCTATGTGCAACTGCTAATTTTATCACAATACAAGTAAATCACTTCTACTTCCTGTGTGGTGTGGAAATGTTTTCAAACAATGCATTGTTTTGAAATATAATAGATGAAGCATAAAAGAAAGCATAGAAAATTACTAAGGATATGTTTCAGTGAAAGGACAGCTTTGGACTGCAGTTATGTGGACTGAGCAAAGCCAAATTCTTAGATCCCAATAAATGAAACAATCTTTATCACATTTGCCATCTCCTTTATTCATATCAGTCAAGGCAGTCTTAAGATTGTTTGTGGTCTATGTCAAAGAACAAAGCCATTTTTATCAGTTCTATTCTCACTCATTACATGCAAATCAAATAACTAATTTTATCCTATCTAACTGTATCTTATCTAATTATCAGTTTAACCTGACAATCAACATGGCAGACTTGGATTGCCTAGGAAGCAGAGAAGAATATCACCTGCCAAAATGACCTAAAGAATAAAGGAAATAATATCTAAATTCTTGAGGAGAAGTTGTGTGCTAGGGAGAGAGCACCTGGCATAAGCCATGTTATTTCAGAAAATGATCTGAAATCTGGGTAGAGGTACAGAAGAAAGCAAGCACAAGGAAAAACTTGGGCTCCTACCATCTCAAGGAAGTACCTCGGAACTCTTGGAAGACTGTGAATAAACTTAGAATATCTTAATCTTCCTGAAACTGACATTACAACCATCATTCAGTTCTGTAAATATCCAATCGTTTTTTGAAATGCTATATAAACTATTATTTTTCCATCACCCTGTATGAGGCTTATTATTTTAAGACTCAAATTTTCCCAACTAGCTGAGTGTCATGCAGAATGCCTTGCAGATTTAAGTGCTGATTAAGTATTTTTTAAAACTGTTTGATAATTCTTGGCAAGACCTGTGACCCCATGGACAGGAGAATCAACAATGGAGCATGTTTGATGGCAGGATTTATGATAATGCTATAGGGGACTCACATTGGAGCATCCTGTTCCTGATAGACTCTCTCTTGTGCAATGGACTCAGGGTGGAGCAGTTAGTGAAAAACTGCAGTCTGTGGGAAAGACCCACACTAAGAAAATTCATGGAGAAGTGTCTCTTGTGGGAGATACACTACAATGGAGAAGGAAAAGTCTGAAGAATCCTCCCACTGATGAGGAGTGAGCAATGGAAACAATGTGTGATGAACTCATGCTAACTTCCATTGCCCATCCAACTTTGGGAGAGAAACTGGGAGCTCAGTTAAGCCTGGGAAGATGTTTTCAAGATTTGGGTTTATTTCTTATTATCCTACTCTAAATCAATTCCCCAAAGTGCAATTTATTTTGCTTGTGATAGTAATTGATGATTGAGCTCTGCAAGTCCTTATCTTGACCCATGAGCCCTTGATTGTATCTTCTTCCCTGTCCAGTTGAGGAGTGGAACGTTAGAGCAGCTTGGCAGACACGTGACATTCAGCCAAGGCCAACCCACTCAAAGTGTGTCTATTCTGAACACACCTTTTACAAAAGTATGCCTATTAGCAACAGTAACACTAAAGATCCAACTGTACCACCACCATCAGTTCACCCAGCCGTGACAAATAACTGCTTCAATAAATGTCTTCAAAATATAAGGCTTATAAAATCATACAGAATCAACAGAAAAAAATGGAACTGTGAATTAATAAAGTGTAATAATACAGTTCTGTCACACCAAGTCTTCTGTGTAAGCAGATAATACTATATTGTGAATGTGTCGCTACCGTTCATATAATGTTTACTTATCATATTCAGAAGAATTTCTTTGCAATTATGTCTGTTTACCAAGAGTGTCTTTTTAAATCTATCATACGGAGTCTATGGAAGTACTGTGTTCTTCTAAGCTCCAGAATCACAAAGCATTCACCTTAACAAGCACATTTTTTAAGGAGTTTGATCAGAAAATTATTCTTTTTTATTTGTGAATTATAATTCTCTTTCCACACCAGAGATTTATATCACTTGAGCATATTCTATGGCTATCTTAAGCTGTAACAAATCCATGAATAAGCTTCATATTCACATACTGAAGAGAAAAATTTCAGAAGTACCAACTCAAGTAAAACATCTTCCTAATACTGCAATACCCTTTTCTGTTTTTTGTCAGTGGGACATTAAGTTTTTACTTGTTTGCGCCTTTATTACAGAAGTAATTTAATTATACCTATTTATAAAGGAGAGTAATCTCATGATAATTTTTAGATTTATTCAACATCATGGCTGGATTCTTATTGCAATGCATGGGACAGAAATATATGCTCTTGTAGTTTTGTGTTTCAGCTATTTTCATTTCTACATCCATATGCAGGTGTCCAATGGCTTTTGCACAAAATTTACCCATGCTAGGAAAGAGGCAGAAGTTTGAACACAACATTTTTTTTATTTCTCAATGCAAAATATCCCTCATCATGTAATTACCATTCTTTTCCCAATTGAATACTATTCAAAAATTTCCATGAGTAAATATCAGTTTTTCCTGTGTCCAGGAGCGCAAAACAGAACTATGAAGAAGTGTTTGGTTATTATTTGAGTTCCAATCACACCTTTCTCAACTGAATCTTTAGTCAGACAGATTACAAAGAGTGCCACTGTAGCAACTTGCTTACATTAGTTCATAACAGTAAACTAATCCAAATTTGTGTCAAAAAAGTTGTGCGACCCTCTAGATTAATTCAACTTCTTGTCAATTTTGTATTTTCATTGACAAGAATATTTTCAAAAGAAAATTATCATACCAGCAAATAATGCCCCCCATAAATTCTCTCCATTTTGGGTCCATGATCTAAATAGATGTACCATCCTGTTTATGAGGAAACACAGAAGACAAAGCAAGTGTACTTAGAAATAGATCTGACACATCGTCAACTTTAGAACCAGCTTAAAGATATCAATTTATCACTTTATTATGATGCATTAACAACTTTATAAACAGATTAGTAGACTATGGATGTAAATAAATTGATTTGCATGTAATCCTTGCAGATGAAAATTTGCCTATCACACTGACTAGCCATGCAGTGAGAGGCTGAAAGGTTAGTATCCTAAATGAATGCATAAACCCAAGTGTTTTTTTCAATTAAATATTGGAATAATTTATTAATACTTACCAAATAATAAGAAATCAGCAGAATTTATAAATGCATTAACTAATAGAAAACAGATGGTATTTTTATAGGAGGGCCACAATTATCTCTTGGGTTTACAAAGCTCCTGTGAATGCTTTGCAGACTTTTCTCATCTTACTTCAAGATTTGTCCAACTTCTGGGAAATATTTCTATATACAAAATAAAGAATTTATAAAAGTGTATAACATATGAACAATCGACCACGCTGATATATAAAATAGGCAATTATTAATTACCAAGGTGCTCAATGTTCAAAAGAAGTTAATACAAACATTTATTTAAGGAAATCTACGTAAGAAACCACCCTCACCTGATAAGCTGCTGTCTTCTGAAATTTGGAAATTATTAAGCTAATTTTTTTCTAAGAATCCAATTTTTTTTCTGTACAGAGAATTTTTCATATATTGAACAGAGAAACACACACACAAACACACACAAAAAAATCTATCCCAGCTCTACATTCTTTAATGAACCAAGACAGTAGCAGCTTAGTCTTTTTGCACAGGACTCAGTGTGATGGTCCACCATCAATTCTCCAAAAGCCAAACTTTTGGCATCTAACCATTTTCCACTAAGTATGAGGGGAGTCTTTCCTCTATTTTCCTGGATAGATTTAAATTTCTTCCTATTAGCTGGTATAGTGCTGCATTTCGGATTTAGGATGAGAATAATGTTGAAAATGCACTGATGTTTGAGTTGCTGACTAATAGTGTTTACCATAAGACAAGGACTTTCCAGCTACTCACACTAGCCCTTCAACAAAGAGACTGGGAGAACATAAAAAGCTAGGAGGAGACATGACCAGGACAGATGATCCCAATAGACCACAGGGATATTACTCGGCATATGGTATCATGCTCTGCCTATAAACTATGGGAAAAGCTGGTGGGGGGCTGCTGAGGAACTGGCTGGGCATCCCTCGGCACAGGTGGTGAGCAACTGCTGTATGCACCCTTTGTTTTGATTATTATTGTTACTATTTTTCTTCTTCTTCTTACTGCTATTATTATTGTTATTATTGCTACTATCATTGCTACTATTAGTATTTTCCCTTCCTTTTCTTAAGGAAAATCCAATTAAACTCTTAATCTCAGCCCACATTTTTTTTTTTTTTTTTTTTTTAACAACTCTGTTCCCCATCCCACTGGGAGCAAGGGGGTAATGAATGAGCAACTGTGTGGTGTTTAGCTGCCTGCCAGTTTAAACCATGGAATCTCTTGAGTCTTCTCCTTCTTTGTCCAGACTGCAGAATCACACTATTTGTCACTCTTATGAGAAGGAAATGTCACTGCTATGTAGGTGCCTGTTGCATGCCAGGTTGGTTCAGTTAGGGGTTTCAATAAATGTTAGTTAGATCGGTTCTATATACCCCTACTTTCCCCTCAAAATGGTTTGCTCCAAGCTGTCTGCTATAGGAGCTTTTACCTGTCAATCTTGTTACCACTCCCCTTCCCCACAGAATGTTCTGTGTCAATTACCCCACCTCTGTAATCCCATTTGTCCCAGAACCCTGTACCCGCCTCTGTAATGTTCCCATAGGTTGCCGTGGTTCGCAGCACTCCCCTGTCACCTGTCCCCATTGGGCGAGGGGGGTTTCTGCCCCCTATTTAACCCCCTGCTCCTTTTGTCCAAGCTGCCATTTTGCCTGGGCGGCTTGGGAACAGCTGCTTTGTCCACTGGTGCAGCCACAGGGGGAATAAACAGTTCTCAGCCAAGTGAGCAGACTGCGCCTTCTCTCTAACCCTTTATCTCGCCTCAGTGTGAGGCTACAGATGCGGCAGACCCACGCAGAAGCTCAGCCCTAGAGCTCTGCACCATGTGGCAGCCCTGGTCTCGCTGAAGAGCAGCACCACTAGCTGGGTACCCCCAGCTGTCCGGGTCCAGGGCAGAGAAAAACCGAACGCCGCAGGTTCCTGAGCAGATTAAAGTAATACTATGCAGCCATTGTTATCTTTTGATCTCAAAGTATTTCCAAACAAGCATAAACATATTTGTATTTATGCAAGTTTACATCTATACATATATATTAAAAATACACATGAAAACGTTTCTTCAGAAATGGAATAATACTCATCATTTTGTCAGGAATAAAAGGACATAACTGAAACTTTGTGTTAACTTTGATTTTGCCTTGTCTTACCAATTAACAGACAGTCATATGCAGAATTTTATGCTTAGGTAATTCTGTTTGATTCCCAAAGGGATTGCTCAAGTTTCCTTCTTTTTGTAAGAAAGATTTTCAGACTTTGAAGTTGAACTGAATGCTGACAAGGTGCTCAAAAGACCATATTAGTTATCAAAAAACTGTGTTAGTCAGTTGACTATACATGTCAGTTTTTATACATGAACAAACATATGTTACAGAATCCTTTGTGAGGAAAAGCTGTTGTCTATGTTCACAGGAAGGCACTGCATATTGGTATATTGGTCTGCATATGGGTTCGTTCTTGCATTCATTTTTATATTTTATGTCAGTTACTCTCACTTTGTTTTGTACAAATTCTTTTTCAGAAGAACACTAATACTGAAAAGACCTAGAACAGCAGTAAATTCATTAAGGATTTTATTAAGTCAGCTAGTCATCAGGTACAATTCATCAATTGCACACACCTTTCTGCTCTATTTTTGCTAAATGCATCTTCTTTGGAGTTTAAATTATGACAAAAAAGTGGCTGACTAATCTGAATTTCTCAATTTATTCATGTTCAATAAAAACCTGTTCATCAGCTTAAACTCAGCTATGAGTTCAAATCAAATTTAAACCACCTGGGAATAAACAAAATTGTTCTTCTTCCCTAGCACATCAGCTATGGATAAAAATAACAAGCATATTTCCAAGGAGCTAAAGATTCTAAACCTCTGTTTCTACCAACAGATTTTACTGAAATGATTTAACGATTAGAAAGAAGCACCCTGGGTGCATTTTAGATTAAATATTTTGATCCATGCTTATAGATAACAGAGAGAAAAAATAGATGTAGTGTCCTATTTGGAGATTACAAAATTGGTTTGCTTTTCACTAAACTCAGTATTAACTAAATATTCATTGCACACAAATTTTAGATATGTTGTCACATTTGTTTGAATATTTTTCAGTATCTTTATCATCCTCTCTCTCTTCTGTCTTCTTTTCATTTACAGACCATGTATGAAGCTTTAACTGTAAAAACAAGATTACTGAGATTCTTGGAAAAGCCACATATGAGATGTGAGGCCTTGGTTATAAAATATACAATTTAAAATATTTTTTAGATAACTACCTATCTAATTAAATTCTGTTTTGCCTGAGTTCTGTTTAATTTTGACAAGACAATTTGGCAAGACAAGTTATTTTTAAAACCCTGACGAAAGGACTCTGGGATTGGGAAAGCTAGTTGTCAGGAATATTTTAGGCAATTTAATTGCTTATTCATCAAGCCACCTCTGATACAGTGCAGCACTCTACACTGGACTCTTGCTGCTCAGAAACTGTTATATGTGAAAGAGGCAGGAAGTGCTCACTCATTGCAGGAGCTTTCTCAAGCTCAGACCATTATTCTTGGGACTTGCCTGAGCTATATTGAAGGTGTACCTGATCATGTGCTCTGTCAGTCTGAATAGACACAGACTATTTTGAGGCTTGACATTGGATCTACTCTGTCTCTATAGAACAGATTGGCACCAAATTGTCACCAGTCCTGCTTTGCTCTGCATTTGGATGTTGTAGAACTCTGCCCTTGACCTTACAGGCTCCTTTCTGTCACTACTTGCTCCTACCTTACCTTCACTTAGCAGCCATTCTTACTGCTCATATAGTGCAGATTGTTAAATTACAATTAATGTATTTTTAGGTAAAGTAAATTATGAGATTTTGTTCTTGCATGGAGTGTGATGAGAATCATTCAATCTCACCTATTGTAAGTAACTGGTTTTGTATGTCATAGTATAGGTAATGGGTGATAATGAAGTCCGCATCTGAGCTGCTGGCTAGCACATGAAAAGCTGCTGAATGTGAATTACAGGAGACTCTTCTATGTGACACTCCTTAGTACCTGATAAAGATGTAATGTAATATCCTTTATCTGGAAGGCTGTATCTGTGTCAGAGTTAGTCAGAATTTTTCTTTGCTGTATAGTCATATTGTTACAACAGAATACAAAGTACATTGCTTTCTAGAAGCAAAAGGTGAGCCAACAGTTGCAAGCAGCTTTAGCCTGTCTCCTTGAGTGAGGACTCAAGAAAGGAATATGATGTACCACTAAGCAGATTTTATGAAAGATAATATGGAATGAAAAAGGCCTCTTTTATTTTTTTACATATTATAAAATCTTTCTGCTTGAAAATTCTTCTAACAAAGATGAAATTTTCTATGCTAAAGATGTAAAGCTTCTGATGGAGTTCATAATACTACAGTTCTAAGGGATTCTAGTAAAGATCTCAAATCAATAATCACTAGCTACATGTTAAGGGACATTAGCTCTTATACTGGAAAAATAGAACACAAAGAAGAGAAAGGGAAGAGAAAAATGCAGCGACCCACCAGTTACCTATCAGATAAATGGCAGAGATAGTATCAGAATTTGTGTGATACTAAGTATAGTTAGTAAAGAATTTAGTTATATTATTTTCTTTCATTCAGAAATGATCAGTGTCAATGAAATCTTTATCAGAAGGAAGAGTTTTGCAGTTAGTAAACTAAAAAATTTTTTTGCAGTTTCACAGCATTATTGTAGTCAAAGCCAAATACCCATTGTGGACATGACACAGACTAGTCATTAATGCCCTGGTCACTTCTAAGGTGGGTTTTTGCTAAGGTGGGAGCAACCTGAATTTTGATTTCCCATAGTACAAATGCTGTTCAAGGTCTATGACAAGCAAAGATTTTCTGAACTTTCACAAATAATATTTATCCAAAACTACATGGGGAGATAGTAGATTTTGCTATAGATAGGTACAGTTTGCTAGCTAAAAATGTAATGCCAAATGACATAACAACACTTACTCAAGATGGTAGTGAGTGTTTCAAGTTGAGCAAATAGCAAGAGCTTTGAATAGAATAAAATAGCAGTTCTTCAAAATCAAGTAATAAAAACATGCATGGCATTAAAAATGTCTGCATATGTGTATGTATTCATATACAGTATCAGTGTCATTTTAATGACTGAATGTGGAAGGATTTTCAGCATCTAATTTATGCTACACCATTTATTCTGCTTATTTACTTGAGTATTTTTATGACAAATTTAAATAGAGACCTAAATATTTATTAAGGTCTGTAAATTATCTTGCTCATCATTTTAAAAGAGGCCAATTCTTTATGATGTTTAACTCATCTAAACCCAGAAACCAAAAACAAAACAATTAGCTGAAGAAAAAAAAAACAAAACCATTTTCAGCTGAAGAACAACTATTATTTTGCAGATAACTACAAGAACAGCTAGCACCTATGTGTCTATTCAGCAGTTTTACATAAATTTGAAGTTAAACCCACTTACTTCTAGAGCTGACATTAATGCCAATCAAGTCAGCAGTAAAATATGTCTTCGCTTTCTCCTGAATTACTGAAATTAGGAGCATATGTGAATTTAATAATGAAACACAATTTTACTAGAGAGCACATTCTCTATCAACATCAACCTTCTTCCCAGAGAAAACCAAGCTGAAGATCTGGTATTTATTGTTCTCCTCAAGAAACAAATAGCAGAAAGGTAAGAAATGCAGGAACTCTTACAGAGAGGTCGAGTAATTAACAGGAAGTTATGATTTCTTTCCTATTAGATTTATTTCCTATTAAAAAGGAGTTGTAGAAGCTTCACTGCAGTGGCTTTTGAAGAATAATGTTACCAGACAGCCACTGGCATTCAATCTATTTGATCAAATAGCTACACACATGTGACCATGGCTTGATCTTGAAAATGCTTTTGCTTTGGTTAAATGGTAAAAAATAATCTGAACTTGGCAAGCAGTGGCCTCATTGAAGTTATCTTCAGTTAAAGTTTCCTCAGTACATTTGTTTTGATTAACAACAGAGTTCTAGTAATAGTTAATGAATTAAATACTGAGTTATCTTCTGACTGCATTTTTTTACACATATTGGAAATAATTTCATAAGTGGCCCACAGGCACTAAGCATTAATTCAAAGAATTTCTAATGGCTACCCCTTTTGCCCTATTCTTTAATATTTTGTGGAAATACACAGCCATCTTGAATTTGAGTAATGATCTGATTTAATTTTTATTTAAACACATCTATTTATAAATGGCTTGAGTGAACCATTGGCCTGCACAGCAAATATCTGGACTAAGAGCCAGCTCTATCCTCTCTTCACCTTCCAAGTATATGCCTACAAGTCATCATCTTTATGGTTTTGGATTTTATAAATACAGCCTACTTAAGTAGGTTAACAGGTACACTTTCTTTCAAACCCATCATTCTGAAAATACATATATGAATTATGTCAAAACTTAATACTTTAACTTGCATTACATCATATCCCTAAAATGAGGCATCATAAAGCAGAAATATCCTGCAATAGAAATGTGGTGATCAGCCACCTTAGAATAGATACATTACATTAAAAACATAGAATTCCTTAAAAATGCATTAATAAATTTGTGTTGTTCAAATTTTAAATTGATTATCTCTGTGTTTGCGACATTTGTAGATGAATATTCATAAAGAACACCAAGTACAATCATATTATTTTTCTCTCCAATGATAATAGAATTATGTATTGAAGTTTTTGTAAAACCAAGTTAATGATTTAAGCAAAAGTTTATTTGTTTTACCCACCAAATCACATTAATGTTCCTTTTTATATATGTAATAGAAATTAATGAGATATTCTTGCAAAAGAAAAAATAGTGCTTCTACTTCTATTACTTCTTTTATTATTCAATGAACATATATTTCTGTTCTGGAGACAGGCAAAGGAATGGATGCTTCTAGTCCCAAGAGACCATATTCTGAACAAGTCAAGGTGATCAGATGTCATTTTGACACATCTCAGGGCAGGCAGGTGCCCTGTATATGCTCCTCTGAAGAGTAAAAAGTGAATGTTGATTAAAGTTCTGTTACATGCTACATTGCCAAGATGGATGTGCCTTAATCCTCATTTCTCCAAAACCTGCCTCTGATTTATACCCATGAGGGAGTCAAGAGGATTCTGTCCCTATTGTGCACATGAAAATAAAAAAAAATAGAGAGAATCAAGTGAACCCTGGATGTTCACAGACAACACTGCCAGTTAAGAAAACTGCCAAGAATAACCTTTAAAGGAATACATGCTTTTAAGCAGGTGGATTTCTTCTTAATCTATTTACATGTAATGTACACTATTATGCTTGTTGCAGTTCTTTAAGGAATGGTATCACCCTGCAGCAGACCCCCACAGACAGGAATGTTAGAATGACCCTTAAACCCTAGAGGGAACCTATTGGCCAGAGGCCAGATGGCCCCAACCCCCCAGAACCTAGATAAAAACCCACTCCGCCATTGTTCGGTCTCTTTTTCCTCCTTCTCCCCAGAAAATAAACACATGGAAACTGAGCCTCTCTCTCCTGGCTTCTGAAGCTCTGCTCCTCAGCCGTCCCCCAAGACTGACCTAGCATAATAGTTCAGGGGGGCAGTCAGAGGGGATTGCATTATATGCTTTCTCTACATATTGTGATAGAGAAATAAAAAAAAAAAAAAAAAAAGACAAAAAGAGCTCTACGAATCAACGTATTGTTAAAGAAAATGTTCTTTGGTTTGTTATTATACATGGAGAAAATTCCTTCCACCCCACACCCCAGGAATATATGGTATCATTTGCTGGTTCCAAACTCCATGAAATCAAAACAGGAATTTATTTCAGGGAATGTATATGAGAGAAAGTTTTATCTCGTTACCTGCTGTCAGTTTTAGTATAGATCTTTGCAAAGATGGCAGAATGGTGTATTCTACATATATTACCAAGTCTGTTATTGGTGCTATGATATGTTTTTCCAGTTACTTCCTGTTGTCTTGGCAGTACAACTCTATTGTGGCCTACTCAAATGCAATTGTAATTGTTTTTCACCTGCAGTGCATTTGATTACTGCGATCTTTTTTAGCATTTTTTGTAGATGAAAATGTGAATTTTTGTCTGAATTTTTTGTTTTGTGTAATTATAAAGAACAGCATGTAAACCCTTCATGCTGGAAGAGTTGAAGCTGAAGAATAATAAAAATTACAACTGAATATCACTTCAATGAATACTTTTACACTAAAAATAAAAATATCTACTTTCAATAATGTAGATATGCTTCAACTTAGAACTGCAAAGTGTAAACTCCCCTAAGCTTCACCAGTCTACACCCATGATATATTCAACAGAATATACCCATAGAGCAGATCTGATATTCATTACACAATCAAAGTATACACTTAATTAAATGACTGCGCTGTTTCATAACACTGTTCACACAGGAAGATTATTTATTATTCATCACAGCTTCTGCTGTGATATATTTTAAATATAAGATTGTAATGACTGCTTACTTCTGCCTCACAGGATGCTTCTCTGTTAACCACAATACATTCTCATACATAGAGATGGTTGATGAGAAGAAAGGACCTCACTCTTTTTCTATTGGACAAATAGGTTTACGAAAACCTTGAAGCTTATGTTACAACATTCTTCTTTCATTGTCTATTCTAAACTATACTTTAGATCTCAAAGCTGTGCATACACGTAAGTATTAGAAAAGTATATTTATTGTATATTTTTCATCAAATACTTGACTATGACTTTTTAAAAATAAAGTGCATGTAAAAAATAAAGCAAAATATGACACTTTATATCTAAAAGGCTAACAATACTTAACATGGGTTTATGGTTGCCATATATTTACCAAAAAATTATTGCATTTATTGTCTTTTTGTGCTATGATTACTAATATCAGTCCCAGCAGTAGACTTTCTTATTTTCTTTGACTGTTGGCATATTCCTTGATAGAGAAATAATCTTTTGGGTGTGTTCTTTATTAGGCTGTGTGGCAAACTAAACAAAAAAAGGAGAAAAGGATGAGCTGCTTCATCTGATGGTGCCACTGAAAAAAATGCCTAACCTGCCTAAATCAACTAACCTGCTCAGTGGTAATATGATGCATATTTTCTCTTTTCAGTTGAGGACAGCTGAATAAAATTCTTACTGATTCCTTGAATAGCAGAACTGAAGCCTAGAAGACTTTAGGAACCATAGCCAGTGAAATCACTGCAAACACCTTCATTCAGAGGTGAAATGGAAATAAATGTACAAATGAAAAATTAAGGAAACATCTTCTGCATGGTAATGTAAACCATAAAAAGCACATCCTTTTTGTAGAATTTTATGATGCCTTTTTGTGCTGACTGCAGAATCAGCTCAAAGTACCCATGAAAATAAATTACAAACTGCTTGTTATTTTATTTCAGCTACTTTGAGGAAATTAAACTTTTTGCTAACTCCATTTATACTGGATATTTTCTTTTATTCTGCCTTAATTTCTGTGCAGTAAGTTTATCTTACTGAAGCACACTTTTGTTGGGAAGTAGAGGGGAATGGGCATACAGAGTAGTAGATTTAACTGTTCTTTGTGACTGATTCCAGTGCTAGAACAGACAAAACCGAAACCCAAGAGTTCATCTGAAATGAAAATTTATTTATATACATATTTTATATAAATATATAAACACACACATATGTTTTTTATTCAGATGGTTACACATGTGCTTCTGTAGAAGTATGCCTGTTTAGCTTCCAATATATGAGTTGAGCTTTGCTTAGCATGTACCAAATATTATCTCAAATATGATCCAGTTGTACAATCTTTTAAAATAAAAATCCAAACTGAATGATAAACACATCTAAAGAAAAAAGACTGATCTGAAATTTCATCACAAAACCAAAAGCTTAATGTGATTGAAGGATTCAAAGTTTTAAAGCTCTGGAAGTGTTTGGTGAAGTAATGTGCTTTTATAAATTGTCATAAGTCTTAAAAACCTGCGGTGGGAAAATTTGAACCTGTAAACAAGTGGGGAGGTAGAAGACAACTAATTTCAGTTCAGTTCTGTAAAATTAATGTGAATTTAGGGAACACAGTCTGAGATTTCCAGTTTTATTTCTCATTCCTGAAAAGCTCCTCTTTTTATCTCCTACTCTTATTTAAATTCAGCATTTCCCATTCTGCTCAAGGAGTTTTAAATAACTGAAGATACTTCTGGAATATTCTTAATTAAAACTTAAGGCATGTAAAATATATTGTTTTGCAGTTCCAAAAGTTAACTCATACAGAAAAAAACCCAAATATCTTATTTGCTATGTAAATTTTTCAGTTTATCACATCAAGCTACTCATACTACTTATGTTTGATTACCCCAGATTCTGTGTGGAAAAGGTAAATGAATGATTACATAAGAAAAAGTTATTTAAAACATTTTCAACATAACAGAAACTTATAGGCAGCAGTATTATTCAAAAAAGATTTCTGAGTACAAATATACTTAATTCTGCTCTATGGCATTATGTCATGAAACTAAAATGCAGCTATTTTCTCTTTCTTATGAGACAAGATAGATCAGAATTAAACATTTTCATATCAAGATGACAACCAATTTTCTTTGACAGGCATGGGAAGATAATAACGAGTAGGCTTGAATGATAGCAATAAACAAGGATTTTATATTATTTACATTAAAGGCAACAACTAAACCTGAAAGCTAGCCCTGCCATGTTAACTGGCTTTGACAAGAGAGTAGAAATAATTTAACAACACCTGTAGACTAGATTAAATCATAGATGGCCACTTAGTGTCATGAGTAGGTAAGAGTTGAAAGACAATCCTAATCATTTACTATCTGTGTCACTATTAAGGACATACAAAGACAACAGAGTAAATGTGGAATTATGTTCTTTCTAGCATTAATTTTTCCGACTAATATGTGTCTATTACCAGTCTGTAAATTACTCAGAGGACTTCTAACTTTATTTTTCAGGTTAATGCATAGTTACTGTTTTCTGTGCTTGAGTCAGGTCAAGCTAGGAAATGCCAATAAATCTTTAAAACATAAAAATATTCCTACTTACTTGTGGAAAGTATTAATAAGATAAATAGATGAAAAAAGAAGAGTAAAAACCCCGTACATTGAGATAGATAAAAATAAACAGAGAGAATGCTTCTGAAGGGATAACAATGGGAAATTTTCAAGAATTTACATGCTTAGAAAACTTGACTTCTGAAACCTGTCAGCAGTTAAGGAATCTACCAAGGTAAATTCTTGAAATAGTGGCTTTGTCGTTGTTGTTGATGTTGTTGAAGAGGGATCATGTTAACTAAAAATTTCATTTACTTTTTGCTCTGCTTTCTAACTGACATTCATAAAAAAATCAACTACATGGTCAATTAATGCATTATTTATGCTTAATTGCACAAAATGCCATTCTAGTATTTTATAGCCAATTTCTGTGCATTTTATTTGACAAAACCATTTAAATTTAATTATTCTCTATTTTAATTTACATATAAATCTGGATTTTGAAATTTCTGTTCAAAATCTACTCAAAGCGGCCATTTGCTGTTCTTATAGAATATAGTATAATGAGCAAGAAAGCAGCACATATATAAGACCCTAAGTTTTAACTCCTTTATTCTATGTTGATTTTTCATGAAGTTTTAATAAAATATCTAAAGAATATCTAAGGAAACACAGAAAATATTGGATCACATTACTATAACACTTGTAATTTTGTTTAACAGGAAATAAATTTTGTTTAACAGGAAATAAATTTTGCGATAGATGAAAATCAAGGCCATTCTTACACAGAACATTTATCATCTAACAGCTTTTGCTAGTAAAACAGGTTAATGCTAACATACACCAGATTTCTTTATTCTTTTTTATATTTTTTCTCCAGAAAAACAGATTTTTCTGTTGAAAAATATCCTCTTAGTTCAAAATCACCGAGCAACATGAAAGCACTAAGAGGAACTACTGAAGTGCTATATCATTAATTATTCTACAAGAAAGCGATTCCTTTAAGTATAAGATCATCTGTCATTCAGACAATAAGCATTGCCACAAGGTATGCAGAATTGATTTATGAAGAAAATTTGTTTTCTGAGGAAGGAGAGAAGTTTAATAAAGGATGAGATTTTAAGAAGACTCTAATTAATGTAATTAAATAATTACCCCTTAACTATCAGCCATGTAAACTAAAATTCATATTGTCACCCCTCATAAAGGAAGAAAACAAAACAGTACAAGGAAAATAAGAAATGCTAATACAATTTCATAAAAGGTAACATTATCAAGTTTATATACCTTCTCAAAAATGGATACTCTACAGTATATACATTCAAAAGGTATGCTGTGATTTTCTGTCTCGTGCAAATTGTTCCCAGAACTACTGGACAGTTCTTGCAATGGCAACATACGTTCTGAAGACTTTTCTAGGCTACCTCACAACTGTCTTCCTGATAAGTCCCTATATGAATTATGATTAACTGTTAAGGAGTTTTTTCAACAGCAGCAACAAGATACCATGAGTAGCTTTCTATATGACTATGAAAACTGATAAAAACTATTTGCAATTAGGCCCAATCTGGATACAATATGGATATAAAGTGTGGGTTTCCTGAGGCAAAAAATGTGTATTACAGCCTGAATGTTATTTTTTTCCAAATCAATACAACAAATATATAAGACTATCAGGTGGAGGTGTTTTATCAACCCTATTTTCAAATGAATTCTCAGTGCGCCTTGGCTCAGATGATGTTGATGGAATGCAGATGGCAGATTAAGGTCTAGGAAAAGGTAAGAAAAAATGTACATTGGCAGTTTTGATGAGATTTTAGGTACAAAGTATATGTTCACAGAAGAAGAAGAAGATGACATGTTGTGCAAAAACACTTTGTGTACATGTTTAATATGAAGTATTTTGGAAATTAATGGAGTCCATTACCAATGCTCAAGTGCTGTGTCCTTTAAAAATATGCAGTATTTTTGCAGTAGTAGTTTTGATGATATATATTTTGCAGTACTAGTTTTTTAAGTTTTATTTAGGAGAAGTTTTGAATGTTTTGGGCTTCTGTCATGATAAAGGGGACAGAAACTCTGTGTGTCCAGTACAAAATGTCAGGTTCTCATGTATCTAAGTCAGAAAGGATAATAAACTGCATTCTGCATAGTGAAATCATCAGCATAGGTTTGAATGAGTACTGAGTTTATCAATGTCTGGACATGAAAAACCATCTGTACTAAAGTGAGATTTCTTCTGACCATCTCTGAAATGCAAAGAAAACACTTTTACCAGACAAACACATACATCAATAAAGACATGATAACTTATGCCTAATCCCTGCTAAAAGACTTGCCTTGAATTTACAGACCACAGACAAGACACATACTGCTCAGATAATCAAGAGTCATAGGATTATTTTTACAATGCCTTACAAGTAATTACAAAAGAAAAAAAAAAGGTGAAAGAAAAGTCCATTTTATCAAGAAAATAAAACACAGAGATTTGCTAATATATTTGTCTAGGATTTCTCAACCAGAAAATAGTTGAATTATTATATTATTTAGAATGCTAAAACCTTCTTTTCTAACAAGATAATGTGCTTTGATTTCTGAGCAATTAAACAAAAAAGAAGAAAAATAATGTTTCATAAGGATTAAACAAGACACATATTAAGTACTAGTCACACACAAAATCATTCCACTGGGAAAGACTCTCCAGCACATGTGGTAGACTTAATTTGTCACGAACCCTAACCTATTTTATGTGCTGTACCGCATACCAGTCTCAGTTGAGACAAAATATGATTTCTCACTTGAACTGGCATTTCTTTTTTTCTGACTATTTGATTAATTTTACAAATACTTTATCAAACTTTACTTTCAGTACATTTAATATGGATTTTGTTGAATGTGAGGATTTTTCTCCTTTAGAAAAGAACACTAGAGCACTTACTTGACCTTTTACTCAATAATCTGTTGGAGAAAAATTGTTACTATTACCTAGTATAAATTATTCCTCTTTAGCTTACTAGTTTATAGGTCACAAAGACAGCACTACAGGTTTTCCCCTTGAAGTTAGTGGCATTTTGTTTTTGATGAAGAAACTTTGTAGTTCAGGTATCTCTCATACTTGGAATATTCACTGTGAAACATGTTAGTCATTATAAAGTATTTTTAGAAGTATTGTTATTTCATTGTAATAATATAAAATACCTCACTCCATGGCATAGTAGTGGGTAGGTATGCCAGGTTTTCTTAGATACAGTATAGGTAAATGTATTTTTTAAAATAATTTATATGACTTCTTAATAACTTAAATTCTAGAACAGTGGTACTTTTAAAGGTTTACACTTCAAGGAACCAGACACAAGACTGAAATGCTCAGCTCCCTTATAGTAGAAGACAATTGACTGTTCTGAGATAAGGTGGAATATAAGATCTGTGAGACTGCTAAAGTAGTTGAAACAAACCTTCACAACAGACTGTAACCAATTTCTTTCTTTAATGTATCTTTTTTTTTTTATCTGCAGTTCAGACATACATAAAGATATTCTATATAAACTGGGTTTTTGATAAACTATTTAAAATGTCCTATAAAAATTTACATCCTAAAAAAGGTTACAGATGCATATTATACAATGGACATAGCAGTTACAAGGTCTGAAATAAATTGCCATGAAATGTGGAAAAATGAAAAAAAAAATTTGTTCAGGATTAATAATCTGCAGTCATCATGATATATGCTTCATCTATGCACCAAGTAGGGCCAACAATGCCTCTTCATAGGCCAGACTTCAGAGACTTCTTTTTTTAAAGTCTATTAATTTTAAACACAAAGGGTCCAGTGGTTTAGAAGCAGTTAGAAGGCTAGAAAATTTTGTTTTCTAAGACAAATTTTGTTTCTCAGTAAGACAAATTAGGTTAGCTCTCTTATTTTACAAAAGAGGAAAAGAGGTACATCTAGTTTAACACATACCAGATTTCTAGTCTGTGATTTGCACTGGAAAACACAGGGAAGGGAAATTCTACTTTAGTTTCTCTTGTTCTAGTGATTCCTAGAAATTTGCTTCATGATTAAAAAATGCAAACATTTCTGTTAGTGTGAAACCCATCTTCCAAAGTACAAGCATCAAATGAAATCAGACTTGAATCAGACTATGAAGTGATTCATAATTAACTATTTTCATTTGTAAATGTCAAAAATCAGCATAAGCTAAAGGGAAATTTAGCTGGTTATTGTTTTGTTATTTTGCTTGTTTTGTTTTATTTTGTATTAATTCTGGCTAAAATCAACTTCCCAGTTTTTATGGATGCAGTTGAATTACTTAGCAAAATTTAATGGAGGCTGTGAAAGACATTTTACTGTTACTAACACGAACTCAGAATAAACCAGAATTTATGTTCACATCTTTTCTGGTTTTGTATGTACTTGTTAATGCAATAATGACTTATCTCCAATTATTTTCAGAGGCTGATGCTTTTCCCCAGGTAAACAAAAAATTAACAGTAGTGAATTCTTCCAAAAGAAAAAGCAAATTTTGTGGTGTCATTTTTCTTCTTTTTACTTGTCTTTAATAATTAAATGTCTTTGAGATTGATAGTCTTGCAGACATTTCTACTGAAGTCAATAGAAATGCTCCCATTTGTATACTATTTTGACCAGAAGGATTTTTGATTGTTTTACAAAAAATGTAAGGCTATGCAGAGCTGAAGTGTGAACTTGTCAGTCTTTATTCAATGTTTTACTACTGAAAATTATGAAAAAGTGCAACTTTTTAAATCATGGTTTTATTTAGGACTATAAACTTTGGACTCACTTCTATCACTGTATTCTGTTGTAACAGGTATAAGTTCACAGATGGTCTTTAGTTGAATACAAAACTTGAGAACATTTTGGTAGTCAAAATATTATCTAATCAGCATATCTCATTAGTTAAAACTCTTGTTTTGGTATCTAACATTCAAATAAAGTACATTTTAAACTAATATTTAATTGGATTTTAATTTAATTAATAATTAAACTGGATAGCATAATCTGATCTAACTTTTACATCACAGTTTATTTCAATTGATTGGAAATTGAAGACATGGAAACTGTTAAAGTATCAATTACAAAAGGTGAGGGGGTGGGGTGAGATGGGGGGATGGAATCCACAAAACAAGACATTTATAGGAGTCACAGTTCAGCAAGTGCTAAGGAAAGGCATTTTTTTTTCCCTAGGAAGATAAGAGATTTATCTAAGAGAATCAACAGGACTACAGATAATGATTAAAAGAGGTATTTAGTAGGTATTTCAGACTGATTGTACCTGAAAGAGAGAGATTTGCAACCACAATACAGCAGCAGATTGAAAAGAGCTAGGAGTTCAAGAGGGAGTTAAGGTAACAGAGGATGAAAGGAACAATGACTGCTTCAGGGCATGGTTTGGAAGGAATTCACAGAGAAACTGATTCCTGAAGGATCAGCATTACAAGCATTGTGGTGAGCTGAGAGTAGCAGGATACCATTGGTGAGATAGAGATATAAGAAATGGTTTCACATGGGACACAGGGCAAATTTAAGGCATAGAGGCTAAAGAACAAACAAAACAGGTATAGATAAATTGTCTTTTGGGCTTTTTTTGTTTACTTTTTGTTTGGCTGAGTTTTTGTTTGTTTGTTTGTTTGTAATAATACAACTGTTCTCCAAAGTGCCAACATTTCTATTGTCAAGCTGCCTGGATAAAAGGTAATTTCTGTAATGAACAAAGTTCCTGATACTCCTGGGCAGAGCCTTCCTAGTTCCCATGGCAACACTGAAACAACTACTAACTCTAGCTGAGTCCTGATATTGAAATATTAATTAGCTAATTGCTCTGTTTGTTTTCTCTAAACTACCTGGATATAACTGACCTCCCACCACCCCACCCCACCCCCCCCCCCCCAGTGCTGCCAGTTTGGGACTAAAATGCAAAAAAGAACCCCTTGGGATCATGGGAATGTTTTTAGGGGATAAAGACACCCCTAAATAAAGAACTAAAAACACAGTAGAGCCCACCCCCAGTGCTGCCAGTTTGGGACTAAAATGCAAAAAAGAACCCCTTGGGATCATGGGAATGTTTTTAGGGGATAAAGACACCCCTAAATAAAGAACTAAAAACACAGTAGAGGGGGCTAGACAAATGCCCTAGCTGAGGAAGAGGGGAAACACATCCCCTAATCAAGTTTTGCCCACCACCATCACTTAAAAAAGACTAGACTAGACTAGGCTGTGGGAAGTGGAGACAGAAAGACAGAATTTCCAGAGGCTGCCACTAGGGAAGGAGAGGGAACAGCTGTTGTTCTGGACTTCAGCGACAGACTCTGCACGCTTCCTTCCCTTTCGGCTACCTGGGAAAGCTACAACAGCGGGGGCGAGCTCTGTGTTGGGCCCCCTGCCCAGCTGAATTTTAAAATTAAGAGCTGAACATTAATAAAGGCATTAGCCCTGTTCATTTCAATTTCCGCAGACACAAAGAAGAGGGCAATGCTGGCAGCAGAGGTGGGGGCAGAGCACAACACAGGATCCCCAAGCATACACCCAGAGTCAGAGCAGACCTTGTTCTATGCATCCCAGGCGAGCCCAGGATGTTATATTATATTTATATGTTTAAAAATTTTTCACTAATGGTCTTCCATTCTACCAGTGCATAGTGACTTATTCAAATGTAAATTGATTCAGAGTAAGCTTCTAGGACTCTTGTCTTTAGTGGTAACTTAAGAACTAAAGAACAAGCAAGAACTGCTTTCATCAGAATAACATCATTCTAATAGTTCAAGAGACATTTTTTTTTCCTCAAAATGATGCTGATATAGTTGCTGCTTGTTGCATCCCGGGTTTAGGTGCGGATTAGGGGTTCTGATATATGTTAGTTAGCTGGTTCTGTGTACCCCTGCGTACCCCCATATTCCCCCCCCGTCCACTCCTGAGAGTTCTGTGTCTGTTACCCCGCCCCTGCATTCCCATTCGTCCTGGAACCCAGCACACACCCCTGTCGTGTTCCCATCAGTTACCATGTTCCACCTCACTCCTCCGTTATCCGTCCCCATTGGGCGAGGGGGCGTCCGCCTCCGTCGGCCTGCTCACTATAAGATCCCACGTGTTCCTTTGTTTGGGGCCACTCTAGCCCATGCTGGCTTGGGAACAGCTGCATTATCCACCGCTGCAGCCGTGCAGGAATAAAGAGTTCTCAATCACGTGAGCAGGGTGTGCCATTCTCTCACCCTTTGTCTCGGCTCAGCGTCTGGCTACAGTGCAGCAGACCCACGCAGAGGCACAACCCTAGAGCTCCATACCCACGCGGTGGCCCTGGTCCAGCAGAGAAGCAGTGCGCTAGCCAGACACCCCCGCTACCCAGGACCGGGGGGGAAGAAAAGCAAAACGCCACAGCTGCTGACATCACTAAGTTTTCAAAGCTTTAGTAACAAAATTTCATATGGTTTTCTCTGAAATATGAAAGAACCAGCAAGTCACATAAGCATCACCATGATTCTTCATGCTGGAATGAACCACAAAACTAATTGTAGGTAATTCTTTACGAAAACAAAAAGAATAAATATTATAGATTGAACTATTGACTTGATTTGCAAAGGAGGAAGGGCTGGGCTTGTGAAACAACTGAATTTCAGATTACAAATCACCTTGACTAAGCTAATACTGAGATGAATAATGTTAAATTACATTCCAATGATAATGAAAGAAGACAAATCAATTTAAAATTTGTTATTTATATTGTGTATATGCATGTATACCCATAATCACTATGATAATATATATACTTATATGTTTTTACATCTAATCATATTATCATAAACACCTTATTCATGTATGTGTAGCATTCCTAGCAAGTCACACTCATGCTTTCCTCCTCTTCTGTTCGTTACCCTTACCTGTCACAGAACTTATCAATATTTGGGTGTTAAACAAAGATAATTTTAAAAAATAGTATACTGGAAATCTGAGACATCAATACTTGCTATCAAAAGACAAATAAAGTAACTTAGTAAATCCATCAAGTAGAAGATTCGCAGCTGGACAGAATTTTTTAGTATAAAAATATCTTATTTGTCCACTTACTTAGAGACAGAATATTAAGACCAGTCAATCCCTGAAAAACAGTAATTTTTGAACATGTGATTTATGATGTAGATTATAATTTAAAAGTCACATCTGAAATACTTACGAAAGAAGGAGATCAAATTAAATTCCCTTTAATTTAAATATTTTTTAAAATGTTCTGAAGAAAAGGTCTTTTGGAGTATAATACAGACATGAATGAGAGAAGACTACACATTATTTTTCAAATAAATTAATATTAATGAATTTAATTTCCACATGAAGATCAAAAAGTATTTCCACATGCCTCTGTGAATTCTATCACAGAACATAATACTCAAATCTCAACAAAATACTACGAATCCTGTGTATCAAAGTTGGAAAACTGCAGATTTCTTTTCTTTCAGTAAATCATCAAACTGTCTCTGTCAAACTGTATCTTTACTTTCTCAGTTTAAACCAGTAACAATGCTATTCTAAACCCTTGCCAAAACATTGTAAGAAAGTGATACACATGCATTTATTAGATTTTTTTTACCAAAACCCAATTTCTCCAGAAACATTATGGAAAAAATGGACATGAAAAATATTTGAAAAGAAGGGGCCAAGTTCCAGCACTTTTGGGGGATTTTTTCTTCTTCATGCTAGGAGAACAATGAAATAAAGCATAAAGCTGGTTAACCTAGTTAGTGTGTGCTTTTCCTAATTTCAGGGAACTATTTTAATTTGGAAACAGAAATGGCAAAGAAATGTAAGACTGAGGAGATACAGAAGTATCAAGGAAGACAAAGAGGTAGCAGAATGCAATCTAATGTGGAATATAATTGTCTTGTCTAAGACAGACAAATGATGTGTAACTGGAAAACAAAGTCAGGAGTTTGCAAGAAGAAGCTGACAGCTCCTGAGGGACTTGAACTCATGTTGGATGAATGAAATTGATTGACTAAGTACAATTCAATACACAAGATTGCTACATAAAAATTCCAGGTTGTGTGGTCCAGAGGAACTGACAGAACACTCATACAACAGCCTTTTTTGTTAGTTAACTCTTAGTTAGAGTGTAGCCTTGACCAATAGGTTTTTGGATATCTTTAATGGACTTTGATACCTTCTCAAATCTCAGTAACAGTCTGATTTTCAATCATTGAAAGTTAAATGCTGGCCATAATTGTGTATACCACAAGCTACTGCTATATATTAACACTGAAGAGAAATACTAAAGCATTGAAAAAATACCATGTCAAATCTATGATATGGATAGCTTTCTTAACACACCATCTTAACTTTCAAATAAAACATCAAATCCATAATATTAAAAATAGTATGCTCATGTAGCTTTGTGAACATTACTTGTGGAGGGGTTAATTTTGTATATGGGTTACTTATTAAGACATGGAAACTTTATTAAATTTTAATAAGTAGATGTCTGCAACTGGAAATTTTTACACTACAAAGTATTAATTTGACAAGTAGAACTCAGATTCTTGAAGATTTTTTTTGTATTATATGCATTCATCTTGCTATGGACTGGTTCATACTTGTTCAGAAGCCTTGAGGAGAGTAAAGAGTCCTGTCAATTTTACTCCCTGCACATCTAAAGAAATCTGCATTAAAAAAAAAAAAAAAAACTAATTCCCACCATTTCTGAAAAAAAATCTTTTAGAGAAATATTAACCTTTTCCCCAAACACAAGAGCTTTCTGCACCAAAGATAATACAAACTGCACTCAATTGTAATTCTTGCTCTCAGGGGAAGCTGCTTGCTATTTGGCAGCTCTTTGATTTGCGATGCTTTGATTTTGTAGCCTCTTATCTGTTTCATAATTCACACTCTCCTTGCCTTCCTTAGCAGCAAATATATTTTATCTCAATGGCAGATCATGCTGAAATGAAAAGACAAAAAACCAAAAAAAACCTGAAGTGTGCTTTATGCTTCCCTTAACTTTTTTGCTTAGTACTTCTATGTTCATGTGGTTTTTATAGATGTTTAGTACTCAGGTAGTGTTACTCTGTATGCTTTTGCCACAACGCAGTGTTATTCCTTTTGGTACTTATATTTGTCCCACTCTAGATAATTTTGAACTCCATGCAATTTTGACTTTTGTTCCTATGGGTATGTAGACAGCAAGACTATTACATCTTGGAAGCTTAGTATGTGTGTTGAAGTTCGGTGGGTATTTTGTAAAACATGGTCAGGTATCAGAAAGGTTGCAAATAAAAAATTTCAGTTCCTTTCCCTCTCTCTAGCTGGATACTTTCAGGAATTGCATACCACTTTTTATTGTCTTCTCACAACATTTCATTGAAGGAGAAAACAAACATTTTTTTTTCTCCTCATTTCTCTTCTAGTTTCACAATATCCAAACTTAAGAACCCGATGCAAACTTCAATTACTTTTAAATCTACAAAAGACAGAGCTTTTTATGTTTGAGCTCACTGTTCCCCAACTACTTATCTTGTTATGCACATTATGCAAATAATTATTCTAATTTTCCATAATCTAATGTGGTCATATATGGATTGGTTTTGATAACTACTGAATTAATGATAAATTCCTAGCAATGATTCTAGAAGAAAGAACTATGCTCCTGGTGTAATAATAAGATGGTTCTGCTAATTCATTTATGATATAGGAAAGATCAAGAAATACATGAGTTCTGTAGCATTTTGAAACAAATATTCTACTCATTTTGAAACAAATACTCTCTCAAATACTCATTGCCACTTCAAACTGGTTTTACAAATCTGAGGAAAAATGTATCAAATCTTGTTCTGATATTATTATTCAAAACCAACCAAACAAAAAGCCCAACAGCAGCAAAAAAACACATCAAAAATACCACCCATATTTCTAAAGATCAAACTTTCAATAATACTAAAAACAGTTTAGTAAGCATCATTATATCATACTTCCAGCTTTAATTATATAAGTATGGATTAATGCTAGGGTGATAAACAACTCAGTTACTAGAGAATTCTTTATATGACAAATTCTGTAATTTCTTCCAGGAGGGAAACCATGAAAAAAAAAATTTTTGTTACTGAATATGATTCTTGGCCACACTTATAAATTTAAATTATTGACACAGAGCTATCAAGACTGAACTTGTGCTGGAAAGTACTATATACATGTACATGAAAGCCATATAATATGAAATAGGTATTATTGCAATACAGCTTTAACAAAATGATAAGAAATAAAGTCTATCACACGTATCTGTGTAGCCACCAGGGTGATGTAGAGGTAACTTAGCATTTTCTTAGATAAACTTTATATTATTATTATTTTTTTGCTTGTATCCACCCACCTATTGAGAAGATAAATGCAGAAATAGAGCAAGTTACTAGCCATTAACATAAATATAAATCCATTGTGTCAGATTTCATGCTCCTCACTGACCAGAAATCAAAATATGCACACATCTTGCATGCCTCTGAAGAGAAGTAATTTACTTGTAAAATATCACAAATCATGTTAAAATAAACATTCAGATAATACATTTGGTTTTTTATCTGCTAGAATACCATAAAGCACCTTCCATAACAGTAGATCTTACTTTTAATACATATCATTACATATGCACTAAAATAACTTTCTTTTACCACATAATATGTTTACATATTTATACCATGAAACCATGTATTTTATTTCTTGAATAGACCTCTACATTTCAGTGTGGGTTTTTTAATATTCACAGCAATAATTATTGAAGTGAGAGAGGAAGCATCTTGTCACAGATCAGAAAAAAAAATCAAATTTAGGCATTTTATTTTGTGTCTTGTGTAAATACAAGAATGAACCAGATATGTTTTAATCAAGTGGATCCCCAGGAGGCATGTCAAACCTTACGCACCAGGACAGTCAGTGAGTCGGAGCGATACAGTGCCAGTGGATGCAACCGATGATCCCACCAACCAAGGTGTTGCATCCAATCGCAGGCGCCGCAGAAAAGGGAGAGACTCAGCATCTCCCTAAAAAGCACTTTTCCCACATCTACCTCAGACCGTATATGTCTCCAGCCCGTGTTTATAATAAAGTTGTTGTCCCCCAGTTCCCCTATCCCCAAACACCCAGGAAAAAAGCAGCTCCAGTACCATCCCCAGGCCCTTTCCATCTACAAAGCAGTCACAGCAGCAGAAGAAGCTAGGAGAAGAAGCCACTGCGCAAGAATACAAACAGAAACAACTGTCTTTTTTATATTATTTAAAGCGGGAAATTGTTGCATCCTAGGTTTGGGTTCACATTATGGGATTTTTCTTTGTTAGTTTTCCAGTTCTCTGTACCCTCGCGTATCCCCCGGGTTTTTCCCTACTCCTGTGGTTTCCATGCCTGTCTCCCCGTTCTCGCGGTCCCACTCACCCCAGAGTCTCGTGTCCGCCCCTGCCGTGTTCCCATTGGTCGCTGTAGTACATGTCATCACTACGATGTCTGTACCCATTGGGCGGGAGGGCTCCCCGTCCGCCCTGTCCCTTCCCTATTTGATCCCACTCCTAGGCATGCTCGAGGCCATTGTGTCCATGCGAAGCTGGGAGCGGCTGCAGCTTTTCCACCACAGCTCTCGCAGCCAATAAAGCGTCCAGCTGCCAAGCGGACGGATTTGGACGAATTCCCTGCCTCTTTGTTTCTTCCCTCGCGCCGACGGCAAAGCGCGGCCAACAGCCCACCCCGGAGCGCGACAGCAAAAGCGCCCGGAAACTGCGGCGAGCCCCGGCCCCGACGAAAAGCTGAGATGCCCAAGCCGGGCGTTCGGGAGCTGACCGGGGCCAGGAAAAGTAAAGAGCAGCCGCCCATATGACAATGCAAAATGGTACATTGCACCAGTTGTGAAGATTGCACACAGCGTTTTTCCCCCCCATCACTCCATTTTTGTATGATTGAGAAAACATTCAAAGTGTCAGAAAAGGTGTTAAAAGATAATAATAATGAGAAGCAAGAATTCATCATTGCTGAATCTTTAATAACTTTTACCTGGTTGACATTGCAATCCCGCTTTCAGGTGAGAGAAAAAGAAAGAAATTTAGGAAGTTTTATAACTATTCCAGTTACCTTTTATCAGTCCTCATTTTACAGACAATGAATGACTAAGATATTTTATGAAATTGCATCACAAATAGTATGCCACTATGATAATATACTTTGTTTTAATTTTGAAGGACATACGTACTCTTCACAAAGCATCCATACTGGAAATTAGCATTTTAAGGTTTAAATAAGGTAAAGGCCAAAAATATTAAAATAACACAAAAAAACCCCAAAACACAGCCAAAGTATTTCCATTAGCTAAAGTGGGTTTTGTCTTCCTTTTTCCTCCATTACGAAGTGAATGGCCAAATATATTATCATTATTTTTTTTGGCCAAATAGAATATCATTTTACGAAATAGTGAAGGTAGCAAGATGGGGACATGACTCAGATGTCATCATTAAGGCAAGACAAGAAAAGAAAAAGAAAGCTAATTCCCCTTAAAGAAGGAAGTAGTGAAATAGTACCTGTAAAACAAGAAGTTTTTGTCACAGTTGCTCTTCAAAATTTTGAAGTTTAGCACATGCAAAACTTTTTTGCAATTCTAATCTCATTATCCTATTCACTACAATACTTCAAGAAATAAAAAATGGTAAGACAATACTTGAGAAACACAAGAAAAGATACCACCAGATTCAGGTATTTACAGAATATATTTTAAAGATTATTCCTGCTGCCATCTAATTATTTTTGTGATGACAGAATGCTGTATAGGACTCATTGACACTCTTCCTTCCAGAACCTTTCAGAATTAAATGTTCTTCTTCAAGAAGTTGGCTCTATATAAGCTTTTCCATTAGCTGTAAGCAAAAGTAAGGCTGCCTAGCAGACAAATACTAGATTGAATTACTTCTAAAAATTCCTTCTGCAATCAATAGCACCACAAAAGACCCTAGTAAAAAACCTTCAATCAAATATATAAACAATAGCAGAAAATGTTTTCTGACATTACCTCATTTACTACTTAGTTCAGTGGCTTAACTGTTTGGGGTTTTTTCAGAAACTTTAAAAGGCTCATTAAGCTAGTTTTGTGCAATTTTATTGGGTTTTGACCTTTAACCAAATGATATTGAATTTCATTTCACATGCACAATGGAATTTAACTGCCACTCTCTAAGGAAAATAGAAATTTCAATAAAATAATAATTTTGATTATAAAAGACTCCTAAATGTGATAAGGTTGTCAGTAAGCAATTTTTATTTATCATTTTTTATAAGGATGCCTTATATTTAGTATAAAAAGCTAACATTTAGTATATTTAGTAAAAAAAACTAACATTTTCTTTCTCAGTAAATGGACAATTAATACACCTCCGAATATGTATTTTCAGCTTCTCTTAAAACATATTTGCAAATTCAGATCAAGTGGGCCAAACAAGTTTAATAAAATAGGTTTGGTACGAAGTAATCTACAGACGGTTCTGTTTTCAGCTTGCTTCCTGATACATTCCAATTTTGTCTGTGGTAGACTTGGATTCATTAATCTTGTTTCACTATTGTAACCACACCTGAAATACCCACTTTCTATGGAAATGTTTACCCTCCACATATGTTTGAGCCTCACTGCTTCGAATTAATCTAGCTAATGAATTATACAAAATCATTAAAGAAAATAAATAATTAGTGCAATCATTCTGATGGACAGACTGGACAAAATGGCCAGGTCAATTCCACACTGAAGTGACAAAATTCAGCTTTCCCACCTCTTTCCCAAAGAGCTGCGACATATTTTTTGAGTATTTATACTGTTTTCAATTAAATAAGCTTCATTTGTCACAAAATAATTATTCAGGTCAACTAGAAAAACATTGAGCTATAAGAATATGGATTCTCAGGCTGTCTAGTAAGACGTGATTTTTAGTTTTAAGTTTAAATCACCTGAAGTAGAGGAAGATCACTTTTTTTCTTTAGGAAAGAGGTAAAGGAGAATAAAACATCCACACTGAGATAGAAAAAACATTGAAAAAATTCTGATCCTGCTCTCTTTGTTGAAGAGCACTCAGACCTTTTAATTGTGATCTCCATGAAACTTCAGGGACCATAAGCTGTCCTCTGAGATGACTCATATTGGATCTGTGGCATTATATCTGCACAGTGAATTCAGTAGAAAATTCTTAAGAGATTACTATTTTATATATGTAGTGATCAGGATTAATACTGGCCTGATATTGGTCATTCTTGACCATTCCCCTAACAGCAACTTCTCAGTCCCAGATATACTTATGCAGTTATAAATATATATATATATATATATATATATATATATGCATATATATACACATACACATTTACATTTAGACAAATATACATATACATTAAATGCAATATAAGTAACTGTGTATCCTTGTGTATATATATGTTCAATTCCAAGAGAGATAAAAATAAATAAATACATTTCTAGCTCATACATAGTTCAAGTAGTTTCTAGTTCTGTTGGGACTCTTAGATATACAGATATAGGTTAGCTACAAAAAACGCCTTCGCACATACAGAAACTTTTGCATAACAGAGCACAGGGATTCTGACATTGCACTGTGCATTTCTTCTTTCTGTTCCATCTTGATCCAAATTCAGTTTTGATGTTTTCATAGAAAAATTAACAATTTAAGGACTCAGTTAATATTGCGAGAAAAACACAGTGGTAACCTCTTTCATGCTTTTTCATCTCAGAGTAAGACTGAAACAAGAGCAACGGTTTGAGTAATTTGAAAGCATAGCTCCTTCAGGAATCATAATGTCAGTGGCCAACCCAATAATGTTGAACAAAATAATTATGAAATTAATTTTTCTTTGTACTTTCTGATCCCAATAAACAAGTTGAATCACTTTTTGTTTTTGTTGAAAAGATCAGTAATCAAAAAGAATCGTGTTTCTCCAAAGAGGGAAAAGATTAGCTTTAATTGCTAAAAATTGGTGGGTAAATACTTAAAAGTAAGGTAACTCACATGTGAAAAAGGACTGATACCTTACCTAAGGTAAGTATCCTGCATTTCTACTATAATCACAGGTATTGTATTATTGTCAACTTTTTAAAACAGATATTTTTATGAAATTGTTCCTATTAGATTGCCAATCTCACATTTTTTGTAGCTTCCTCTTTCTTATTGGCAAAGTGTGAATGATTGGATGACTTGGATTATTAAGATGTATAATCAGATGTGAATGATAAAGCTATTTATCTGCACTGCTCTTTCAGGAACACAATAAAGTTATTACTGAAATTTCAAATGAAACCTAAGCCTTACAAGCCTTTTTCTGATAACTACTCATCAGAAAACTATTTTGAAACTCCTCGATAAAATATTTAGCTAGGAAATATTTGCTGAAAAGACATTGATATCAAAAACAAGCATTTAGAACTTCTCTTGTTGTAGCACTGTGTGAATTTAGTAGAAAAAATTCTTCGGTTTGTGGTTGCTTACACTAGATGGCACTGATAAAGTATTGCCCGATTAACTAAATGTCTTAAAATACATTTATTTGGAATGCTTTCTTTCATTATTTAAAGAAGAAATTAAATAAGATAGCAACATTGTTTTGCCACAAATAAAATTAAAAGGGGAAATTACAGGAAGGAAGGGGAATAATTTAGAATTGTCCCAGCATATTTTGTAAACCTAGCAGTTTCTGATGATTGGCTTCCTCTGGCAGTTGCATAGACACACTACACATACTGTGAAAGACAGAGAATTCTTGCCCCAAATGGAAGAAGCCTAAATTTACAAAATTGTGAAAACTGTGGTTTGGGTGGGTCTTTTTTTTTGTTTGTTGGTTTGGTTGGTTGGTTGGTTTTCGTTTTGTTTTTCTTTTATTATGTTGTGTTGTTGGGGTTTTTGTTTGTTTGTTTGGCTTTGTTTGTTTGATTTTTGTTTTTGCTTTACCCTTTTTGATTAGGAAGGGATGGTATTTAGAAGAGAGATTTCTCTCCCAGTCTATTAGCTCAATCAAAGCAAAGCTTTTTTGCCATTCTGATTTTGACTGAGCAGGGCAGGGGCTTAATGCAAGACCCTCATGCAAGAAATGCGCATCTCATTTTGTGGTCTCTCCAAGAATATTCAGAAATGTTATCCAAGAATATGGATAACACCTCTGTAAGGTTTATCTCTGCCACTGTGGGGAGAGAGACAGGCTTTTCTGTATGCAATTACCAGAGAGGAAACCCAGCTGAGTACTCTGAGCTGCCCTGCAGCAGAGCTTTGTATCCTCAGGTAAAGCAGAAAGGGTCTAGAAAGACTAGTCTCACAAAACTAAAATTGGCCTCTGTGACTGCTCTCTAAAGTATACATTTTTGTATGTACTCAATCAATATACATCACAGTTACATTTTTATAAGATGATGTCCAAGAATCTGAAAGAGTACTGCTAAATGTGTGCATAAATGTAAGTCATTACCTGTTGCATGTAAGCTACATTATTTGCTAAGGACAACTAAATGCATTATTGAGTTTCTTGTAATAAAAAATGTTTTCTTTATAAACTAATATTTTATATAGTAACAGAGAATATGACATAATCTCTAATCTTTGAGGGTAGATAAGGTAATAACTTAGTATCTGAGGTCTGTTATTTCCCTATGCTTTTTTGTTCTCATTTTAGCATAAAAATGAGACATTTCAGAACAAGCAAGCAGTTATGCTATGGTTTATTTAATATGTTTTTTAAATTAAATAACAATAAAAACCCCAAAACAAAACAGCTGAGCTGTAGCTTCAGTAATTACATATTTAATTTTTTTTCTTAAAAGTACCGTACCAATTTTCTTTCTAATTCTACAGAACTCACTTTACACATACAGCAGCTGTCTTTAGACCAGCTTTACATGTAATAACAAGCAATTATATTTGAAATAGTGAAATGCATTGGCTAAATGTCTTTCTTGAAAGGATATGATCCAAATTCTCTAACACACTCCTTCAAGTCTTCACCCTGTCCCTTGTTCTTTTTTAGCTCTAAGCACTGGCTAACTGTAATTCTCATTGTTGAAGAATTTCTGAAGACATGAAAATATATATCATATATTGTTAAACAAAACAAAGATATTGTCATGATGCCATGATGCTTGTTTTAGCTCACACCACATCTCTGCTTATATAGTCCTTCTGGATACAAAACATTCTTTCAGGATATTTGGTAAAAGCCAAAAATAGCATTTCAAAGCCCTAATTTTTATCTCTTTGCCTTCTATATCTTAAGTAGATGCTTTAATATTATCTTGTCATATACACAAATCAGATTTATTCTTATGCTCAGCATTGCAATTGAGAAGGTTTGTACATGAGTTCAGAATAATTTCTTTTTCGGCTGTCAACATCTCGGCTCATTCACTACTTAAAATAAAATACATGTTACTACTCATTTCTCTACTGGAAAGTTATTGACAGCATCTTCTCTGGAAAGCACAGGGCAGCAATACAGAATTAAGTAAAGATAGATATATAGTCATAGAAAAAATCAGAAAAATCATCATATAGAATAGTCTCTCAGGGAGGTTAATTATTCTTTTTATTTCCTTTACAATGGACTTTAGCATTCATTCCATGTAATAGCCCAAGAAAACCATTACTATAGGCCAAACTGGAATAAATAAAATTAGTAGTTATTGTATATGGATGCTTAAAGTGTAAAAAAAAAACCTAAAAAAACCCAACCAACCTAAAACCAACCAACCAAAAAAAAAAAAAAGTTCAAATGCAAAGTATTTCAATACAGGCATCATTTGCAGATTCTAGACTCATTCATTTGTCCTGATACAATATTACAGGTCTGGCAAGACTCCAACATTATCAATTAGCTGATACACAGATAAGCTTCGTAAAATATTTTTGCAATTACAGACTTACATCATTACTATAATATAATCTGGGAAAAAATAAAGCCTTGTATTAAAAAAAAAGGTGTTTTAAAAATGTTAGTTTGTTGAAACTGACTTAAACTAAAAAGAAATAGAACCAGAGTTCTTTAGAATTTTGAAGAAAAAATTGCATCACACTGCAGGTTCTCTAATTATCTAATAAACTTAAGAGTTCAAAAATAGGTTCCGTTTCAGCTTCATACACTCAAACCTTATATCATATTTGCACTACTGCCTGCTTATCACATCAACAGGTTTATGATTTTGCCTTACAGTTCATAAATTGACTCAAGAATGAAAAAATGGCTCAGATTAAGATGCTCTCCTTGGTCCAATACCTTGAACTTCTCAGATGCCTTTGTACAGAGTACATAAACAAAGTTCTCAGACCTTCAAGAATTTCAGCTACTGTATCAGGAATTTGTCAGTAGCAGTAAAAAGAAAAGATAGCCATCAGGAAGTATTTTGCATGTTTTTTAGGAGCAAAAGCATGCTAATTTGGCCTGTCCTGTTTCTAGGATAACCGCAGAAGCATATATATGTTCCATCCAAGGAACTGGATACTTGGATACTTTATTGCCACTTCAGCCATATTTTCCAGTATGGCTGAAGTGTCAATAAAGAGAACAATAATAAAATAAAACCACAAGCAAGTAGTAAAATAAAACACATAATGAAATATTTAGCACAAATTTTACACAAGATCATATATTTTGATGTGGTTATATCAGCATGAATAGCAAATGCTTCAATAACTAATATGGATAGGGCAGCAAGGAGGGCACACAGCAAGCTTGTTACTTTTAAATTAAACAGAGAAAACTTTGGCATCTTCAGGGATGTACTTGGTAGAGTGGATGGGATAAAATCCTGGAAGGAACAGTGACCCAGGAAACTTAATTAATATTAAAAAATCACCTATTTCAGACTCAGGAGTGATGTATCCCAACAAAAAGGAAGTCAGGCAAAACCCCCAGGAAATATGCATGGGTGAACAAGTTCCTAGACAAACTCAGACAGAAAAAGAGAGCTTAAAGACAAGAGAGCAAGGACATGTAGCCTGGAAAAAATACAGAAAGATCTTCCAAGATGCTAGGGATCAGTCTAGGAAAAGTAAAGCACTGACAGAATTAAATCTGGCCAAGGTTTCGAAGGGCAACAAGAAAAGCTTCTTACAGGTACGTTGGTGATAAAAGGAAGACTAGAGAAAATGTGAGCCCTCTCTGGAAAAAAAAAAAAAAAAAAGAAGAGCTGGTTATGGTTTTGCAGGACATGGAGAAGGCTGAGGAACTCAATAACTTTTTTCCCTTGGTCTTCACCACCAAGTGCAGTAGCCACATTGACAAAGTTGCCAAAGGCAAAGGCTGGGACTGGGACAGTGAAGAGTGGTCTGCTGCAGAAGACTGAGTTTGAGAACACCTAATGAACTTGAGGGCAAACAAGTTGATGGAAATTGATGAGGGAACTGGTATATACAGTGACTAAGCCATTATCTGTTATATTTGACAAGATGTAGCAGTCTGAAGAAGGTCCCACTGACTAGAAAAGGAGAAAAATAAGCCCCATTTTCAGAAAGGGAAATATGAAGACCCAGGGAACAGGCCAGTCAGTCTCACTGCTGTCCCTGGCAAGATCATGGACAAGATCATCCTAGAAAATTATGCTGAGGTGCATGGAAAGCAAAGAAGTGACTGATGACAGCCAGTAAGTCTTCACTAAGTGCAAATTGTGCCTGAAAATTCTGCTGGCTTTCTATGATGAGGTTATAGTGATGGTGGAAAATGGAAAAACTATTAATGTCATCTACCTGGACTTGTGCAAAGTGTTTCATACTGTCCTATATGACATCATTGTCTCTAGAGTAGAGAATCATGTATTTGATGGATGGACCACTTGGTGGATAAGGAATTGGCTAAATCACTGCACTGAACTGGCTAAATCACTGCATTCAAAGATTTGTGGTCAATGACTCAATGTCCAAGTGGAGAACAGTGATAAGTGGCATTCCTCAGCAAATTCCTCCTGGTATTAGAGGCAGTACTTTTTAATATCTTTGGTGACATGGAGAGTGGGATTGAGTAAACCCTCAGCAAGTCTGTTGCCAGCACCAAGCTCTGTGGCACAGTTGATACACTGGAGAGAAGAGATGTCATCCAGAGGGGCTTTGATGCACTTGAGAGGTGGGCCCATGGAAACTTCATGAACTGCAATACAGCTAAGAGCAAGGTGCTGCACTTGAATGGGGGAAATCCCAAGCAAACTATGGGGTCAGATAAGAATAGATTGAAAGCATCCTGAGGAGGAGGACTTGGGGGTGTTGGTTGACAGCAAGCTCAAACATGAACTGCAAATATGCACTCACAGCCCAGAATGGCAGCCATGTCCTGGGCTGCATCCAAAGCAGTGTGACCAGCAGGGTGGGGAAGGGGATTCTGCCCCTCTGTCCCCTCTGGAGTGTTGCATCCAGGTATGGGACACTCAAAACAAGAATGATGTGGAGCTCTTGGACTCAGTCCAGAGAAGAACCATAGAGGTGATCACATGGCTGGAGCGTCTCTCCTTTGAAGTTGTTCAGCCTGCACAAAGAAGTGGAAATCTTATTGTGGACTTTCAGTATCCAAATGGGGCCTACAAGAAGGCTGAAGAAGGACTTTTCACAAGGGCCTGTAGTGATAGGTCGAGAAGGAATGGCTTCAAACTGAAGAAAACAGGTTTGTATTAGATACTAGAAAGTAATTCCTTACTTTAAGGGTGGTGAGGCATTGGAACAGGTTGCCTAGAGGAGCTATGGATGCTTCATCCCTGGAAGTGCTCAAGACATGGTTGGACAGGACTTGAAGTAGTTTAGTCTAGTGGATATACATTTTAATGTGTATAAATTATTTGCACATAAAATATTTAAACATAAAATAGTTTATCTCCTTTATATTCCATCTCAGACAGGCAGTTATTTTGAGATAAAGAATGGATAAGAATTCTGTAACTAGAGTTTTAACTTTAGCATAGCTCTGCTTGCATTTAGGCACAAGTGGTTAAAGAAATCCTGCATACCTAGAACACTAGTTTTGAGATTCTCAGAAGAGGAGCCAATAGCTTCAATTACTAAATTATGAATGAGAAAATGAATTGATTTTTCAAACTCTTAAGTGCTTAAGGAACTGCAGACATTTCTCAATACAGTGGGTAAACATAGAAATGTGCATTTTCAGATATCTCAGGAAAAGGATATATGTTTCAAAATATTGTGCTGCTCATTTCTTATTCTTGTGACTCAATAATTTTAGGAAATTTTACCTCAAAGATATACAATGTGGAATTAAAAAAGAAAACTAAAGAGAAATGGTATGTAAACACCGCATTTTATAGATAATTGAGAAAAAGGCAGAGGAGCTCTTTTAAATCATTAGTGTGTACTTAGAAAGAGGAAAACAAAAGCACTATCTAAAAATTTTTATTTTGGAAGACGGTTTAAAATACAGCTGTTGAATTAGCACTATATAAATGCAATAATATGCAATGAAATATTTAACTAACACAGATCCACTGAAAAAATTGTATGAATTTTATGTATAAGCACAATACTTATCCTGATGTTCATTTTTCCCCCTTTGAATAGGATAGCATAACTTTGACCCAATAGGAGAAAAAATTGGTGTAATGGGATTTAGTATACTTACTCTTTGAGCATTTTTTCAGTCCGCTATTGAACTAATTCTATCAATTTCCTTTTCTAACTTAAATTTTACTTTGATTAACAAAAACTGTGAATTAATAGTAGTTTTTGCTTTAGTTTAGGAATTGAAAAATTCAGTGAAGTTGAAAAATTTTAATGAAACTTGACATAGTATTGTGGACTGCTTAACTAACATTTTATAGCACATCTACTATGTTATTTTCATACCACTTTTGTGGACTTTGTTTTTATTTTGCATGCTGATAAACTTAAATTTTAAAGACCATGATATATGAAATATTTCATGGTATTTTAAAACACAAAGGTCACATGCCTTTTGCCTTAACTGAAGGTTATTTATCTTGGAATGAAAGACTACCAAATTACAGAGCTCATCCATTTAAATTGTTATTCAAAAACCGAGAATTGTTATTTACAACTGAGATTGAAACTGTGAGAAATGTCTTATGACTTTCAGGCAATAAAGGTGCAAATTGCTTACCCTAGCAGTACATGGAACAGAAAAGAAGGGGTTTAATTTTAGTAAGAATTATTTCAAAAAAATCCTTTGAAACTGGCAGCAAGGGGTAGCAGAAAACATCTTCCCCTCTATCAAAAAAAAACCCAGGAAAAAATCCCAAAATAAAAAGCAATAAAAATGTGTTCTTCACACTTTTTTATTCTTTATAACATATGCTAGTCCAAAACCATTTTAAATTTAATTTATTCATATGTTAAGTTTCAACAGACTATACTCATCATAGATGAGAAATCTCCTTTCATTTTGTTCTTACTGACACAGCAACAAAATAATCTCAACAAAACACCACATTACAGAAAGTTTGAGACACTGAACCCAGATTTTTACCAGTCCTTGGAGAACAGGCAAAAAGCCTGGAGTGAGACTGACATATAATTGTTAATAAAGAGTCAGCTTACTGAATACTCAAGGAAACCAGACATAAATTAATCTCTGTGCCCTGAGGAATGCACACAAAAGCCAGCAATGCAGGGCCACTAATTTTTGAACAAACATAGCCATTGGAAGAAGTTCTTGAGAACTGAAGGATAGCACATCCCCTTACCTTTAACAGGGGCAGGAAGGAGGATTCAGGGAACTACAGGTCCATCTGGCCTTACCTCATATGTGGCAAGATGGTAGTACAAATAATCCTGGGAACTCTTGCCAGATGCAAGTTATCTGCAGGTGATCAGGAGTAGCAAACCCAGATTCACCAAAGGGAAGTCATGCTTGGCATATCTGATAACCTTCTACAATCAAATCGCAAGTTTGTAGATGAGGGGAGAGGAGAAGATATTGTCTACCTTGAATTTAGTATATCTTCTGACACCTTCTGCCATAACTTCCTCATAGAAGAGAGGAAGTGGAACAGGCTGAATGAGAAGACTGTGAGATGGGCTGAGAGCTAGCTGTGTTAACAGGTGTAAACAACAAAATATAGGAGAGTAATGAGCACCATACCCCAGGGGTAAGTACTGGATTCAATCATGTTCAATTAATTTTTAATTATCAATTTCTTATTGTTCAATTTATTATTAATTATCTGGATTATAAGGCAAAGTGTACCCTTAAAATGTTTGATTATGATGCAGGGCTGGGAGGGGAAGATACCATGCCAGAGGGCTGTGCAGCCATCCAGACCCTGTAAGATTGGAGAAACAACCTGGTTGATAGCAACCTCATACAGTTAAATAGAAAGCAGTGCAAAGTTCTGGATCTTAGGAGGAATAGTGTTAGGCATACAGGATCCATGATAGGCATTATTCTTCTTTAAAAGTCCTTTACAGGAAAGGCTATAGGGGATCAAATTTAGATGTAGAAATAGCAATGTGTCCACAGGACCAAGAAGGCCATAGAACCTTTGCGGAACAATTAGGTGGAACATTGCAAGTGGGTCAGGGGAGGTGGTCTTTGCACTCTACTCAGCACTGGTGAGACTACACTTAGGGTATTCTGCCAACTTTTGATTTCCCCAGTCCAGCACAAGAAAGATACGTAGCTACCAGAGTGCATCCAACAAAGGGCCACAAAGACGACTTAGGGGCTCAGAAGGGATGAGAGAACTGGGTATGTTCAGCCTGGAGTAGAGAAGGTTTAGGATGATGTCTTTAATTTGTGCAAATATATGGTGTGCTGGTAAAAAGAAATTTGAGCCAGGTTGTTTTCAGTAGCAGCCAGCAGCACAACAGGAGACAATGGGCACAAACTGAAACATAGGTACTTCCATCTGAACACCAGGAGGCACTTTTTTGCTGTGAAAGTGGCTAAGCACTTGAACAGGTTGCTCAGAAGGGTTCTGAACTCTTCTTGAAGATACTCAGAAGCTATTTGAACACGATCATGGTAAACTTTCTGCAGGTAACTCTACTTTAGCAGGGAGGTTGAACAAGAGCCTTTTCTAACCTTCAACTATCCGTTTCTGTGATTCTCTTGCTTAGTGATTCTGTGAAACCCTGTGATTTTAATAATTACAATAAATTGATCATCAACATTTGTTACACATATGCCACGTGAACCTTGACCTATTTTCCCACATTTAAACTCAGTATATTGCTAAATAACTAACACAAGGGATAAAAATAACATGTTTCAATATCAAAATACACACTAGTTCTCCCAGTCACTGTGAATATAGAACCTAACTTACGCATAATAATGCTAAGCTAGGTCAGATTCACAGCATCTCACATCTGCTAAAGGGCTATATGAAATAAATGAGTCTATGGAAGGTTATTTCTCCCTGACATACTATTTTACCTTCTGGCAATACAGTTTTAGCTTCTGGCAATTGCCCTTTAGGGACACAGAATAGGTAAAAGTTAATAAAGCTGTACATGAGGTTGTAATTTGGAAGAGATACCTGGTATTTGTTGTTACTTCTATCCAATATCAGTAACTAATATAATGTTTATACTAGTGTGTAATTTTCTATGACTGCTTTCTTCTACTTTAAAATATTTGTGCAGGTTTCAGTCCTAACTGTTGAAATAATAAGTCATTAATGGTGACTGACAAGCAAGGGGTTTATAAATATAGGTTCCTGAGAATAAGGGAAATAAGTTTCAAATAGAAGCAATTGTCATTTTTTTCAGAAAAATGGGCTTTTGAACATAAGAAGAGGGAGGACAGGGTTAATTCAGTGATAAAATTAGAAACAGGCCAGTGAATAAAGAGGTTACTGATCTGAATCAGGAAAAAAAAGAAACAGCATTTGCCAAAATGCAAAATACAAAATCCTTTTTCTGCCACCTTTCAAATCTGCTTTTGATACACTGACCCCATATGAATCTTCAATTTATCTTGTTTTTACGTATCTCTAGTTACATGAAGAAACAAGGAATCTCAACACTTGATAGCAGATAAAACACTCTTTCAGTGTCAAGTTAATTAGAAGTTTTTGAAAAAAGGGACTACTGATTCTGGATAAAAGGTAGTAGAAACACGTAAAATAAGAACATACTTTCTTGCTGAAAATGTGGATAAGCAAAAATAAAAGCAGGAAAGGATACAGACTAAGAAAAAATTTTATCATTTTTATACCTCATGTTAGTATTTAATGTATTTTTACTGCATTTCAATGTATGCATGCAGAAATTGTTTTAAAAATGTATGAAATCATTTACTCCAGCTTTAAACTTAAAAAGCCCCCTTACTTTAACACAGTAAGTTATGTACTATTGGTGTAGATTAAAAAAAAGTTATATACCTCATTTAAATTTCAACATGCTGACCAAGAAATATACTTGTTCAGCTTAAATTATTAGAAAAAAAGGAAGTAGATTTCAAAATAGGAATTACTATCTTCCAGAATTCAGTCTTCCATATTAAAAAAAACCCAAAAAATTAACTGATTTAAAGTCTTGTGATAGACATAGTGTGTACTAATTAGATAAATGCTACAAAACAGGTCAAGAATTGCAGAGGACATTAACATCCATGATGGAAGTGGAAGGAGTTAAACTCAGAAGGATCTAAAATTTCAACTAACTAAAGGAGATTTTAATAAATAAACCCATTGAAAACTGGGGGATTTTATGTCAAAATCACAGAAACATTTAAAGATATTCTAAATACATCCAGTCATATTGAAACTGACATGTCTTATTTTTATTTTTCTAAAAGATCACTCATAGTTCTACAGTGATCACTCATTGATCACTCATCATTTTCAATTCTGAAATTCTGACAGATACTATAAAAGAAAAAGTAAGGAAATTAACAACTATGCTTTGGAAAAATGAGTTAAAGTTATTTTAGACTATTTTTGAACTCTCTCTCTCTCTCTTTCTCTGTGTAGTGTTTTTATTGTTCTGTTTAAGACCAGATGGGTTCTTTTTGTTTCAGCCTGAAAAAATAAAATTTTAAATAGATGACAAAATCAGAAAAACATTGTATGTATTCAAATTACTATAACAATATAAAGTGTTCAAGAACACAGCTTTGTACTGAAGGGCATCTGTATATATCTGAATTCTGCAAATATCTGTTTTTCCTTCTTGGCTTATTTGGGGTTTCCCATGATAAATGCTTACATTTTTGAGTTAAGTCAAAAAAAGAGGGAGATACAGAAATTATCTTTACAGAAACATGCAACTGTGGAAAAACCTCTTGGTACCAGAGTAGTGCACTATTGCAAACTCTCAAAAATACTATGAAAGTGGATCTTTGTACATAGTTTTCAGGAAAGAGCTCTGGCTCCTAATATACTTTACACCCTTATAGCAGGAATAAGGGATATTAATTGATTTTGATGGTATTATACAAGGTTCAATATCTCATAACATCACTTAAACTCAGAGACAGGGAGAAAAGCAAATTAGACATTTCATAATTATGGAAATTATTTCATACTCAGGGCTGAGTTGACCAAAATACTTCAAGTATCAACCAGATGTAAAAAAGAAAAGGAAAAATCTCAAACGAATACAAAAATCCTCTACCACTAGCATCAAAACTTTAACCTTTTACTAGACTCTTGACTATTTTGACAATCCTTTGAAAAAGACTCTTTGTGTTAAATATATATATATGGCCCACTAATTCTTCAAATAACAAGCAAAGTGCAAAATTCAAGAAAAGATTTTTCCAAAATGTTAGCAATACAAAAGATTTTATCAGGTCTTTGAGCAGTACTTTGATGCTTAAAATAAAGATTTTTGTGAGGTAGGAGAAATACAGTGTCTTTCAGGGTCTGTAGGTGAGAATACATTTTTGAAAGAGAAATGTTCAATCACCACTAAAAATTGGTTGTTTTCTGGATTCAATCCAGGATTTATACTGAATCACTTGTACACTGCACAAAGGAACTGTGGAAGTCTTCTACTACTAATAGAGCAATAAGGGCTTTAACTTTGAATTAATCTCAATTTTTGTGCAACCTCTAGAACGCTTCTGCACAAGTGTTTTATACCTAATTGTAAATTTTCTAAAATTTGTTTAACTACTGTTTGGGGAAACAGTAGATCGACTTACTTTCAATTTACTTTTTGGATCAAGAATAAGTCTAGGGAAGAGTGAAGTGAATACTAATTTTTTATATGCTATCAATTACAACAGTAAAAAGGAACTAGATTTTAAGAGCCCCAGCAGATTTCTTAACATAGTGTGCATGATCAAGCAAGTCCCATGAACAATTTGAAAGTCATATTATACAAAGGCCCTAGTGCCTTTTTCAAATTAAAAAAAAAAAAATCAATCTTACACTGTTTCTTTTGAGATCATTAAAAATGATTTGTTTTATTACATATTCATCCACTATACTTACCACATAATTCAGAAGCCTCACAGATATTTTAGCCCTGTCCTGACCACTGATAAGCATGTCACTTTGAAGAAATGGGAGTAAATTTATCTTTTCATCAGAATTTTCAATTTATTTCACAAACTATCTCAAAAGATTGCTTATTTTAATTAATTCAGGGCTATTCTATATGGATAATATAGAACTGTTTAGAATAAAGTCAGAAATGTGTAACTATATCCCAAAAAATGAGATGTGCAGATATTGGTTGGTATAAAAATAATAATCACATATTTTTACTAAGATTTATTAACAGATATAATTATTGCCTATTAAAAGCGTTGTACTTAGGAAAGAGTGACAACAAAGGCAGTTATAAAGAAGATACCCATTTATGGAATGCAATGATTATGCATTCTAATAATAAAAGTTCTACTCTTTCACCACAGAAACTCAAGTAAAGAGCTCTTACTGTGCTGTAATTCTGATTATATTACAAACAAATTAATACGTGGTTAAAGGTAGACATTTTTGTCTTTCAGAAGTATTAATTATGGATTGTGTGTAATCTCAACTTCAACAGATAATGTATTACATCAAATCTATATTGATAACCATAAAGGTTTATTTTGAGGTTCGTGTTCATATGTTCTCATAAACATGTAAAAAAGAACATGCATTACAAAAAAGTCATTCATGGAGAATATGCAAGCAAAGCCTTCAGATGAATTTCAGAATCTGTACTATTTCTTCTGGAAATGAATAATATAGCACATAAAATGTCAGAGCATCTGTAGCAATTAAAGAATGCTAAGGAAGTTGTCCTGGATCATTTCAATGATGTCTCTCATGTTAAAAATCTAGAAAATAATAAGCAAAAAAAATCAATAAACCAACAACACAAAAAACCCTGGAACCAACAACACAAAAACAACCCCAACAGATCAACCAACCAACCAATCAAGCAACCAACCAACCAACCAACTAACCAACCAACCAAAAAAAAAAAAAAAAAAAGACACAATTAAACCAAACCAAACCAAAAAATAAAAAAAATAAAATAAAATAAAATAAAAAAAAAACAGCCAAAAAACCCCTAGAGAAATTCCAGCTCATGTTTATCTGGACATGTATATTTTCAAGAGAAGAAAGAAAGGGGGAAAAAAAAGTAATTTATGCATGGGTAGAAACAGAAGTAAATTAAGAATTTATACTTTAGTGGAAGATATGGTGAGTATTGTAGCAATAGTCCAAAAACAGTTGTTCACTTAGAAGTTCATTACTACTTGATGATATTCTCCAAAACCAATAACATGGAAAAGCCTATAAACAAAGAGGGTAATGAAATAAAAAGAGCTTAAAAATGGATTATTTAAACTTTCAATGTTTGGAGTAAGATTAAGAGCTAAATAATTTTCCCTACTAAAACTAATATACTTTGTTTTTTTAATAACCTCTTTCAACTACAAGTCTTGGCATATCTCAGAAAGATAGATGTTAGATGTAAAGGCAGTCAATACAGTAATCTTTTGTGAAAAACAGCAGAATGTTGTGCACTGCACTATTTTATCCAAAATCATTGCTGTTTAACTCATTCTGTTAGGTGAGCTTGCTAATTTAGGGACCAGCACTGGTACTTTTAAACAACAAAATAATCAGTGTGGAAGCTCAGATACTTAAAGTGCCATTGGTCACACACCTACTGGCAATATTAGATGGGAGATTCAAAAGTTTTAATAATGAGGTAAATTCCTACATCAGTAGAACTACAAAATTCACAATAATTGCTATTTGTTTAATTCAGTAAATAAAGATTGGAACATTGTATAATATTCTAGGTAAATTTACAGAGCTTACCTCTCTAGGGAGGAAAAAAATAAACAAATATAAAGGAATGAAAATCTGCAAAACAATTAAATGCCTCTAATCCTCCTGAGCAGGCTGTTTTTTATTGCTCGTTCATTTTTCCAATTATTTTTTTCCTTAAACAAAACCTGTGGTGTTATATTTTAGTTAAATGGTATGCTCTGTCTCACCCTCGAAAATGTACGGTTTATTCCAAGCCTGTGATCCTCCCCTGCAGTATCCTGTGTCTGTAATCCCATTGGCCCAATCTGTTCCGCGCCCACTTTGAATCTCCCTGTTAAGTGTGCCGGGGGGACAGTACTCTCTCTCTCTTCGCCGGCTCTCCTGGCCGGTGCTCTCTTAGCCCCTCTCTCCCCCTCCCCTTTCCCCCCTCCCTCAGAAACCATGCTGCCTCCCGGGGGTAGGACCCCCAATAACCCCTCATCTAATGAGCACCCTCAGAACCCGTGTGCAGTCTCCTTGCCTGCCTGCTGCTACCAGAGAACTCACAGCCTTGGGGGACCCCCTGGGGACACCCCCGGGGGGTTCCCCCCTGAACGTGCCGCGACAAAAAGCGAAACCCGTATTGTCAAGGTCTAATGGAATGTAAAAGGGGAAAATTTTCTGCTTTCACAGGTTTTACCAAATAGCTTCAGTTTTCTGATTCCTGGTGCCTACTGTTAATGCAGGAGCACAGACTGACACATGTAAGTTTATTAGCATAAAATTCCCTCTTATTTACAAGTTTAGATGATGTAGTTCGTCAGCACTCTAACGATGCTTTGTACAGATAATCCACTTTGGAGAAAGGATGACAGGATTAGCAGTGCAGGAACTGGACAAACAATTCCCTGTAATTAACCCACTCTTGTCGTCGCTTTATTTTAGTGGAGCATGCTGTGGATCTGCAATGAATTTTTCTGTCTCTTTACTTAGTGTTGCTCACTTCTTCTATTTGAAGATAAGAAAAAAATCATTATGAGCATAAAGATTACTAAATTTCTGATTCTCTTTACAGAAAATGATGGAAATTAAGGAGTATAAATTTAATAATGTTTAAGTATCCATCTTTTCCAAGATGTAATATCTAAATTGCTTAGTAATGAAGCAACTCACTGGATTTCAGTAAGAATTTATTTTCTATAAAATTTATTTTCTATGAATCTTATCTGTTTATTATTTCAAAATAATCCTTTGTCTCTAATTTTTCCTCTATACCATGTCACAAGCAGAGAAAATTTCAAGATAGGCATAAAGCTGTCACACCTTAATGATTTAATATCCACTGCCTCCTAGGCTGTGCTTGGGCTTCCTAGCCCATAAAGGATAGGGAATAGTGAGAATGTGTTTTAGTATAGATTGCCAGAAAATTTCGAGGAAAAAAAAATAAGAGTTGCTAGGAATTACAAAGGCAGTGAAACTAGTAACATCTGCACTAAAAAAATAAACCTGAAAACAAAGATGTCAAAATATTCCAGCATTTGTAGTCTCTGTAAGTCTGAGATATTATGGAAATTGCTAGACTCTCTCACCTCAATATATGGATCTGGCATTACAGAAATTAAATTTGTGTCATGTATTTTCTTCTACTCCACCCTGGAAATCACTATTAACATCAATTTTAACTGTATGTACAGATCAGAGACCCCATGCTGCAGATACTAATATGTTCATGCACAAAGGGGAGGAGAAGGAAACCCTTATAATAATGTTAGGAGCTACTCATTACAAATTGGAAATTACAGACTAGATGTTTTTAATCTATTTTTCCACACTGGGTGTAAACTCAGAACAGCAGTACATTCACAGTAGAAAGGATGCAGATTATATAAAGCTATCACTTATTTTTCAACCAATGAATGCCCTTTCAGAAAAAGAATACAACCTCCAATACTTGGATATGTCCCTTAGTTCCAGATAATTCTTCCAGGGTTTTTTCGTAATGAGAGAGCAGAGTGTTTTTTTTTTCTAGTCATTCTTTTCCACCTTCACTTCTCTAATGCAACAGAGAAAGGGATATCCTAAAGTTCTCCTATGTATTGGTTGCTTAGTTTTTCTATTTTGTTTCTGCATAGCTATGCCTTTCCCTTCCTCTGTGTCATATACTTCTGCTTCAGATGTTCAGCCAACATCTTCCAATTTCTTATATCCTTTTTTTATTTCCTTATTTCCTTACCAAACACAGACAGACACCTACATCAATGAGGAAACTAAATTAACTTCCTCTCTATTTTCTTAGCAACAACAGAGGGTGGGGTATATGGTAAGGATGATCATGTGCTTGACTTCTGACTTAGTAAACATCCCCTTTTTGTCTTCTAGAGAAAAAAGTATTCACTTTCCTCTCATTCCATAACTACTCTGAGAATCAATCTTTCATAAATGTTTCTTTCCAAAACCTAAAACCTGCAAAAGGGTTGACAACAAACACAGAACACAGGCTTGGATTGAGCATAATGATACAGAACACAAATTGCTTTGGACTGACAGAAACGAAAAAAGCATTTTGTCCCTTCAAAGAATCAAAGTGTGTTATTTGTATATATTTGTAATGAAACAGAGGCTTTGTATCAAAAGCTGAAGAGAAGCAGCATTGTAATGATCTCTAGACATATGTGCTGTTCCTGAAATCATAATTTCAACTTGCTTTTACCCAGATCCAATGTCTCCTCAAGAATGTCATCAGAGGAAAGAACCAACGCTTTGTAAACACTTAAAATCCCCAAGAGTCTATGACAGGTATGTCTTGAGCTGACCCCCATCTGCTAAATACCTGGGCTATATTCATAGACCATATATCAATGGCTAGCCTGGCAGAGATCATATCCTTTGGTAAAGTCTCAGGATAAAATAGAATTACTGTGTAAGTATTCACAGTTCTTTGTACATGGCAGCAATTGGTCTTTGCAAATAAAGATGAGTTTATATGAGTTACTAACTTTGGCACATAAAGTCCTTTATTTTCCATATATCATTAAGGCCAACATCAAAGAGACTTTTCTCTATACTAACTCTGTTCTAATTATAGCTCCTATATTACAGCTCCTGTATTAAAGCTCCCATATAAGCAAACAAATTTGCCACAAGTTGCGTAGGAATATGCTAATGCAATGCACAGAAGGTACATGGAGTTCACTCTTTCCTTCTTGTGAAAATATTATGGTTGTAATGGAGTTGTTATTCCAGATAACTCTCAAGATGAAGAGAGTAATTATTCCTCAAAAACTCAAAGTTACTCTGCAACTATTATCTGGAAATATTACCTGGTCAGTAAAATTAAATATATGTATTGGGTTCTTTAATTAGTATTAATTACTTGCATCTAAATGTTACCAATACTTACATCCCCTTAATTTTTAAAATAACACATCTGTCCCATTTTAAAACGCCATTTACATCACGTAGATGTTCTGTATCCACTATTGTTGTTGGAGTTCTACATGTGACCTCCCTATTGTGTGAAGGAGATAGATTTAGTTTTAAAAATTACTTAACTGTGAGTTTCATTTACAATCACTGTCTACCACCCCAGGGTCAATAATAATTTTTATCAGTTCTATCCTATCTTTGGTAAATTAACTCCTTTCCAAAATTTTCTCATACAGAGGTTGTTCCATGAATGGAAGCATCTTGGTCTTTCTGAATTTGAGCCCCCTTCTGTTATACTCTGCCTTCTTGGAAACCACAGTTCTGTGCAGGTCTTAAGGTGCAAAGCAAGTGTAGGTTTGGAGTATAATATAAGATAATAAAATAGCATAAATATAATATAAAATAATATAAAATAATATAAATAATATAATATAATATAATATAATAAATATAATATAATGTAATATAATATAATTAATATAATATAATATAATATAATATAATATAATATAATATATAATTAATACATAATTAATATATAATGGGAGTTTTTTTTAAAATGCTTTGGAGGTTGCTTTTTTTTTTCTTTTCTGTTCAACTTTACACTTTATAAAGCTAACAAACCATTTTCATCTGTGTGGAGCCAGAGACCACAACCATCTATGAGAAAGCTTCATTGTACCTCTGCATATGGGGCAGATATTCTCTGCTATTCCTCTCTTTCTCTGTATGGTAAAAACCACAAAAATGAAGAACATTTCCCAAGAATTTAGCATATCTTGTTTGAATCATATCTTGCTGAGTAAGGAGTTCAGACTTCATGAAATGTAAATTCTAATCTACCATACTATCAGCACAGACAAAAAGCTGATTAAAAATTCATATTAAATGTTATATCTTTGGACTTCCAGATTGATGAAAGGATCACTTGAGGTGGTCTATATTACTGAATATTTCACTAGAAAGGTGAAAGAATGCACTCTGGAGTCTTCGCCATCTAGATGAAGGCACTTAGAAACTAAAAGTATACTTAAATACAATTGCCATGCAGTTCCTGAGCATGATATGTAACAATAAAGGGATATAATACATAAATCTTCAGCAAAAATGAAGTAGAAATAAACTATTTTAGAAAAGAAAACTTCTTATGCTGTTTATATACATATATATCCTGTATGTCCTATATGCTACAAAGAAGACATAATTGCCACAAATACAATACCTTCACTTTTTTGTGAATTCAAACTAATCTGAAGTACATAAAAACTAAGAATCTGCTGATAATGACTCAAAGTATAAAAACTTAATACTAGCTGAAAATACTGAAAATATATTTTGGTGATATATGATGAACTTACAGTTCGGTTTATCTACTTTAAATATAGAAGATCCCCTGTTTTTTTTTTTTTTTTTTTAAGATCCAAAAACCCAAAATTCTAAAGAACAGAACAAATTCAGAGACTCAGTGTCTTATGTAACTTAGGTGATAAAATACTGTCAAATTAGTATACTGGTTGAGGTCTTTTTAAAAGAATGTTGCCATCAATGATTCAGATCTTTATCTCCATGGTTTAAAACAGGCTGAGTTGCTTTTCTTTACTAGAATAGCATGTAAAGGTATTACTATTTTACAGAGAAGATGGTTTTTCATTTTATGCTAGAAAGCATACTTGTTATATGACTAAAAATCTTTGGCCATGCATACCTTAAAAAGGCAAAATGTAGTGAATTGCACTTGTATTGTTCCAGTAAAATCTAAAATAAGTGGAATAATAGAGTTACACAGTGAATTACTTTGCTCTATCTCCTTCTGTTTTACTTGGCTCCCCCTTCCCATTTTATCAGAACGACTTGAAAAAATCCCTGTTTCTTTCAACAGATATTATTTGTCTGTAAGTGGAAAAAAACACATTTTTTTCAGGTGTCATTCAGGATATGTGTAAAAAATGTATCAAAAGAGTATTCAAAATGCATACAGTTAATTTACATTAATAGGAATAAGGGTAAAGTATATTTTGGATGCAAACATGCTGAAGTTTCAAACCTTTTTCATCACTGTGCAAAAAAATAAAATAAATTTAAATTTATTTTTTATTTGATCCTCAAACTCATTGTTGAGAAAAAGGAATGGTTAATTAGAAACAGACAGTCCTCTAGCAATAATTATTATATAAATCAAAAATCTAAAAACTTTTTATTACTTAATCCATAAGAAGCTCATGTAACTGATCTCTGAAAGCACATTTTTTTTTGTCTAATCATGTGTGAATGTGTAAATATTTTGACAGAGAGTGGTTACTTCCAAAATTTCTGTAACTAAGCTCCTTGAGAAAATATAAAATTTATTAAAATTCTAAAAAAAGAAAACAACATATTTGAAATAGTATTTTTGCATTATTCTAGAACTTTAATAAAAATATTGTAGTTATAGAAAATTTAAATTACAGTCAATATAAATAAATGAAAAGAAAAATAATTGATCTCAACTAATTAAGTTTACAAATTGCAAACCTTTTCCCTTGCTTCCTTAATAGTGTATATGAAACGTTTTAATAGGAACCATATAGGATAAAACAGAATTGTTGGCCTGATAGCCCACAGTAAATATTGCATAAGAAAATGCCTACTTTAAAATTATTATTAGAAAGTTACACAGTCTGTACACACAAAGCATAATCTCTTTTATATGGAAATCCTGTCTAGTTTTTTTTTTGATCTGACAAAACAATGTGTGCAGAAAATTCTTTATATTGTAGTGTTTTTTCACATTGCCTATATCATGCTGGATGTTTGAAAGCCATAGTTAAAGCAGTGAAAATGTTGAGCATGACTGTATCAATCTCAAAGAAATTTGTAACTCTTTATGAAGCATGTGCTGCATTATACCTGCTTTTCTTCTAGATTTTTAGAGACAAATGTTTTCATCCCTGTGCCTCAGTAATTTTAAATTCCTTTTTTATTTATAAAGGACGATTTCCTTAGCATATTCTACATATCTAAATACATCTATTCTACATATCTAGAACAAGGGAAATTTTTTTCATTCTTCTAAAATGTAATAGGAAAGAACCAAATGAAATTATATAATTCAGAACATATATTTTGGGGAAAAAATTAAGAATGGCTGTGTCAGGACAGTGATTTACAAGTAGAGAACCAAGTTGGAGTCACCCTTCTGGACAAGTTCTAACAGCTTGGCCTATTCTATATAGATTATATTTGAAAATATATAGTAGAGGTCTTCCAAAGTTGCTGATGACTTTACAAAAAAAAAAAAAAAACAACTACAAAATAATTTCTAGCCACTTTTACTTAACCTTCCTTGACAGATGTTCTGTAGGACAAATAGTTTTTGCCATGCAGAAATAAATCAAGTTAAAACATTTATTTTCTTGCCAAATACTGCTATGCAGCATCACCAACTGATCTTGGCATGCTCATTTAGCTCAGGATAAAAACAAAGTGAAAGTATCAGAGGGACTGAGCCAGACATGAGGAGGAATTAGTCTTCATCAACCCAAAGATTTTTCCAATGACTGGTAAGGTGTCCTCCTGCTTTCAGCTTTGTTTATTTCCTAAATTGCAATTTTAGAAGTTGTTTTCAAAAATTATTTTTACAAAGGCTTTTCTACTTGAATGCTGGGTTTCACCTGAAGGTATCACAGAAACTGAATAAAATTCTTAAGAAATACAACTTTGCCCAGTAACAAGTTAGAATGATAGAAGTATGACCTCAATATAACTTCATTTTCTACGTCAATAATGTTAAAATTGGATAAACACAATAGCTGTAGGTATTCCTAAATAAATATAACACAAATTAGTAATGCTTAAGACAGTGCCAGCATTTATGAAACGTGATTAAAAAAATGAATACATGTAAGAACATATTGAAATACATATGCTTTTGTGAAACATGTGATGAAGACTACATTAAGAAACCTAAAAGATTTGTTCATATTCACTAGACAATAAAAGAATGCAGTCAAGATAAGGAAATTCTGATTAACTTGTTATAAAAAAAAGAATCTGTATGGATTTTCTTTGATCAATCTCTTTGGTATTTGGCTGCTCTGAGTCAATACCTTTCCAAGTTTTGACTTGAATTTAGATAAAAGAAAGAACAGTTTTGCATCAAATTTATTTTCAGACAATCCTTTATTAGTATTTATGCTTCATATAGACTGTTCTTGTTTCAGGATAATTTAGATATTATTTGAGAAGAGAAAAAAGAGAAAAAGGAAACAACAAAAAAGTGCCTAAAGAGTTAAGAGCAAAAAAAAAAAAAAAAAAAAAAGTCTTGTGTCTGCTGCTCTAGCAACCCTGAGAAAAGTTACTTCACCAGAGAATTCCTTATTCTAGATTAAGATATTCAAAAGAAAATATATCTATGATGTAAATTAGTGTGTTACTTGCAGTGGAAGTGATCTAAAGATTGTGTAAAACTTAGAGTAAGTGTAGTAGCTAAAACTGGACTGAACGTTTTAAGATAAAAATGCACACTCATCATCTGCCAATGTGCTATTATTCCGCCCCTACTAATTCTACTAAAATTCCTCCATTAAATAACAGAGAAAGTAAGGTCTTCATGCCACACACACACAAAACATCATAGACTTTTTGCTTCAAGTTAAGCTATGGTTTCTATCATAAAAGAGGTAAGGAAGAGAAGAGAATTGCTCACAGATTGTATTTCACAGATGAAATTAGTGACAAAGGTCAATTACTTACTGACATTTGTACAATTTCCAAATCAGGTGCACTTGCATTTTTTCAACTTTTCAGAAAGAGGCACTAAGATGCAATAATATAACTAAGAAACAGTAATGTGAACATGTTCTGTTTTCATTCTGGCACTAAAGTTGATCTTGTTATTATATCCCATAAAGTATATAAGGGATAATATGTCTGTGATAATCACCTTACAGATGCTGTGATAGCATAATGTTACTCACTACAGAGGGAATCACATCACGGGAGGCCTGTACCTCCTGCAAAATTAGAAGGCTGCCTGACTACCAAACATTGTTGCTGGTGCATTGTGAGGCAGAGGGGTTGTTTTAATGACTCAACAATACACAGAGATAAAAATGTTTTGTGAAAAATGGTCTACCTGCCCTGAAGACAGATATGTGGTATTGGCACAGAAACGACAGGAACTCCATATTACAAAACATACAAACTGCCTTTTGTCAAAGTTTCTTCATTTTTTTTTTCTTTCCCCTCTTTGTAATGTATATAACAACTGTGCCATAAAGGATTCCTCAGCATCTCAATGCTAGAATTTTGAGAAAGTTGTTTGGTATCAGAAATAGAACCATACAATAGCATATCATTTGATGTAAAAAAAAAAAAAAAAAAAAAACAACCAAAAAAAACCCCTAAAGTTTGCAGCAATCTTTTCTCAATAGCTTCCTAATATTTATCTACAGGTTGCACTGTATCAGACTACCCTTGTCTCCTGTATTTTTGAATAAATGCTGCTTTTTTTTTACCTGGGCATATAAGTCTAATTCATTGTTTTCCCACAGGGTTATATTAGCCAAACAGGAAACTGGGTCAGCTTAAAATAATTCTGTGTGGTGCTGTAGGGGTGGAGATTGTTTGACTTTTTTCACATAAGCAGAATTATGTTTCCTACTGAAACATATAATAAACTGATTTTATTTGTGTGCAGTGCAACTGTTCAAAGCACTCAGTCTTGTACTCGTCACTGACTCTGATGGTGTATAATATTTTTAGGCAGAATGGCAGGTAGAAAAGGAAATTAAAGTGGGTGCATATAGCTAACGTCATTTGTGGCAATGACTTAAACTGCTGATTATCTGTGACAACTGATTATTCCAGTTTGTTCCAATCACCACTGCTAAACTGTTAACTAGCATCCTGCCTATAGTATTTTCACATAGCAATTGTAAAGACACCAAATTTAATCTGATATTTCAGACACAAATTTTAGGGATACCACCAATGACATACTACTGGCAACTGGAAAATTGTGTAAACAAAAACTGAAATGGAAAATGTTATAGCTGATTATTATATCCCTGTGATATAATAAGATGCCAGTCTTATATGCCTGACCCCATCTTAATAACATCTAACTAAACATAAACATGAATAGCTTTAGATTACTATTGACTGTCTGAATATTTGTAATCAATTAATACTGTTCCAATACTTCAGAATAACTTTAGCTAAAATATTAACTGGAGGGAATTACACTTAATATAAAGCATTATTAGTGGTTACTATGAACTGTATTCCAGTTGTTCTTTTATGATTTTCATTAATTATTTAGAATCAAATTGTCCAAATAGAACTCACAAGTAGATTAATTGTAGATTAATTAAGATAACAGAAATGGTAGAAAATATGTTAATTACAAACAATTCATTTAATTGGAGTGTTCTTAAAATTTACTTTTTAGATGTAAAAAATGTAATTCCCGTCATGAAGGAGAAATCATGAGGTATAGAAAACATGTCTGTTTCCTCCTTCTTAAATGTTCTGTATATCATCAGAAAAAGAAATAAAAATCGAGTTTCTGCTTAAAGTATAACCAGACTACTTATGTTCTTTCTTTATATAGGTTTTTTAAATGGAACCACTATGAGTGAAGAGTCATTCATTGTATAAATTACAGAGTATCTGAAATTTAAGGTTAGTTATTAGAAGGAAAAGATTTTTAGAAACTTCTTAGTATAATTTTTAAGTTCAACAGAAGTGGTAAAAGGTGGTAGAATGGTAAAATATGTTCAAATAATTCTCACAGAAAGCATCCTTAAGGCTAATCACTTTTTTTATGTCTAAGACATTTGTAAGCCATCTGTTAAATGCAGAAGTAATAGCCTGCTTTTCCAGTTTGTAACAGCACTAACTTTTAAGATCTTAAATACAAAATGCTAGGGAAATCTCTCAAAATACTAAAACTAAATAAAATGCATAAAATATGAGTGCTTGTAACATAGCAGTATCCCTTGTGCTATACTACCCATAGTTTTAGTAGAAAACCTTCCATTCCATCATTTACTAAAGAAAATGGATAAATGAAAAATGAAATCTATAATACCCTGACTTTAACGGTTAAGACACATACAGTTCATAAGATGAGCCCAGCAGGAATAGCATACCTGTAAATATTTTCATGGAAATTTGGGGAATAAGAAAAATGAATCTGAACTAAGTTTAGCAAATACATTAAGTTATCACTGAAAGAAACAATAAGAAGTTAAACAGTGATTTACTCCTTTGGTCATGCAAAACTGGGTTCGAGAGCAGTAAGCAAAAACAACCCTTCCTCAGTTAAATTTCTCATTTCTTTCTCTTAGACGAAAAAAAAAAAAACCCAAACCAAAACCAAACAAAAAACTGACTCAGTCTTAGCATTTACATTTCAATTTCCACAGTCCCACAGGCTTTGGGAGCAGAAAATACAGCTTCTTACAGTGACTCTGAGGAAAAGGATTTAAGTGGCTCTTCCACTGTTGCATATACTTTCATCTTTAGAAGAAGGACAAAAGTGATCTTATGTAGGTACATAACATATATATCATCCTAATAATTATTCCATGACTGCACAGTGCGACTGTATCACAGTTCTGCTATCGAATAGCTGCAATTGGTTAAATTTTGCAGTCTAGAATAGGTAAAAAAAAAAAAAAAAAAAAAAAAAACACCCTTCATTTTATGCAATAGAGAAACATGTTCTTAGACTAAATGGGGCATCTATGATGGCATAAAAATCAGTCAAAAGAAAAAGCAGTATAAAGAAAAGCAAAGCACTTCATGATCTTATGATAGCTGAAATCTCATAGTTCTTTGTATCTGAGCTTGCACAATAATATTATTCCCCTTTTGAGATCTTGAATTCAGGGATGTACTTACCTGACTGCATGAGAAGATTGGAAGTGTTTTCCTCCTATATGTCTCCAATTATCTGCTTGAATTTGAAGACTTCTGCAATAAAGTGTCTGGCTTTTTCTGCCTCTCTTTCTCCAGCAGAATAATAGGAAGAAAAGTCAAGAGATCTGGATCCTGTTAAGTGTCATAACCTTTATGCAGGTTCTTTTAGAACTTGGCTGCTAAGCATCATTTTCAGGAGCAAAAATATGCACTGTTATCCAAATGAATTAGCTCTGTTGTGCTAGTTCTCACTTGGTTGTAGTGCAACCAGATGACAAGGTTTCAAATGTGTTAACTTGTGTGATAAAAAGCGTTGAAGAGAGTTTCAGTCCCAAATGAGCTAACAAAATAACTCTTGTTTTTTGCCAATATTTAGCCCAAATTATGGACTTTAACAATAGAAAAGTTTCCATATATTCATATCTATCTGAACAAGGACTTACAGTTCGAGTATATGCATGTATACTATTCTGGGAACATTTTCTGCAGGTATTCAAAATCAAATCAAATTGTTAATATATTTCTCAATTACAAAACACTGGTGAAGATTCTAGCTCCTACTAATATATGCTCACATCAGATTATAAAGGCCTATTTTGGCAAGCTAAATTCCCACTTTTCATCTTTTTTAAAATAAATAAGCATATCCCAGGGTTAGTTCATAAAGTGATGAGTGAAATGCAACATGTAATGAAGGAGAGACTTTACAACGTTGGAAATATTACCATAAACTGAAATCATAAATCCTTGTAATGTCTGTATATGCAAGATCTCAGCATCCATAAACAATCACAGAATCTGTTTTAAAATATGCTCAGAGAAGACATAACTAGGAAAAGCCTAAACCAGTTATATTGAAAGGTGAAACAATGACAAATAAATTACTAATCTGATCTGCTTTGTTTCAGACAAAACAGCTCTGACTATTCTCAAAGGAAAAAAAAATCTAATACTTATTGTTTTTAACAATATATTTAGGAGGCTGCTGATCTTGTCCTCCATAATTCAGTTAACAGCTCAAAGTTGTTTGCAAAAAAAAAAAACTAGTTGTCAAAGTTGCAAATACACATTAAGATTTAGTAAAAAAGCCCCCTATGAAAGAAATAAATGAGAGTTTTAATCTCAAATACCCTTTCATGTTGTTACTCAGGTCACAGGATTGCTTGAATGCATGATTAAAAAAGAGGTGGTTCATGGCTTGCTATTCATGGTATCTCCACTCACTAGGTAAGATAGGTACTAATTTTTCACTATTAAATTTTGAACAATCAGTTTGGATAAAAAGAAATAAATAAAGCATGCTCATTTTTTGAGTTAATTGTTGGAAAAGCCCCCAAACAAAAGAAAGATAATCAGTGGCCAGGCTTGTATTGTTTATCTAAATAAATGATTTCATGAAACCTATTTTTGTATGTTTATTTCCCAACAAGGTGCATCTGTTATTATCTCCATCTTAGAACCATGCCATAATATTATCTGGTGCTAATCCTACAACATTTGTCACAAATGGAATTTCTTGTCACATTTTTTATGATCATACAAGGAGAGAGGTGAGTAACAGGAAGCTGTGGAGTGACAGAACAGGAAGGACCCCTGATTGTTTCACGGGGCTCCCTCGTCCAGATGTACAGCTGTGCTTAGAGACAATCAGAGAAATTTCTGGAAGATCCAGCATTAGAAATCTTTCACCTGCTTATTCCATGACATCACAGAAACCCCTAGTAAGATAATGCTAGAGGAATCTAAATTTCAGCTGTACTTGGTGAAATTGGCATAACTTGAAAATTATTGGGAGACAGTGAGACTGGGAGAAAAGGAATGTGCAAGAATCTTGTATTCAAGGAATGAAAGAAACTCTTTAATGCTAGCAAAGTAATCACTTTCTCATTCTGTAAGGTCAGCTACGGCTATTAAACTACCTAAACAGTACCATTATAGTAATTAAGTGCTAAACATGCAAGACAACTGCCCCTTGAACACGGTCTGTTTCTCACCTTTATATATACCTTTCAGGTATATATATAAAGAATAATAAAATAAGGCAGTCCTTTATTAGAATACATAACTTCCACAAACCTTTTCCTCCTGTTGTCACCACAGTCATCTGACACAAATAATATAAAATTAAACTTTATTTCATGTCACTATTAATAAATTTAATGGGTTTACCTTTAATTACATAGATAAATGAGCCTTTTCCCCCTTTTTTATGGTACTGGCCACAGAAAGACAAATACATTAATCTAAACCAAAAGTAATTGTCTGAGATATCTTTCAGAGATAAAAATAGATTGTGGTGCATTACATTTCCATTAAAGACAGAATGGGAACAATGTGATATATTTTAAGTTCTGAATGTTTATAGCTGAGTTGAACTTGTGAGTTGCAACTGAGGAAAATATAACTGCTGAGGTTGTTTTGCAATGCAGAATTTTAAGATTAAATGAATCTTGATACATAATATTTAGTTTTCTTTTATTTTGCCAATAAGTGTAGGAGACAACACAGCATAGCTTGAGCAACTTCTTTTCTTCTATTGTAATATAGGAAAATTGAACAAAGAAATTCACTTATATGAGACACTGCCTATTGTTCTACCTTAATTTCATTGAGAAACATATATCATATACTTTAAATTGTCTGTGTACAGTTCATATAGTTTAAAATAAAATTAAAATAGCATACTTTTTCATAAGTACATAATAAATGTTCCCATTCTAAGCGAATTAATGAAAAAAATAAAAGGCGTTTAAAAATTCTTTTCCCAGTGCTTATGTCCACTGGAACCAGCTGTCTTCAATGCACTTGGACTCAGTTTTTAGCAGAAAATTCATAATTCAGCTACTGAATGATGTAAGGAGTGACTTTTTTCACTGATTTCATGAAGCAGTACAAACCAACTATAAAATAAGCAAGAATTAGGCCAACCTCTATTTATAGGCAGTTTTCTTTGTGAAGTTGCTTTTTACCCTTTCAGCAGCTCTTTCACACCATTCCAATTTCAGCTAAACAGCTAAAAATCTGTGATCTTTTTTCTTCAAGTTTATATATTTTATTCTTGTAACATTTGCAAGAATTAATTGCTGATGACATCCCTCCCATCTCTTAGAATAACAAAACTATCAAGAAAAATCTTTGAACTTACAGTCACTATATTGTTAGCAAGAAGAGGAATGAACAGACTTCCTCTCAGCACTAGTTAATGAAATATCCTTTTGTCTATAGCTTTATCTTTGAAAAACAGAAAACATTTTTTCATGTGACAGCTGTATAGCCATAGTTGCTAACTATTACATTTCAAACAAGAATTATGTTACCTCTGCATACCAGTCTCTGTGAAAGTTACCTTTCTTATGTTGACCAAACAATATATTACATTTTGTAAACAAACCAGACCTACATTATTTTTCAACAGAAATAAATATTGCTCTAATTCAATATGTTTGTAAAACAAAAAAAGAAAAAAAAATGCAACATTCATAGAACTCGAGACATAATAGATGCATATATGAAAAAGAAAAAGAAAAAAGGGGAAAAAATGAAGTTGACAAAAAAAATCTGCTGTAGAAAACCTGCAACAAGTTTTTACAGAGAGAATACAAAAAGTGCTCTCAAGAGATTGAATCTGTTTTAGATGAAATTCCAGCCATAAGTGATGTTTCCAGAACTGCAAATCAATGAAGAATGCAATCTGCAAATTTTAATAAGGGTAATGTAAAGGAGTTCTACATCCAGATTTCTTCAAGAGATCATGACACCTTATACCTGTTTTCTCCTCAGGTTGCTGAACTCCTTAATCAGAAACTGTAGATGGAAATATTCATGCTACAAATGTGATGCTGTGTTTTGACAGTGCTGAGGCACTAATTTGACAGACAAAAGATCAATAGTATAAATTTTACAAGGTAAGTAAAACCTGCAAAAAATTCTGAAAGGCAATCAGTATATGCATTAATATGAATGCTATGTCTATATTTGAAAAGATCTCAAGGTCAAAAGAAAGATGTTTAGGTAAATGAAAAATGAAATAATATAATTGTACCTTACAAACTCTCTAAAATAAAAGTTTACATATCATTTTTACTGCCTTGACTATTAGATGTCTTTAGACCCTAAGGCCAAAAACCAGTTTGATTATAAAAGGGCAAAACAGAGAAAGGTAATTTTGTCATAATAAACAGAGCAGTTGGTGGAAATTATGGTCAATTTTCCAGTCAGAGAGAAAAAAAAAAAGGAAAGAGGAAATATTAAGAAATTAGTGGAGAAAGAATACTGGCAAATTAGGCAAAGAAATCAACGTTCTCTTCCAATAATAATTTGAGTCTCTTGATTATCAATTGCATGCTTATGTATTCAATTTTAGAACCTAATGTGAAGCTCATACAGTCTTTGAAGACAGTAGTTGTATTGCTTCAGCTACATGCACCTTCACCATTCCTTTAAACACTGAAAACAATTTTTAAAATTTGATGAAGTCTTACGCCTATGTTTTAGAGCATCTTAGTAAATAACAAGGGAAATTTACATGTCACTGATAAAAGATATGTACGGTAAAAGTGCTTAAACCAACAACACGTGTAACACCAGTAACTACTGTGTAAGATCTTGAAGCATATATGTCCTCATTTCCAGGCTTTTGTGAAAATTCTTATATCATTATTTCTACATAAAATTCAAATCTCATCTTATGATACTCCAGCACTTCAAAACTTTACATGCCAATGAATAGACCTCTAGAAGTTAAAAAAAAAAACAAACCTAATGAGTATAAAAATATTTACTCTAATTTCTCGGTGTAATCTCCCTGTTTCTCAAAAAGACAAAACATTAATTTCTTCAAGACTTCATTGGAGATAGATACCTATAGACATTTTTTGAGAATATTTACTAAAAAATTCCTGTATCCAGACACTCAACAAATCAAGATGGTGATAAGAAGAAATATTTTCTAGATGCCTTGAAAAAACTCTCAGATTTTATTTTAGTGTCATGCTATTTCTTTTGGACAAAACTGTTGGATTTTCTCATCCCAAGTCAGGCATGCCACTGTCTGCCTAGGCTTACAGAGTTCTCTGCTGCAGATCAGATTATATTATATATTTTACAGGATCAAATGCTCTCAGATGTCACAGATGAACATTTAGTCAAAACAATTTTTTAGTATATACCAATAAAGGCAGAGTGATTTGAAATTTAAAAGAACACTCTTCCAACTACCATGCTCTAGTGGCACAGAATGCAATATAATCATAACATCAGAAAACATTTCTCCTTCAGGTTTTCAGTACTTCAAGTCACATGGAATATCAATGGATAAACTTATCCCTGCTTTCACCCTGTACATAATTCCTGCCACTGCAGGCAGTGAACTTCTACAACCTCTTGCCCCAAGAACTAGTCAGAGAGTATCAGTACATTTAAAGAGACTGGAAATCCATGAAAAAGAGGTCTGTTAATAGAATAACCAGAGGTATTCCTCTAACAATATTAATGAAATCCTGTGGCTGTTGTGAAGCTAGAAAGTGTATGGACTGCAAATATTTATCAGGTACTATCTGAGGCGCATCTCATTTTGCTATGTTCAGACATAGAGGTTGGTCAGATAAAGAGATGGGTCAGACATAATAGAAGCGTTGTTGTATTTATAAGACAAAATAAATATAAAAATCTCAAACCAAATATTTTATTGTGGTGATATCTCTTGCATTACTACAGAGCAGATGGTAAGTAACATCAGAATCCACTCTTATTCACACAAAGAATAAGCACAGGAGGGAGAGCTTGAGGAAGGGTAGAGAAAAGGGAGCATTTGTGAAAGTGGAGACATATCTATTTCTCTTCTCTTCAAGGTGGGACCTGACTGATCCAACATATTAGCTCTGCTGACCATTTTGCCATGCATATGTTTCTGAATGATTTTCTTTTTTTTTTTTTTTTTTTTTTTTGTAACCCTGGCCTGCCTTCCATGGTTGCAATTATAGGATCTAACAAAATAGATTTGACCTATTACATTTAAGTTTTTGTTTTGGACTAGAAGAGTTCTATGGATGTCTTACTTTGCTCTCAGTTTCAGCTAGGTGAAGTAATTACCATTATCCTAAAATTTAGCACTTCCCCATGAGACTATAAAAGGCATTGTTACGGCAGCCTATTGCTAAAGTTCAATACAGATGAAAGAATAAAAAGGTCAGCAAAAGGTCTTCAAAGATAATCTGGGTTTGCCCTTGCCCCCTTCTCCTACTGATTTACAGAGGAAAAGAAATATTCTGGAATGAAGTACTAAGCCAAAAGCTTTGAGAGTAAATTGCAAGTCTTTATAACTGTGATGATCTCTAGTAAGTGAATAAGTGAAATTTCTGTCTCTGTTTGAAAGTCAACTTTGGGTTAGAAAGAAACATACATAACAAACACCCACATATGTCCAGATCTTACTGTGGGATGTGAGCTCTAGGCACTGGTATTTAACAGAGCCACATTCCAAAGTTGCAGATAATTTCCATATGCTATTTTTGTTTTCTGACCTTTCATCTTTCTTTTTTTCTTTTTTAATTCCTTTTTTTTTTCTTTACTTCCTAACTGAATTAAGACAACCAACAAAGAGTTTTCCTCAGTTTTATGTAATGGAAAGTATTGCAATAAAATAATTGGTAATACATTTCACATTTAATGCTCCTCCAACTACTTTAACATAAAGTGCACAAAATAATTTTGTGCCATAAGAATGGCATTTGAATATAAAATAAATTTCCTGCAAAATCCATTTTTACTCTAAATTTCACAGCTTAGCTTGCCAAATTCAAATACCAGAAAATACAGAAAAGAGAAATGGATTTTTTAAATGAAATTTTCTATTAGAGAAAAATACTTTTTTCTTGCCTGAAGTTTTTATGTTCAGACATAACTAATGAATACTCACAAAGTCAAAAAATTCTTATAAACATTTAATTTCTTGAGGACCTAATGAAACAGTGCTAATTTGATTTACTGAGGTCACATGGACACAATTAAATTCATTTGTTCAAATCAAGGCCAGCAATTTTGTCAAAGCTAATGAATGACACCATTTTTGACATTTTACATGAATTACATGTCATAGCTCAGTTACTCTAAACTGCAGCTAAAAAGTAGGACACTGAGAAAAAATAGCATTAAAGGGGGAGTGGAGAGATGAAATTTCTTAAAGAGTGTTTCATTTAGCATGCACTTCTCTTTCCTTACCATAGTTGAAGGGTAAATCTGATGTAATCCCAACTGTAATTTAGACTTCACAAATAGACAAAATTTAGTTTCAGCTACTCAAAAGCCATACATATGCAACAAGCTTGGCTTTTATATTTTCATTGTACTGTCCTTTCATGACATTGTGCATTAAAAGGGCTGCAGCTGTCACAGGAAAACCAAGCTCCCTCAAACCTTGAAAAATAGATGAAAATGGCAGTGAAATTTCAAGAAAGTTCAGACAGAGAAATAACAAAATTTATTTTATTTTAACATGATTAATCAGCTAAATATTTTAATCAAGAAAAATGGTGTTTGAATACTTTGCCCTGTATTTTCTTTCAGTGAACATTTTATTCTGTGGTCAGAAAAAACAACAGAAAGATTTATTCAATGCTTACATCCTCTCACAACACAGATTTCTTCTCTACACATTATTTTCAAGCATCTTATCAAGTGTAGCATCCAAATGAAGATATTCCCTCATCGTCAATGAGTTGATTTTTCCTACCTCTAAGAGATTTTGCAAACTGAAAAATCTTGCAAATATTCAGCCTAAATTTTCATTTTGAATGCTTGATCACATTACTCATATAAAACATAATTGTTAAACACCCAATACTCTCACTCTTTAGTCACTGCATTTTGAAATGCTTGAAAAATTTGATTGCCTTCTTTCAGAAGTCTCACACCTAAATAAAAATAATTCTTAATCTTACCAGAAATTATTTTTCTTTTTTCCTTAATACTTTGTCACTACATTAATTTCCTCTTATTTTTTGACACAATTCTATGTTGCTTTAGATAAAAATTAATTTAAAAAATCAAACCCCTGACAAAAGATACCCTCTTTTAGGGCCCTCTCTGATTTGAGAAAGAGTTCTTTATGTTGTTTTCCACACTTCTCATTTTACCTTTTCCCCCACTTATTTTAGTAACATAATTTTTAAAGTGTAGTAGTGTAACCTGTCTTGAACCATACACATAGCTTTCTATACACAGACCTGCCTAAGACATGTAGTAAATTTGTAGCTTCTAAGGTATTTTGAAATATATTTTCCTAGTCATTACATCAAAATTTGAAAAAAAAAATTCCAGAAATATAGAGATGATGTCTTTATTAATTATTAGATCACTTTTTAATATTTTTTCCCCTAGCAATTATTTTATTGCCCTTTATATGATATAAATAATTCCTGGTTAAGTATTTCCTGTTGACTTGCCTCAGTCTTTGACAAAATGACTGAGACAAACATAAAATTAGATAAACAGAAAAATTAAAAAATTAAATCTGTGGAGATAACTGACTTTCCTTCTTTGCATAGGAAAACAAAAAAACAAACCTAAATCTGCAATTTTCACATATTGAGAAATAACAACAGTTCTGAAAAATCTACACTGAAAATTCAGAACATACACTGTTGTAAAGACATAATTTATTTCAGAAATCTCCACGTAGGAGCTGTTAATAAGGAATTCCATAAGGCAATAGAAAGAAGTTAGAAAACTAGCTGTTCTGCTTCTAACACAAAAAATTCCAGATGAGTTTCTTATCCAGTAATGTAAGAAGTTCAGAGAACAGGAAACTCATAAATGAAAACTAGCAAATGCATGAAAATTTTTAACTGTATGTGTCGGAACTCAGAATGTCCCTTGGACACTCTTGGAGGTTCCGGGCCTAGGTCAGAAGTATTTGAGGCCCTGGAATGCAGCCACAGACGCCTGTGGCTTTGAACCTGATCCATGGAACAATTTACCAACCTTGCAGGAAGAACAAGAAATCACAAAAGTTTAGATATTATAGTAGAAGTAGTCACAAAGTGAGAGGAAGAATTTTTGAGTGCTGTACAGGGCGGTTTTAGGCCTTGTACAGAGGGGTCTGAGTTTTGTACATGGGGGTCAGAAGTTCTAAGATGGAGGGACTTGGGTGTGCCCTGTCCTCTTTCCTTCTTCTTCCTAACCTCCATGTTCTTGGTGATGTTGGCATTCACAGACTGGTTTAGAGTAGAAAGTCACTGTTCAATATAGGTGATGGGCATTGGGGAAAAACTGTAAACATCTAATACGTAATATATGATATAAAAGAGGGCACCAGCCCCCTGGGCGTCGGAGTGTGCCCTTGCCTGACTGCTGAACGGACCGGAGCAGCTCAGGGAGAAATCTTTTAGATAACATACAATAAACTACCTTGAGACCGGACGGCTGAAGACTACTGAGTCTTTCTTTGGAGACACGGGTTGGAGGAGAGACTTTTCCACCTTTACGGGCTCACCCCAGCCTGGGGTGAGTTCCGAGATGTATGGATGTGCTTGTGGGATAATAAAGACACCTTTGATTGTGACAGAGAAAAATCATAGGGATTCATGAATTAATCTCCCATCTGTAACTAACTACAAATGAAAGACATTAGAGTGATAACCAATCATAAATGTTTCCCTACCCTGCCAAATCACTCTGAGTTAAATTAATAACACCTTAGACTAAAGTCTATTTTCAAGAAATCAATAAAAACACCCAGACCCAGCCCCAAAAAATCCTTTAACCCCCACACAAAAAAAAAAAAAAAACAAAAAAAACACAACAGCAAAAAAATAAAAAAGCCCAGCTCAAAGAAACATAGGGAACAACTGATGTAAAATAAAACACACAACAGTTGTCTAATGTAAAAGCAATCAAAGTGACCATTTCATAGTTACATTTTTCTTTTTCCTAACTTTAGTTCCTTTGTTATATCTGGCCTTAATGTGGGTAATGGGATCATGACTATATTTCTGTAGTTTTATTCTCTCCTTTCATCACCCCCAATCCCAAACCTAACAGAAAAAAAACTTAAATGACTGAAAATACAAGAATACCAAGTGTTAAAATTACATCTTAATGATAAATTAATAGTAGTAAAATACCTCAAGAACACACAATTTCTAGAAGGCTGTTAAATCTCTCCTCTTCCTCATGTTGCACATAGTATTAGATTTCACACTTTTCCAAATGCTACTTATGATTGGGAGGATTTCCTGTCCTCATGGTTAAGCATATCATTTTTTCTCAAATATTTTCCATTGCATCTTCTATCCTTATGGTTAAGCATGGCATAATGATAGAAGATGCAATGGAAAACATTTAAGAAAAGAAAAATCTTTCTCAGGTAAAAAAATGTTAAATCCAAAATTGCATGGTGTCACATTCTTCCTGAATTATCTACCCAGACAACAGTCACTTAAACTGTTGTATTCTTCCATTCTTTATAGTATTTTCCTTGTAAACCTGGAATTATTTGCAAATTGGAACATTTTTAAAATCATGAAACCTGAGCTCACAAACATAAGAAGATCTAAGTAGAAAATATATAATAAGGAAGCAGATTAATCTCCTGAGAGGACTCAAATATATCACACTAGATACCAAACAAAAAAAAATAAGATGATGGTGAACAAATCTCTCATTCCAACACCACTCTTTGAGTTTTATAACTCTAATAATACTCATGACCGTTTGTGATCTATCACATTGTTTGCTATTCAATAGCTTTTTTATTTCATTTTTAATTCATATCACTTCAGCAATATTGTATCACAAGTGACAAGTATGATTGAGTGTACACTAAGATTAAAATCAGATTTTGCCTTATGAATTGTACAATTGAGTACTTTGAAGCTCACAAAGGTTGATGCTGAAGCACATATTACTTAGCAAAGAAATTTATTTGCCATATACATTTTGATGAAGCCTAACAGCAGATAGTGTGTTTGCAGAATTTCTTTGTATTATGTAGTTGTTGAGAAATAATGAAAAAAAAACAGATACCTTTGTAAATTAATTAAAATTGCATGCAAGTTCAAATTATCCCTTAGTCTAGAATAACTTTTTTGTTTTGGTTTGGTTTTTTGGGATTTTTTTGTTTTTTGGGGGATCTTTTGTACTGCAAAACTGTATGCATCTTTACAGCTGTACAGGCTCAAATTTTTAGTAGAAAATCAAAGTAAATTAGGAATGAATCTTCAGTGAATGTCTCCCTCGTGAATAATAGAATAATTGAAATTAAAACTTGCTATATGCCCATATAATAATAAACAGGTGGACATACACAGAATATGATTTTTCAGTTCTAGAAGTTTCCTAGGGAAGTGAGATTAGCAATATCTAAGCAGAGAAAATAAGAAGCTATAGAAAAAGAAACCTGAATTAAAATTTACAGAAACAGTGGATAAGCCTGCAAAGCAGCTGCTTTTTTGTGTCACTTCAGTTCCCTGCAATAAATATTGTCATGGATGACTGCATGGCCCATCAGTGAAGATATCTAGACTGGCACTGAAAAATTTCACCTGCTTTTCAGTTCCCTGTGTTCAGCATACTGTGTTCCCTCCCTGCCTAGCTCAATGCCCTAGTAAGTAGTATCCTGTTGGAAAACTCTGCTGTGAAGCCAATTTTACCCTTGCCAATAAGAATTATGAACACTACTCTGCTTTTCAGGGGAAGGTACAGAGGGACACAGGGATCAAACTGAGAATTATTAACAGGAGGTACCTAGTAAGAGTAAAAAAAAAACACACCTTGAAGAAACAGAGACATGCAAATGAAGTGAGCAAGGAGACTAAACAAAAAGAGTCATAAAAATAACTGAAATTTCTCTTGAATGATCTTCCAAACACACTGCCTTGGTATCTCCAAGTCTAAGGTAGAACTTTTACCTCTGCTATGGAAGGAATATTTTCAATTATTTTGTGGAAATTCTTCTGTGAATCATATTAGTGACACCTTTTACATAGAGTGTCAGTTATTAAGACAGTGTCATTGACTGCTCTACATTTAATTAAATTGATTTCTTTTTTGTTTTATTTTTGTTTCTAACATTCATTGTCCTAGAAATCAATGGCTTTGGGATGCAACATATCTGAATGCATAGTCATCCATCTGTATAAGCTAATTACATGATTCAAATTACTGACAACTTCCTTTAATTTACTGTACAAACATGACTACCCAAACTGTTAATTTGCATTATTAAACATGAATTTAATGCCACAGAAGTAGCCCAGAGATTTTTCCTTAAGAAAGTTCTGAATAAAATTAGAAAAGACCCTTAAAAAGTAATAATGGCCTTGCAAGTACTTCAGGGTAAAGATGACCATGGAAGATAATGAATTCCTTGCACAAATAATTCCACCTCCTGAGAACTTAAACATACTTGCTGTGAAGGTAACTATCTGATTTACAGTCAGACTGTCACAATATTTGCAGATTTCATTTTTAACTCCATTGCTTTCTACCACACCATAGATCTCCTTGGACATATCAGGACATTAATCATTCCGTTAGATAATCCTTCTGTGGTAGTTTTATGCAGCTCCATGTTTATATGACTGTATTTTCATAAAATCTGACTAGATTTATTGAGAAAACATGTAACATACAAACATAAGATCAAATGACAACCGTCTCAAACAAGCAATGGAGTATGTTCATATTCTGCTGATCGTCTTTAGTATTTCATGGAAATATCACACTGTGAAATTTTTTTTTTTTATTAGTTTCTGAATTTATATTCCTGTGATAAATATTTAATACCTTTCTAATCCACAACAGTGGCAAGTATTTTCTTGAACTGAAGTAGCATAGTAGATGCCAGTTTAAACTGTCACAATATATATTTCCATCATTTCTCCAAATCAATTATCTTTTTAGCTCTAATGAATATGTCACCCATGTAGATACAGAAGCAAAATACTCTATTTTTTTTCAACATAAAAAAGAAATCTTAGGGCTACTGATGCAGCATATTTTTTTTGGTAAAATAATACTACCTACCAAAACCAGTATTTCTACTGTGAATTAACATATAGAGATTCTCTTTAATTTTACTCCCCTTTATGCTGACTGAAATATCCTTCAATATTCTCTTTTAATGTCCCTCTGAACATATTTAGTCTGAACACTACAAGATGTGTGTTATCATGCATGGGAAACCTTGGGTTTGCACACGCTTTCTCTAAAGGAATCCATATATCCTTACTTGGATTGTTTGAGGGAAAAAAATAACCTATACCAAATCTATTTGGGTTTCAGGTGAAATTATAAAGGTATTTCAAATTTTTATATGTGAAGAACATTCAAACAGCTTGAAGATAAAAACACTTCTTAGTTTCTTATAAAACGTATCATATACCACATAATCATCAGTATTATTCATTACAAATCAATTAATTGGGTAATATTAATTTTCAGAGAAATAAAAAGTTGAAACAGATCATGCTTAAAATACCATTTGCAGGTCCACTGATGCTGTTAAAATAGTTCTATTTGAGATAGAAATACACTTACAATTTCAGTGAGACAGGTATAGAATTGCACTTAGAAAGGAGGTTTGCTATATCAAGGAATCAGATATTTTTGGCAAAGTTAAGGTCTTTGAATATCAAGAAAGGAGAAAAAAAATATCAGAGAAAGAAACTGCAGTGAAGTTGAACATTATGCAATCACTATGTATGAAAACCTGAATCAGTAAAGTGTGCTTTGGTGGCACTCAAACATTCATAAATTATCATGCCATTCCTGCCAATATGACAGGATTTACATCACATATTTGTAGCACTCTACTGTCTTCAGTTCCATGTACTGATCTTCTAGCCTTGTCCTCTTCCTGTCTCCCATTCCTCTAGACTAACTCCTTACATCTCAGTTATACAAACACCTCTTTAGTTGTAAACCAATTCTTGCCTTTTCCTTCATTAACTGGGTGAATGAAAAGGGGATAAGCAACAAAGAGGATTCCCAGATTGTCCTTACAACTCCTACAGAAGATTTTGCCTTGGATCAGGTTTGGTGGGTGGAGTACACTTTACTCTTTGAGGTTACAGTTACGAGTAGGAAGAAGGTTTCAGGCAAGTGGTAATTTCATTGTCCATTCTCAAAGGTATATAAAAAAATGCATGCTGCCATTACTATATGGATTTTAAAGTATGAAATCATTATCAGTATTCAGCAGAACAGCTATCTGAACATGTTAGAATCAGAAAAATTCCAAAGTATTGTGGAAGGAATGTTGGGAAGGTTGATTTAAATTCAGGAATGATTTTGAAAGGCAGTGGTGGGGGAAACTCTATTTCTACCTTCGCTGACACCATACAATATACTGCATACTGCATAATGCAGATGGGAAAGACTACCAGCTTCCAAGCTTGCTGAGGCAGAAATATAGCCTGGAAGCAATTTTCTTGAAAGGGTTACAAAGCTTAGCATAACTGTGAATAGAGTAAGTAAGGATATAATAAGTTTATAAGTTTGGTAAGGTAGACCTGAAGAGATAATTTGTTCTAAAGTTGAAACAACTTTGAATAAGTAATTTCCCTGGTGTGTCCAGGTAACTGTCAATAAGAAAGTTGCTGAATGTGAGTATCAATAAAAAAAAAAGTGCTTCAAATCACATGCTTTCCTTCCTGATACCTACCTGGTACCTTTCCAACACCTATGCTGTCACTGGAGGGCAGGTAAATTTTGTTACATTTAGTGACTCTTTCATGTGTTGTGAAACAGGAATAGCAACATTTCTTCTCTAAGGGACACAGGTCATTAGTAGCTTCAAAGTATAGTGATATCTTCTAATAGAATGTAGCATGGCAATATAAAGTGCTGTTATAATGTGAAATCACATTGCAGTCTTTACTCTTAAGAACACTTTTATATGTGTACTTTAGACAATTTTTGAAAACTGGTCCATTGTGTCTACCAGTGAACTGCTTTTTATGATTCAACAAAACTGGCAAAGCAAAATCTAACTAGGTTTAATTAGTCACAAAATGCAGTTATGAAACTGCACTCAAATACTTGATGCAACTTCGTCATAGCTCCCAAGTACTTTATTCAATTCCTGCTCCATTGCTATTTTCCAACAGAGCTTTACATGTCACAGACACAATTACCAGTTTTTACGGTCATGTAGAATAATTGATTCTGTGGGAGTAAATATTTGCCATGTACTTATATGAGTCACTATTTTGAGGAAAAGGGGTGTCAATTCTGCAACAAAATTTGGTGCCTCATCTTCCCAACAACAATCACATTTGTTTTCTCAGTAAAATGCAAGGGAAGAGAAAAAATTTTGGTTACAAAACCCCAAATGAATCCAAACTGTAAAAGCTACATGTGTAACCCACAATATAAATATATCATGAAGAGTAATAAAATGTTTTTTTCAAAGCAAGCTATTCTAAAAATGCTTTAACCTAAATAAAGTAAAAGATCATTGTGCAATTTGGATGCAAGGGCATCTTCATAATTAATTTCCAAAATGAAGGTGTAATTAAAAGTTCATGTGTCTTTCTCATATTGGGAACAGAGCTTTTCTATTTAAAGGCTAGCAGGAAACAGTTACTGAAATTTTCAGGTCATAGTTATTTAACTACCTGAAACCCCTGTGCAGGTGAGCACAGTAATAATTAAAACCTTCAGCCCAATTTATGATTGAATTGAAGCCAACATTGTCATTGGAATGACTTATGCCCACACATTACCTGAGTTAATATATAGTTGAGAGCTGTGGTCTGACTTAGACTGTTCATAGATGAAGGTATAACAGTCATTTGGCACAGCAAACGGTATTTCCCAGATGGTTCATCCCAAACTGGTGCATCAACTTTTCTCCAAATATTTCACAATTCAGTGTCTGGGAAGCAGTGCACTGCACATTGCTAACTCCATTTCATCCTTGTTTCTTCCAAATATTCAAAATATTTCTGAGACAGTATTAAGTTCATCGCCCAAATCATCCCTGAGCCCACTGAAGCAAGTAAAAGAAAAAACATGATAAAACACTACTGGCAAACCCCTGTGTTGCAAATAATTATTTCTGTAGCCAAGAGGTATCTACGTTCATTCAAGTTTATTTAGTCTTGTAGAAGGATTACTCAATAACCTCCTGACTAATTTACCTGACCCTATAAAATAGACATATAGGAAACATTTGAATCCCTGATTTTGCATTATTGTTCAACAGGACGCAAAATATGAGCATTTTCAAATAGGCCTGTTTAAAAATTGCATCAAAAACCTCAATTTTCTACCTCAACAAAAAAACAAAACCAAACAACAATCAAAAAACCCCAAACAGGTATGGAATCAACAACAATAAAAGTTGTCTAGTTGTCTTCTTCAGGATACATATTTCTCCATCACTTTTTTCTAAAGGTTTGGTTTCAGCTATTTTATTGCTTCACTCTGGCAATTTGGAAATTATTTAATCTTTAAATAATTTTTTTCTGTCAAGTGCTTATACTGTTTTCTGCATTATAGTATTTATCTAAAACCTTTTAAGATTGTACACAATTTATAGTCAACTTCTTAATGAAAATGACAGCAAACATTCCAAACAGAGTAACAGAGGACTACAGTTAGTGCCATTTAATATGACAAGCCTCATGTTTCCTTCAGATGTTTGTCGATGCTCTGCAAATCATAAATAAAGAATTTTATGAAGTTCTAAGCTGAAGAATTGCAGTTTTAAAGAGCTGAATTTTCTGAAGGATATTGAATGTGATCACCACCTGATGCAGTATTTTCACCTTCAGAGTTACTGTGATAATGATGTAACTTCACAGAATGCAGGCTCATTTCAGCTTTGTCCAGTATTGAGACCCCACCTTGGCTTATAAATCTTATAAATTTTTACTCCCATATAAAGCAATCAATAAAAATCACAGAATATTCCTATTAAATTTCATAGTGTTCTACATTCTGATATAGTGTGTATTGATTTAGTGTGTAAAATTAATCTCTGATAAAGTAAAAACAAAACAAAAAAAGGAAGTAAAAATGTACTAGTACATAAGGCAAACCCTCCCATTTTGGAAATATTTATTCCATTGTGTTTATTCTAGCAATGGAATTTTCGTTCCAGTGCTTTGCTTGCTGTGTAACAGCTTTTTTAGCACATGATCATTTATAGTCCGGGAAGCAGTTTCTGGCACATAATTAAAGTCCAGGTCAGCAAAAACATAACATTTAACATGACACTTAAAGACATGTTTGAGCGGTGGGCTCTGTAGTGTTGAGTTACTAGTAGGACTCAGTAGGTTTTAACAGAATGATTCTAAGGTTCTACTGCTTGATGCTTCTAACAGATCAATGCCATCTTAATGCATTTTTATGTATATGAAATGTATATAGATTATTCTTAGAAATGTCTTAGAGAAATTTAGGAAGGTTTAATATTAATTTTGTTCCTTTTTAGTAAAGTGTGCTTATTTCCTCAACAAATTTTACGCAATTTCTCCTGGAATACTAAGAAAGGAAGAAATATGAAAAGCTTACTTAATGTATGTTTTTTTCCTAAAGCTTTCCAAGATTCAAAGATTATGTAAATAAGAGTTATATGGCACTAGGGTGGGGTAACATGTAATTATTTTTAATATAGATCATTAAGTCTCTCTTACTACTGCTGAATTCAACAGTATTAACTACTAAAAAATTCCACCTTAACTAACTCCGGACACTGAAAAAATCCTAGTCTCTATCTATGGCCTTACTTTGTAATTTATCAGTCACTCTCCCAGCTATTTTCCCTTCTAGAAACTCCTGGATTAAGGATCTCCATTACAAGCATCTAGATTTGTACTAACAAAATCTGGTAAAGCAATTGCATAAATCTTTCCATAGGCCTCGAGTCCACAGAGTCACCATCAGACAAGAAATTCAATGCACCAAGTAGAATCATTCACACTGCCTGACTTCTATAAAAAGAGATATGATAAAAAGGCCAGACATTTTAGCTTTGTGAACTGGAATGCACAGCTCATTTCCAAAGGAGTGTACAGTTTACAGTTAAAAATAAAACACTAGTGTATATATGAAGGCAGTACTTTTTAACACCACCACTACCTATAAAAATTCTGTATTTGAAGTACATCCATTTTGCAACTCCAATACTGTGAGAACTAATTACATGTAAAACCTATCTTTCAAAGCAACACTGGAAACTATGTCAAAGTTCCAAGCACAATAGCCAGAAATATGGAGTTCTAAATTCTAAAATCAAAAACTATTTTTAAAAAAGTAATCCAATTATCCATAAATAGAATACCTTCAGAGTTAAAACTTAAATTTTAAAAAGGCAAGAGGAAAGTAATCCAAGATGAGTATATTTTTCCATCTTCAAATTACTCCATCAAAATGTCCCCTTTAAAATATAGCACAATGCTCTGAATGCCTTCTCACTTGGGCTTAACTTGAAAATCCTGAGCAGCAGCAGGTGACTGTCCACCTAAAACGTGTCAACAAAGCCACGACTGAAATAAAGAATAAAAATTACTCTGTTTAGTTAGTTTGAAAGTCTAAAAATAGTACACACTCCTCTCAATACTATATACAAATTTGAGAACATAACAGAAATCTGAGAGGAATTTCATACATAAGTGATATTTTGAACTTCCCTTTTAGTAACAGTCATGTCAATTCATATGTAATAGTTAAAATTGAGCATTATAAATGAAAGCGAATTATTTGCAAAGCAGATCTTAGTTTAAAAAAAAAGATAATTTCTTTATTAAATTTAATATTTTGCTGATCATCACACAAGAGCCTCTGAATTCAGAATTACAAACAAGCTCAAAATTCACTTTTCTGGAAATTCAGTGTGAAAAACATGTTGTGCTTACCACAGTGCTCTAAGAGAAAAGTTACATGGCTTTTTGTGGATATGTGCAAATCTTTCCTCATTAGCATTTTGAGCAGTGTGCTACTCTAAAGAATATGCATTTGGGCTGTCCATTAATTTCAAGGTTTTTTTGTTTGTTTGCTTGTTTTGTTTTTCTGAAAAACAGCTCTTTTAAGTCACAGCTATTTCTATGCTTTCTCTTTGGTTGAGATTTACTTTTAAGAGAAGATCAAATATGGCAAGTAATTTTTAAAGTTTTTAAAGTACATTTACAGTTTTTTAGTCTTTCACAGGTTTTCTACTAATATAGTGAAATATCTAGTAATATTATTCCTTGAAAAAAACGTTTTGGAAATGGACAGAATGAGTTCACATACATTCATATCCTGAAATACATGCAAGCCACAATTAACAGCGGACCACTGGAATGCCCCTGAAGACTGCAGAATTGATGAGGATACTATGCTTTCAAATAATATTCCCTCACTTTGCACACTGAAACTGATAAAATCCTGGAATGATTCAGTATGTGTAGAGCTAAAGCTTCTGGACATTAACTATATTTTAGAAATTTAAATTTTATATCTATTTTCTTGGTAAAAATGCTATTGTTAATTTAATCACTGTTGCATTGCTGTAATCTTTACATCACTAAGGAAGAAGAATTATTATTACAGTACCCATACCACATGCTCTAATTCTAATTTCTTGCTATCTAATTAAATATTAGTCTATTTGACAGTAATTTGAAAACTAATATAATTAATATTAAAACTAATATTTTTACAGAATCGACAAATGTTGGTGTTAGATCAGAAATCCTGGTTTCAGGGAAAAAAAAGAAATGGCTACCAAAAAAGTATCCAAACAAATCACAAACAACCTCTTCTAAGCCTCTGAAATCGAGCATAAACATAACATAAATTTACAGCCAGTGATATCTTTGCATACAATGATCTTGGAAAATTACAAATAATTATGTCAACAGAGTATAGGTAAGTTTCAAAGTTTTTCCAATAATTTCATTGCAAAGAAAACTTGTCCCTTGAGACAGTTTTTTGTCTACAAATTCCTTTCAGTAGAGAAGATTCATAGGATAGCAGGTATCTGTTTATAGGCCTTATAAGAAGGTGTTTGAAACTATGTTTCTACCATAAGAAGGGTAAAAGTGAAAAAAATAACTAAGAATTGCAGTGGAAAGCAGTAAGTGAGAAGAAAGAAGCACACATTTCTATGTTTTCTATTAGCAAATCATATATATTGGCTAGATTAACCCATTTGAAGATTTATTTTTCTTTTGTGAGAATATTGTCTTTCAGTGAATTTCTAATATTTTTGTTTCACAATTTGATATTTTGAAAGAGTAATGAGTCACACTCTTGTCTCACTGAATCCCATTATTGCCTAAGACCAATAAAACCCAACCCAAATCTTGCTACATTTTAGAAGTATATAATATATTAACTGAAAGTACAGCTGAAAAGTGTACTACATAGTTTTCATTTTATGACAGGAATAACTGAAGAATGCTTCCTGATCACAGTGTCCTTTAATCAGTTATATGCTATGTATTTCAAACATCTGAATGTATGGATGCCTTACCAAAGGCAAAACCCGCTTGTTTTCATATCAGAATTTGTTGCTTTGGTGTCCTTTACACATAAAATTACTGCTGAAAGTACTTATCAAGTATTTATTGAGTGAACATTAACATCTACCTGGGTGCATAAGATATTTTTCATGACCATAAACCTTATTATCAAAATCCCTACAGGAATCAACTTCTTTGGCTGGATGGTCACTACAAATGGTCGTACAATTAAGAAGCTGCCATCTGTCCAACTTAATTGCTGATATGTCTACACTCCCATCTACTATTTTCCTGGATACCATACACCTTAATGAGTCTCTTATTATTCTCTGATTGCTTTTCCATTTTCTTGTACAAGTCTCTAGAAAGTCTGTCTCCTTACCCTGAAAATACATATGACTTGTAATGACAGATTCTTGCAGCAATTAAGCATTTTAGCATTTAGAGTCCTACATTTCCAAAACTATGCTTCAAATTCAAGTGGGAGTGGAATATAACAAATTTCTGCCCTGAAGAACACAAAATAAGAGAATACATCATTAAATTATGAACCATGAAATAACAATACAGCTACAGTTAAAATATGCTTGATAACTGACTCTAGTTTACTTATCTACCCTCATTTTCTACACATGCAAACAATTTTACCTCATTTGTTTTATTAAATTCAGATTAGAATAGGGAGCTTTTTTATGTATCTATGGTAAGAAAATTCTCAAAAAATCTGCAGTCCAAGGACATGTCCACCCTCTAGAATATGCTATAGATATTTCACAAAAATCTAAAGAGAACACAACAAAGAGAAGATATTGTTTCCCTGATAGATGTTTCATGGGATCTATTTAAATGTAATTTAACCCAGACCTCATGAGGAATTAAATAAATTATAAAGAACAGGGACAGCAGCCTCTATGTTGTATTACAGATGAAACTTATTTTTTAAATGATGCCCTGTGCACTGTTTGGTACATTCAGCTGTAAAAACACATCCTCAGAATGTTTAAAAGACATTTCAATTGGAAATACTCTATGTTTTACATTAGTTTCTTGACATAATAGCAGCTCAGCTTTTCAGCTGAAGTGGACTATATATGCTCTTATGACAGCACTAAAATGTTGTTCTGTCTTTTCACCAGTAATTGCTACATTCGACAGGGGTCCAAAAATACAGTAATGATCTGAAATGTTTTATGTGCTGGTATACTTTAATCAGGCTAAAGACTGCATTTTGTATGGACTAGGTCAGCTTCAGAAGAGTAGAAGACTGGCCTTAGAAAGTTGAAATTGTTTGTATTATGATTTAACTTGTTTTTTGGTATTTTTATAGAACTGGGGAAATAGAGTGGAGAGAAGCCACTCAAGAGTGCTGGTGATACAAATAGAGGGTAAAATAAACTGAAACAATTAAGAAGCCTGACAAAATGATCTGATATTGGGCCTCACTATGATCATTCATAGTGATCATTGTGAGACAGTGAAAAAATGCTAATGAAATTCAGTCAGTACACACCAAAAGAGATCTGTGAAAAGTTAATGAAAGTATATATCCACAATCATGGATTCTATGAGGTAACACATGGAGAATTTTAGCAACAGCTTTGAAATTAAGTTAAGTGATGGTGGACCAAATGTATGACAATTTTATTGTATTCTGAACTGAATATTGTACTCCCCACTACTGAACAAAACACAGAAGAATAAAAAGGTGGCAGGTGTAATCAGAGGTACTAAGGAACTTTTGAGTAAGGAGAGATTCTTTGATATAGTCCTCATACAAAAAATCCCAGAGAGGATTCTGCTATTATTCACCTTGAAATATATGAAATAGAAGGGTGATGTGAAAAAATGTATTTAATTTCTGGGTAGAAAGGAGAGATAATATGGGAATAATTATTGACTATAGTTTGTTACTCAGGAAATGAAGATGTTTGATAAAGATACAGCACAATGTACCAGTACATCACCAAACCAGAGGAAGGATCTTTACCATACTTCAGGTAATGAAAGTGTGGACTTTTTTGCTCGTGTTCTTGTAAGGATTAAATAGATGTAGGTGCCATAGCAGTCATTAAATATGATAGCCTAGATGAAACTGATGGTTTACAAAGTCCTCACATTGATAATACCTGACACAGTGTGCTGCTCTATAGCTATCTCATTCCTTGTACCTTTTAACCCAAGCGTCTTTCATTTGCAACAGTGAATGATAGGTTTGTCTCATGAAATGTAATTGAGAACTGCTGAGGATTCAGCATTTTCATGTTCAATACCATTTGACCCTATACAGAACAAAGGAATCTGAACTATGAAGATAAGAGAAACGGATTAAAGCCTTAGACTAAACTGTCTGCTCATATAACATAGAAAATGTGAGAGATGGGTTATTAATCTAAGCTAAATGAGGATTTTAGGGCTTTTGCTCTGGTAAAATTGCTGGGGAAAATACATAGTTTCAGATGTTTCAAACACCCTAAAAGAGACACCCCCTGAGTCCCTGTCATCTGCAAAAGGAACAGAATAACTGCTGCTTCACTGTGTTTGTGTGAGACTCTATACTCTTTGTAAATTTCCTTAAGATAATTTAGGAGGGTCTAATTTGTTTAAAAAAGACAATAAAAGCAACAACTGAGTAGCAGTAAAAAAAGATAATGGACCTCTTAGACTGCTTACAGATGTTCTCCTAAATCTGGTTTTCTTCTGCCTTATTTTCCACTTCTTCTTTGCAGTGAAGAAAAAAAAGAAAAAAAAATGCTGTCCAAGACACATTGCCCTCAGGATGAAAAACCAAAACTTAATGGCTCTGTGGTTTGTAATATTTTTGCTTGCAGCTATTGTTCTATTTCCTGTTGACACTGCATTTTAAATGCTCTAATGATGCAATTGTTCTTGAAAACTGCAGAAAAACAGACACCATGAACAGCTAATTGGTGCCTGTGATGAAGCTAGAAACACATCTTGAACTTTTTTATTGCTGTTGTTAAAAACTGAGTGAGAGGGATTTGTTGCCATTAGGCCCTATGAAATGCTCAGTAGCTGTCAGGATTTAATTCCTGTTAACTTAATTAATTTCTGTAATATACCTGTCACTTGTCAAGCTTACTGTGTAGTTATTACACTATAGATACTGTTATGTATCATTCAATTTTGTATGCCCTGAGGGCAACTCAGTTTAGGGATTCTGCAAAATTTTCTGTCAAGTTTGCTCTCAGGTTCATTGCCATTCAAAATGTATCATAACAAAATATAGCTCTGTTATCAAAGTCCTTTTCCTCTCTGCCAGTTTTGTACTTTACTGTTATCAAAGTCCTTTTCCTCTCTGCCAGTTTTGTACTTTACTGCCTGCTTGGCTCCTCATGAAAATGGGTATATAATCACCTTCTGCAGTTGTGCAGCCTGTTAGATTTTTGCCACCTTTTCCAAGTTTTCATTGATAAATGTAATGAAAATAGTTCCATTTGCATTATCACTGTAGTACTATCATCCCCATCATCTACTGTACACTCCAGATTTATACATATCCAAACCCTTTTCTTCTTCCCCTTCTCCTATGGGTTTTACTAAAAATAAAAGCATGTAGCCCATTAATACTGAGCTCTTATTTCCAGCTAAGAGTCTGCAGAATCATATATACTCACACCCTTCTGCCCCATGGTTTTGTTACATTGCATATAATTTCTTCTTGCATACCTATACTCCTTCTCTATTCTCCCTACCCCTCATAAGTTTCCAGTGCATAAAAGGAAGGGATGATTTCCATTCCTATTAGTTTCCTATTTCTGAATCTGCTTTTTCTACTGTTACAGCCTACTTCAAAATTAAATTCTGATTTTTTAGCTAAGAATTAGAATTTTGACCCTTTAATTTAAGAATTACTGGTATAACCCAGAAGTTTAAATTTCCATTAGGAGATTGCAAAGATATGAAACTGTACAGATGTCAAACAGCTACCTTATTATAGCTTTTTATCAAATAAAGCATGAGTATATATATCATGTAATGACCTTATAAAATTTGGTTCCAGACAGATACAATTTCTTTTCTGTCTAATAAATTTTAAGTATTATTTGAAAATCCTATTATATGTTTTCATTAAAAAATGAATGTTTTTATATTAAAAGTGATTTAATTTACCATACATCTGCATGAGAATGCATAATATTGTCTAAATACATCTCTTAAATTATATTAAAAAAGTATAAACAGAAAGATTTAGTTTTAAATATTTTTTAAAAAATCTAAAAGGCTATGCTATTGTATATATTGATGTCAAAATATCCACATAACATCAAATTATTCTATTTAGCGTCTTCAACATTTACTAAATGAGGCCAGGATTCTTTCTCCTGTAGCATTATGACTTTGTAGAATGTTCAGGAATGCACCCCAGGGAAGAAAGATGTTAGATACAATGTCTGTTGCTTTGATGGTCGCCCTGACCTATCAAGAAAAAAGTAGTCTTCCACATCTTTATTTTATGACTTTTTTATGGACTTAATAAAGAACAAGTATTCTGTCCTGGGGAGATATTTAATGGCCTATTTCACTTCAAGAGATGTACCTGATGCCTCCTTGGGATGAAGAAGATTCAGAGAGATAAAAGACAAAAGATAGCATTAAATGGAACCTGAAGTTATTCTTGGGAACAATGGAAAGGTTTCATGACAACTTTTTTGAAGGTAAGTGATAGAAAAGGCTGTGTATATGAAAGACTCACCCAGGGAAGGAAATTAGGGTAACATTCCTCCATTTTGAAGCTGCCTAAAGGGGTCAATAACATTGTTTTATCACTCAAGAATGGCTGCTTTTCCTAGTTTAAAAAAATTGTGCTCTCAAATATATTCTGATCTTTCAAGTGAAGCGTTACATAAGGATCATGTCTTTTCCTTGGTGGCTTTAAGCAAATCTTTCACATTTTGACAAGTGCAAACACACGAAAAGTGTGTGTGAGAAAGCCCAACCCTAAACATGACATGGTAAACAAAAATTAAAGATTGTAGATATTCAACTTTTCTGTCATAGGGGGAATCTTTAAAGAATCATGATTTGCGGATTACAGGTATAAAAAATTTTTTGTACTTTCAAAAGTAAGCAAAATTAAATATCCTGTACAGAATAACAATTGAAAAAAAGGTATACATTAAGGTGTTAGGAAAGAAATTATAGCATATCAAAATTGAGGTTATTTGGTCCTGTCATTATTTCAGTTTACTCAGAGGAGTTTTGATTTAGGATGTTTATGTTGTAATTAATAGGTTTATTTCTGGATGAGAGTTCGTAATACCAGAAACAGTATTTGTTTCTAAGAATAAGTTTTTCCTTTTGAATATTGTCATTTATTACAGGAAAAAGAAATTCTTAATATGATAGAACTGCACTTGTCCCAGATAAATATATATAGCTGCTTACATACACACACACACACAAATCATTCACAAAAAGAAAATATTAATAGCTGAAAAAAAATCTGTCTCATAAATACCTTGATTTGTTAGCAGCATTTAAACAGTCACAGATCAAACTTAAAAAATAAATGGATATTTTTACTGTGCTAGACATTCTGATGCTAAGTTTGCCAACAGCACGAATACTGAGTAATCTTCACTCTGAATATCTACCTTGTAATCTACAGAAGGTACACAAACTTGTCATTTTTGATGCAGCTGAGAGGTCTAGGGCATCACAGGAACATAATTCCAACTGTTATAATTATCTTTTGTATTAAAATCTCATGCAGTCCACTAGAACAATACAATAGTGTCACACAGGTAAACACTGAGCATTGTATACCGCTATCTCATTGAACATCATATATCTTTTCATCTTTCTGTTTAGAAATACATTTCATTTAATTGCTACCAAGTTTATAGACTATCTTGCACAGAAAATTGAAATTTCACATCACCTATAGAGACACAACAGCCCAACTTGTAATTGAAAACAGGCATTTATTTTGCAAGGTGACTAAAATACTAAATATGCAACATATAGCAGTATAAAAATGTTTCATTATTTGCCTTCTACTTTTATGATGTTTAAATATGAGATTTCAAATATTAATTGTTGACCTAAATTTCAAAGACGATCTCATTTCCAACCTGCTTCCACTGGCAGGGACATCTCCCACTAGAACAGGTTGCTCAGAGCTCTATCCAGCCTGTGGTCCTGTGTGCAATACCTCCACAGGGAGGAATGGGGCATCCACAACCTCTCTGGGCAGCCTTTTCCATTGCCTAACCATCCTCACAGCAAAGAACGTCCTCCTAGTATCTGCTCTAAACCTACTTTCTTTAGGTTTGAATCCATTCATATCCTGTCCTGTCACTATATACCCTTGTAAAAAGTCCCCCGCTATCTTACCTGTAGATTTACCCTTCAGGTACTGGTCTGCAATTAGGTCACTCTGAAGCCTTCTCTTTTCCATGCTTAACAATCTCAGTTCTCTCTCTTCTCCTAGGAGAGGTGCTTCACCTCTCTAACCATCTTGGTGGCTCTTTTCTGAACTTGTTCCAACATGAACAAGTATAATTTCTGCTTGGGACCCCAGAGCTAGATGCAACACTGCACCAGAGCACCAGAGCAGAGCAGAGGGGCAGAATCCCCTTCTTGGCCCTGCTGCCCACGCTGCTTTGGATGCAGCCCAGGACATGTTTGGCTTTCCAGGCTGTGAGTGCCTGGTGAGTGCTGGTGAGGCTGGGTCATGTCCAGCCTCACCAGCATCCCAAGTCCTTCTCAGCAGGGCTGCTTTGATCTGTTCATTCCCAGCCTGTGTTGGTACCGGGGGACTGCCCTGACCCAGGTGCAGCACCACTCAACTTGATCTTGTTGAACCTCATGAGTTTCTTATTGGCCCACCTCTTAACCTTGTCCAGGTCCCTCTGGATGGCACCCCATCCTTCAGGTGTGACAACTGCACCACTCAGCTTGATGTCATCAGTAAATTTGCTGAGGGTGCACTTAACCCCTTCATCTATGTCTTTAATGAATATATTAAATAATGGTACCAACATGGACACCTGAGATACAACACCTTTCAGTCCATTAGAACTCTGAGGTGTTGACCACTATTCCATGGATGTGACATCCAAGCACTTATCCATCTAAAAGTTCACTCATCAAATCCGTCTCTCTCCAGTTTAGAGAGAAATCTGGTGTCAAGGACTGTGTCAAAGGCTTTACAGAAGTCCAGATAAATGACAACTGTAGCCCTTCCTTTGTCCACTGATGAAGTTACTCTTTCATAGAAGGCCACTTAATTTGTCAGGCAGGACCTGCATTTGGTGGAGCTGCGTTGGCTGTCTCAAATCATCTCCCTGTCCTACGTGTGCCTTAGCACAGCTTCCAGCAGGAGCCCCTGATCCTCCCAGACACAGAGACCATGCTGACAAGTAAGAAGTTCCCATGGTCCTGCTTTCTAGGGTTTCTGAAGATGGGTACAATGTTTCCTTTTTCCAGTCACCTGGGATGTCAGCTGACTGACATGAGTTTTCTAATACCATGAAGAGTGGCTTGGAAAATACAACAGCCAGTTCCTGCACAGCTCTGGTAAGTATTTCAGTGGGTCCCACAGACTTCTGTACTTTCAGATTCCTCAGGTGGTCATGAATCTGATCCTTTACTTTCAGTGGGAGGGATTTTGCACCTCCAGTCCCCATCCTGCTGTCCATCCATCAAATGGTGTGGGAATAGAGGTGAAGAGTGAAGAGTGAGGTAAAAAATTGGACTTTCTGCTCATTTGTTGTTTCCAGTTTTCCAGCATTGTTTAACAGGGGGCTCATCTTCTTTGTCCTTCCTTTCCTGGTTAACATACCTATTTTTCTTTACATCTTTTGCCGAGTTCAGCTTCACCTTTTCTTGTGCCTTCCTTACCCCATCCCTACAGAACCCAGCTTCAGCTCTACCCTTCCCAAGCCACCCATCCTATCTTCAACAGACTCTGTGTTTGCTTCTTTTTCTTTGTTTGACCAGCAGGTCCCAATTCAGCCATGCTGATCTTGTGCCTTACACTTGCCCAGTTCCTTGAGTACAGTATGATAAAATGCAAAATTACATTTTTTTAATATGTTGTACAATTAAATTAAAAATTAATTAATTATTTAGCCATCCAGTCACTGTAAATCTGCTTTCCACTTTAAATTCTGAAAATATTTTTGAGAAATATTAATTGTGGTAGGACTACCTGGTACCAGTACTCAATTCTTCACATAGAAAAATAACCCCCTAACTTCAGCACTGAGAAGAATCAGACCAATATTCAACAGTAAGTAGTGTTTAGGTATTATCAGTTTGTCTAATGGATTTATGGATTTCACAGAAAATCTTAAGAAAATTAGTTATTAGAAAATCATTAGCAAATCACTCTAATTATTTATTTTAGATTAGTACTCCAATCTGTCAGATTTTGAAACTCTATTATTTAAATGGTTTTTATTTTATGGCCATTATACATACCTAAAATACAAGATAATAATGCTTATTTACAACAATTAATTTGTTTGAAATATTAAAGTTTGGACTGAAGAAAGACTTTTTAAAATTATATGTCTGACACTATACCAAAATATGTATTCAAAGTGCAGATACAGTAAATTGTGCTCATATCAATCCATCAACCATCAACTACTAGCCCCCAGGAATTTGTTTATTCACTTGGAAAACTGTTTATCTCTCTTTCTAAATTGCAAAATTACACCTAAACAGTAATTTTACAGATCATAACATAATTATTAAAGATGAATAAGATTATAATCTGCCTGAAAAATATGGTTGATATCACACTTGCTATTCAAGAATTATGTGTTCAGAAATTGTGTCTTTCAGTCCTGTTTCTTCTAAAACAAAACAAAAGAGCCCCACCACTATGTCTTCTAAAAAATAACAGGTATGGTACAGAAAAATAGAATAATCAAATCCTGTGATCAATCTCAGAACACAAGTTGTTCTGTGGATCACACAGTTTGGCTGATCTAAACTGTATTAATATGTGGTGGTAGCCACATCAAGTCTTGAATCAAGAAAGGGTGGAAAAATTAATGCAACAGCAAACTGTAGAACGCAGAGGTAAAGTATCTTCAAAGTCAAGTATGTTCTCTAATCAACCATTTCTATGGAAGTTAGAGTTCAAAAACTAAGTTAAAAATATTTGATATCTGTTTTTATTATACTTAAGTACCCCTTCTCCCTCCAAACTGTTCTGATGCCTTTTCCTTCATCTGCCAGGCCCTTCAAATGGTGTTCCACAGGAATAGTGACCATTGTGTAAGCTGTGAGGAAACAGCTCTGCAAAGCAAAAAATCTGTTGATATACATGAGTTAAACATGTATTTAAATCTACTTTATATTTCTGCTGTTGAACCACAAACAACATCACAGAACTGAACATACAAATTAGCCACACCATATTTCTTTATATTCGCTAGTTATTAAGTGCTATTAACTACTGCACTATGCCTTGCCTTTCAAATGACTGAAACCATACCTACGACTAGTTTCTTGTATGCTTGTTTTACTGTTTGGAAATTTTAACAAAACAAAATTTAAAAAAAATTTATTGGAGCACAGGCTTTGTCTATAAATGCTATGCATGCTCAAGCTAATGCAAACCCAAATGTATAATGATTAATGACACAATAAATTGTATTTACTACAATAGACTGGTATAACTTTCATTTTCCCCTCTCCCTTTCCAGAATGAAGAGGAAAATTGAAGGCACAAGAGAGAAAGATCAGGGCTTGAGATGAGACCATCTTACTGGAAACAGCAATGAGTTAAGAAAATGGACTCTAACAGCAAGGATGCTAATGACAGAGGGAACAAAAAAATAAATGATTACACAGAAACCCCTCAATAAAAGACAATACCAGGCAGCTCCCTCAGTTGAATTTACTCAGCCACATGGAAAGTTCCTGTTCCTGCCCCCAGGAATGAGGTCATATAGGATTACCTAAGAGTCCTAGCCATGCCACATCCTGGCTACTAGAATTGTAGAATTACTGGAATAATAAATTAACACTGTCTTGCCTGGAACCAGGACAACACCTGAAGTAGAATTTTTTTCTGTTTTCCCCCCTCTGTTAAGAAGTTTCACAAAGTTTCATGTGTTACTTTTCACTCTAATCATTGTGATAACATTTTTCTGTAAAAAAAGTTCTAGAGAAAAAAAGAATAAGTGGTGCTTGGCCATATTTTTATTTTTGTTACCTGGTGTGCTTTTGTGCAAAACTAAATTGATTTCAGTACACTCACAATAAAACATGCTGCTTCTTTTCTTTATGGACACTGTATAATCTGTAATAATAAGTCTACTGCAAAACACACAATCTTTAAAAATGGGGTTGTAATGAAACAGATAAAGTCAGACTGAGCAGACAGACAATGAGAGGGTGAGTTCCCTTTACAGCATCCTTCAAATAGTCATTTTTTCTAAATTAAAAAATTACACAGAAATTTACATCATCTCGGTATAAATATGAACTTAGAACTGATCACAAAATTAGTGGACAAATTTTTGTTAAAATTAATCTCTTTTACGGGAGTGTAATTATTTTTTTTCTTAAGTAAAATGATCCTAAAGAGACCATTGATGTTCATAATTTTTACTTTGTTAAAAAACTTTAAAAATATGATAAAATATTTTGCCTATTATTAAATTGATAATCTATTAAAATTTACAAATGTAACAGCTTATAAGTGATAGAAGACTTCATGTATTCTAAGCAGATAGCAAGATTTCTATCCCTTACATTCTGGATCAGAAACATGCTAGTGCTCCATCTGTATCGGCCCACTCTAACATGCTGGGGTTTTTTTACAGTATTCTCATTATTTGAACATTGTTGGTTCTGTAGCAAAAAATTGTGAACAAAGACCTTTTTCCACAAAAGACCAGGTCCTATTCTGAAATTTCAGAATTGCTTCTAATATAATATTGGATGACACAATTCACTAACTACAGCAAGCAAAAAAAGGACAGAAAATTGCACCAAATGGAGAATTTAGATGATCATTTTGAAAAAGGAGAAAAGACCTTAAAATTTTCTTTTGAAGAATGCCTTCTAAAACCATAATAAATTAAAACAATCAATGTAAAACAAAAGTAAAAAGAATAACATAAATTTCTAATCCTGTTTCCATGTCAGTGCAATAGTTGTATTTAAATGTAAGCAAAATCCATTATTAAAATTTGAACAGACTCATATTATCTAAATTTCATATGCACAGGTGTTATAAAAATTTGTCGGAAAAAATCTCCATTAGGATCTACAGATAAACACTGTCTAATCTTTCCTCTTGGTGATCACAGACAACACAGGTCAATTACTGATAAATGTAAAAATATCCATTTACAAAATTTTAAAATGTTCCACCTCGTTTATATCAGAATGTCAGAATTTGTGGGTATCACAAAAGACCCAGTCTATAACTTTGACCCTATCTGCTATCAAAGCTACAAGAGTAAAGCCACTAATAGTATTTCAGTTCTTTGAAGAGATGAAATCAAAGCAATATAAGAAATTACAAGAAAAGATAGAAATATACTTCACAGAGCTTTTTTTTTTTTAACTATAAATATTGGGATAGCTGGATTTGGATTGCGTTTTACAGAAAAGTATAAAATTATAAGTGTTTTGTCCCAGCAGTGATTCCATTTGTGGACAACAAAAGACAATGCTAGATACACATTCTCCAGGATCGCTGGTGAACAGAATTTTTATTCTAAAATCAGTACTAGCTTTTTATCAGCTCTGATGTATAAGAATTACACTGTTGGAAGTTGCTTTAGACTTCTCTCCACCATGAAAAGGAAACAATTGTTAAAGCCTTGACACAAGGTCTTACACTTTTTTCTTCCTTTTTCTTAAATAAATATTTATTATTGTACTTGCACTTTTCAGGCACTCAGAGATTTCAGAGGATTAAGAAAGAAACTCATTTATAGATATGTTTCAATCTATCCAATGAATTTCATTATGATTGTTTTACTGCAAAGGACAAAGACATCCTCTAATACATATGACACTTGCATGCCTTTTTTTTCCAAAAGGTTAGCATTTCATTGCAAAGAATTAAATTGCTTCTACTAATAAACAAGTTTCTTGCTGACTCTAAGAAGATGACGCCTGTCATCCCGATTTGTCTTGTGGAGCTAAATTAACCTTTATTATAAATATTTTCTGATGGGTAATTTCCCCATATTTATGTGAACAATTCATGAACACTGAATTGGTAATTTTTACACTTGCATATGAATGCCTTGCACAATTTAATCACAGAATATAGCATCATGTAATTTGCATGGCTAATCAAAATCCTATGAATATTTATAACTAATTAATCTACTTTTAAAAATTTTATTGTTTTCTTATATATAATCCAAGAGGCAAGGCGACTTGACACAAATGTGATCCAAAAGTAAGTGGTTAATATATTTTGAATAAATAATTTTAAAAGAAGTTTACACAGCCAATGTGAACAGTAGCACTCTGTTGTGGACTCAAAGTCTCTGTACTATATTAAATGTATTGTGAAATAAATTTATACAGAGTGATTGTTATGTCTTGTCTTATTCATTCCAGACTATTTCACTTTTGCTGTGAGCACCTGAATAACAAAAACTATATGAGTTACCAGCTGGTATACATAGTTCTTTGTTAACAGACATCCAAAACTAAAGTTCCAGCAGGTTTTTTGTCCTCTAGTAATGTATACCTCTCCCATTCTAAAAAAAAAGCAAACAAAAAGCCCAAAATACAGTTTGTCTAGCTCATGTAGAGCACTAAAACTGGGAAAAGTTGAATCTGCCTGCCCAAGTGACTGTTTTCTTTTTTCAGCCTAATCTATAAGCTGCTGTGGGGCTCTCCAGCAAACCTAGAAATCCTTTATTTTTCAAAAGCTTTCTCATTTTAATAGTTTACCAAACCCTAATCCATTTTCCTTGCTGTGATTGACTTCAACTTACTGGTTCCATATGCTGTAAAGTATTGTGTACAGACTAAATAAAAAGGGATTCAACATGAACAGTGCATGTGTATAACTGCCAGCACCTCAGAACCAGTAGATTGGTTTTAATGTTTTTGTATATTTCTATAATACCATCAAAGTTTAAATGTAACTATAGTCTCAAGAAAAAAAGATACCTACTTCCTGTAATAAATTAGTAGTAATAAGCTATAATAGGAAACAAAAAGCATATCAAGAGGCATTGGCATTGGCAATTGTAATATCAGCTTAACTACGGCTTTTACCAGCATTTAAATGGAAAATATTAAATTTTCCGAAGTTAAACAAGTTAAGGTACAGTTTGCAGAAGTTACTATGATATGTGCCTTTGACACTGAAACAGACAAAACTTACAATCATTTAAAATGGCCATTCAAGATCTTAAATTTACACAATCTGAAAGAAGACATTTAACAGGCATACTTTTATATAAATTGCACAGAGCCATAAAAAAGTATCAGAAATTATTATCTCTCACAACCTGAGAAGATGCTGGACCTGAAGATTTATCTGTTTGTCTGCTTTATAAACAAAATCACAGAATCTTGGAACGGTTTGAGTTGGAGGAGGCCTTAAAAATCATCTTGTTTCAACTCCCTCCACCATGGACAGGGATGCCATTCACTATTCCACATTACTGAAATCTCCATCTATCCTGGCCCTGAACATTTTCAAGAACTGAGGAACCACAATTTCCTTGGTCAACTTGTTCCAGTGCCTCACCATCCTTATAGTAAGGATTTTTTTTCTTAATATCTTATCTAAAGGTATCACCTTCCAGTTTAAAGCCATTAACTCTTGTCCTATCACTACAGTTCCTTGCAAAGTAAGTCCCTCTTCACCTTTCTTGTAGGCTCATTCTAGATACAAAAACTTTTCTTTCCTAGACAAAACAGTCCCATTTCTCTCAGCCTTTTCTCTCAGCAGAGGTGTTTCAACCCTTGGATCATCTTTGTAGCCATCCTCTGTACCTCTAACAGGTCAACACCTTTCTTTTTCTGGGGGCCCCAGAGCTAAACTTAGTACTCCAGGTGGGGTCTCACAAGAGTAGAGCAGAAGAGCAGAATCACTTCCCGTGTCCTGCTGGTCATGCTGCTTTTGATGCTGCCCAGGACGGATTTGGCATTTTGAGTGGCAAATGCACATTGTCGGGTCATGTTGTGTTTCTCGTCAACCAACAGAAGTGAGTTTTTCTCCTCAGGGCTGGTCTCGATACTTTCTCAGCCCAACCTGTATTTTAGGTTCACCTGATCCAGGTGAAGGACTTAGCACGTGGCCCTGCTGCACTTCCTGAAGTCCATACAGGCCCACTTCTCACACTGGTCAAGGTCCCTCTGGATGGTATCCCTGCCTTCCAGCATGCTGACCACAGCTTTGAGTCATCTGCAAACTTGTTGCAGGTGAACTCAATCCCAACATTTATGCCAGAAACAAAAACATTAACTTTTGTTCCAAAAAGAAAAACTATCTGGAGTCAAAGATATCTCCAAATCCTCTGGTTTATAATTTAAAATACCTGGACATGTTTCACTGAAGTTAGTTTTGTAGAGTAATTAAATATTTTAACTGAAATTAACTGTATAGCATATTTGCATAAATAGTGCTGTGAAGCAATTTCAGTGTACACAAGAGACAGGCACACTGTATTTCATAAAAAACTTTGTGTGCTTTTTACACAGGGATAAGGCCTATAATATTAGTACTGTTATCACGCCCCAGACTGTGAAACAGCTGAGATTAGTTCAGTTGAGGGTAGCTTTGCAAATTATACAAAGCCATATGTGTAATAGAACTGTGATTTGCTAATAGCAGATCAGAGAATGGGTGCCAAAATGGAAGTCCTGACTCCTTTCTCCCAATAATTCCCCCTGCAATCCTTAAAATATTTAAAAACAGAGAGAAATGTTTAACCTTCTTTCTTAGAGTTAAGTTCTCAATTTGGTTACAGAATAGTCTTTCCCTCCATTTTGCCCCAGGTGAATGCTCAAAAGAATCAGCACGATGTTTCTGGCATTTCTCTGCCATCCTAAAGGCTAAATGCTAAAGTAAGTGCTGTATATAAGATAAAATAGAATTTCACTTCTCTCACTCAGAGAGTACATAATTATGCTACTTGGAACAACTGAATATACTTTCAAATACGACAAGTTTTCAGCTTGCCAGTGGCATCAGTGGAAATACATACAATTAAGATTAGTTAATTCCAATTCAACCGATCCTTGTTCAGTTGCAAAATATTTATTTGGTTACAGACTTTTCCTGAGGTCATGTAAAAGTTTGTTCCATTGCTCTTTGAACAAACAAGAATCACACTGGAAACTTTCAGCATTTTGAAAAAAAGCTGTTGAGTCTAAAAAAGAACAGATTTCATCACCATACCTACTTATTCAGTATCCCTGAGACATTTTACCCATCCAGATTCTTACCCATCTTTGTATACCTACTTAAACTGCTCTTTCAAGATGGCTTTAGCTCACACTTTCCAACACAAATCCACATTATAAAACCCTTAGGTTTAGATATATCAGAGAATATTAGATGTTCTCTATAAACGCTTATATACATCTATATTTATACTTTTACTTGTGTTTTTGTGATTAGAAATCCATTAAAAACTTGGTGAATAAACAACCTGTCAGTCACTAAATTTTTTCAAAACCAAATGGCTGACCCATGAAAAAACAAAGATTCATTTTAGGAAAATAAGATCTGCAGTACAGTTCTCATAAGTCTAGATCATTGCCACTGAAATAATAATGCAAATTCTATTCATTTTAATCTTGCTAAAATCTTGAATTATGTTTACTGGACTGAAAAACAAAGCCATCAGACTAAACCTTTGAAATTATTACTGCAACAAGGGTAGTAAAAACAAAAACATAGTTCATTAGTGTAAGAACAGATGGAAGATTATTGTGACATAGTAGGTTTATAGAAATGTGCTGCAGATTAATTCACTAACACAGCACATAATTCCCTTTATTTTAATCATTGTGAAAAAATCTACATGATCAATGTAACAAAAAAATTTTTATATAAACTAAGAAGATTGATTATCTAATTAGCAAACATTTCTCTGAGGAACACATGACATATTCACATTACAACCAAACAGAGGATCCAGTGGTCCTTTCTGACTGGGAGCGTTCCGGTAGTCCTCTATCCATATAGAATCCACCTGTAAAGTTCTTTTTTCTTCAATTGCTAAAAAAAAAAGTAGTTTTCATCTGCATTAACCAACAGACATGTATATTGTGTACAGTATTTAGGAAATGCAGTAGAGTGAGAAATAATTTTCCAAATTAATAAAACAATTTTTTTTTGGTGAATACTTCATGGTATCACACATTAAAAAAATTAAAAACCTGTTCCTGCATTTTGCATCTTTTTTGTTTCTCAGTTAATTTTGCACATGGACATGGTATTCTGTTGTGCTTGTTCCAAGAACTTAATATATCAGCTGTTTCAGGAGGATAATAAAGAATCACTTTTTCTTTCAATTCTAAGTGGCTAATATGAATAGCCTAGCAGTGTATTTCATCTTCCTAGCATTTTATCCTTACAACAGACACGCATACACACAACTTAAAATAAAATAAAAAATTCTAATTCAACAATATAATAATTTTTTATTTGTTCAATCTATTAAAATCAGATATATAAGATAAGAAAATTTCAAGAGGGGAAAATACATTTAGCAAGAGCAAGTAATAAGCAAAGAGGAAGACTAACCATTACTCAGGATATTTGCCAAAAACTTTTCTTATAGTAGATCACAGACTGAATGCCTCACTACTCCAAAATATCAAATGACTTTTGGACAGCAGTCCATTAGCAAATGTCCTCGATTTGAAAAACAGGCAATAGTTATTCAATGTCATTCTTCACTTAAAAAAAAAAAAAAACACAACAAACAAACAAACAAACAGAAAAGAAAAAAAACAACAAGCAAAAAAGATTTTTCTGTATTTTTTTTTTTTTAAGAAATGAAGTATGGCTGAAAAATAGGAGGACATGAATTACCCAGTCTATTCCTTCTGGCTAACCTTCCTATAGCCAGAAGGAGCCAATTTTGTGTAATCCACAAGATAAAAGACCATGAAATACTAGATACTTCTCTGTCCTTCAGACACCAAAGGTAGTTCATATTAATTTATTTCTGCAAGGCTAAATAAGAAAAAAAATTACACATTCAAATAAATTTTAAGTTTACATTACTAATGCCACATTAGTTCATTTCCAAAAGACTGAAATCTGAACAGACTTTCAAAAGACTTTTTTAAAAAACAGGTAAGCAATAAGTCTCTGAATTGGAATCCAACCACAGTTATACAGGTACATCTCAAAAGCATGGATTTAAGGAGTTTTCTTCTCAGAATTAATATCCTTTGATGGTAATGACATAGAACTTCAGCATTCTTTTCATTTATCCTCCAATAAGTCATTATGTAGTAGGACAAAAAAACTGCTGCTCAGTGTTGTTTTTTGTTTATTTTGTTTGTTTGTTTTGATTTGTTAGGTTTTGGTTTTCCTCTAATAGTTCTTCAGCAATTGGAAAGCATAGCAGAACACTGTGGTGGGATTATTTATGTGCTTAGTGTAATTTACATACAAAATTCTGAATGAACCAATTCAAGAATTTTCATTTTGCAAGAAGAAAGCAATTTAGTTCTATGTAGTTATTTGAGAACAGTTTGTGTGAAAGATACTGCAGTATTTCCATCCACTTTGAAGATGTTTCTCTAAAGTATTTTCCCTACCATAATTGCAGGTAGTCACTATTCAGTACAGAAATTTAACTAAACATACTTGGAAATATTTGGTGATATTTGCTTTATAAGCACAGCTTTACATCTTTGCTATTTACCTACATGTCAGTCATGAAAGACAAATGTACATTTGTAGGTCCAGGACACAGTAATTAAAACATCTTAAAAATTGTAACCAAATAAGTATTTAATGAGTCTTCTTTTTCAGTACTGAGAAGAAATATTTTTTTCTGTTAGTCTTACAAGGAAAAACAGAAAGAATTCTCAGTAGCAATTCCTATGTTTCTTCATATATGTGACACTTAGACTGAATTCTTCATTCTGCTGAGGATACATTGAAAACTTTCTGAAGCTAAGTTCACTACATTTTAAATTGTGTCTTCTCTTAAAGAAAATTTCTCACATAACTTAAATAAACGAAATAAATCAAGGAAAAATATGATTGGTACTTAAAAATTTTTACTGCATTTTGATTACTGGAAACATTAGTTAAAGGTAACATGAGTTTATCTATAACGTATTGTCATAGCCTAAGACTTCATATCATAGCTTAAAATTGTTGATTTTTGGCTGGTTTTACTTTTCTTTAGTTTTATGCTCTACTATGTCTGGAAAGTAAGAATAATCAACAGCAACAAGCAATAATAGCACTAGAATAATTACATATTAAGATTTCTTCATCTTAAGAAAGCCAAAAGGAGTATTGTCTTAGACTAGGATATGAGTGAGAATTTGTTAAATAGAGCTGAATATTATTCATGTTCTTCAGATGGCATGAAACTTTATCTAATTTTCCTCTATGCTACCCTGAAGGACCTTTCATACTAAAAACAAAAGCAGAATGATCTTTACAAAGGAAACTGAAATTAAGGCTTAATTTATGAATCCTAGCAAAAGAAGAAGAAATCCATCCTCATTAAGTAGACTACAGTCTATATTAGCACAAAGAATAATTTAATTTATCATAAAATGAGATTATATTAAAAACCTTGCATAAAGACCTTTATCTGCTTTTAATCACCTGTAGATGAGCTCTAACACACACTCCAGCAATTACATACCTGCAAACAGGGCATGCATTGAGACGAAGACCTGAAACACTGTTCGATCTGTCTTTGTATCCTGAAACCACTGGATACAGCACTGCACTCTGTAAAGCTCAAAAAGTAACTGAGGTGCAAGTCCACTCAAACTTTTGGGGAGAAGGATCTAATATTTCTTTATGACCTACCTGATGATAGTATCTGTAGCAACTAAAGGAAAAAAAGGCTGCCTGTTCAGAAGGCTGTTGTTTTAAAAATAAATTATGAATCAGTGAGAACCAATATTTAGGTTCATCCTTAGCTTAAATAGTAAAAGATTTATTTTTTATCCTCTCTCCTTTTATTGTTTTTTGAATAAAATATATTTTAAAAATTCCATGCATACAGTATGTTTTTAGAACTTATTTTAAAAGTAATTGCTCTTCCTTCATCTTAGTCATGCGACAAACTAGAAATCTCTTACTTTCAGGAGATATGCATATTTCTGCTGGGTTATAGGGATGAGAAATAAAGGAGACAGATTTACTTTGTGCTGTAATTTCAAAGAATTCCAAGCATACCATTTGGACATAATGAGAATATAAACCAGATTTATATTAAAGATATAAAAATTCTGAATTTGACATTAAATTGTAATTCAGTCAGATTTATCATTGGTCCATTGAACATGGAAAATTTGGAGGCAGATTCAATATCAATGGTTTGCCAAAATTGTATCAACAGCCAGTCGAGCATGCAGGAAACTAGATTTGAAATCTGAAAAATGGAAAACCATTTCATGAAGAGATTAGCCTGATTAATATAAGTGGCTGACAGAAGCCATTTCAGTGGTTTCTGATTTTATGCATATGCATGTCTTCCTTTTCTTTTACCAATGTGTTTTGAAAACCCATATTGTTTTCTTTTCTGTGCATGGGGGCTGGGGGTTGCTGTTCTAAAATGAAGTAATTCATATCAGCCAGCTCTACATGACTAAAAACTTTTGGTTTATTATGGTAAGTGGAATTTTATTACTATTATCTATATCCATATTTACTCAAAAAATACAGAAAATGCATAGCAATGCACCACTGTCTTAGTTACTTAGTCAATAGGGATATATGCCATTCCATAATCAGGGACAGATATTGACTAGTTAAATTTATTAAACTTCTGAGGAAGGATTTTCGTCATTAACTGATTTTATGCCAATCAAATCACTTGTCAGGGACATGGATAGTGGGATTAAATGCACCCTCAAAAGTTTGTGGGCAACATCACACTGAATGGTGTGGTTGGTATTCTAGAGGAAAGGGATGTCATCCAGAGGGACCTTGACAACTTGAGAAGAGGGCTTGTCAAGCCTCATAAAGTTCTACTATGCAAAATTTAAGATCCTGTACCTGGGTCAGGATAATCCCAAATATAGATTCAGGCTAGGCCATGAGTGGATTGACAGCAGGCCTGCAAAAATAGATTTACGGGTATTGCTGGATTGTAAAACTGAATATGACCAGAAATGTGCAATTGCAGCACAGAAAACCAACCATGTCCTCAGCTGTATTAAAGTCAATGAGATGAGGAGGTCAAGAGAGATGATTCTCTCCCTCCACTCTGCTCTTATGATACCCCACCTCTGGTACTCCATCTGGCTCTGAGGCCCTCAACATAAGACAGATTTGGACCTACTCAAATGGGTCCAGAAAAGGGCCACACAGATGATCAGAGGGCGGAAACTCTTCTCCTGTAAAGACAGGCTGAGCAATTTGGGATTTTTAGCATGGAGAAAGGATAATTCTGTGGAGACCACTAGGAAAGATAAGGAGGCTTTCTTTATCAGGGAATGGAATGCTAGGATGAGGGGGAATGACTTCAAGCAGAAAAATAGTAGATTCAATCTTAGGAAGAATTTTCTGTACTATTAGAGTGATGAGACACTGGAGCAGGTTACCCAGAGAAGTTGTGGATGCCCCATCCCTGTAAGTGTTCAAGGCCATTCTGGATGGGGTTTTGAACAATCTGGACTAGTGGAAGGTGTCCATATCTATAACAGGTGTTGGAAACTGGATGATCTTTAAGGTCCCTTACAGCCCAGACTGTTCTATTGTTCATTCTATGATTTTCCAAGACGGATTTTTATATCATCTGAGAATCATTGGGGAAAATCTAAGTTAAATTTGTTAGTATGATACACTTCCCAAAAACCATATGACAATGCACATTAAACTGCAAAGTCAGTGAGGAAAGAGTGTTTAAGAAATTGTTTTTGTCCTTCAGGGAAAGTAACACACAGTATTTTATATATGTATAGTATCTGTCTTGGTAATTGAAATAAATTGACACTATATATTATATTTCAGTGTAATTCAACACATCAAATGAAGTAGACTTAGCCTAAAATGTACATCTCTAGAGTGCCTAAAGGGGAGAGTCACAACTTTTCTGCCAAACCGATTTATGCTATACTCAAATACCAATAAATTTCAAATGACAGCATATGCTTACAAAATACAAATTAAAACACTGTATGTATTACTTCTAAAGAAATTTATCAAGCAAATGACTGTGACTGACTGCATTTTCTTTTCTTTTTTTCCCCCTTGATTATCCTCTTATTAAGTCTTCTGCAGACGTGCTTTGCACCAAAAGAGTGAACAGTAATTACAGTAAAAGTTTTCTATAAACATAATTTCATAAACTGTCAGGGAAATATTTTGATGTTACAAACAGATTCATAGCATTTCAAATAGATTTAGGCCATCTTACTAACATATTTAGGGGAAAAATAATACTGGGTTTGGAAATCAAATACAAATTTAGGAATTACTGCTCATTAACTACCAGGAACATGTATTTGAGTAATAGTGTATGCAAACACTTGAAATATGTCAATTGACTGTATTTTATAGACTAATAGGACATATTTCAATGTAACTGTATATTGTGCTTAGTGTTATGAATTTGCACTTGGAGTATGTGCAAAGTTCATGTTCACTAAGGTTATGGGTATTCATAAAATAGTCATTAATGCCTTCCTCACCCCTAATTCTTCCATCTATAACTATATAAATCTAACCACTTCCTATTAGCTTTCTGTCCTACCAATAAGTACTTTGGAGTGAAACTGTATATATTTTCTCAAACAGTGAGAGAGAGGTGAACAAGGGAACACCATTCCCTCGTTCACTGTCACTATGTAGCTCAATAGAGGCTGTACAAGGCATGGCACAAACAAGTCATTGGTTCATAAACCATTGCTGGGCAGTAGAAAGCCCATTTTTTTCCAAAAAAACTTAATGCTATATTGCAATAGCAACAGAAGTTCAGGTGATAAACATAACCAGAAACTCTATTGTGTTACTATTTGTGAATATATGTATTATGTGAACATGTAACTTCTGAATAGATATATGGACATAGCTCACCATCATCTCAAGAGCAGGCTTTGCAACTCAACCCTCACCCTCATGTGGCACCTTATCGTAATCTTGAACTCCATTTTTTCAATTGGTTTCCTTATTCTCTGATGCTGTCACTGTCTGGTGTGCTGAGAATTTCCCAGCCTCGTAATCGATTTCAATAAATCCCAGACAAGTCCTTGCTTGCATCACAGTTTCCCTATGCTATGTTTTGACCACTTCCCTCTCAGTTACAACTTTCCCTCTAGGGTTTCTCTTTAGCAAACTCTTCAAGATAACTCCAAATAAACCAGATGTAATTGGCAGATGCCTAACCAGATTAAAGTTACAGTATTTCTTGAATCATATTTGGGGAATGTCAGGTCGGAAAAATCACTGCCCTGGGCCCAGTACAAGGGGACATATGATAGTCTGCCTTATTTGGCATTTTCCCTCTTTTCAGATCCTGAGCCAGAACTTTCCTATCTCTGAGCAGAGAAATCTGGATGTTCCCCAAGGCTGACCTGGTAATTACAGTCATTCAATAAACACCAAGTGCCCTCAAGCATTCAAATTGTGCTTGATGGTCCCTATTAGGCATAAATCCCAGAGATACATTCAGATAATTTTGTTTCAAATTTGGTACTGTGAAACATTGCATACAACAAACTGGATCCTCTTAAAAGGTCATCTACTTAGGCAAAACTTAAGTTTATCTTCCAAACCATATGTGATTGTTTTCTCTAAAATACCTATTGACTTGAAAAACACAAATTCCATTACCTTGGGTAATGTCTGTCAACAGTTTGACACTTTCTGCTTATTCCACATCAGAAAAAATCCACAAGAAAATCTGAGACCAGACAAAAACAGATAAAAATACCACCTACAAACCCCAACACTTATAAATATTTCTATCAATACTTAAAAAAAATCTGTATGTGAAATACAATGAGTCCTGAATGTTGATATTGAAGTTTGTCACATAATGAACACATCTTTTGAAAAACCATGAACTGAAGACAACTTATGCTGACTATTTTTACTAACATTCACTGAATAACAAGGTAAGGCCGAGATATCTATGCACATGTTCATAACTGTTTAGGAAGACTGGTTTAAAGCACTTACAGCCACTTGGAAATTGTAATACACCATGCTTTCACTGAATAGGGAAGTTAGCTATTTCTCTGTACAGATCCAAAATTAGTTTTATCCTGGTATAGAAGTCAAGCTACCTAAGTTTGCATGTTCTGCTAGTAGTAAGAATTCTCATTAACTTCAGTGGAAATATGAACTAGTTCAAAAAGGCCAAATTTACAGGGTTAAAGCTGACAAACTTATTTTGCTTTAGATAACTAAAACACCTGAGCACATTGTATATTTTAAGTAATTTCCTATGTCTTTTGCAAAGTAAAATAACACCATCTTATTTCTAAGACTAGTGTTTAATGAAAATATTTTTGTATAAACTCCAGTTTTTCATATTTCTTCAACAAACTACACCGTATTTGCTCTTTTTTTTTCCTATAACTGGAATGAAAATTAAAAAATGGAGCAGCAGCTAATAAACTGTTGGCTATTGTATTTACTTTTTTCAAATACAGAAATAAATTTAATGATGAATATGATATGGAAGTCAATAGTCTGACATTGAGGCAGAATTAAAAATTACTGAAGACTAATTTAAATGATATTTCCTACTATTCCCTCATGAACACATGAAATAAGACAAAATAAGAATTATTTACATTGAGAAGGCAATGAAATACCATAGTCTGACAAAAATCAACATTTTCAGAGGGATGAAAAAACATCCAAAAATGTTTGACTAGTTAATTTTTTTATCCACTCTATCATTTAAGTTATCCAGAACAATTACATGCAGACCATTAAAATTATTTCAGTAAAATCAACATTTTAGTAGTTTTAATATTCTCTGTGGCATTAAAGACACTTGGCATTAAAGACACTTTTGAGACTATGACAAAATATGAGAAGCAATTTGTTTGATTCAAAAGAAAACAGTACATATATATTAGTATGGTTAGAGCAGTTTTCACCAAAAAGGCTAAATAAGAAGAGGATGTTTAGAAACCAAATATTCCTATTTTTTATCATAATAGTTATAATCAAATAAAAGGGTAGGTAAACAGTTCCACATGACCTGAATGCTTACTGCATTTTGAGTTACTACAGACAATAAAGGGTAATGTAAAAGATAAAAACCCCACTAGCTGTCAAAGCTGTAGCCCTAATCATCAAAACATATAACATTTTGAGTTCAGAAGCTTGAAAGTATTTATAGAATTATATATATCACCTTTACTTCTAATTCTACAATTAAATTTAAACTGCACTTGATTATTCTGGGATCCTGAAAACAATATTAATCAGTCTAGTTAAGACCAGTCATTCCACATCTCTTTTTTAACATTCTAATTACAGGACACATGACTAAAATATGAAGATATTTTTCTTTCTTGAGAATCAGGTCTGTCTGGCTCATTTTTACTTTTCTTGACAAATATTTTAGTTAACACTGTGTGCTAAGTTATGGTAGACTTGAAATCAGACAAAACAAAATTCATTTACATAAGAAACTCTACCTGATATTCTGTGAGGGTGTTGGCATAATCAAAATCTCATTTTTAATATGCAACTTTATGAAAACCATAGCTTTCTAAAATTTACAGACCTGTACTAGGAAATTAATCCTGGGTAGCAATACACTTTTTTTTTTCTTTTAGTCTTAACATGTTGAACAGATAGAATCATAGTGCAGCTCAGGATAGAAGATAGACCTCTATTGCTCATCTAGTCTGATTTCCTCCATGCAGCAGGGTAAGACAGATGAGGTGGCTCAGACTCTCTCTAGTCAAACAGTGAGTGGATATTCTTACATCTCCAGCAATATTGCAGAGTCCACAGCTTCTCTAAGTACCCATCCCTACATTTGTCCACTACACACTTGTTCTGGTTTAGGAGTGGTACTCCCCAGCTCAGTGCCCCCACCAGGACTCTCCCAAACCATGCTGCCAGTCTCTTGCTCTCCTCCTCCCTCCCATTCCCACTGCAGTGGGATGGAGTTAAGAATCTGAGCCACATAAGGTAAAGATTATGGCTTGAGATAAGAACAATTTACTGGAAACACCAATGAGATAAGAAAAGAAATAATAAAAGTAACCATACTAATAACAAAAGTATACAAAAGGAGAAGTGATTCATGCGCAAAACTGCTCACTGCAGACCCCAGGTGACAATGCACAATGACTTCCCACATCCTGCCATTTTCTTCTCAATCAGAAGCCTGGACCTTTTTCTTGGAAACCAGAGTTCCTTATGCCTGCTTAAGGCAATGGAGGTAAATTGATGTAGAATTGATGTAGAATCCTCCTGGCCATGTCCAAATGGCCCATGGCTCTACCTCTCCTCATGGCTACTGCAAAAAATTAACTTTGTCATGAGCAGAACCAGGACATTACCCACGCCTTATGCTACACTATTTATGTCACGCTCAGATCCTACACCTTCTAAATATATACATATATAAAAATGTATACAAATATATATATACTAATATATACATAAATATATATACAAAAATCTATCTATCTATCTATCTATCTATCTATCTATCTATCTATCTATCCATCCATCTACCCATCTACCTATCTACCTACATACTAGCACACATATAATTTCCATAGTCAATAGCCATTCCTCCTATGTATCCATTGAAATTATTTAGTCCATGACTGTGGGTTCTAAACATCCTAGATGTCTTCCAGGGCAGGAGGGCTGGCTTGCTGTTGAGTGGTTGAGACCTTCATCAGGCACTCATAACTGGTATATCTGGAGCAGTCCGTCCTCACTGTCCACAGAAGTTATGGCATGCAGTGGCAGTGTCATTCAGTAACAACATACAATTCAACATTTCAGACTGCTCTCACACAAAAATCAAATCTTCTTGAGGTACATATTCTGTTCCCTCATCCCTCTGCATTACTCACTAAGTGCACCCAGGTCCTTGAGCAAAGAGGATCACACATATGGGTTTGCTTTTGCTTGAAGCAGGGCTAATCTAAACTGCCTTGCCTAACACATTTCCCATATGTATCACAGGGACAGTATCCTCTTCTGTGGTAGGCAGGGCCAGTTTGATTAATAGAGCCTCTAGTATTAACTAACTAGGGGGGCTTGTTAAAAGCAGATCACAATGTTTGAAGGTCCTACTGCCTATTGCTTTCAATGTAGTTTTTGTCATTTGACCATTAAATTTTCCCTGAGGATGGTACATGGCTCTCTGGCCCAGATGTCCCTCAGGTTAATTTTGAAATGAATCTCGTTGTCTAACTCAATTCCTTCAGGGGTACCATGTCCCAACAGGACTTGCTTTTCAAGGCCCAAGATGGAATTCCAGGAGGTGGCAGGAGGCACAGGTACTTCTCCTGCCATTCAGTGGTTGTCTCCATCATGGTAAGCATGCAGTGCTTGCCTTCACAGGTTTGTGTGCGTGTGATGCAATCATTCTGCCAGGTTTCCCCATATTTATATTTCGAACATTGTCACCCATACACAGGGTGCTTGGCCTGCTTAATAGGCCTGCTTAATTGTAGTGCATGTTTCACAGGTATGGATAACCTGGCAGTTAGTGGCCATGGTTAAGTCCACCCCTCAGTCACAAGCCTGTCTGTGAGCTGCATTTCTTCCCTGATGACCTGAGGCATCATGAGCCCACCAAGGCAGAAATAACTCACCTCATTGTTGCCAACCCAGATCTTGGTTTGATCTTGGCAGCTTGATGCATCTGCCTATTATTGCAATGCTCCTCAGAAGCCTGACTTTGGTACGTGTGAGCCTACATGACGTACTTTTGCAGCTGACTTCTCCAGCAGGGCAGTGACATTTCATCACAATTCAGCGGCCCAGATGGGTTTACCTCTGTGCTGACAATTGCTCCTTTTCCATTGCTCCAGTCTGCCCTGCAGAGTATATTCTACCATCTGTAAGTTGGTGTGGAGGTAGAATGCTGGCCATTTCTCTTGTTCAGTGATAGCTAAATTCAGCTGGAGAGCTTTGAGCTCTGCAATGTGACTTGATCCACCTTGTCCCTCAATAACTTCTGCAGCCTGTTACATACAATTCCATACAGCAGTTTTCCATTTTCTGTGTACCCCTACAATACAGAAGGAACTACCATAAAGATCACATATTGCTTTTAATTTTCTGATAACTGATTACATCTACCAGTTATCAATCTATCTATCTATCTATGATGGGCCCTTCTCAGCGTATGTCACCTTCTCCTTCTCCATCTTTGGGCCAGTCCATGATGACTTACAAGATCCCTGGGTGATTAGGGATTCCTATTCAAGTTGTGTGATCAGCATGATCTACTTACTCCAAGTAGCAATAATGGAGTGTCCCATTGAACATCCAGCCTAGCACTGGCAATTGAGGTGCCAGAAGAAGCTGTGCTTCAGCATAAATCACTTCTGTGGCAGCTCCAACGTCCACCACTGCCAGTGTCTCTTTTTCAGTTGGGGTGTAGTAGGTGTAGTAGGCTTTTCAGTTGGAGGGTAGTAGGCCTTGGATTCTTTATACCTTCCCCTCCAGAAGCCCCAAGGTCATCCTTGAGTCTTGAGGTACTTTTTGCCATAGACTCCAGGAAAGACTATTCTACCCAGTTTCTCAGATCATGTCCTATCCTGAATGGCGCAAGAACTATTGCATGAACAATCCCCTGTTTAATTTGTTCAGAAGCTTGTCGTTGTTCAGGACTCCACATGACACCACTCTTCTTCTGTGTAACATGATAGAGAGGGCTCCTAGTTTGATTATAATCTGGAACATGCATCCTCCAAAATCCCACAGCACCTAGGAAAGCCTGAGTTTCCTTCTTGATGGTTGATGAGGACATAGCTACTATTTTGTGGACCACATCCATTGGAGTCTGACAATATCTGTCTTGTTATTCTACTCCGAAAACCTGAATTTCTTGGGCAGGAAATCAGCCTTGAGAGGATTTGGATCATCTTCTTCCCTTTCTCAAAAACTTTCCCTACTATGTTGCCCCAATGACATGACATGATGATGTCATCAATGTACTCCAAGAGCTCTAGAGCCTCACCCTTTTCCAGTGCAGTCTGGATCACTCGGCCAATAGTGGGGTGGTGTTTCCACCGCTGGGGCAGTCAGTCCCAGGTGTGCTGGACACCCTCCAGAGTGGCCTACACTCTGCTACCAGAGGAATGGAGAAAAATGCATTAGCAGTGTCAATGATGGCACTACACTTCTTCGTTGGATTGCAGTGCGTACTGAAGTTCTAGCCTGTCCAGCACAGTGGCATTCGGTGTTGGTGCAGCTTCATTCAGGTTGTAATAGTTTCCTATTAGTTTCCCAATAGTCAATCTTCATCTTCACTGTACTTAAGTACTGGTCTTATAGAAATATTAAAGTGTGAATGACACTTGCTTATCTGTTCCTGACTCTCCATTTCATGAATCATCTCATAGATGGTGATCACAGAGTCCTGGTTGGTGTGGTTTTGTTGGTGGTACACTGTAGTGGTAGTGATAGGTACCTGTTGCTCTTTGATCACAGCAGGAGAGTCCTCTGAGAAAACAGGCAAGGTATTCAGCTGTCTAATTTCCTCTGTCTCTAGACCAGCTATACCAAAAGCCCAATGATGCCCTTTTAGAGCCTGTGAAATACCCTGCCCTGAGGTAATCTATGCCAAGGATACGTGGGACCTCTGGACAAGTTACAATGTGGTGTTTTTGCCACTCAAGTCAGGCTCACTTCAGATTCCAGTACAGTCAGCTGTTGGGATCCCCTGTCACTCAAAAATACACATGGATTCTGCCCTTACATATCTTGATGCCCTCAGGATACATTGTGTGTTGGTATCAGCCACAGCCTTGTACTCTTGTGGGTCTGATGTGCCAAGCCATCAGATCCATTGGATTCACACTATCAATAGTTCTGATTGCCTTTTTCCTTGGCCTGGCTGAAGGCAGGGGCCCTCTCTTTCTGGTCATAGAAGTAATATTAGCCCTCCTATTCTGTCTGAGGATGTCCACTGGAAACTGGAGTGGTACCTATCCTTGAATAATTTCCTGTGGTGGTTGTTCTTCCTCTCAAGTCACAACTCGTGCTGCAATGGCAGAGGTGGGTTTTCCATCCCACTTTCTTATGTGCCCTCTATGGTCATGCAGGTAAAATCACAGGTAAAAACCTTGTGATATGTACCCTCTCTCTCAAGCACTGGGGGCACTTACTCCCAAAACAGAGGCTCTGCACCATACTAAGAGGGCACAGCGCCTTTCATCTCTTACTTGCTCAAGTCTTTCAAATCTGTCCACAGCCAAGGCTTCTTGCAGAAGTTCTTGCAGAACTGAATACAGAACTCCTAGCAGAGTCTCACACATTCTCTGCACTAAACTATCCCTAATGGAGTTTCCTATATGGTGATTTTTTATGTTTTGACCAGATGAATTGTTAGTTGTCTCTCTTTGTGGTCTATTTTGTGCTCAGTCTTGACTCTTCTATTTACTTTCTTCTTTTCCTCTTGCTGAAAACGTTGAACAGATTTTCTTAGAAGTATCAGTCAGACTTTTCAAAAGGGCTTCACTATCACATTATAATACTCTCACACTACAATACAGCACACTATGTCCGAGTAGTATAATTTTTTTTAGAGTTTCAAATATACCAGAAAACTGTAACTCCTGTGGAGTAGACAATTGTCTAAAGGAGTTCCTCAGTGAGTCAGGAATGTTTCTTTTCATGTTCAGCATACACTCTCATTTAATGAAGAATAGATATTGCTGAAATTAAACTCCTAGAACAGTGAATTCAACAACAATAAAAGATTAATAAAAAAGTTTTAACAACTGCTAGCATGCTAAGTTTAGCTAACATACTACTTTAAGAGGAAATTGATTTCCCCTGTCATCCATGGGTTTTCATTCCAACTGGAGCTTGTTTTGTGTAAAATGGAAGATAGAGATCAAATGAATATATTGGTGAAGGACTGAAAATCTTCTTGTTAGTGCTAAAAATTAGTAATCATTAAAGAACACAAGTTTAATTTAAAGTAATCTCAAAAATAACTATAAAATATCCACAACAGGGAAAAATTAAAGAGAAGTATGTCTTCTTGTCTTTCTGGCTAATAAAGTTTCTTTCTATGTTGTGCCTAATTTATACCATTTAGAGAATAAATACTAGAAAATCTTAAACTAAAATTTAACCCAAAGGTCTCATTTTTAACCTCATTTCTTTAAATAGCCAAATGCTTCCATTTTCCTGTCTCACACAATATCATGATCCCAGATGGATTTCCCCAGTTAGAAGTCACATCTTACAACTAGATATATTTTTTCCTTCAAAATTTTTTGTCACCCTTATTTTGTCATTATGCAGATCTGTTGACTTTCTGCATATGATGCAAAATTTTCAGTTTAAAAACTATGCTGAGGAAAAATAAAATGCCATCGTGAAGCTCCACAAAGAGACACGCAGTCTTTCATCTGTGTAGGAGCAGCCCTAAGAATCTATATATTCTCAGGCTCATGCAGCTGCAAAATAAATTTACAGAAAAGGATCTGGTGGGCACCAAGTTGAATGCAATGGGCCCTTGCAACAAAGAAAGCAAATGGGATCATGCATTGCATTACACAAAGTTGGAGGGCAGCAGATTAGGGGATGTGATCCCCTTGATTAGCCAGCAGGCTGGGGAGTTAATCCTTTCTCTCTAGTCAGCACTTGATGAGGCCACACCTGAAGAACTGTGTCCAGTTCTGAGCTTCTCAGCGCAAGAGACACAAAAAGCTACTGGAGCAAGTCCAACAATGGGTCACTAGGACAATGCAGAGACTGGAACATCTATAAGGAAAGGCTGAGAAAGCTAGGACCCTTCAGCCTGGGGAGGAGAAAGTTCAGACAGTGATCTTGTGAGTGTATAAAAATACCTGAAGGGAAGGTGTAAAGAAAACAAAGCCAGGATGGTTTCCGCATTGCCCAGTGACCTGACAAGTGGCAATAGGCACAGTCTGAAACACAGCAAAGTTCATCTGTACACCAGAAAATACTTTGTAAATGGTGAGGGTGACACAGCATCAGCACAGGCTTCCCAGAGATCATGTGTAGTCTCCATCCTCCAAGATACTCAAAACCCACATGGAGGATGAATCCTGGGTAATAGGCTCTATGTGACTACTTGAGCAGGAGGATTGGACCCGAAGATCTCAGAGGTTACTTTCAGCCTCAGCTGTCCTGTGATTCTGAGATTCTACAAAATAGACAAAAATCACTTCTGCTTTTTCTTATTTGAATTGCTGTCACTTGGGTTTTCATATTCTCTGGTCAGATATTTAAGATTACTTCAGTAAAGATTGCACTACATATTTGGAAATTCTATTCCCGTTTTATGGTGAAACATTGTTGCTACAGGTGAAGGCAAATGTATTTTCCTAATAATGCAAAAGCTCCTGGAGCCCTATGCTAACAGTATAAGGACAAACCCTCAGTTTCTGAATCACATTCAGGCTTCTTGCAAATTGAAATTGTCAAATCCATAGATGTTTATATATAAGAGAAGGGGCAGGAGGAGGGACAGACACAGAGAGAAGCAAAGCATGAGACAGAGAAACACATGAAGAGAGACATGGAGACAGACATAGAGACCGACAGACAGAGAGAAAAGGCTTAGATGTTATTACTAATATATGACAGTAGATAGAGTATATTAGACTATAAAGAATTACATTTGGCCTATTTCTTGAAAGTGGATATGGTGTTATGAGTTATGAACAAGGTTGTTCAAACAATAATATATTTGGTAGGAATATTTTTAATGTATTTACATCTACATCAATAAATAGCCTTTTTATTCAACACTCATTATTATTTTCAACCATAGAACTTAAAATAATTTTCTGTTAAAAAAATATAGACATCTAAATTCATTTAACATCAGAAATAAACTAAAATAAAGCACTCATCTGTCAATTATGTTTTTTTGAAGAAAAAAAGAACAAGAAGAGATGATCTAGTACTGCTTGAAGTGGAGGTCCCCTTTTGTAAATGTTGTTGACAGTTCACTAGATCATGAGCTGCCTAAAATGATGAACCATATTCAGAAACAAAACATGAATTAAACAATCAACATTTCAAGTATATACAGTGACAATAAGTTTTACAGAAAGACAAAGATATTTCAACTTGGCCTTCTCTTCAATGTAGAAATGGTGTGTTTGACATAACAACTTGATATGAAAACTGTGATTAAGTCTTCCAGGATATGCAGTAGCTAAGTCACTACTGTGTAAGAGTATTTTTAGAACTGACAGTCTTATACAAATCTATTAGCAAATGCACCCAAATCCACTACTAAAGCATTAACTCTACTCAAATCAGTAAGATAAAATCCTATTTGCATTTTTTTAGAATACTAGTTATGACTACTTTTTTTTTATTTTTCATAACCCTGAAAAGGAATTTACCCCATTCTGCCTTGAATGCTGTAGGGTTTCATGTGATTATCAATTCTGTATTGTCCTGGAATAATAGAATTTCTATTATTTTAATAACTCATTTTTATATTCTTGGCAAAATGTAATTTACTAGTTGTTCCTTTTGTGCAGCTCTGTTAATGCTTCTCAGAAAAAAAAGAATCAAAATGCTTATATCAGTTCATACGATTGCAGCTACATCTATTCTTAGTATCAAAACATGAATAAAAGCTCAGTAAGGAAAAAGAAGAAGAATAGTGACTGATAGAATAAAGTTTATAAAGTGTTTTATAAACCAGATTTTAAAGATACCATTTTTGCATAGTAGCTGTCAATCTTAAAGTTAAAAGAATGTATCCTTTGAATTAAAAGGCACAGCTGCACTCATTCATTAGGAAAACACAGTAAGAACACAAAATCATGTCCCTAGAAGAAGTATCAGAAAAAGCTGAGAATAACAGCTATAAATGCAGCTTACTTTCATTGAATCCTAATTATAAGAGCACTTTTCACTCTGCTACTTGAATATTCTGAGCTACTATTAATTTGCTGGGAGCAGTTTTCATTTTCCACATATCTTCAGGATTCAATTAAACTATTCTAGATAAATTTTTTATGGTTTTAAAACATTTACACTCTGAATATATAATTTTCTTATTCATGGAGTTGAAAAGATTTGTTAATGACATCTTCTACAGGAGAAAAGTAGAGATGATTAAATAATAGGGTTGTTTTTCACTCAAATTATGAAATGAAGTAGAACACAGTGCATTATCTATTTTATACAGCTTTCATGATACAATTTGTGAGACATTCACAATAATGGTATGCTTGCAAGCTTGCAAGTCTTTTACCAGCCAAATCAATAGTAATACAAACGCAGGTTCAGAAAAAGGTAGTATATAATTAGTAGTTATATCTTCAGAACTTGGTTTAGTCATTAAATAATTAATAACTACTACATATGTCTGCAAAAGTCTGTTCTACTATAGGTCAAATACAAACAGTTAACATAAAAAACAATCCCAGGTTTAAGAATTTAAAATATAAGTCTTGCATTATGCCTTTGAAAGATAAATCACCCAACTGCAGAAAGCCCACATCTATGGAGATCACCAACTGCAGAGGAGACTCAGATCTTAAAGTAAGATTAGTTAATTGCAGTGACAAATAATCCTCAACCTTTCTGGGCAAGTTATTTCACTACTGGTAAAAAAAACAAAACAAAACAAAACAAAACAAAACAAAACAAAACACCCCCCAAACAAAAAAAAAAAAAACAAAACAAAAAACAAAACAAAAAAACCCCAAACAAAAAACAACAAAACAAAACCAAAAAAACCCAACCCAAACCAAATAAACAAAAAAAACCTTCCACCAAACCCCCAATACAAACAAAAAATCACCAACCAACCAACCAAACAAAAAAAATCCATACCACAACACATAAAACCAAAAGTTGTTACTTATATTTTGTTAAATTTCCTGTGATTCACTTTGTGCCCTCAGCACTCATAGATGAATCCTGTCAGATCTCAGTGACTTGTGACTATCTGGTTAATATAAATGTTCCTGAACCTGATTCTCTTCCACCAAATCTTTCTTATTTCAGATTTTCCCATTGGAACTTGGAATGTGTGGACACAGGTCTTACCAATGAAGACAGGGATGAAGAAAGGCACTCAGTGACTCAGCCTGTTTTTAAGGTGTTTGCCACCAGGTTCTGCTCCTGTTCTTTCTTTTGAGGCTGCTGAACCTGTAGTTAGAACTCCATGTTCTCATTGTATCAACTCGAAAACGGAGACCGACTAGGAGTTATAATCAAGATCACAGAGAAAATTAGAACTTGTGAGTCCAAGAACTGTTCTTGGGGCCCACAGTCTACACTGCTGTTTCTTTGAATAAAGTCTTACTTTAATGTGCATAATGAATGGCTGGGGGGGAAAGGATGTAAAAAAGTGTTTTTTTCAGATCCTCAATAACAGCTGAGCCTGTACAAACAAAATATCAAATCATCAAAGTGAACAAAATCTCTCTGAATGCAGTCCTGCAACTCAAAATAAGAGTTTTTCCTCTCTCTTTTGAACACCTTAAAATGAATTTAAGCAGATTCACAGACTGAAATTAAGCCAGGTACTCTCTTCAAAGTGTTTTCCTTTATGTTTTTGTGGTTTTTTTTCTTTTTTTTTGCTTAAACTGGAAATCAAAATGTTGAATGCTGTAAGAAAGTTTTTTACTAAGTACATTTTGTGTGCTGCATCTATTTGCCAAAATAGAAACCAGCCACTGTGGGTGGTGATCCTCTAAAGTAGAAAGGGAAAAGGTCACTTAAGGCTTTATTCCCTAGGGTGTTATGTGGCTAAGCACATGCTTTAAAACTTTGCTGCATAAGTGACACTTTGCTCAGCACCTTGCGGAGTTCATCCTTAGCAAGGCAGTAATGATTTACTGGTGCCATCTTTTTTAAGTATTAAGCAAATGTCTATACTTCTGAGGAGTAAAACTTCTTTTAGATGGGGTTCACTCAAGTATAGGAATTCATTGCTAAGTCCTTCAAGTGCTTAATTTTCATGTTTAGAATATGCTTGAGAATTTGGCAGCTCACTGAAGAACAGGCTCCAGGAATCCCAGTTATGATTTAAATATCTCCACCCACATAACACTACCTGGCTCATTTCTGCCAAAGGGCTGTACTTGCCATAGGTCTGAATTTTGCTTTCCCAAAACCATTGTGTTTCATTAATTTAAAGTCTTGATAATTGCATTACATTTAAGGAGTCTTGCTGTGCATTTTCTTTTATGAAATACAGTTATTTATGCATGTAATTTTTTATATAGGCTGCTATTACTTCTGGCCAAAGGACACCTGTATTACAGATTAAAATACAACTTTATTAGCAGCATATTTACTGCTGAATAGTTAGATTTGAAACATAATATTTGATAGAATCATAGAATTATTGAATATCATGAGTTGGAAGGAGTCCACAAGGATTATCAAAGTGCAAATCCTGACTCTGCACAGGACACCCCATGAGTCACACCATGTGTGTTGTGAATGTTTGTCTAAATGCTTCTTGAACTCTGTCAGGCTTGGAGCTGTGACTGCTTCCCTGGGGTGCCCACTCCAGTGCGCAAACACCCTCTGGATGAAGAACCTCTTCCTGATATCCAATCTATACCTCCCCTGACACAATTTCAGGCCCTTTCCTCTGGTCTGTCACTGTCACCACAGAGAAGAGATCAGCGCCTGCCCCTCCTCTTCCCCTCATGAGGAAGTTGTAACTGCACTGAGCTCTTCCCTCAGTCTCCTCTTCTCCAGGCTGAATACTCCAAGTGACCACAGCCACTCCTCATACAGCTTCCCATCAAGGTCCTTCACCATCTTCAATGCCCTTATTTGGACATTCTCTGATAAATTGATATGGTTTTTATAATGTGTTCTCCAAAACTGCACACAGTACCAAATGATGATGCTACACCAGTGCAGAATCGAGAGATATTTCATGTAGCATATAACAATATTTTATACTTTCACATAAGTATTTTCTTTATGGATGTAAAATACAAATTGGCTTACAACAAATTAAATACCATAGCAGTTGATTATGTCTAATTAATAATTAGGAATTAATGATATCTTTGGAGCCTTGGATGCTTTTCTGTGATTGTTGTAATTGATCTTTTATTGTTCCACCTAAAAATCAATTTTCTATCCTCATTATTATCTTCTTTGAAATACTTATGAATAGGATCCAGCTAACAGCTGTTTTGACTAATCTCCCTGAAGAGGGTCTGAAATTTTTCATAACATTACAATTTCCTCCAAATAATTTTTCATTCTTTTTAATAAAAAAATGTCATTCTTCCATTGTCTTTTTGCATATTTAGTATCCACTATCCATGTTTTCAAATAATACGGAAAGTATAAGGTAGTCTTCCTAATCTATATAAGGCTACAGAGATTTTTAATGTGCTCTTACAAACTGACTTTTTTGTGACATCCACATTCTCTTTAAAGGGCTGAACAGGATGCAGCCAAGCCAGTTATAATGGGGCTGTCTCAGCCACATTACAGCAGTTTGAAAGATACTCTAATTTATGACAGCTGTTGTAGCGTCTGAGCAGTCATGTGTCTTCTGCAAAAGAAACACTTTGACCACTTTTTATTGCTCTTTGCCTCAGCATCTTGTTTCACTAGGCTCCTTAAGAAGGAGGTAAAGGAAACAATTTTTTACACTTTCTGTTGCTAGGTATCTTCTTCCCCTTAATAACCACTCATCCCTAGGTAGAACACCGATAAAACAGTAGCAAAAAAAAAAAAAAAAAAGCTGCTATTTGTGCATAGGTCATACATTGCAGGGGGAGGCTGGGGAGGCAACAATCTAGCTTTAATTTTCTGTTGAAAAAATGCAACAAACAAAGCCAAACAAAAAAATCACCACCCGAAACCCATCAGACAAAAAATGAGCAACCAAAAACTAGGTTAGAGACTTTAAAGTAGATTGAACTAGAATATTGACAGCAAAGGAAAGAGAAATTGCAGGAAAACATTTCTAGACACCCTTTTTACCCAAGTGCTGCTTGAATTTAGGACACATTTCGGCTTCATCAAGTTTACAGCTCAGTGTGAAATGCTAACAGTTATATTATTTTTATAACATTTGTACCAACAAATCAGCCCATACTTTTTATGTATAACTTGGGTATTTGGGACATATTCTGACCTGATGCATTTCACAGACATAATGAAATACATTTTCTTGAATCTGAAAAACTGATTTTCTTAGTTTCAGCAGTTTTGTTCATTTGCCTTCAAATGAAGTAACTGAAGGAGAGAATTCTTCTAATAACTGACACTGCTGGTATTTTACTTGGTTTACTCACATGCCAGTAAGATAAATGCCACTCGATAAATGTGTTCTTTGTAATAGCTATGTACTGTGGTGCAGCTGTACTTAAACTCCCTGTGTCCAAGCCAGCTTTTGAACTAGACATCAAGAGTTGCCTCAGTGCAGCTCTAAGTTTGATTGAATTAGTCATGGCTATTACTTCTCAAATGCAGCTACACTGCATTTGGGACCCAAGCATGTATTGCTATATGGTTTCGTACTGAGTCACATAGACATTAAAACCCTCGCAGACCTTGACAGAACTCGTTTATTTGTGCCCTATTAGCAATATAGAGCTGTCCCAAGACACACATCTAAGAAAGAAAGTCAAGCACAGAAACATTCACTATTGTCACAACTGATCTCTTGGCACTCTTGAGAGGATAAAAATGAAAAAAAAATCATATACCATTAAGCTTTTTAAAGTGGCATTGATAGTTGTTCATCTTAGAAAACAGTTAGATTCATAGATAAAATTTGTGGAAAAAAATTGAGGTATTTAACTAAAATATCACTTGGGTATATAGGCATTTGGGAGGAGATAGAAAGTTAATGAAGAGAGGAAAAGATATTGAACATTGCTGAACGCAGATTTCCCTCTACAATGAGTAAATTTTGTGACTGTTTTACTGTTCATTTTAGACTCTGTCTTCACCAAGATAGACCAAAAGGTGTCACTGAAGAAACCTGAATGTCAGTACTGTAACCAAATTAATTATCTTTCTTGTTCTCACAGTTTCGGAAGTCTGAGTCCAAAACTGAAGCAGAAACTGAGTATTGTACTCTACATTCTGCTTTCCTATATATACATGGTGTTTGCACTTTTAGCTCTTTTCTGCTTGTTGAAAAATTCCTACTCTTAGTTTATTGCTTATTAGTCATCTCAATCAGTACCAGAGGCAATATGGAGGAAAAAAATAAGAGGATAAAAAAAAGAAACCTGTGCATTGCTTTGATTTTACCCCTTGATAGAGTCCATCTGCCTCACTTTGGAACTCCAAACCTGAAATTTCATCCATGCTGTATACTGTCCATGGTGATAAGAATTAACCCCTGGTATGCATTGCAGTAGTTACATAAACGTATCAATGAATCTATCACTTCACACACTTTTGCATCTGGTGGCCTAACATTAGGAATTGGTGCACAGATGACACAGTCTATGTCCTTTATTCTTAGGCCATAAGAACTTCTGGGGAAATTTTACTGATAGCCCCAAGTATTGCTAGTATTATTCCATACAGACATTGACATATTATTCCAGCTCCCAAATATGTAGAAATCCAGAAGAATTTCAAAGCTAAAAAATTCAAATAAAAACTCTCTAATTTTGCTAAATACATGCTGTTAATATAAGGCAATTAAATAATATTATTTTATTTACATATTCAACATGAAAGCAGTGAGTTTTTCTTGTTAAATATAGAGAGAAAAATGTGTATGAAAACACCACCAGCCCCATAGAAGCAGAGACCATAAACTTCCTCCCAAAATTTATCACAGACACATGATAAGTTAGGCAACTTGAGGAAATACAACTCAGTGTTTACTAAATGCAAAAGAATTTGAAACTATGGATGATCTTCATGTCTAATGAGGAGAATCAATTCTGTGCTATATCTTCCATTTTTACTGTTGTCCCAGCTGTTTTATAAAGCATCCTAAATAAATATAAATATTCTGCCTTAAACTGAAGTGCTAAGTTTCAGTCAATTGAAGTTAACTGTAAGAAAACTGTAATATTCTAAGATAAGATTTATTTCTAAAATAAATCCAATTATATCCACCACATTTAAAATGGTGTAAAATTTTTCTAACCTTCACATTTGGTTTTTCTTTTTTTTTTTTACAGGTGAAATGAGGAATACAAACTCTCTTAGTTTTCTAATAATATCTTTTTAATAAACATTTTTATTGGCAATTTTTAAATTTTCTAATTTTAAAGGAGACAGTACTATGCTTACATTCAGTTGACATTATTTAATACATATCCACATAAAGTTAGGGATGTGTCATAGTCTGTGATGCAAGAACACATTTGTATAGGCAAAAATTTACTTGGCTGTATAATTCATGCAACTGGATTAACTATATTTTTAAGAGAATATTTACTGAAATTGCATAATCACCTAGAAAAGACTCTGTATTTTACTCTTTGTAACAACAAAACCATAACATACATGAGATTATACATGAGACTACATAGTCTGAACTTAGATTAAGGGTAGAATAAAAGTGATTTTTCTGCCCTGAGGAGGTTTACATTTTGAGATTTCTGATCTTCTTTGGAAGAGGGAAATAAATCTGTGATAACTTTTTTTACCCAAAATTCATAAAATTATAAAGTTCTATGGATTTTTCTTTTTCAATTTATTCAGATTTTTAAAAATGTAATATTTTTAAGTTATTTTTAAAGGAAAAAACTCATGTAACTATCTTAATCAAAATTTTAGAGACAGGCATATGTGTTTTTAAAGAAAATAATGAACTGAAATAGAATAATATTTCAGGAGAAGGCAATTTAAATCCATGCACAGTGTTATGATATTTGGCCCCTTTAATATCAGCAATATAAATAATTAAATTGGTGTTTAAACTGATTTTAAAATCACATCAAGTAATTTGACAAAAATCAAGAAAGCCTACTTCAGCAGCAATATCATGTGGACCAGATGATTTTTCATCCTCAGATTTATTTAATTCTAGTAAATTTTACAGACCAGAAACTGTTTCATCATGCAGAGAAATTGCCAAAAGACAAACAGATATGTTGTACAGCTATTAAAGTGTGTTTAAAACAATGATTAAAACTAGTTTTCAGAAATTACTCAGAACAGACTAACCCAGTAAAACTTCCAAGTGTTTTAACATACACATTACCATAACTAATAATAAAATGGGGTCAAGTCTTGATGACAGGTTTGTATTTGTCTTTTAAGTGGCTTTTATATGCTGCAGCAAAACATTTTTTTAAAGCTTCATGATATTTCAAAATACCCAAAATAGATGCAACTGCTAAACTGTAAGCATTAATGTATTTTATGCAAGATTACTATTCATGTGTGAATATGCAACATAACTCAAATAAACCCTTTAGTGTCAGAGTTTGAACATGGCATGAATTTCTTAATGTATCATACAAAAATAACCTTTGTAATTGAATGCCATCATTAGAAGGACATGGCTTAATTTAAACCATTTTATAACTGGAATATTCTGCTTGCATATTTTTTCTCTTACTCAGGATGTACCAAAGCAGAGATCCCATCAAAATATAGAAGTACCATATTGATTAGGAGGCATTTTTCTTTAATGTAATATGATGAAATGGTTTCTATATCTACAAGACTGTGTAGCTAATAACTTAATGTGTATTAGTATGTCTAAATATTCTGCATTCCCAAAGTAAAAGTTTCCTATTTTCACTATTTTTTTTAATGTGGCAGAAACCAACAGACTTACTCAAGAAAGTACTTTCAAAAAGTAAGTTCAAGAATGTCAGTGGAGTTCAGTTTTATACATCTTCTCAGAACTGAATTTAGATCAATACTGGATCATTACTTGCCACTGAAATGTAATTCAAAATCAATTTATAGCTTTTACCTTCTGTATGTATAGGTGGAGATGCATTTTCCTCCTTTAAACAATTATGCTGTGTGGTTTCCCACATATCTTAGCGTATCCCTAGTGTATTTCACTTCAAGCCCTGCATCACTCTCTTAAAAAACAACAACTAGCACCTAAACACATATGCTCATTCAATTACACATATTAAATATTAACAGACTATTGATGATGGCTTATTAACCTTTTTCTGACCATTCTGGTTGAGTACTTTGCCTATTGCAGATGCATACTTCCCATGTTCTCCTATATAATTACTGTTGGCAGAAAGATACAGCTCTCCTTAGGTGAGAGTTTACTGTTCATACATTTCTTTGTTAGACAGCTGGAACCACAACACTCAGAGAAATATTATTTGTAACAAACTCGAATGTCTAACAAATTAAGTTCTTCTTCCATTTGGCCAGCTTCAATAAAAGTAGAAAGTGTTACAAGCAAACTCTCGAGAGAAAGTTCTTTGTTTCTATAGCTGCTTTATTGTTCATTTGTTTTTGTTATCTTTTGTACTTTTTTTCTTCAGACTTCTCTGTTCTTGTATATAAAATGGGACAAAACACTTTAAATACAATCCAGCAAAGACTTCACATATATTTAATAAGGTCTGTAGTTTGTGGATGTTTTGTTTGTATTAATAAAAATTTAATATATTGTCTTGTTTGTGTATGAATATAATTTCAAAATGGAAAGGTGCAGAAGACACAACAGGAGTAAGAGGTACTCAGCACCTTCCAGGGTTACAAATCTAACATAATTTTGTAGATAACAGCACATACAAACAAATGTGTGTTGGCTTTCACAAAGTAATTAATTATTATCAGCATTCTCAATAAATCATTTATGGCAACACTTTCAAGAAAATACTAGTAAGACATAGGGATCCAGAGGAAAAAATCAATTCACAAAATTCCCTTCCATCTGTAATGGTAGCTAATTGACAGGAAATTACAGGTTAACTTCTTTTCTGAATTGAAACTCTCCTAGTGTAACTGGGTGGAGAGAGTCCTATGACCTCAATCAGGTCTCTGCCCTCCTTTCACAGACAGGCAACTCCTCCCATTTGCCTGTTTATTTGCCCCCTTGCACCTTCCCTGAATCAGTACATACAGATGAAGGTCTACACTGAGGCTGTCAAAACTAACCCTTCTCATTTTTTATTAAGGTGGATCACCAGATTTTCTACACTATTGGACATTAATAATTCATTTATTTCACCACTGTGTTTCTGACACTGCCCAGGAAGAAACACTTTGAAAGAAGATGAATATAGTAGCTGACAACGAAAGCTCTTAGTTGTTATCTCTGTCTTAAGGCCTCAGATTGTTTTTTGCTTAACTCCTTCCCCTCCTCCAAAAAAGCAACAGTCGACAAAATTTTTGGATTTTGTCTGAATCTGAGGAAATACCTAATCAGTGCTTAATCTGTGCTAACTTCCCAGCCTTCCAGCACTCAATTCCATATTTCAATTACATCCTCTTTTAAAAACAGAACTGTACTTGACCATTTTGCATATCCTCTCTCAAGTTCGCTAGAATGAAAAAGCCTGGACATTAAGTTCCCCTCTACCTTCTTTTAATTGTTCATTGGTTTCTAAACTTATACCTCCTACTTCTCTCTGAGACAGCTCAATATTTTAAACCTTTCTATACTTCTTTTAATTTCTTTTCAACTTGAACGTTTAATTATTGATATTTTTGATCTCTGATTATCAGAAAAGAACGCAAGTATTTCAGCCCATTCACCCATGGATATCTCAACAGAAAAAATAATCTAATCCTGGTTTTTGTCTTTGACATTTTTTAAGTAGCAAAATTATTCATTGAACCACTGAAAATTCTATTTTAATTTAGAGCTCACACTTAGAAAATTTAAAATTGTTTATTTTTCTTTATTGCATTTCCTTATTCTGTTGTTTTAATCCAAATTCACAAGGAATATACCACAGAAAAATAAGTTATGTGTTTTTTCTCCCAAAATATTCCAATGTATTTGTTTACACTTTACAAAATATGTTTTGAATGACCCATCTCTTCCTATAGGCTTTGCTCTATGATTAATGATGCTGTCACTGAAGCAAATCTAATACAACACTTCTATGTCTGTTTCAGCTGTCATATCAGCTCAATTATTGCAGTAGCTTTACCTATTTACAGTCAAAATCTGTAGCACGGAGTCCTATTGATTCAGTAATAGATTTTGGTAAGCAAAAATTGACATGATTCAAACCCTAAATCAGAATTTGTATGTGAAAAGGAAATGAGAAGTATACTTAACAGATGTCTGCTTTATAAATCCTGCATTAAAATATACTTATCTTCTTAGTAGGAGCTTAAGGCCCTAATGAATCAATCATGATGGTTTTACTTTTCATTTATATCATTATCAAACAAATATTCATGAAAGAACAAACAGGGTTAGGCGCTCAAGAAGTCTGAAAATGAAAAGAATTCTAAAGGAGGTTACAACGTTTCTTCAGAAATTATATGATAAGAAAAATTATTTTCATATTATTAAATTATATATAAAATCACATATTTTCTGATGTAAAAAGTATTTACCTCATCTATTTGAAGAAAAAGTTTCTACCACTGTAGAAGAAATTTTTCCATTCAGCTTTTTCATCATGAACTCTTTGTGACCCCATTTAAGGAAGATTTTGCAAGAGATACTATCCTTGTCAGGATGAATTTGATTCAAGCAACAGTTGGTGTACACTGCAGTGATTTTAGCTTCTTTGTTGAAAGAAGCTAGCTTTGAAGATTTACAGTCAAAGATTGAATCTAGCAGTTCACTGTAAACTCCATTTATCATCGGACATTACCTTATCAGATAGTTGCACACAGCAGAGAAAAATACAGAGAAGGTTTCATTAATTCTTTGGTGAATGTGGCTCTATTCTAATGATATATAGCTTCAACATGAACATTACACTGTGGACTGACTTTATTACCAACAGTTCACATGAACATGTGCCTATAACTCTTAAAAATGGCAGAAGCGTCATCCTAAAGCAGTCTTACCTGTGGAGTTTCTTGCCTAATACAGCAACTTTATCTCCCCATCTCATTAATTCAAGGGCAAGTTTGTATTATAAGAAAAAAACGACAGAGCGTTATGTACGCTTCAAAGATTTTCAAAGAGGTGTACTGAATTACTGAGACTACTAATCAAACAGAGTATCAGAAATATTTGCATATTAAATAGTTGGTCTATGATATCTGTGGCCCTAGGATGGCTTGTCTCATTAGCAGACCCCTTGTGTTTGGGTAAACCCCTTTCAGTACAACTCCAGACCAGACTTTAAAGATCCTCCAGTATTCTAATTCACTGTAATTTCCTTCAATTTCACACTCTGCCCCTAACAAATTAACCAAACTGTTTCCACTGTACACAGAATATAAAGAACTTATGGAAACCAAATACCTGTGAGTCTGGGATGGGAATCTGATAGTACTGTAAGGTAGTTTAACCTGTTAAGTTCCAAAAATTTCATAGTTACATTTCAGAACACCTAACAGATGTTGAAAATTAGAACATTTATTATTTATTTATTTATTCTATTTAAAAAAGTCATAATTTTTTAGAGTATTTACACACTGATTTGTTAAAATACATATGAAATTGGGGGGTAGTGTTATAAATTTACTTGTTAATTTTATAGCAGGCTTTTTCTTTGCATGTCTATAGCTAGTAGATGGTGGAGATTCTTGAAAATCTATTGTGCTACTAAATAGTAAATTTAGGTTTTTACTGTCTCTAATTCCAAGTAAAAACTTGGTGGCAGAAATTAATTATTCAGGAATATTTCACAATCACCAGTAACAGACCTCCTGAGTGCTCTGAAGCAAAAATAGATGCTAAATACTTTTTGCATTCAATGCAATGGAATTTGGGTTCTTCTATAAAAATCTCACTCTAAATTCTCTGGCCATAAAGCATCTATTTCCAACCATCTTCAATGTAAAATATGTTTGATTGGTCTCATAAAATCAACAGATTCCTTCTGCCTCAGTGTTCAAAATCATCTCATCTCAATCTCTAGCAAAGAGTAAGACTGAGGACTGTTTCTTCAGTTATGAACTTTTACCAAATAGGTGATAGCATAATTTTTCCAAATTAACCATGCAAGTCTCTTCACCATCTATTCAAAATACATATATATTGGCACTTTTTTCTCTAGCTGCTATATAAAATTTTCCCTAATAACCAAGAAGACAATAAGCATTCAGTTTCTAAAATACATTCATTGTCTTCTAAATTGAGACAATCTGGCTTTTCATAGGTCATATTTATAGTGAACATCTGAAGTAAAGGATACTAAGAATTTACATAAGCTATTATGTGAACTCATGACTTTGTTTAGTAGTAAAAATACGTTTGTCACACACTTTTCACATCAAGCACAACTATTATGTCTGTGTTAGAACACTCAGAATTAGGGCCCTATAAACATATAGTTTTTCATAAAATATATAGAAATAAGGTGAAGAGTTTTTAAAAGGAAGTATAGTGAAATAAATTTGATGAAAATTAAAATAAAAGCCAATACTTAGGACTAAGTATATTTTGCAAAATATGTCTGAAGCACACTAGAGATGCTGGCAATTTTCTCTGTCCTGAACAAAAGTGTGAAAATTAAAGGGCTTTTTTCAGAAGATATTAATCTTGACTAATGTTTTAATCAAGGTTTTTTTCTTTACCCTCACTTGCACAAGCATCTTACCATCAGCAAACATCTATCACTCTAATGCTTTTTGACTCTTCAGATAAGTGCAGTATGTAGAAGCTCTCTCCATACATAATACAAATATATTACAGCATGTATATTTCAAGAAATCCGATTGTATCAATTTCCACAACACTAATCTTTATAGTAGTCTATTATTTGTGTTATGAGATCGGTCAGTTAAAAGCAGTGCCATGATTACCATTAAGAACAAGAATCTGATATATATATTTATCAACTATTTGCGATCCTCTCTCCAGTTTTTATGACTTCCTAAATAATACTTTTCAGGCCTTCATATAATCTTCCTGCTCTACAGCCACTAATACAAATAATGGTGTGTGCAACTATATCACAACAAGAGTGTAGAATTATATGTAAGAGCATAAGTAAGACATTGAGAGTAGTTTATATGAAGCAGAGAACAAAGAGGGAGATCCCCTTTCTACATCCTGTATGTTGCTTTTGGGACACAAATTATGGCAAAGCAGGGCAAATATTAATTTTCCCAGTCTAGCAATTAAATTAGGTGGAAGAATTGTGGCTGAAGAATTACACTGGGATTTATGGATTATGAGTTCAATTTCTGATTATTATATAGATAATAAATACTATATTCAATTCCTGTGCAAATCACATTTTACCTGGATAGGAAAATTAAACCTATCCATAAAAAAACCCCAAAAATATTCTATGGCTGTTATTAAGAATATTTAGGTTGTTCTTTCTTCAGGCACTGACAGTTACCAAATTGGAACTCCTTATATTTTCTCTCACATAAAATAATAATTAGAACAGTAATTTTATTCTCATTTGTAGACCTATAGACTCAAAATAAGAATGTTTGGCTAAAACATCTAAAAATGCACTACTACTTTCTCTCATACAGTACAGTACTCACTGCCCAGGATAGCCATATCAAAGCACAATGTAAGCCGAAGTATATAAGCAAATCTCCTTATTAAATATCAGCCATACAATAAATACATCTGGCATTCTCAAACTCCTTATAAACAGGTTATAAAAAAAATTGCACATTTTTCCCACAACAGTGTTAATGTAGAAGAAATATAAATCAGCCATTTGAGAATTACAGATAGTTACTGTTCATAAGCTTAGTCACTTTGCACAATACATTTCTTTTGGCTCCACAAAATACCCAAGGCTCAGTACTCTTCAGACAATACTGCTAAACTTCAAGATCTTTCAAGTAATTTTCTCTTCCTGTCTTACATGAAGAAGTGTTTTCTGTTTTCTGTTTTGTTCTTTTTTTCTTTTTACTTTTGTTTTCAATCTTCTCTAGGCTGCATATTGCTAACCTCTAGGCTACATTCTAATCCCTCAGTCATCCAGTGAAAAGAAGAGAAACATGAAGCATTTTCCTACTCCTTGTTTCCTGAGTCAAGGAAAAATGGTATCACAGTCCTCTTTTTATCTCCTTTCTCCATATCTGTTGTCTTAATGGCTTTTAAAGGTCAGCAGGGGAGACCAGAGAGGGCAAGCAAATTATCTGTCCCTGCTTCTCTAGGAACCTGAAGGACAATATCCCTCATGGATCTTTTCACTCTCAGCAATGAGGCAAGGTGAAAAGAAAGAGCCTTACACATTTCTCAGGCACTTTTCACATATTCAATTTAGTGATTTGGAAACATTACATAAGTTTTTCTAGCTGTGGGTGACTACTGTTGCACTGAAGTGCAAGTGAGATTAGAACAATTAATTCTTCTTTACACATATACAGGTTCTTCTCCTATTTGATTTTGTGTTTTTTAAGTCTTATCTCACTAAGAGATATGACTTATTAATTTTTAATGAAATTTAGTATAAGGGGAGACAATTATTAGGTTTTAGTCAACCTAAATCGGAAATCCAAATGTTTAACTTTGTGTAACTAATGTGGAGTAGTACAACAACACAATACTTTCAGATTTCAAAATCTAGTTAATCCACCCATAATGTCACTTCTTCTGGTGGGAACATTATGTTTTTAAGAGCAGTCAGCTTTTTAAAAATTGTATCATCAATGAATAAGTGTTCCCAGGGAAATTTGATTGGTTTAATAGGATTTATTTTCAGCAGATGAAGACAACTTTTGAAGCCACAAAGCCTTACATAGATCATTGATGATTTCAGAGGGCAAGCATACAGGGATACGATCAGCAGCAGAGGAAACACTTTTCTTAGACTAGTATATCTAATTTTAAGCACTGACAAGACTATTTTCTTCTCAAGTCAGATGACTGCATTGAGAAGTAAAGGGCAGAATATATACAAGCCTGTAATATTATCTGTCTAAGGTCTGCAGCTAGTGGATTTTTCTTTCACAAGAAGCCCATAAATTTCAAAAGCTGTCTACAGTATTAGCTGTCTTATACTTTAAAGATGCAAGGGATGTCTGAAACTTTGGATGACAGACCATTTAGAAAAACTGCTCTTAGTGATATTATACAACTACTTTGGAAACTTAGAGGCATTTGTCTGGAAAAGCCAATCCATTTCAATGATTTTGACACTCTAATATGTAGAAGTTAAAAAGTTAAAAAAAAAAAAAAGAAATATAGAAATTAGGTGAAAAGTAAAGATTTCAATGTTCTATGTACGCAAGGAAACTAAGGTCATATATTCCCAGATAAAGTTTTTCGGCTTCACAGGAGAGCTGGAATGCTAAACTTGCTGTGTTTAGCAAAAAAAAAAAAAAAAAAAAAATCCTCCAGTTAAATTTATTAGAACAATGTTCTAATAAAACCCCAGCTTCTTGGAAAATCATAAAACTTTTTTAAAGTTTTTGCACTACCATCATGCTCCTTGGTTTGAGGCTTGCACTATACTAGGCATACAAGGAAAAGTATGTATGTATACATACCTTACAAGGAAAGCATAGAACTGCCAAAGGCATCCTTCATGCTAGTAGGTTAAACCAACACTTCTGCCAATCAGTTTATGAATTATATACACTGATAAGTAAAGTTCAAGTAAGTTTCAATTGTTTATATGATCTTCATTCTCATAATGGGACCTATGAAAAAGAATCAACTATTTTTTTCATCAGCAATGAATGGAACTATGTTTTGCCACTCTTGAGGCAAGTAGATAAATGTACTGGCCTTTAAAAATACACAGATATTTAATGATTCTATCCCTTTTAAGATTACGTTCCTCATTAAAAATGGTAAGCACATATTTGGAGTTTTGAAAAGGAAAAAAAAAATCACAGAAGCATGAATTCTCAGGGGTGATAGTATTATCTCTGTAGAAGCAAAACATACTTTAAACTAATGGTGAAAACTTTACCAGCTCTATGAATCACAGTGACAACATAATAAGTCGGTCAAATAATCACTTTCATAGTTGCAATAGGATGTACAGTATTCACAGACTAAAATTTCTTGTAACAAATCTTAGCTTGTCAATCTAATTTTTCTACTTTCCAAAACCATGAGAATTAACTAGAATTTCTTCTTTAGGTGAAAGCATTTGTTTCCAGAAGAGAGCTATTTCAAAAACAATAAATTATGAAGAAGTAAAATTTCATAAAAGGTATTAAATGACTGGAATTATATTAATCTCAAATAGTCTGTTTTGGGTTTTGGGCCCCTCACTACAAGAAATTGGGGTGTCTAGAGAAGGGCAATATATATGGTGAAGGGTTTCAAGCAGAAGTCCCATAAGGAGCAGCTGAGGGAACTGGGGTTTTTTAGTCTGGAGAAAAGAGGGCTGAAGGCAGACCTTATCTGCAACTGCCTGAAGAGAGGTTATAGACAGGTGGGGATTGGTCTCTTCTCATAGGTAACAAATGACAGGATGAGAAGCTGAGACAACAGAAGGAAAGGATGCCATGCAGAGGGACATGGACAAGCTCTGGAAGTAGACCCACAAGCAACTCATGAAGTTCAACAAGACCAAGTATAACATAATGCACATAGGTTGGTGCAATCCCAGATGTGGCTACAGACCGGGAGAAGAAATCATTGAAAACAGACAGATATAGAAGGACTTTGGGCTTCTCCTGCATTAAAAGCTGGCCATGAGCTGGCATTATGTACCTGCAGTCCAAAAAGCCAAGTACATATTGGGCTGCATCAAAAGAAGCATGAACCACCAGGTTCAGAGAGGTGACTCTTCCCCTCTATTCTGTCCATTATTCCAAGGGAATAATTAAAAACAAATGTGAAAAATAGAGATAAAACTGTTGCTGTTTTACCAGACCATTCAGAAAAAGACTGGTGACCTATTAGAATATTAAAGAGTTAAAAGTATAACATCCAGGCCAGCCTACCACATTGTCTAAAAAAATTCTGCAGAGATTTTAAGTTGGTAGTTTTGATTGGTTTTATATATTTTATACCCCTTTTAAATTGTATCTTTTAAAAACACTAAGGAGGAAGTATTTGGTCTACCTTCAATAAAGACTTTGAATTTTTATGTTATTTTGAAGAAATAGGTTGCAGCCAGGATGACAAGAAAAATGTTTTTTGTTGTTAATTTAAAAAATGTATTCTAGAATGAAATAGTGCTATAAGTGGGAGGTGATGGGAATTATTGCAATCAATAATGTCAATGCACAAGAGAATAGAAATTTCAAAAAATTATGGTAGAACATTTAATACTAACTTCCTTCTTAAACAGTAAAACTAACTTCAGCTCCAATACAACCTCTTAACTGGAATGAGCTCTAAAAATGTTCTAATGAAAGAGTCTCAATTTAATAGCTGCTTAAAATAATTTCCATTAAGTCTGTAACCAAAACCTACACTAAAGCCTTAATTAACTACAGAAGCAGTCAATTAAAAATATGAAATTAAGGAGTTACCCTCTTCCATAACTGTGATCCCGTTTTTTTAATAAGCAACATGATGTAGTTAATGATTTTAATCTGCTCTTGCTCTAGCCACAAAATTTATTAAGTATACTTGAGATCATATGCAATGCATATTAATTTCTAGTAGTCAGAGTTATTGGTTGATATCTTAATTATACATTACATTTGAAATACAACTTTTTAATTTCATGGACTTATTTCACATGATTTATCATTTGTTGTACAGAAACTACTAGTGTTGCTAAGCAGGAGGATCATTTATTTTTAATTCCGTTTGCTGCTTTTTACTGTCTGATGTCAGAAATACAGTTAAAAAAACCCAAAACAACAAAGCCCAACAACACTTAATTTCTTGCAAGGGTACCCTACAATATGAAAGAAAAGGAAGTTCTCTAAAAAATATTATTTTTTGAAAATAAGCTTTTTTTTCAAATAAATGAACTTCTAAGAAAATAACCCACATGTATGGGTCTGTTAGCCAGAAATAAAACAAAACAAAATAAAACAAAAAAAAAACTTCAGTCATAATCAGTTATTACTTTTCAGATACAAATATGGCAAAGGAATCTAGAGAAATGGAGATAATTTAAAATTAAATCATAGCACTGAAACAGTATGTCTGAGGTAAACCTGTGAGAATGACTTTTGTTCTGAGACTTATTATTGAGAAAGGACTAAGAGTACATATCACTAATGTTCAGCAGTATGCTGTAACTCCTCTGTTAAACACTGGACTTACAATTTTTAAGGCCTTAAATGTTTTAATTATCTTTAAGTACTTTAAATCCCTAAGGAATGAGTATTACTTTTGATCTTTTAATTAATTCATTCCTAATAGACTAACTCTGTCATGTCTCTCAGACAGTTTTCTTCATATGTCCAACTTCAGTAGGGGTGGCCATAATCCCAGAAGCCCAACTGTCACCAACCAACAATCAACAGCAATGCACTAGGGAGCCTCAGCAGCTCATTTCAGCTTCCCCGTTAAGGATTGCCTAGGACTTGACCATAAAACTCCTTGCGAGAAAAGGATTCTTCTGTAGTTCCCCAAAAGCCAAGCTTTTGCTGTTACAAAGATATTTTTGGATGGATCACTTCTAATGATAGTCAGAGGTCAAAGGAAATATAAAAAATAGTCTTATATTAAATAACATAAACATAATCAGGTCTTAGCCACTAGATCAATGAAGATGCTATAAATACAAAAAATAAACCACAGTCATTTATAGTAGAAAGTTCTGAATAGTGACTCATTAATATAACCAATGTAACTACATTTTGTGGGATTATGACAATATAATCTGCTCTCTTTGCTCAGTTAGAATGAGCTAAACATATGATTTTATTACACTTGTTCATTTTTCATACATAGTCCCTATTAATGGAACACATGGAGTTCTATCTCTCTAAGAAAGCCATTAGCAACATGGTTGAGACTCTGTCATGAAAAATACAACACAAATCTGAAGAACATGTTTCGGACAGAATAAGGAAGAGTTTCCTGGTTTGATTTCTAAAAACCAAACCAAAACAAAGCAAAAGCCACATAGCAAACAATTTTATCTTTGGATAAGTCACCTTTAGCATAAGACTATTGATCATTATTAAACAGTGCAATTCCTCCATTAAAAAAAAAAAAAAAGAAATATTGTATACATCAGTCTGCAAGCAGTTATATTTAAAATAAGAAAGGCAGTATTTTCTCCCTTCTACACAGTTTATAAGACTGTTAGTGTAAAATTATGCAGTGTATTAAAGAGATTTCCTGATGTGTAAAAAGAGGAACTTTTAATTGCTATCCAAAATCCAATTTACCATTGGTTATAAAATGAACACCTCTGGAGCAGTTATAATGAAACAACAGATCAGATATCCCTGCAGAAAACAACATAAATGACGGCCATAAATGTATTCTCAAAAGACTAAAAAATAATAAAGGAACAGGTCCGGTTTTATTGAAAGTGGCAGTTTTAACCACTCTTTTGAAGTTAAATGTGATAAAATGAAGACAAGACAAGACAGTTTCAGTAAAGAAAACATATGTCTCATAAATTTAATACACTTCTCTGAAAGACTCAATAAACACATCTATCAGAGAGAGATACAGTCAATAAAACCTGTTTAGGTTTCCAAGAATTATTCAAAATGCTCTTTAACTAACAAGTCTTGGAGAAATCAAGTTGTCATAAAAAGACAGTAACCCTTACGTAAATGAATAACCAGTTAAGGAGCAGGAGACGTAGAATCATATAATCATGGAATCATTAAAGTTGGAAAGATCATTATGTCCAACCTTTGACCAAACAACACCATGCCAACTAAACTACAGCACTAAGTACCACGTTTGGTTGTTTTAAATATGAGGGATGGTGACTCCATCACCTTCTTCAGTAGCCCATTCCAATGCTAATCAATGCTTCCAGTGAAAAAATTCTTCCTTGTGTCCAACTTGAATCTCCTCTTGAGGCCATTTCCTCGTCTCCTGCTGCTAGTTGACAGGAAAAAGAAAGTGAGCCCCACCTGGCTTTCCCCCACACTCTCCTCTCAGGAAAGCATGCTCTCCCCTGAGACTCTTCTCCAGGCTAAACAATGCCAGCTCCCTCAGCCATTTCTCGTGGCACTTGTGTTCCAGATGCTTCCCAGCTTTGTTTCCCTTCTCTGGACTCGTACCAGTATTTTCAGGTCTTTCTTCTATTAAGACACCCAAAACTAGACCAGAATTTGAGGTGGGGCCTCACCAGCGCTGAGTACAGGGGTACAATCCCTGCCCTGGTCCTGCTGGCCATGCTATTGGTGGTACAGACCAGGACACCATTGGCCTTTTTGGCCATCTGGGCCAGCTAGCTCATGTTTACACACTGTCAACAGCAGCCCAAAATTGTTTTAATTGCAGCTTCCAGGCACACTTCCTTTAATCTGTAGTACTGCCAGGGGTTGTTGTGACACAATTGCAGTACTTGGCACTCGGCCTTGTTCAACCTCGTAACACCGGCCTCAGCACATCAATCCATCCTCTCAGCATCCATCTGGGTCCCTTTCTACACACCAGTAGGTCAATATGCCTGAGAAACCTGGTGTAATCTGAACTTACTGAGGGGGCACTTGATGACCTTGTTTATTGCTGACTGGGGGTCTACGTATAAATCACAAACAGGATGAACACTGAACAAAATATACAATTTAAAGATGTTATGCTCTTCACCCTTCTGAATTAATGCTCAATTTTCATGTCAGCCTTTTCAAAAAGAGTGAAATTGGTCTCAGAAAGGTACAGAGAATAGTGGCAAAGATACACAATATGGTGGATGGGTTTTTGACAAGAAACAAATATACACAACAGGACTTTTAAAGTAAGACCACCTATCAGGGAGGGAGGTTTTGAAGGTTAGAAGTTACATATAATCCTGAAAATTAAGGTGACAGATATACTCTGCCTAGTAAGAAAAGAACTCTTCCACATATTCCAAAAGCTAATGACATGTATTTCACAGGAGGATCTACCAGATGAAGAAATTAGAAACTTACTTAAAATACAAGGAAGATGCCTTAAATTACCAAGAATCCTGGAAAGTGCTGTGTAGCCAAACCCTGCCAGCTTAGGTTAAGAATATGTGAATTTTCAAGGAATATGTGCATTTTTTGTTATAATAGATGAAGATGTGCCAATTGTTGCAAGGGTATGTAGTGACAGGACAAGGGGGAAAGGCATTAAACCTTGAGAGAGTAGGTTTAAATCAAATATTAGGAAGAAATTCTTTACTGTGAGTGTGGTGAGGCACCGGAAGGCATTGTTCAGAGAAGTTGTGGATGGTCAATCCCTGGAAATGTCCGGGGTCAAGTTATGGACTTTGAACAACATTCTGATTGTAATAAAAAAAAGAAGTGTTCTTATAAAGTCACCTGTTAGACGAGGAAACTGACCTGCAGACAGCAAAAAGGTCAGTGGATATTCTTAAGAAATGCTAGCAAAATCTTGTTTTTTCCTTTTGCACTTTCCCAGATATTGTTACTGGATAATGTCTTCACTGATTTTTAAGTCAGGTGATACTTTGGTCATACCAAAACCTGACAGCCTTTAGTAGAAAAAGAGGTAGGATACTAAGGAAAATGGAAACAAAATAAATTAAATTATTAAGAGAACCATTAATAAAATGAAAGGAAGATATGTAAGTGAATGAAGGAAAAGACTGTGGGTTCCTATTTGATTGACTTGATAGGAGATATGAATGCCATCCCTTTTCTAGATCCAAGAAACAAGTATCTTCCAGAAAAAAAAATTTCCAAGTGCACAATTACTAAAATAAAATGAAACCAAAATTACCTTTGTTTAGATTTTGTTAGTGAAGCAATTCCTTTTTATCTGCAACATTCCCGAGACCTTGAATTCATGTCTCTCTCATGTATTTGTTTTAAGTAAGAGGTGAATGACTACTACAGGGACAGGACTACCCCATCAAGAAATATGCACCGTCTTTCAAGATGAACCAAATTACTTTAGTTGAAAAAAACATTACTGGTTCAAAAGAACGATAGAAAAGCTAGAACATTAAAGGTTTTAAAGCTAAAAGATCAGAACTCCCAGTAAGGTTAGAAAAAAAGTTATTTTGTTTTCAAATGAAAAATAAGAAACCCTCATTAGGTAACTGTTCTTATTTTTCAGAAAACTCCAGGAACAATGTTTCTCTTTCCCATTACAATAGCCTTCCCCAATTGAGGAAAAGCAATGAGTTAATTTGCTCATTGATATCTTTATAATTTCTTTCATGACATTTTTTACTTGGTTCATCTATTATTGTTCCATGTTTTTAATATACAAGACAATAAAACATTGTGCAATGTTCTATGTATTAGTATTATGTGAGTGGATTTATACCCTTTAGGACCCTTCTTAGATGGCTACTCGGGTGTCTTCTTCCCCTTCTCCCTTGCTGAGTAGCAATGCTGTCACTCTGTGTCACCACCAGCTTCTACCAGCTCTGTTAGGTTGTGGTAAATGCTTTTGGATTTAACAACAGTAATCCTTATGACGACAGAAAAAAATACCTCACAAGGAAAAAGATTTGTGCATTCTTCTTGAAAAGAACAGAAGCACAGCTGCAATGATCATTAACTGCTCAGTCTAGGAAAAAACTAGTCATTCTGTCTTCAGAATTGGGTTTAAAAGAAAGGTGGAAAATACAGCATGGGGCACATTCTTTGAATAATAAATGAAGAACATATCAGACAACTGCTCATTAAGCAAATACTGCCAATTCCATGAATCAAATGAGGCAGGGCCTTACGGAAAAAAAGAAAAAAACCACAGCATGTAATTAGACAATTAAATGATGACATAGTGCACATAAACAAGAAGACCAAATTAAAGTACTGCAGGGAGCCCCTGGTTTTGTTTGGTTTGGTTTTTTGTATTTTTCAATCCAGAGTTGCTTAAAGATAGGCTCGCTTATTGTTTTTAGTACACTATAATCTTTGCATGACTTTTTATTAAACAACATTTACAAATTAGCTCAATTATACTAGAGAAAAATACAGACAAAAACATGTTTACCAAAAGTAGCTTCAGCAACCAAGAATTTCTTGCATTTATTTGAGCTATAAGCACAAACCTGCTGAAACTGTGGGGGAGACTGAACACAGCTATGTAATGCTATGCTGCATACGGTAGATTATCTGAGAAACTGATGACATAAACCTACAGGGGAACCATGTCTTTCTGATGTTGCAGCACATTTTAGGTTCTCCATAAACAACCTCTGTACTTACGTTAAAAAAATAAAATCCAGTATTGCCTGTACAAAGCTAAATCCATGTATTTGTCTTCCTCTTTAAAATAACATCAAGAAGGCACAGTCCTAGTCAGCACACACCATAAGCACCTACAATTTAATTCTGTTGATGTGCTTGTCTTTATTTACAGCAAACTCACAAACATTAGTCCCTACTTTATGTGTCTTCTGTGTAAGAGGTGCCATATGTATCAAGCACTGTCCTGGAAAGGCACAATTTTTAATGTTCACTGAATAAAACATCATTCTCATAAAACCTGATAAAATCATAACAGGCAAGGAAAAGCAAACCAGCTGTCAAGCAGAAATAGACTGCAAGTATTTTTTATTTTGAAAATTTAATTTTCATCTAAGGATTTTGCCTACAGTTCATTTTTTACAGAGCCAGTACAAAGTGATTGGAAATTCCATTTCTGGTTGCTTGCTTCACTTGGAGTAATAGCTAACAACACCACATTTGTAAGTAGAACCAACCATTTAAGAAAAGGACTGGCAACATATACATCCAGTTTTATATTTGAATCTCCTCCAACTTAAAGTTCCTAAGTGACAGTAAGTAATCTATAAACTATAGTCTCTACAGAGAAGAAACCAAAACAAAAACATGACAACAATAATACTTTGAAAATTTATATTCAGACCTGTGAATCAAAGTTATCATCAATATCAGTTCAAAATCTTAATAATAATAATAATAACAATCAATTTCTAGACTTTTCGGAATACTGGCTATTTTGGTATTCACTAGAGACATTACCATTATAGACAGAGAAATTATCTACTCCAAACTCAGTATTAACTGAATAATTAAACATTTGACAAAAATTTAATGGAAAACCACAGTTATGGGTTGATATTCTTTCAGGAAACGTGCGTCACCGTGTCATGAAAGCATTTAGAAACTTTTGTAATGTAACTGCTTGGAGAAGAAGACAGTGTTTTCAGAAAATATCCAGATGATCTTCACTATTAAGAAATTTTCCAAACTGTCATTTAACTATGCATTTTGTGCCACAGCCGCTGGTAAGGCCTCTCATATTATTAGTTTCAGTGACTTTATTCTTTGAATCAGCACAGCAGGCAGTCTTGATCCCCTGCAACAATATAATCTTCTTTCCCTAGTGCCTGCAGGATGTCATCTGCAATATTTGACTTCAGTTTTATTGCTATAGCATGAACTGCTCTTTGATTTCTGCTTTACATATCTATTCTCAATCTCTCAGGAATGCTGAATAATTCCAGTCTGAGACTGAACTGACAGTTTTTCCACAATCCTTTGCAACCCCCTCTGCTTCCAAACACACAGAAGTGCATGAATGCAGACAGCAGAGGCCTTAAATCTAAGGGAGTGCTCAGGACAGAAATTGAACTCCTTCCCTATAGCAGAAATACTGCATTTTCCCAACACCGAGCCAAACAAACCACTAACTATTTCTCTGAAATACTGCTAACGCCATGTCATGAAATATATCCAGATTACATAGCTTTTTGATAGTTTATACACACAGATGTGTTCAGATTAAAGCCTTGGTGACCAGAAATCTGTAATTTTACACTGAAGTTTTTTAGTTAAGGAAATGCAAACTATGTCGACATTCTAATTCTATTCTACAGTGTTTTTCTGACTATCTATATTTAAAAGTGAATACATTGCACATTTTCAATGAAAAAATCAATTTTAAATCAGGACTGGTTAATTTAGAGTACTCAAAATAAGAATTCGTCAGGGCCAGAATTATCTTATTTGATGTCATATACAGCTTGGAGTCATCTAAAGTCAAATTTATGGAGTGTTACTTTTTCTTCATTGTTTGTCACCATGACGTCCTGAGTTTTTACAATGCCCTCCCACTGACCCTCTCCTGGCTGAAGATGTACATTATGAATAAAGTCAGACCATTTTTTATATTGATTTCTGTCATATGGATGCTACAGTCAGTCTGAAGTAGCAACATTATCATTTTGGTCCTCAGGCAAAGGAACTCTTGCAATCTTTTTCTTTCTAGCTACTAGTTCATATAGTTCCTCTGATAAGTAAAAAAGGGGAATATGTTATATCATTGGAGTCCTCATTTTCTCTACAGGTAATTTAAAAGAGAATTGGATATTCAATAGCCACTGAAGGTATTTCAGTTTTACAATGTAAATGTACAAGATTTAACTAAAATATTTTTTTAATGTATAATGTCCCTCTTCAAAGTTTGACAGGGCAGTAACTTCAAAAATTGTGTATTAACTAACCCATTTTCAAATACTTTCATATTATCCATAAAATCTTTTACAACATAAGAATCTTCTGTAACCACATACACTCCAACAGATATAACTGGCTCCACTCTATTTTTTTAACACAAAATCAGTGAAAACACATCTCCTTTGTTAGGAATAAAGGTCAGAGATATTATATGCTAATAAGTTAAGGAATTTTTGAATTTTTTTATCCATCCTATATGTGAATATATTATATAAAGTGAAAATATAACATTGGCCAGGTATACATGGCTAACTCCTCTAACCTGTTTCAACTATCTTTAACTGCCTTCCCTTCCAGTTTATATCACTTTTCTATCTGCAGACAGTTCAGATCACAGACATTTCATGATCACATGATTTTAAGTTTCCCTATGATGAATGTAGGTTTTAAACACTAAGCCCACTTAGGCATACTCTATTTTAGTCTGAACATTTCTTAGCTCGGCATAAATTTGTATACCAGATGTCGTCTTGTAATTAACACATTGGGATTTGGGAGCTGTAGATTTTTCTGGTTACAAACTTTCTATCAAACCGACATCTGTGATTTATGCTTCCAACTTCCTTTCAATGCATTTACATAATCTGTTGAATATAAGGAGAGATAATTAACTCTCCCTTCATATTTAGAAATAGATTCCACAGAATGAGTTAAAACCAAATCAAAGAATGGTTTAAGTTTCTCTTTTACAGTGGCAGTAACTGTAAGACACCTACAATCAAATTTTCTCTGAACAAAAATATATTTTACAGTCATAGACTCATATAATCCTTTAGATTGGAAAAGACCCTTAAAACCAACATATCCAACCAGAAATCTAACTCTGCCAAGTCAAGCGCTAAACCACATCCCTAGTCTGACATCTACACATTTTTTTAAGTTCCAGGGATCCTGACTTAACTACTGCAATGGGCAGTGTGTGCCAATGCTTGAAAACCCTTTCAGTGAAGAAATTTTTCATTATATGCAATGTAAACCTCCCCTGTTGCAACTTGAGGCTATGTCCTCTTGTCTTATTGCTTGTTAATTGTGAGAAAAGACTGAGGAAAACCTTGCTACAGTCTCCTTTCAGGTAGCTGTAGAAGATTCACCCTAAACCTTATTTTCACCAGGCTAAACAACCTCAGCTCCTCACAAAACTTGTGTTCCAGACCATCAGCTTTGTTGCCCTTCTCTGGACTCACTCCAACACTTTCAGGTCTTTTGTGTAGTGAAGGACCCAAAACTGGACACAGAATTAGACATGTGGCCTCACCAATGACAAGTACAGGGGACAATCCCTGCCTGGGTGCTGCTGGCCACACTATGGCTGATACAAGCCAGGATGCCAATGGCCTTCTTGCTGCTGGCTCATGTTCAGCCACTGTTGACCAACAGCCCCTTTTTCTGCTGGGCAGCTTTCCAGCCACTCTTTCCCCAGACTGTAGCAACATCTGAGATTGTTACAACCCAAGTGCAGGACCCAGCCCTTAGTGTTGTTGAATTTCATTCCACTGGCTTTGGCCCCTCAGTCCAGGCTCTCAGGATCCCTCTTTGAAACCTTCCTACCCTCCAGCAGATAAACACTCCCACCCAGCTTGGAGTCACCTGCAAACTGACTGTCGTAGCATCCAATTGCATTTTTCAAATCATTGATAAACAGATTAAATAGAATCAGGTCCCCAAACTGAACACTGGGAAAAATTTTGTTTCCTGACAATTTTGAAGGAGAAAAAACTAATTGCTATTCTCTAAGGAATTACGGCATATTAAAATAGAGGTTCAGAACTGAAATTTATAACCTTCTTCTAAGACTTGTTGCTTCTAATTTTGAATTTATCCATTTTGTTTAGAAATATGTCAGAAGTAGGCTCCATTTCAAGAAGACTGGTAAACCAGAGCACAGTTGTGCATGATCTGTGAGGATGAGCTCAATTCTGACCTCAGTGGTTCTGTCCTCTGGCCAACACAACTGCAGTGGGCATATGGGCAGTAACATTGTTTCTGCCCCCCAGAACCCCTGCCAGGGCTATCCAGTGAATTAAACTGATCATATCGATGGGAAAGGTTGCTTGGTGTTGTGAAGGAACTCGGGAAGTAGAGAAGGGGAGGAATTGCACAGGAAATTAATATAGCCTAAGGCTTTCCCTTTTTTCTCCTTCACTTCTTCTTTCTCTCCTGGTAAAAGCAGGAACATCAGGCTGCCCCTGCACTCCAATTCAACTTTTCTTACACTCCCCAAATCACTGCTAACTCTGCTTTCTGTCCTGTACTCAACTGATTACATCTAACAGTAAAAACACATTTGGGCAAGTACATTAAAGCATATTTTATGATATCAGGGCTCATTCTATCTTGCTAACACTTCCATTAAGGGTGGAACCTCCAGTGACTACTAAGAAGGTAACTTCACATCTTTATTCTATCTCCAGTATCTTAGATCTATTTTCTGTACATCGTAGGAAAGAATTAAATATTAGGAGAGCACAACTGTATTAATGGGGGTTGCACATTATTGAAAATTAAAATTGCTAAAGGCAATAAGAGAAAACTTGAAATTTTATAATGAAGAGTGTGCATACATGCCTATCAAACATTATTTGAAATTACTTTCACAACCATAAGCAAGCATTTCACAAGCCTTAAAATCAAATTAAATCATCATTTTTAAAAACCACACAGAACAAAAAAGAGGGGAAAAGAATACTGAAGATATTTTTATGCCCTGCTCCAAGCTCAACAATTCAATTAAAAAACAAACAAACAAACAAACAAACTGAATCAGTTGCATAAGATAAGAAAAATGAAAACAGAGAAAACATTTTTCATTCTGAACACCACCATAAAATTACCCTCCAATATTTCTTTTCAAAATATACTTTCATTAAAGTTTCCCTGCTGACTGGATATTTTATTCTGAGCTTTATTTATTCACCCAAAAAAAATCATACCCACAAGTTATTTTTAATTTTTCTGGCAAACCTGCACAGCAAACTCTTAAGAAACAAAAAAAAAAAAAAAACCCAAAAAAAAAAAACAAAAACAAACAAACAACAAAAAAAAAGCCTGACAAAAAGAACCACCAAAACCCAACAAAATTACGAAAAAACAAAAAGACAATAACAACAAGAAAAAAAAAAGAGCCAGAATATTTATTTTTCTAATTTGTTTATTAATTTTGTATCTAACATTTTCATCAGGAAAACAAACACAAAGTGCACATATATATTTATTCTTTTATTAAAAATGTATATGTATTTGTCCCACTCAAACATGCACTGATTTTCTCTTTTTGTAACACTAGAGGTTAATATTTATTTATGTTTTTAATATCAAATTGCTATCCTAATGTAATGATAAATGAATGAAAAAACAGATTTGCAGTTCTGAATAACCTTAATTCACAGGGAGTATTCTGACTAATGCCATAAAGGAAAAATCATTAATTTGAAGATGAGTCATTTCTAATACCAAAATTAAAGATCACTTGCTACATCTAAAATCCAATACCTTTAAGAAAGACTGATTACACAGAAATTAATATACATTTTTATTTTTCGAAGCTGGAGGCAGAGAAGCTGGAGATTGATAGTCTTCTTAGAAAACTCTTATGGAAGAGCAGGACTTTTCTGATTATAGTCACCACCACTGAATAAAGCAACTATGAAAATTGGTCAGAGCACAGTGATCACTTGATGAATTGAAATTAAGGAGATGTTTAATGGCAAAGACAAGTTGGATCTTTGGGATTGGTGGAAGGATACTGACAACCTACCAGAACCTTCTCTCCATAAGATCAGAGCAAGGAAGGGGTTGTAGAGTCAGATCTTGAGATATGAACTGATAGAGAAAGGAAGGGGGATGCAAAGAAAAATTCGCTAGTTTAGAACCTGCTGTGCCTAGTTCTTCTTCACTTAACACTATCTAGTGAGGTCTCTGGGCAAAGTAACAGTTTCAGACCTGTTTTTTTGACTGTTAGGCTTTTTTCAGATTTGACACAGTTTGGGTTGCAGCTGGACTCAGCACCTTGAGTCTTTTCCAACCTAAATGATACTACGATTGTATGATCTTACATTACAGTTGATGTAGATGCAAAGTATACTATGATTCAGCAAGCAGCACAGACTGGCTATTTTTCTAGGTGCATTAGCTAATATTGCAACTTTTTAAATTGCAGTTGGAAATTAAAGGACTATTTAAAAACATGCTCATGACCTCAGTTACTGGAAATGTGGCATGTTGCCTTGCCACATACATACTTCATAATTTAGGCTACCCAGCTAAGCTTGACTGTATTGCTACAATTATGTATAACTGCTTTGTGAACCTAATTTCATCTTCTTTGGGATTTTTGGAGATAGCATTGTGTAATGTCTGATTTCTCCAGAATGGAATAGTTTACCATTGCAAATGAAGAAAAATAAAGTTCATAAACCATGGAAACATGTGGTTAAATACTTTTTTTTAATGCAGAATAAAAAGCTATGCAATACAGATCTACTAAAAGAGAAAGGGTAAGGGCAAGCAACAGGATACCACCTTATATCAGTATGAAAAATGTTTTCTTGGAGTAAAATGAATGACAAAAATAAAAGTAGCGCATAAAGTTGAAAGTGAAGGGGAAATGACTGTCTTGTTTTTAAAATCTCTTTGAACAAACATTTACATAATTACTTCTTTTCCCAATTAAAGCAAATAGTGCAGCATAAAGATATGTGAAATATCCAAAATATCTAAGTTTCAAAATAGACACAGTGTATTTATAAAACTAAAACAGCAAGGATTTCATAAATTCTAACTTTAGCTCCCATTAGATATTAGAAATGCAAGTGCTTAATGAAATGTTACTCGTACTAAACTTAAATTGAGGAGGAAAAAACCTCAGCACCAACAAATATCAAACCCCAAAATTAAAATAAAATAGGAAAAGTTATTTTTATTTATTTTAATAAGCCTAGGGTAGCACTGTACCCCTGTTTCAGAAGTATTATACAGACTTGTGTAGGTAACTCCACTGCCTAGAATTCTATATGATCATGCTATAAAAAAGAGGAGACTCAGGTTAGGAAAAGTCAACACTGCTTATTGGAGAGGTTCATTTGGGTGGCAAGGCGGTGAGGGTTGACTGGCATCACACATTTCAGATCATTAACCTTTAACTGTAACATTTTTCATTTTATCTGCTTTGAGTAACTGTGCGGGAATCTTTTATTTGGTGTTCATTGCGTTGACTCCAATAGTATGGGATAAAAAGCAGTATGGTCAAAAGGCCTCCTGAAAATTAAATACAGTTTAAGTGAACCATCTTGTTCTGATTTTAAAAGTACTAAATGTGTTTGGGGAAGCAACTTTATAAATGTGTGACAAAGCTGTTTGCCCACTTTCAAATATCCCTAGTTTCCACATTTCTATGCCATACCACCTGCAGACCTAGAAAATCCTCCCACACTGAAATCCATACAGCTGTATGTATCCACAGCTGTAGACATGGACTTTTGCCTTGCTCTGATTTTCAGAACCTTATGTAGCTTGGAGAGCACTGGAGATCATAGATGAATGCAGCATGTCTTACTGCTACAACCGCCATTAAGAAAGGCCATACTTCAGATTATTCATGTCCATCTTTAACAGTGAAAATATTGCAGGAAAGATTGTGTCTGAGTTTGCTTCTGGAAAAAACACAGCTATGTGACTGGTGAAGTAAGAAGGGTTATTGTTTTGCTATGGGAGGGCACTGTAATTCAGTGGGGGGGGGGGGGGAAGACAGTTAAATATATAGCATTTATATAATGTTTTCAATAAATAACAAACCTTAAGGACTCAGCTATGATGCAAGCACTAGAGTGCACTTGCACACACCAAAGATATGAGTAGGTGCTCAGAGAGCTCTGACACAGCCCTGGGTCCCTCACCAAGCTATGAATTCACACCTTAAAGGAAAAAGAGTTGAGTAAATAAGGGCTGAATTAGACTTCAAAAAGAGATTCCTCCACAGTAAGGTTTCTGATATGACAGAAACTGGTTTGATACAATCACATACAATTTTGCAGGGTCTATGCTAGTAGTATTAGATATTATCTGGTGTTTGCAAAGGACACAAAGAGTACTTTTTTTTTTTTTTTTTAATTACTTAGCTAATATCGTATGAATAGAAAAAGGTGGTTTTAATAAAGGTGAAGAGAGACTTTTTACCAGGGTCTGTAGTTACAGGAAAAGGGGCAAGGGTTTTTTACTGATAGACCATAGGTTTAGATTGGACAAAAGAAAGGAATTTTTTACTGTGAGTGTGAGGAGACAGTGGAATAGGTGGCCCAGAGAAGCTGAGTGCCTCATCCCTAGAAGTGTTTAAGACCAGTTTGGATGGAGTTACTGCTAAATGATCTTTAAAATCCCTTCCAACCCAAATCATTCAATGGTTCTATCATACAGATTCTCTATCTATATGTGTCTGTAAAATATTTAGAACTACAAAAAAACTCTTGAACTTGTGTAGGTATGTAAGGCTAATTGATTACTTAAGAAGACAGGCATATATCACACAGTAAATTTGCATAACATGTTTTTCTCAGATAATAACCTGAGTGCATAAGGATCCAAAATGATAGAGAGCTGCCTTAAATGTGGAGAAAAATAGGTAGAAAATGTACCTTGTGAGAGCAGAACTTAATAATGTTTGGATGCAGTGGCTCGCAATTGCGTTTTCAACTTTCACAGAATTTACTACTTATTCAATGACCAGAGGTAAAGTTATTTTACTCTGTAAACTAAATATCAACACAAACCAAAAATTTATAGGCGATAATATGGAAATCAGGAAGATGAAAATTAGCTCAGCCAGCATGGTGTTATTCAGACAATTTGTCAATCAACATAGATCCTATAGGACCACTCAATTCCTTCAGTGAAGAAAGCATATCTAGCAGCAGTAGGAAGTAAGAGACAACCAAAAATTTTATCTTGCATACATTTGGGATCCCTCACAACAGTAAGTGTTTGTTACGGAATGGAATATGTGAAATTAAAGTAGTGCTTATTATTGAAACAACTATTTACAAAAGGGCATAAATTAACTGCTTGTAAAAGCATGGTTTTGCTTTCAAGTTCCCTGAAAAAGCAAGGTACAGTCTTGTGACTATGTATCACAAGGTAAAATCAACTTAAGTGACCGCTGCCATGCATATGTCTCTGGTCTGTGGACTGACACCATATCAACTTACAATTAGGAAACCAATGTATGTGTCTCTGATAATTTATGTCATAGACATAAAGACAAATAGACACATCTGTTTTATTAAACTGCACAGGAGTAGCAATTTTTTTTTAACTACTCTGGAGATAAAGCAGAACATTTCTCATTTTTGTAATTAAGTGATTTTCTCAGGAGTTTTCAGATCTATAGTCAACAGATACTTTTTATAGGAATGCCTGACACGAGAAAAAGTCACATTTTCCAAATGAGGGACATTTGAGGGACTTCTTCATTCTTAAAATTACCCTTTTACACTAGGACATGCTTTTGTGGGGTTTTCACGAAACTTTTAATTGTCCATGCTCAAAATGCAGAATTTTATTTAAATTGGTAGTTACAAAACTCACAAGAAACAAAAGTTCTATATGAGCTGTCTCATAATTCTGAATTTTTATCCAATGCATTAGGAATTCTGCTGCTACTTAGATTCCAATATCACATCCAGCTCTTTGTTCTCAGATTGTGTTTTAAAGTGGAAAATATATTCTGTCCTTCTATTACAATGTCCAATTAATGAATATGAAATTCCAAAGTATATCTTAGTTGCTAATATTTTTGATTTGTCTGAACTGTTCTTGTTACTTTTCCTTTTGAAAGCATTGAAGTTTGTATTTTATGTATATTATTTCCACTTTAGTAGCTCAATCATTCATTCACTGACAGACACTGATACCCTGGTGTGAGTTGCACAGAGACCGCCAAGGTGACTGGGAGCTGGAGCAACAAATGTTCAAGAAAAGACTGTAGGAGCTCAGTCTGTTTGGCCAGGGAAGGGAAGACTTTGGGGGGGAGTGGGGGTTGGGGGTGGGCTTATCATCTATGGATACTTGATAGAAAAGAAACATGGAGGGAGACTCTTCTCAGATGTTCACAGTTAGACGATGTCAGGCAAAAATTACAAGTTGAAATAAACCAATTTTGATTAAAGTTATATATACTTTTTCATGGTGAAGGTGGTAAGGCTCCTCACAGAGGTTATGAGAACTCTGTCCCTGGAGATACTAAAACCTTACGACAATGTCATGAGCAATCCAATCTAACAGAGATGCTTTGGCCTAGATAATTTTCAGAGGTCATTGCCAATCAAAATTATTCTATGATTCTATTATATGTATATCAGCTTTAAGAAAAACGTTCTTATGTTCCTTACTGTACAAGCTCCTCCAAGAAAACACATTGAAAACTGCCAAATTAAAAACCAGGTGAACTCTGATCCCAGGCAGATCATTGTATGGACCTTTGGTACTACCATAGTACTAGTAAAACATCCTATGAAAATATTTTTTTCCTGTTAAAATAAAAGTTATTTATAATAGACATACACATGATGGAAGATGTTCAATTTTTATAGTTTTAATTGTGAAAATGGTGAAATTTTCAAAGCAATATTACTATATTCATATTATACTTCTTCAGTCAAAAAATACCAGTGTAACTGTAGAAACTGTGGTTTACTGTTAAATCAGTTTAAAAACAGGTGCTATGAAGGACACATTAACCTAGCCAGGAGACAGGATTGTCTCTACATCATCTAAGGTTGTCTAATATTAGTAATGAAAAATTAAAACCTTAGAATTTATGAAGAAACAGCCTACATTTTAGACTAGCATTAATACTCTCCATAGCATTAACTGAGGTTTCCAGCTACAGAAAATCTACTGCAAGTCCTGTCACTATCCATAAGAAAACACTTAGCAATTGAGGTCAAGTTAAAGAAGACCAGAAGTGATATAATAATCTAATTTTCCATTTCCCTGTACTCTCTTACACCTGCTGAATTGGCTAAGAATGATTCTCCACCAAATCAAAATGGTAATGTTTTGTATCTGCTTTGCATGGGATTGCAGAGAACAGAGAAGATACAGAAGAGGCTTCTGGGACAATCAAAAGACCAGTAGGATGAATGCAAAGACAGCCTAGTTAAGTAAAATTGGAGTTAATGGTTGTAAAGAACAAAAATAAATAATAAAAATCTGACTGACTGAAATTTCACACATCCATAGTGTAGGAGTTTATTCAGACAAAAATTGAATCTATACATTTAAATGCTTCAATTTGTATTCTTCAATTATATCACATAATCAACAAGTATAAGATCTTTTTTAGTAAATAACCCCTTCTGGTGAGAAATGCTCTACAGACCATAAGCAATTAACAAAATCTCACCTTAATGTAAACAAAGAGAAAAAAAAATTGTGTTATTTCATTAACTACAGATAGAACTAGCATTTTAATTACTATGTACAAAATATAAAATTGTATTCATAGGATCATATAATCATTTGGGTTGGAAACAGCCTTTAATGGTCATTGAGTCCAACTTATTGCTATAGGCTTGGACATTTTCAATAGTATTCCTGGCTGAACGAGTCATTACAACCAATTACATCAACGCTCATGGATCATGCAGTAATTGCAACGATTTACCACTGTATATTAACAACTGGATTTACTTTGTTAACACCTGCCTTTTTTACCAGGGCTCTCCAGAAAACAAGCATGTTTCCCGCTTGCTGTGATATATTAGGTTTCAATGACAAATCAGCTGTCCCAAGCAGCACTTAGCCTCTTAGCTCAGCAACTCTGCGACTGCTCCCATCTCAACCTTTCTGTTTTCTCAGTCATGCACTGCAGACATAATGAAGTAATCCATCCTTCTGACAACAAAGACCTTAACCCTTTGATACAAATGTCAAATGCAGAATCTTTAAACCCAGGAAAAGTAAAGTTACTAAGACAAACAGTTAATGATATAAAAGAATTTTTTTTTGTTCAGGTATGTAGATTGATATTCATGCACAAGCATACCCACATACATACAAACACTTGTCTATTTACTATTATTTATTTATAGAGAGCATCTCACGACACTACGTAATAAAGCCTTTTTCCTTTTTTTTTCTTTTTTTTTCTTTTTATAATGCATAGATCAGGGATGGCTGCACTGTTGAAAAGAGGTAAAACTGTGACTTCATGAGGTCATCATAGAAGGGCTCCAGCAATACCTTTCAGTCATGCCTCTAGCCATACACAGTGTAATATCTAAGAAATGGGATGGCAAAATGTCAGCATTTAAAATGGACAAAACTTCTCCATTTTGTCTTTTTTTACTGAATATCATAAATGCCTGCCATGAGTTTGACTCTTTCCCCACCACTGCCAACCCTTACAATGCAAACAGACAATCTAACATCATAGATTCAAGGGGTACTTTATTTCAGTGGGAGGCACAGTGTTTGTATATCTCAATTTACATACCTTACATCACAATATACAGAAACATTTATGAAATTTACAGCTGAAGCAAGGTCTACTGATTTCCCATCAAGTGTTACTGCTACATAAGCATTGTTTTCCTTGTCTAGTTAATTGCCAGCAACTTCCTAACATCACTGCAAAACAAACTGTTCTGGTTAAATTTATGCCATTTTCATTTAATCCAAATAATCCACACCCACACTGAGTATAATGAACCATACTTTTTTTCATGTACTAATGTGTTCTTGGATTAATTTATCATAGTTTTTTATTTCACTTGGGCTCCCTAGGGAGAAAGTAGTAGCATTGTTCATTTCAGTCTCTGGAGACAAACAATTCCTTTATTCCTACATTCCTTATATTGGCAAGAGAAAAGTCCCTAGTTAACAATTTATTTAAGAGTGAAAATATTTAAGTATCATTTCTTTGTGGTAGATAGTAAGTACTATTTATTATCAACAAATGCCTACTACCTTTCTAGGCATCATTTCCACATCAACTAAATCAAAAAGGAAAATCTGCTGAACAGTAACCACCAAAAAGTGTATTCACTGCTTTTATCTACTCTTAAAAAAACCCCCACATCAGAATTCTGTGCTTGGAAAAGAGGAAGACACTCCAGTCGACAATGTTTTCATAGCAGATTAAAATACTTGGGTATGCTCCCTAAAGATTTTTATTAAGCAAGACCTTTAATGTGCTCAGCAAAAGTTCAGGTTTTGTAACAGCTCTTCATTAAGACTGAGTTCAAAGCAGCCAGTCTTTTGCCTTATTACCAGAAAAGGCTGGTCAGGGAACTTTGAGTTTAGCACCATGTTATCAAAACCAGTCAGGATTAAACCATGGGATATTCCCATAATTACCTTATCTACAATAAACCTTGGCTTAATTGGAGAAATAATCTGTCAGGCTTCCAATTTTTATAATGTAGCTACTCGAGTAACAGGAAAAGATGGACGCGCTATCCATTTTCTCCCTATTTCCCTTTAACAATGACAATAATATGTGGCTAAAGATTTCCCACTGAAGCTAAAGGTACATTTTGAACTGACCAATAAATCCACATATTTGCAGATGTTTGTAACTTTCCAATTTGATTTTCTGGTTCCTCATTGTTGTGAGAACCTGATATTACTTAAAATCAATTAAGCTGCATGTTTCTTTTTCATTTTTTTTCAAAGCTAAAGTGCTCAGTGACTTGAAATGTAATAAGTCAAATAAGGAATAATTATTTAAGGGAACTACTTGAAGATACTGGCACAATACAGTTTGACAGTAAGGCATACATCCCTGACTAAATAATCACAATTTATGTCCAAGCTTTTTAAATTTGGGGTATCCCTATTAAAATATTTGAAACTGTAGATTAAATGCCTCCCTTACTTGTTCTTCCACTTATTAACATGATTTTACAAAGGAAAGGTAAACTACAACACAAGAAAAAATAAAGTAAATGTGTATTTTCTTAATAATTGAAGAAAATTTTCAACATTAAGAAGAGATGAGAAAGCACTGTGTCTCCAACAGGGAATTTCGTGTGAATGAATGCCATATAAACTTCAGAATTTTATTTTTCTATTATAAAATGACAACACTTTATGTTAAGAAGACATAGCAAAAATCTACAATCTGTCTTAAACAGCAAACACTTATTTTCTTGGTGTAATAAAATGACATGAATTATAACAATAGTTCAGACTGAAGAAATGAAGCAGCATTAATATAATCAAAACCTCTCTTGGGGCTACTGTCATTACCCATTAAAAGGTAACTGACAACTTCTTCTTAATTTGCTATTAATCTTCCATATTTCCCCCACAATTTAATATGCCAAGATTTTATTTAATTAGTATGCTCATTATAACTGTTTGTCATAGTGGTTTGTTTAGTTGACACAAGTTGTCTAACACTGACTATACAGATGGCAGAGTACCAGTGTCTAGTCTCAGAGGAACTATTTGACCACTGCAGTAAAAGAGCAATAAACAAAATAACAACATTGCAGCCCACTCCAGTTTATGTAGGCAGTCAGCCTTTTATCGCTGTAAAACCTTGAAATGGATGTATGAGCACTGCTGCTATAAACAAAGAGTTGTTTACAGCTTTGGGATGGCAGATACCACCACTGGCCTAGAAGCTTCAGCAGCCTGAATGTCAGAAACTGACTAATGTGGAGAAACATAGAGTGGCTGGTTTTATAGAGAATATGTTTTATAAACCTCAAGGGACAATTTATCACAAATTCATCCACTCTGCTACAGATTGCTGCTTTAATGTTGAATACTGGATTTCAGTCCACATATCAGCTCAAGCAAAGAAGGGAGGGGAATCAAAGGCTGTACTGCTTCTCTCCACTTCATCATGTTAATTCTGGAATTTCTTCATAGCAAATTTATTTTAAATGCCGATTTTTCCATTTGTAAAAAGCAACTGTCATGTGATTTATGCATAGTTTATTAGAAAAAGACAAACCTAGCTGCTCTCTTATGCTATATCAATACTATTTAATTGTATGCAATTAAATCTGCTTGGGAAGACTGCATATATGCCAGTCTATAATAATAAACCCCACATTTTGTGCTACTAATAGACAAGCAAAAATGCAGCTGTACTCCCATATTGAAAAAAGAGCATTTCAAGAGCAGAGCAACAGTGCACACACTGTTATTTTTTATTGCCTTGTTACCTGTGTAAGTAGCCAATAAGTAGTCACCCATTTCCTTGATCCTCTGATGGTAATGAGATGGGAACACATAATTTTATTTCCTTTGCCTTTTCTCTTTGTAAAACATGTTATACATAATTCTGATTACAAATGTAAAGTCAGATGTTGAGTGTTGCATAGAAATTCTGAATTTAAATGTGGAACTAAACCCTAGTTACTTTTCACTAATACAAATTTTCATGCCAATGTAACTCCACAGAATTACAAAAAATCCATACTGACAGGAAATGTGAGGTGACAACAGAGATCTAACATTAATGTCAGTTAAGTCTTGCTTCCAAGTTATCACTTTCAAAGGTACTTAAGGCAAGATCAAATAACACAAGATCCTTTTCTGAAAGGCTTCTGAAAATATTTTATGCAATTTGCAAAATTTCAATGGCATAACTCCCTTCACATTACGTACTTGCCTGAAAACATTACAAAGCTGTTTGGACTCTTCCAAATTTGTAGCTGAGGGATGATTATTTCAGCCCCACTTCCCAGGACATTTGAATTTTCAGCAACAGTATAGGCCAGCATTTCCTGAGTAGGATCACTGCATCTATACTTGTCTAGCAATTTTCAAGCCTTTGCCTGTTTTTGAGTCTGTGCCTCTCTAACTCTGAAACTTAGGCTTTCCCAAAGACAGTAAAATTATGTTCTCATAATAACTAAAATTTTTTTAAGTTCTAAATAAAATTGGATTGATCAAATCGTACAAGTAAGTTTTTCATAGTGGGATATAAGATCAACTTTTACAAAATGACCACACAGGTTTGTTTATCATATTAGGCATAAAGAAAAATTTGAGAAGGGATACACTTACAGATCAATTGTGCACAAGTTTGATATATTTCTCCTGTAAAGAATATATAACTCAAATTCTCATCGCGGTGTAAGAGAAGCTTTGGAGATACAATAATTCTGGAGTGAAAACTTTAGTGAGAAATTGAATTATTTTGCTCTGGATGCCCAGAAAAATAGAAAACAGAGAGAACAGTCAATCTCCCTAAATTTAATGCTTACAATATGGATGATGGAACAATATACAGTACAAAATGTACCATAGTATAAGATTATTGAAATATTTAAAAGGTAGGCAGGAGAAAAACCAAAACAACTTTCATGGAATTTTAGCACATATTGAAATTAAAAGTTCTATAAGATAGAATAGAATATATATTAAACTAGTTTTATGACTTTCATTTCAAGGCTTATTTCATAGTCAAAAATAAAGCTCTAAATGTTAAAGAGTAAGTAACATAAACAAGGCATCCAAGAGAAAGCAAATTTTCATTCAAAATATCAGCAAAGAATAGAGCAGAAATGCTATTTTAATGAAAAAGAGATTACATTATAATAAGGATTTTGGAGTAAGTGAGATCTAGCTAAGGACAATGTTAATTTGATATTTACATGATGAGTGAGTCTGTATCTTACTTGATCATACATACTTTCTAACAAAAAACCAGAAATACACTATGTCCCAAATTCCACATTCCAATATATTTAGGGAACTACACCATAAATTACTTTAGGGCTAGTTTGCATTTATGAACAAGCAATATCTTCCCTTGTTCATATTATATTCCCTACACTATAGTTTGAATTAATAATCACCTCATAAGTTAACTGCATTTTTTAGCTTTTTCATCTAATTTTTTTTTCATTCTAAAAAAAATCTAGCACTATTTGGAAAATCTGAATGATATCCTAGAAAAGGTTTCCTTAGCAATAACAAGACATTCAGCACCACTACAAACTCATTTGTGCTGAAGCAGTGCTTACAACAACATCAGCAAACTACTTTCAAAGTTGACATTGGTAACATTCAAAAAGTTTGAACTTTTCAACTAAGGTAGAGCAAAAGGAACACAGATGGACTGGTAGGCTGCCAACAAGATACCTCCTTGATTTAATATAACTACACAGTATCGACACAAGGCAACAGCTTCAGGAATATAAATCCAAGGTACTGCATGGGAATAAGGGCATTTCTGCATTCCTTACATCCACCTTATCTTTATTTTGGATATCTGTTACCATGTTCTGGGCCCTTCCAGGAAGGAAACTCACAACTCGTCTCTTCTGCTTGCACTAGCCAACCACATACCATATCTAAAACTCTTGGAATGCTTTTCTGACTTCAAGGGCAAAGGCATGGACATCTCCTGAAAAGGCTTTTTCAGCTTTAGCTAGGCTCAGAAGTGAGACATTCTCCCAGCTGCTTTCTCATTGTTAAAGTAAAATGTTCATAAGAATGAGAAATAGTGAATGATGATGCATCCTGGCCAGATATATTTCTGCTGACCAACCACCTCACACAAAGTATAATGTCAAGGAAGATTTTTGTTCACTGCTTGCACTTCATTGGAATGAGAGGATGTTCTGCCTATAAAGGACAGCCTGGCCTGTCACCAGCTGTGTACCTCTCTATGTTGTTAAACGTAAAGAATGTATGCACTGGAACTACATTTTTTTGTCCCTCAAAACAGGTTTATATAAGCCAGAACATCAACAGATAAGTACTGTATATTTATCCCAATTATTTTCTTCTTCATCATCCAACTGAATATCATGCAAATTGGCTACTGCATTTCATTAAGAAATGGTCTGTAAAGCAGCATTATGCAAGAGTTTTCTTTAGAATATCTTTTTTTTTTTGCCAAAAAAAAAGAATACTGGGACCAGTAATGTCAGACTCTCGACATGAATACAAAAGGATTGTGAAGTCTAATTATCCATTCTCCCTCTTGACACTACTATAATCTAAAACAGGACAGGAGCTAGTTTTTACCATCTGAACAACTAAAGAGAGAGGAAAAATAAAAGTTTGGATGTTGCCAAAGGCATGTTACCTAACTTAAAAGGGAACAAAACTCAAGGTTTGAGATAGGTTTTAAAGTTAGAGGTCAGAAGACTATATCAGGGTATTTAGCTAGTAGAGTTCTCATAACTTCATCTATAGTGTTGTCTGACTCCTATGTCAATTATATCTGAGAGAACAAGAAAATTTATTCAGAGGTGAATAAATGCATGAAATGCAAATCCCAGAATTTTCAAAAGTGACAGGCTCTTACCTAGCTGTTTCAAGATGATTTAAATTTATAGGTTTTTTACACAAAAAGAATTCATAGCCTTTAATATACTTTAAGATGCATGTGTATATATTGTTGTCTGTATTATGTTGGCTATTATTCCTCTAGCCAGACTCCACTAACATGACAACCTTAAAGCATGCATTCCGTCCCTCTTTCTTTCTCCAGTTTGACTTTCTTGATCATGACATACAAACTCAATCCTGATATACTGAAACCTTTCCATCTTTAATTCACTATTATTCTCCTCTAAGGCAATTAGATTGTACTCTTTTAACTCAGCACAAGGTTTTCTTTTCATCCATAAACCAGACTAAGAGATTTTCCAATGCAATGTTCCACCTCAATTTTCTCACTTTCCCCTGTATAGCCATTCTTTGATATTTTAATTTCCCAGAAAGTCAGCACTGCTTTTTTTTTTCCCAGTCTAGCTGTCAAGACTTGGCATTCATTCTCTTTTTGTCTTTTTTGGTTAATGCCAGGGAAGTTCTTTCACCTTTTCTTTTTCTTTTCTCCTTTATTTTCTTTGAGCACAATAATGGAAAAAATTTGAAAATATTTATATTTGTATCAAACCGCTTACAAAAACCAGTAAATTCACTAGCTGCAAGTAAAATATGACTGGAGTAGCTTTTTGTTCTTGAGAAAAACTAGATATATGCCTGGTGTAATCTCCCACCAGCATTTAATAGTTCCTTTTTCACACCACAAAAGGGATACATAATTGGGCACTGCTCTGAATGACTGGCAACTTCTGCTCAGGAGAGACCAAAGAATGAAATGCCAAGGGTTTTACAGGTCATTGCTTTGCCAGAAATATATTGGAAAGATTGTTTCACTCTTTGGAAATGCTATAAGTTGTTTATATTCATGTGAAATAAAGTGCAACCAAATAAAAAAAAGCTAACAGAAAAAAAAATCATCAAGATACTTATTGCTCAAAGTTGATGACAGAAGGAAATAGAAGTATTCAAAATCTATTTTCCTATCTTCTTCCACAAAGAGCACCAAGTTGCAAAAGCTTTATAATGGGAAAAATATCCCAATTGCTGAAATTTTAATGTGTTGGATGCAAAATTTTCTACTCTGTTTATTATGAAATAATGTCACAGAGTAATGAATCAGCAAATATGTAACTAAAGCCTCAGAAAATGGTTGCATTATACTGTTACTTTAGCAGGGAGTGTGGAAATGCTCCAATCATAAAAATGACAAACTCCTAAATTCACAGCATCACTAAATGGTTGAGGTTGAAAGGAATTTCTGGAGACAATCTAGTCCAGCTACACCTGTCAAAGAAGGTTCACCTAAAGTCAGTTGCACAGAATTAAGATTATGCAGGTTTTGAATAAATCCAGAGGAGACTTCACAACATCTCTGGGCAGCCTGTTCCAGCCTGACCAGTGCTTGGTCACCTTCAAAAAAAAAAGGTTTTTTCTCATATTCAGTATATCTTTGTAGTCCTCAAACTGTATTTCAGTTTGTGCTCATTGTCCTTTCACTGGGCATCACTGAAGACAGTCTGATCCCATCCTCTTGGCATGTGCCCTTAAAATAATTGTCCACATTGATAAGATCCCTCTTTAGTCACCTCTTCTCAAGGCTAAACTGGCTCAGCTCCCTCAGCCTTTGCTCATAAGATGATATGCTCCAGTCCCCCAATAATCTTTGTAGCTCTCCAGAAGTTCCTTGTCTTTCTTGAATGGGGCAGCCCAGAACCAGACACAGTATTTCAGGCAAAGGCTCACTGGTGCAGAGAAGAGGGGCAGGATCTCTTCCCTTAATGTGCAGGCATTGTTCTTCCTAATGCACCCCAGGACACCACTGGCCTTCTTGGCCACAAGGCCGAACTGCTGGCTCATGGACAGCTTGTTGTCCACCAGGACCCCGATGTCTTTTCCCACAGAGTTCCTTCCCAGCAGGTCAGCCTCCAGCCTTGTGCTGGTGTGTCGGTTATTCATCCCCAGGTGCAGGAACCTGCACTTGCCTTTGTCAAAATTCATTAGGTTCCTCTCTGCACAGCTCTCCATCCAGTCCAGGTCTCTCTGGATGGAAGCACAATTCTCTGGGGTATCAGCAGTTTCTCCCAGTTTTGTGTCATCTGCAAACTTGCTGAGGGCAACTCTGTCCCTTCCATCCAGATCATGGGTAAATGAGCTGAACAAGACTCTACCCAGCACTGACCCCTGTGGAGCACTGCTGTGGGCCTCCAACCAGCCTCCACAACTGGCCTCTGCGCTTGGCCATTCTGCTAGATCTGCCTCACTGTCCGTTCATCTAACCCACACTTGCAGAGCTTACCTGGGATTTTGTTATGGGACACAGGGTCAAAAGCCTTGTTGAAGTCGAGGTCGACATCATCCACTGCCCTCTCCTCATCTACCCTGACAGCCATGCCAACAATAGAAAGTAATCAGCTTGGTCAAACATGATCTTCCCTTGGTGAATCCATGTTGACTATTCCTGACAACTTCTTTACCTCCACGTACTGAGATATGACAACCACCATGAGTTTTTCCATCATCTTTCCAGGCACAGATGTAAGTCTTCCTGGCCTGTAGCTTCCTGCACTAGTGTGGCCTAACCTTGAATCCTGTATGCAGTTTTCAGCATCACAACATAAGATTTTAATCTATTAGCGAATGACCAAAGGAAGGCTATGCAGATGGTGAAGGGCCTTGATAGGAAGCCATACACTGAACAGCTGAGGTCTTTTGGTCTGATCAGCCTGGAGGAGACTGAGGAGAGAGCCCCTTGCAGTCTACAACTTGCTCATGAGGAGAAGGGGCAGACACTGATCTCTTCTCTGTGTGACCAGTGACAGGACCAGAGGAAATGGTCTGAAGCTGTGTGAGGGGAAGTTTAGGTTGGATATCAGGAAAAGGTCCTTCACCCAGAGAATGGCTGGGCACTGGAACAGCTGCCCTGGGAAGTGGTCATAGCACCAACCTGACAGAGCTCAAGTAGTGTTTGGACAATGCCCTCAGTCACATGGTGTCATTTTTGGGGCTGTCTGTGTAGGGTCAGGAAATGGACTTTGCTAATCCTTGTGAGTCCCTTCCAACTTGAAATATTCTTTGATTCTGATTCCTGGGTCCTCCTGCTTGCACTCTTTGAAAGCTACAGTGACACTGCTTTTCACCCAATGCTAAAGCACTTTTCCTCTCAGTGACCTTTCAGAGAGTGGCTTAGCAGTTCCAGTTAGTGATATTAGGTTGCAAAAAACAACAGTGATAAGGAAAATTAGTATTTTACAGCAATATACTTGAAATGTATTTGGTAATTGAGATATGCTGTGGCTATCTTGGGTTTCCAAAGTTGACCTGTTATTTTTATTATATAAAAGCTATTTAAAGAGGTTATCCTCAATTTCAGTACCCAGTATCATAGGTTTACAGATGTGTTCCTCTTTCATTCATATGTTTGTCAGGTAAATGTAGTCATAGTCATATATCTTAATAAATGTGTTGTTGTCACTGTTGCTGTAAGAAGTCAACATTTTCTCTTAAATGAAAAATACGAGTCTCAGGATTTCTAAGGCTGAACTTTTTTTGGATGGTCTTGACCTCTGGTTTATCTTGTAAAACAAGAACAGAGACTGTCTAACACCAGATGACTATTAAGCACTTTGGTGTAGCTTTTACTAGAGCTTTTTAGTTTTGTAACATATTTATACATATGTAAATATGTGTATTATTTTGTAACATATTTACACATATTAAGCACTTTGGTGTAGCTTTTACTAGAGCTTTTTTGTTTTGTAACATATTTATACATATGTAAATATGTGTATTATTTTGTAACATATTTACACATATTTACACACAAGTGAAGCAAGGTCCCTTCAAGCCTTTCACTTCATTCATCGATCGTCATTCATTGATTATGCAACTCTAATTATCATTTACGTATCTAGCAATAGTCAATAATAAGCAGAATTCTGTATGGGATGAACTGCATGTCACCCTAAAATAAAAATGCATTTATAAGAGTACAGGCAAGGACAGTTGCCTAACACTAAGATTTAGAAAGTACAGGCACCTGGCAATAGAGGAAGATTCAGGCTACAAGCAACTCACAAACAATCAGTTAGCAAGCATGAAACAAATGCAAACCTGGGAATCAGAGAATACAGCTTTGAGACAATATAATGCACAAAAGCAGGTATCCAGCTTAAGAAAAGCATGTCATATGTATGTAGTCCATCATTCCAATAATTAATCCTTCACATAATGCAAATGCAATACATGAAAGGGTATTACAAACCAATAAAGAGAAAACAAGTTAGTAGGTTGCAAGGCCAACTTAAAAATTGCACAAAATGGATCCAAGAGTAAGAAGACATTACCCCAAAGTTAGTATCAAACTTATTTGAGTCAAGGACATGTCTTTGTGGCAGTTCACTGTACTCTTCACACCCCAAAATTAAAATCATTGCCTGTAGTTTGTAGAAGCAGTGGAGAAATGATCACAACTGCCAAGATACTTCAGATTTATTTATTCTATTTGTGATTGGAAAGTGAATGCAAATAAGCTACAATAATTAACCAATCTGAAAAATATGTGTCAATATGCTATGACTGGAGTACTTTCTTTAGACTGTCAAGATTCTAACTGTGCTAATAGTAAACTCGTGGTGTTCCTTGGCCTGTATACAATCCATAACTAGTAATCCACTGATTGAAGAAGAATGTAGACAACCAGCTAATCGATTAGGATGGAATAATTTGGTAGCAACTGCTGGAGTTATGGTTAGCAGCCTACACCATTACCATCACAGCAAAGCACTGAAAATTGGGGTAAGAATTAAAAACATGTATTATATAATTTCTAATTAATCCTGCTGAGGTTATAATAACAGCTCACTAAATGTATTTGAATTAAGAGCTAAAAAACAATATATAGAGAGAGAGGTCATGGAATATTTTAAAAGAATGTTGATTTGGTGTGTCACAAGCTTAGAACGTTATACAGACCATGCTACATATATTTTTCAGACACAATCAAAATCTTAGACAGGACTCCAAGTAAAATTAATAAAGGATACAAAATAATAAAGGGTACAAAACATTACACTGGCAGCATGAAGACACTGTATAGCAGATTCAACCAAACAACAACAAATGGCACCATTTCTAGGAGATTCACGTGGAAGCAGGTTGACGGGAGAAAGAAATAACGTGCAGGAATAATATCTTGGTGGTAGGAAACAGTGGAAGAATGCATGTCAAAGAAAAAAAAAAAAACTGCAATCATGAAGAATAATTACACTTTTTTAAAGCAATTTGCAGTTTCCTGTGCTAAAGAGATCTGAGATCCTATTGATTTTCATATCTATCTTTCTTTATTTCTTATCATATGTATATAAATATATATATATGAATAAATCTCTTTCTTGAAGTTTCTAATTTTATTTCAAAACCATTTATTAATTTTTAGGTTATTATATTCTAATATCACCTTAAAATTCAGCAGTCTGCTTTGTTGCATTTTTAATCCTGAAAGGTTAGTATATAATACATCTGATCTATATAAACCAGCGTAAACTATACTTGCTGATATAATGACAAAATTTGCTTTAAAAACACAGATGCTCTGTACTAAGAATAACATCCTACTTCCACTTCCTTGTAAGCCTGCATCAGCTTATACTGTATTATAGAAGGGCATAAATTTTTTATTAGTTCACTGAAAGGATATAAAATACACTTTTCTACTTAGTCCCCAGTCATTGCTTTCCTTTAATTGCTACGTAATGATTTGAAGAAAAGTGAACCACATAAATATTGAGGTTTGGGGTTAGGAGTTTTTTTTTAGCTGAAGGAAGTATACTGTATATTAAAATGCTATTTGCTAGACAGTGACCCTTGGTAGAATGGATAAGAGTACAATATAAAAGCATTGACTTTCTTGAAGGGTAAAATATCCGATCATGATCTCACAGAAGTCAATGCAAGATGTACTGCTAACTGCAGTCACAGCAGTTCTGCCCCCCCTATCTCCCTGCAGTGGAACCAGATAAAATAATATATGGCGACATTTGTATGACCATCTTTTTTCAGTTTATGTAAGCCTGTAATAAACAAAATCCAATTAATGACATATACCTGTCTGCAGAAGGGATATTAAAGAAATTAAGGAGGGGGAAATAGGGAGAGCACAAGTTTCTACAGATTTACAGAAGCATAATTTATGGAAGAGTTTATTCCACATTGTCCATAGTGGGTATCTTCTTGCCATATGGTTTCTGTCCTATTTAGCAATTGCAAGCAGAGTCTCTAAATGTCTTGCTTTAGGGTCTGCAAAAGAAACTCTACTGTATATATATTTTTGCTATATGTTTCTAATAGAATAAGAATAAACACAAAACCACAAAAAAATAAAGAATGATACAATATAATTTCTGATATTGATATGGGTGAAAAAAAGAAAAATAAAACTCTTTCCAAAACCAAAGTAGAAAAATACAGTTACAAAAATGTACTGCAAAAACAGCTTATAAATTTACCACTTAGCCCTATAATGTAAAGCCCTACAAGCTTCTCTGGAATACTTTACTTAAAAAAAAAATCAAAAGAACCCCAAGCATTTTGGATTACGATTACTTAAATCTCTTAAAACCAAAGGGTACAGTATTCCACTTCTGCAAACTGTACTGCAACTAAAAAGAAAAAAATCCAAAACTCACCATTCTGCTGTGGTATTCATGGTAAAAAAGCAATGGATGACCTCTTCCCACTCAGAAACACATCACACAAGAACATGATGCTGAATTTCCAAATTTTGGTTATGTCTGATATGACATGTTTATGAAAGACATTTTTTAATTGGACAATGAAATCAGGGAAGGAAACCTGAGGGGAAAAAAATATTTTTCTACAGAAATTGTAATATTAAAAGACTGAGAAGATCACTCTAGCATGCCATATATAAAACATGTAGAAGAATAACATCAACAAACATTCAGAAAATAATTATAAACACTCTCTACTCAAGTATTTCAGTGAGTTTTAATGATGGTTTGAGAGAATCTTGTTAGATTCTACTAGACTGAGAAAAACCAAAAAGATAATTGGAGCCTACTATTCACTACATTCACTACACATGTCAGAATTACTGAAAGGAGATCTTCTAAGAACACATAGAATTTTTTTCCACAAACTACAAAATTAAAAGGAAGCAAGTGACTTATTAGGTTAGGAAATAAGCAAAAACAGACAAATAAGATATCATTGAGTATGTTGTACATACTGGACAAGCAAATACTTTGCTACTCCTTTCAAGCCAGTTCTGTCACTACCTATCAGTCTCAGCTGTAAGTGCCCTACTAATATCCTGCTATCCCACTGTACTTTATGTCTGAATGTATCATTAAAAATATAGCCATAAGTGCCATATTTATTTGAAGTGTATACAAACATAAAAACGTGTATGATTTTTAAGCACCACAGGACATCTACCAATGTTTAAAACTATACAAAACAAAACAATTTCAACATGATTACAGAATCTTTATAGGTGGTAGAAAAGCTCAATGAAATAATACAAATCTTCAGGACACTACCAACATATACCAAATTATCAAATGGCCTCCAACTGTGATTTGTAACTTTGATGTCACTTTAAAATGCAGCAAAGAGAACAGAAAGGAAAGTTGCACCAGTTACTGGATATTTTAGAAAACTTACTTTTAGCTACTACTGTGAATTTACCACAAAAGAGGAAGGCAATAAATTTTCTCATTCTGTCAAGTTGGCTTGATTAAATTTTATATAGTAATGTTTCTCTCTTTCCTACCTCCTGGATTGAGAGAGTATCTTCTTGATCCAGTTAACACATATTTCATCACAGAGTTGGAAACGTATTTATCATGAGCTCCTGATAAGATATTTTTCTCTTGGAAACAGTCAGAAAGATCACTCAGATTGTTAACCAAATCCTGGGCTGTAATGGGGAAGAAAACATACAAAAGCTCTTTGTTGTTTTTTTTTTTTTTCTGTCAGCCTTTGAGGAGATAGGAGCTGACAGCCACATATCGGCGGCAGGGAAAAATAACAATTTGCAAAAAAAAAAAACAACTTTATTTTTAGCAAAGGAATTAAAAGAAAAATAGAAAAGAAAGAAGTATTACTATGTAGATTTTTATTCAGTGATATAACACTGCTTGCCAAAAAAGAATAGATGTTACCACTTCTATCTCACAGACATCAAACTGTCCACAAACAATGCATGCAGATATCCTCAAAAGGCACAGACTTAGTTTGTACTTAAGGTTTATTGATCAAGTCTATGTATTGGCAGCATTCATGATATAAATACACTATCTGGATACTAAGACATTTTCTTAAACCTCTAAATCAAAACAGAATAAAAAAAAATCTCAAGTATTAGTTACATGGACTATGCTCAGTGTAGCCTACTTATTTTGTCTTAGACAGTTTGCAAAACATTTTCCTAGATGAAGATGTAGTTACCCTGTGAAAAGTCTGTTTAGCCTATCAGGCTATCGGATATACATTTCTGAACAAGCAGAGTTTAAGGACAGTGTAAGAATTCTTTACTTTTTATTTTTAACCCTCGTAACCATCTATTTTTAACAGTGTTTTCTTGGAGTATAATAAACCTTTCTTTATGGCACAAAGTAATACGGCCATCTCACAGACTTTTGGACCACAGTAGTAGTTCTCTGCTTGACAGAGTTTTCATTCTCTGGCATCACATTCCATGAATGTAATGTAATATTTAGATTGATAAGTAAGAAGATTTTTTTATTATAAGGAAATTAAGACCAAGCAAAAGATAACAGATGACCACTTAGCACTCATGAGTATGAAGACATCAAGAAAGGAAATTTGAATGCTATTCATTTTTCAAGTCTTTTACACAGGTCACCTCTAAAGAGGAATAGTACACAGAAGGCAACTTATGAAATTGCTAAAAAGTCAGTTAGATATTTCAGCTTCAAATTCAAAAGTAAGGTTGGTATCAAGAGCAAGTTAGCTTCCTGCATTAATAGGGTCACATAAATTTGCATCAAAATGAGACCATATCATAAACATACCTTAACTGCTACCATAAAGTATGACGATTCAGGCTTCCAACAACAGTGTCTTTCTTTTTCCTATGTCTCTCTTACAAAACTGTAGGAAAATAATGCATTGAAAAAACCCTCACTTTTCCAAGGCCCAGCCAGTTCCAACCTCCACCCCCTTAGTTTCCTTGCTGAGCATGATGCCATTTACAGAATCATCAAGTTTGGAAGAGACCTTAAAGACCATCTAGTCCAACTATCAACCTCGCATCACAATAAACACCACCCAAACCATATACCGCAAGTGCTACACATCTTGAACACTTCAAGCCTGGCAGCTTGAAATATAAATACTGAAAGAAGTTGAAAGAACAACTACAATTCAGATTTACTGTAACACGGTTATGAACAATCAGCCCTTATTTCCATGGGAGATAAATGTAATTAGCTGGGTGTTACAGACACATCCATCAATCCAATCTACTTCTAAAATCAAAGATATGTTATTTTTTCCAGGACAGATGCTGCCACAATGTAGTATCATTAAAAGAAGTTGTCAACATTTTTCAGGATTTATAAAAAAAGCAAAAATTTTGCATTAATTATTTCATGCTTCTGAGAATGTTTCAATAGAACAGATATGGCATCTTAAAATATTACTCTAATAGCAAAACAGGAAAATTTTCATAATAGCTTTTTTCAGACACAGTGCCTGGAAATTTATTGAACAACTTGAGCACTCTGAGGCACTCAAGAGTAAATGATAACTGAGTTTGATGAAGTCTAATATTCCTATGAGAAATGGAGTTATGAGGAGGACACATTTTATAGTCATGTCCTACGAAATACATCTTTGGCAGAAGATGTTTCTGTGATCTATGTTCTTTGCCAAAATGCATGACTGCCATTGGTACTTGTTTACAATTACTCTTGTCTGTTCATTCCTGCTTTTTTTTTTCCTTTTTTTAGCCAGCACACAATGTAATTGAAGACTGATATTAAAAATACACAAGTAACTATATAGTGATGATGATTGATGCCATCTTAACTATTACACTGAAGCAACTATTGCATTATTAAACATATGAATAGTAATGAATCCTTTGCAAAGGGCTCAGTAGGACTTGGGGATAGAGAAGATCACACTTTCTCACTTCAGAGCAATCCTGTTCTTCAGATACCCAGGACATGATTGTAGACTCCATTACTGAAAGCTGCTGGAAAGCCTGCTTTCCATGCCTTCCATGCCCTGCACACCCAGTCCTGTCCCCACAGACTCTATTAGTCCCCCAGGGACTTGACTCCTATTCAGATTGGACCTGTTATAATGCAGGTGACTAACTCTTCTTCAGATAGCCTCAATGTGGGCATGCCCTCTGATTGTTTAGAAGTTATTTGTCACATTCTCGTTGCCTGAGCTTGCAGTTTTCTGTATGCCTGGAGACACACTAGACTAGCACTTTGACCCTGACTTAGGGGTTTGACTTCTTGGCTTGATGTTACTATGGATAACTGGTTGACCCAAAACAAACCATCATCACAGACCTGTTCTACTTCTGTGGCTCAGGTATTGGGGGATGGCACCCTTGCCTTTGTCCTGCTGTAATGCTCATTTTCTCACTTGTCTCACAGATCACTGTCTATTCTTGTTGCTCCCTCACACCCAGTTATTCCCTTCCTAGTGCAGACTATAAGGTCATGGGAAGGAAAAATTAAAACATTCAAGCGCATAGAAGCCTGGTCAGCATACAGTATAGTACAAGATTGCCCTAGTAAATAATGTACTGACATTGATATTGTTTGCAAAACTTGCACTCAGAATTACAACATTATCATGGTATTCTAGTGATGCCTGTCAGTGGGGTACAAATAAAAAAAAAAAAAAAAAAAAAAAAAAAAAAAACAAACAAAAACCAAAATCAAACATATCCTTGCATATCCTATCATGATGTTTTATTTAGCCTAATCTTTCCCCCTCTAGTTCAAACTACTGTACTTAACAGGAAGAAAATAATAAGGGATTAGGAAATATACATGTGGTTAATTTAAAATGCCAAGCACCACATGTATTAATAATATATATATAGCATTACATAAGGCAACCTGTTACAATATAATAAGCATAGAAAAATGAATTGTTAAACAGGTGCAGTGAAAGGAAACATCAATTAGAAAGTCAATTGGAAGGTCAAGATATCAATTAAATGGTTAATGAGCTATTTCTGTAAAAATCAAAGTCAACTACATTATATAGAATCACTCACAATACAAGCTAGAAAATAGTTCACAAACCCAAAGAAGCAAAAGGGCAAATGTGACGTATGAATTAAAAAAAAAATATATATATAAATTGTGGTGCTATTTGTTTGTTTTACATGTAAGCCTCAGCTTAACTGATGATACTGTATCCTGTTCATCACCAGATAAAGACAGCTAGCCATTTCTAGCATATAACAGCCAGTAAGATACAAAATGACACTAGGCCACATTACCTCCTATACCTTCTCTCTTATGGTCTACAGGCTAGCAAATATAACTACAAGAAAAAGAAAAGGCAACTTCTCTACTACAATGCCAGATAAAGAAAACTTCAGAGCATCTTTTGCTTTGCATCTGTAAAGCCTTCAGGCAATTGCTCAGACATTTTGCATCAAAAATTTGGACGAGTTCTGCTCTCCATTCACAGAGACATGATCTTTGGGTTGCAGCCCAGTTGTGTTTACTAAGCTCTTTAAACACATGTTGCATATCCTACCATATTATGTATATAATGACTGGATGATTCATGACAAGAGAAACTTCTTCTGAATAAGGGAAATTTGCATTTCCATGACTAAGTTGGATGAAGAGCACAGCTAGCACAATACCCACACACTAACAATTTTGCCTTGGAAAGAGTAAGAATAGCATTATTCTGATGCTATCCCATAATTCTTTCCCAGACCACAAGTATTTTGGCTCATGTGATTTCCAGAGTGTGGTGGGAACTATGCAGTAAACTCCAGTTAATCTCTCCTCTGAGCTCTTGTTCCATCTCTACTCAAATACATGTAAACATTCTGCTCTCACAGCATCAATGCGCACATCCAATCTGCACAATGTGCATTCAACCTGCAAAGACTTGCAGAAGTCTATCACCTTCTATCATGAAGAACTACATTCTTTTGTTTTAAACCAGTTTCCTTTCCATAATTTGTGTTAACAAACCCTGCTTGTTGCAATGGAAGAGGCATTGAGCAATCTACTCTCTTTTGATAATGATTCTGCAGACTTCTCTTTTAGTTATTTTCTAAAATGAATGAGGTCCTATTACCTGCAACTGTACCTAATATAGTAGATGCAGTTCATACTTCTGGTTACCCATGTTGCTTTTCTAGGAATCTTTTTTCTTCCACTTTTGTGCATTCTTTGTTGAATAAGCCAACTAGAACTCTTCATATAGTCTTCAAGCTGTGGCAAACCATGGATTTATGCAGGTGCATATATCATATTAACTGCTGTGTTCTTTGTTCTTTTCTAATCTTTTCTAATATGTCACTTGTTTCTTTGACTGCTGCTTCCATGAAGCATCTATTTCAATTTCAAGGCCTTTTTCCTGAGTAGTAAAAATGCATTAAACCTATCACTTTATACTAAAAACTATTATCATCACTGTTATGTCTCAGTTAATGAATGTGAAATGCACTGAATTTCACCTGCCATATATCTGCCCAGTCATTCAGATTTGTAAGGTTCTTCTGTTATTCTTGCCAGTCAACTCTCAGTCTCTTTACATTCAGTAGTTTTGTATCATCAACAAACTTTCTTACCTCACTGGATTGATCATTTTTCTGGTATTTTTATTAATTAATATATTAATCCATAAAATGTTAAAAGATAAAAGAATACTTGCAGAACTACACTGTGGCTTCTCACACTGCAAGGACTTACCCTCTAAGACAAGCCATGAATTATTTATCCCTATCAGACCTTCCATTTTTCTGCATGGATGTTGAAATCCTTAAAAAGCCTTTTGGGAATCCACATGCCTACCACAACTTACTAGTGTATTTCCTAACACATTCAAAGCACTCAAAAGGAATTTAAAGTGAGATCTCTCTTTAAACAAAGCTTGTTCTTTTTCAAGTTTATTTATCCCATGTTCAGCAACTTGATCCCTGACCATAACCAGATTGAGTCCCTGTCTCAGCAAAGATGTCACATACAAATACATAGATCTCTCCTGGAACATCTTTCTGAACACTGCCAACACAATTCCTGTCTCACTATTCTCAAGTACCAAGGTAGTTTTACATGCTCTTCTTATCAAGCAAGTTATTTCAACCCTGTGCTAGAATTTTTAGGTGCATAGCCTCCTATCCCAGGGTCCTACTAATGTTTGTACTATTTCTTCAATAGTATCAGTATGACAAAAGGTTATGTCGATTTGTACCATTACAACTTCACTGTTGCTGTTGTGCAAGTCTTCAGCTGGTCTTTAGAGTTCTCTATCTAAGTCTGTATGTTCTTGCTTGTGAGCCAACAAAGCAATCTCCCCTACCCTCCTGAAGGATCTTTTTATAATTCTCAAGACCTTCTTTGATTTCACGGCTCCGTTTTTGGAAAGGGCAAGCCTGTAGGTAGTTTCTTGCCATTACTATATTAAGTCTCTTGAAATTTATCATACCAGATGTCTTATCTTTCTTACAGTATTTTCTTCAGTTAATCCCTTCATTTTAAATATAGCAAAAAAACTGCTTATTAGAGCAACTTCACTCTGTAAGAGCTTAAGAACAAAATGAACATAAATAGGATGCATGTTATTTGACTATAGATATTTGTAGAATTCACAGAGCTAGTGTCTCTAGGTTCTCTTTTGTTGGAAATAAATAAATACTTCAAAACTGCTATTTACCTCACCAGCTTCAGACATTTCCTCATAGGAACTATGTACAAAAAATTTTATAGATAGTATTTATCTCCATTACAGAGGAACTGATGTAGACCAAGGGTAGTCATGCAGTAACAGCACACCCAATGATGTCATAGCACAAGCACAGACTTTGCTTCATAGGGAGTTTGCTCTCTATTTTACTCAAGACAAGACAGTACAAAACAGTTTATTTTAATGTTGACCTCACAGTTTCACTAGATAACTTTCTCTATTAATCTGTTTTGTTGATAACTTTAAGATATTTAATTATTTATTGAATCTTAATTCTGGTTTTTATTTGGTCACTCTGAAGTTCTGTCTAACCAGTTTAATCAGTTAGTATAAATTAACTCACATATACACTCACTTCTTTTAAATGATATCCAAAGTATACACAGCTAATTTTTATTCCATCAAATATTGTACAGTGACTCAGAAAAGCACAGTATAGAAACATCCAGTAAAAAACACACAAGGCTTTTGACTCAACTTTCAAATACTCTAATGTAGCATCTTAGCAAACATTCTAGCCCAGTCCTCAATGACAAACACAAAAAGTCATAGAGTGGCAAATGGGTTCACCAAAGTAAAAAAATATAGCTGCTTTCTGATTGCTGAGTAAAAACTATTACCTCTTAAAATAGTTCATTCAAAAATATCAAAAGCTGTGATCCAGCCATTGGATAATCCATCATCCAACTATGGATGGTTACGCATTTTAATTCCCTCAAGTTTTAGACCTTTGACTTTACTACCACTTTATCAATTAAGTGAAATAAAGCTCGTGCTAATACAGTCTTCAGAAACATAATCTTTAAGTTTTATGTAGGAGTACAATCATCCACCATGACAACTAGAAATTAACATCATAATAAAACACATCTCAGATTTGTATTGTCAAGAGATTTCATTTTACTGAGAGTTGTCATGAATTAATCCACATAGCATTTCTTTCTTATAACCATTTTACTATGTCTTTGCAGTCAAAATGCAAAATAATCATTTTACTATGTCTTTGCTGTACAAATAGAAGAAGCTTGAAATAAATTTTCTGGGTCTGAAGTTGCTTTTTGTTTTCTTTTTTTGTCCACACTGTTTATTTTACTAATTGTTTTTGCATAGATGTTATTAGGCAGATTTTTTGAAGAGCAGAGAACAGATGGAAAGTTAGGTTCAAAAAAGAAATTTTTCAACTGTATAAAATATTACAACTGTTTTGAGACCTGCCTTAATCACCACTCATATGAAGGACTGTAATGGAAGTGATCTTTTGGGGACAGAATTTTTCTGGTGCCATTTACCTTCAAAGATAGGTAGTTTCAAATGTAAAAAAATAAAAGAAAGTGTCTGCAGGGACCCATCTTTTCTAAGACCTCAAATGAATTCTGGAAATTTTATGTGGTGATGCCACTGTCTACCATATTCCTATGTAGTCAGTTCACTCAAAATTTTTCTTTCACAGACTTCACATCACTTTGCAGTTCTAATTGTTCCTACTCTTATTGTCAAAACAGTCATTTTGTGGACCTAGAGAAAGAAATGGATAAAGGAGCCCAATTGCTATTCCTAGCTCTTTCACAGAATCACTGATATTTCACACAGATATTTTTATATCATAGATAAGAGATGATTGTATGAAACAGACGTTGTTCTGTGTATGTGCCACCTTTCTCATCTTTTTGATGAGGAACCTTTTGAGTTCACATTTGATAGCTGTTAAAAAAAAAAAAATCAACTTTTTGTGAGCTTTGAGATTTTCTAACAAAAGCCAGTAAACAAGAGCAAAATATTAGCACTCCTCCTAGTACTAGGAAATGGCTGCTTTTCTCACAGGAGCTGTAGAGCAGATATGCATTAAAACCCAGCCAGTTTCTGGCTTACTCTGCTTTTATTTTGTCCACGCTGTTTATCTGAAAAGGGGGGGATGGGGGGAAGCTCAAATGGCAAGTTTGGGATTTTTTGTTTAGCTGCCTTTTATTTAACATTAAAAAAACCAGAAACCCTATATTAAAATTCTAAAGAAATATTTGACTTAAGAGCACTGCACTATCAGAATACCTTTATTTCTGATCCATACAGTAGAATCTGTCACTTTACTGAAAACATTTGGACATTATCATCAATAGTGATAGTTTCACAATGGTCTATTTTCCGGACAAGTCAATAAATCAAAATTCTCTAAGCTGCCGCTTTGCTCTCAGAATTTAAGCTTGCTGTCATTTTTTCTTTAAATACAAAGACAACCAGAAAACTCTTAACAAGTGCAAATTCATGACATAAGAAAAAAACAGAAAGAGATGAAAGTTATGTACTGCTAGTGGTTAACACTATTATATCACACTAAACAGAGAACTGCACAACTTCCTCCTGGGTGTAATTTTTTGTGGGATTATGAGGAGTTGGTAGACAGGACCAAATGTTGGATTTTTACCCATGCAGACCTGTAGATCAAAGAAAAACTGAAATCTTAGGAGGCATTTAAGCAAAACATAGAGAAAAAATACTGCAGGATATCAAGATGCACTCCAAGTCTACAGCTTCCCTTACTGCAAAAGGCAGATCCACCTGGCTCACAACAGCCCACGTGATAGGTGGTCTATGAAGAGGTTGCTACTCATGACGCAAAATGGGCATACACTGCATACATTGAAGTCCTATTCCAGTGCCTGCATTCTGAATTAATTTAATTTTACTTAAGGGTTGATTGCCTAACATTTCAAAAACTAGGTTTAAATTCTGACATTGATCCCTACATACATGAACACTATGCCTCTGAAGTCAAAAAATCCTAGGGAGAAAGCAGCCCAAGAAGACCGTAAAAATCCACAGCATCCCAGTTTGGATTTATACAGTCGGTGTCTTCTACAGCTTGTCAGTGTGTAAAATTTGAGATTCATGATTGCCATATACTTCTTTGTTAATCTCCTGTACTTTCCTATACATATTCTAAGAAAAAAGGAAGAGCATCACTTTTTGTTAGCAATGTTTTTAGAATTTAATAAATCTATAGTGAAATTATTCTATCTAATAAACTAGTAAAGAATTGACATATAAGTGGTACGTATTTCAGTTTCAGGAAAAAAAAAAAAATTGTGATTCATATTCAATTTTTTTTATTCCAGTGATGAGATTCAGTTTTTAGCAGGTATTTTATGAGCAATCATTACCTTAAATAAAAAAATTAAAATTATATTATTCTAAAGGTAAGTATCTAATGAAAGATTTTCAGTCAGGCTTTGATAGATATAAGCACCCTAAGGTTTTAATTACTGAGTTAGAAATTCATTTTTGCACCAGTTATGAAAAGAAGACAAAAATTTAAAATATATTGTAATAGGATGCAAAAAGGTTTTGAATCCAAAAAGGAAATTTTATTTGCAGAAAGTAGTAGCTAATTCATATATGTTATTGAATTAGCTCAGTATTTTTTTAACCTTTTGAAATAATACTTGGGTTTTTTTGTACATAGCTATTTTTAATAACATTACTATAACAAATAATTTAGGATTCATTCATTTTGTCACCAGAAACAAAATTTCTTGATGGTTTTAAAAGGATTGAATCCATAGTGTCTGATAGGTCAGCTGTTATATTTTCAAGAGGTGAAGTATGGGAGAAATAGGAACTTCAGTTTTGTTTCTCAGTAATGTTAAACTTCAAGAGTGAAATTTTGTCATTATTTCCCAACAGTTTTGCCACATTTTTGGTCAAATTCATGCTGAAATGTGCCACAGAGACTGAAAGACTAGAGCATGTATCATGAAGTCTACTGAACACAACATTCTGAGACGTCACACACAGGTGCAGTATTTTCCTGAAAAGAAATGCAAGTCTTGTAAGTATGAGTGATAAAAGTAAGTTTCACATAGGTATATGTTTAAAACACCAAAATATAGCACTATACGAATCAGAAATCCTAGATAAATAAATATTGTGCATTAGTTCTTGATTGCTTGCTGATGTGGTCTGATGGTGATGTTCATTGTGGGCCTCTCTCTAGATAGCTAACACTGCATATCTAAGAAACAGCATGATGTCAGTATATATCTGTTTTTTGAATTCACCAATGTAGAACCTTCCAAGCAGAGTACTTGCCACCAGCAGTTAACTAGTCTGTCCCAGCATAGTCATCACTTTCTACTCTTAACTTTTATTTGGCATTTACCTTCAGACAAAATTACAACAGCAGAGTAGCTACTGAGCAGCATCACATCATAATACCTTTTCTCATAAACCTTTTAAATAATACCTCATATGGAGAAAACAGTGGCACAAAATTCTGTACACACTAAGAAACATCATTATCTAACCTCTGGCTAACCCATGAGGTTACATATCAAACTCAGATGTTCATCACCTTTCACAATGCGATCCAGTACTGACACCTCTCTTACTTGAGGTGCTGCCTAAAGGAAGTTATCAAACTAGTATATAGAAATATTTAATATTGTATCAATAACTGGATGCTTGAATTAGTGTCTTTCCCACTTAAATTGAATGTATTGTTTCAACCTCCATTATTTCTCTATATCTCATCTTTTCTTATATTCAATAGTTTGGCAACACTCCAGAAAAACAAAATTTTTGTAGATGGATTTGAGACACATAATAATTTTTAACTACTGGGTGAGCAGTATATCAAATATGTTATAGCTTAAACAAATTCAAGGCACTTAAAATACCCCAAATAACATTACAATTGTAAATCAAGAGTAGAAAGTGAGGTAATAGAGCTTATTGGGATGAATAATTCCCAAATTCTCCAAACATTATGAGTTTGAAGATCTTGAAATCTTGCAGATGCAGAATGATTAGCCATTTAATTATCAGAATTTTTAAAATATTTAGGTGGCATGATCTTTTATAAGGTTGAGATTCTGGTTCTGTAGAGATATTTACTCATCCTTGAATAACCCAAAGCTGTGCATGGCTTTAAAATATCTTCAATTCACAGCTGAGTTAAGCAAATTCCTGTTCTCTAGTCAGAAGTTCAGTATTAGCCTGAATAACAGTCTTATGGATATTCAGCAAATGTTATACCAAGTGTCTTAACATTTTAGAAAATCAGGAGGAGTTGTCACACCTGAGGGACAGGATGCCATTCAGAGGCACCTAAAAAAGCTTTAGAAGTGAGCCCATGGGAATCTTACGAGGTTCAACAAGACCAAGGGAAAGGTGCTGCACCTAGGTCGGGGCAAGCCCCAGTACCAAGACAGGCTGGGGATGAACAGATCAGAGCAGCCTTGGGGAAAAGGATTGGAGGTGCTGGTGGGTGAGAGGCTGGACCTTACCTAGCCATGGGCACTCACAGCCAAGAAAGCCATGGGCTGCACTAAAAGCAGCTCTGGTGAGATTCCACCTGCAGTGCTGCATTCAGTTTGGGGTCACCATCACAGACAGGACATAGACCTGTTGAAGGGAGTGCAGACAAGGGCCACAACATCAATCAGAGGGATAGAGAACCTCCTGTGAAGAATGGTTGGGAGAGTTGGGGAACAGAAGGCACCAGTGGGACCTTACTGGGGCCTTTCAATATTTAAATAGGGTGTTTATAAGATGGGAAAAAGAGTAACAATTTTGGACTAAAAGAGGGTAGTTTCAAACTAGATTTAAAGAAAAAAAAAATTTATGATGACAGTGAGATATGGGACCAGGTTGCTCAGAGAGGTGGCAGATGTGCCACCCCTGCAAACACTCAAGGTCAGGTTGGTCAGAGCTCTGAGCAACCTGATCTAGTTGAATACATCCCTGGTCATTTCAGTGCTGTTGTATTAGCTAACCCTCAAAGGTCCCTTCCAACCCAAAACACTAAGATTCTCTGATCCTTTGCCACAGTTATAACAAGTAAATTATGCAATAGATAAGTATTTATATTATATAATAAATTATTACACTAACAGTGAAAGGAGAAAGAAGAGAATAACAGGTAGCTTATTGTTATGTAATATTCAACTTATTCTAATGACAACACTATGACAATAATTATTAGCAGGCATTGGCATTACAATAATGAGTTCATAATGGAAGCTATTTCCACCCATCTAGAGATGATGCTACCACTTAAAGACCTTATCTAATTAATGAATTTAAGACTTGGTAAAAAATATGTTTAAATTAATATATGTTAGATCATTTTGCCTCATCTCTTGCCAAAACCTGTTCCAGAGAAGATTTTCAGGGAAATTCTGCATGATTTTCTCATAGAGGACAACATCTCCAAGAGTGCAGAACAAGCACCAGGTGCTGCTATATCTTCAGCTACATACATTTTCTCACCCTCTCTCATCAGAGAAGCTGCAGTGAATAGTAAATATGGAAACAGCAATCTTCACAAGACTGCATCTGAGGTTAAAAAAGCACTGGGTTGTCTTAATAAAAATCCATACATTACCCAGGTAAAAGTCTGTGAAGCAGAGAAAGGATGCTGTAAATTTCTCGCATCTCCTATCTTATTTACCTACTGTAACAATTATTAAATATCTGCTATGGTGTACTGGGCTTGCATGGCCTGGGTTTGGTAGCAGGGGAGATACAGGGGTGACTTCTGAGAGAATTTGCCAGAAGCTTCCTCTACATCCAGCAGAGCTAATCCCTAGTGGTTCAAAAAACAGACGTACCATAGTCAAGGCTGGGCCAATTAGAAATGGTGGCAATGCCTCTGTGATAACAGACTTAAGAACAAAGAAAAAAGTAGTTATTGCAATTTTAACTGCAGTCAGAGAAAAGTAGAGAGAAACATATGAGAGGAACAACTCTGCAGACACCAAGGTCAGTGGAGAAGAAGGGACAGGAGGTGCTCCAGGCACCTGAGCCCACATTCTTCGGAAGCCCATGTTGCAGCCCATAGTGAAGCAGCTGTGCCCTTGCATATCCACCCGCAGCCTGTAGAGGAGCATCACCCCAGAGCAGGTGCAAGCCTGAGGAGGCTGTGACCCTGTAGGAGGCCAGTGGAGAAGAGGGCCCCTGCTCCCAAGCTGGAGCAACCTGTCCTTTGAGGACTGCACCCCATGGAAGAGTAACCCATGCTGCAGCAGTTTTGGGAGGACAGTTGCCCATAGGATGAACTCACATTGGAGAAGTTCATGGAGATCTGTCTCCTGTGGGAGGGACCCCACAGTCTCACAGGGTAATAAGGAATCCTCTCTCTAAGCAGTGGCATTAATAACATGTGATGAACTGACCATAACCCCCATTTCCTGTCTCTCTGTGCTGGTGGTGGGAGGAGATAGAGCTGGAAAGAAGGTCTGGGGGGAAGGTGTTTTTAAGGGTTGACCTTACTTCTCATTATCCTGATCTGATTTTGTTAGTAATAAATTCAATTCATATGTCTTATTTCAAGCCTGTTTTTCCTGGTATTTGATGAGTGATCCCTTCTGGTCCTTATTTCAACTCCTTCATTATATTTTCTCTCCTCTGTCCGGATGTGGAAGGAAGAAATAGAGCCACTTTGGTGGGTGTCTGGCTTTTGGCCAGGGTCAACACACTACATATGGAACAACTCCCTCACAATTGTGGTAAAGCACATAATTAATACACTGGGGAAACTGATACCTTTCTTTGTGAAAGCAGAAATTCTACACAGAAGGTTTCTAAAATTAATGTTTCTCCTCTGAAGAAGCTGATTTATATAGATTATTTCTGATAAAGATTATACCTTTGCCAGTAAATTTAAATCAGAAAAAAAAAAATTCTATTTTGGGTGAATTGCTCCTAGCACATGTGCATGGCATTCTTCTTGTCAGAACAAACACAAGCAAGACTTCAATCACATCTGGCAAAAATCATCATTCAGTATGTTTCTCTTATTTCCATTACCAGCTTTTCTTTCTCTGGGGAGAAGTTCAACTCCTCAGTTAGCCTGTCACACCTGGGCTTGCACAGAATCTGGACAACCAGTGCGGAATATTCTGTGTAAATGAGATACTGGTTTCTAAATAGGCCTCTTCCCTAGTGCCTTAATACTCTAAATAGATATGGACTTTAATGTGCAGCATAAAAGAAAATTCAGACTTAGTTAGTCTTTAGAGGCTGCTAACTAATGTCTTTCTTCTATGAACTATACAAAAGAGATTTGGGAGACTTCTTTTTTGTACATGTTTTTAAACGACAAATGTATGGAACCAAAAAAAACAATGACACGTGGGTCTCCTCTTCGAGAAAAAAAGTAAATATGTCCAAAACATTAAATTGAAAGAAGGTTGAAAAATAAAACCTTACAAGTTAACCACAGGAGACCCCATCAAACATCAGAATTACCAAGAATATTCATTCTTTTAAGCCTACACAAGTTTAGTAATGAGCTTTCTATTTTTAGTCCTTCAAAGAAATGCAAAGTTTTAAGCCACCAGTAATAACTTGCTTAGGTTTGTGGGATTGGTGAGTTTTCTTGTTAGTTTTGGTTGTTGTTTGGTTTTTTGTATTTTTTTTTTAATTTGCAATACTTCTGTTAAAAACCCCCCAAAATTAAATTAATTTGTGTAAAATCAGATTAGACTTAGCAAAGCAAAGCAATGTATTTGCATTTGATCAAAAATCAAAGTTCCAGAAAGAAAAGTGTTTCAGTTGCAATATTTAGTCTCTATGCATTTAACATATAAATACATGTTTTCTGAATATATTATGACACACACGTATAACCTAAACATATCCACACACTTCTTTTATGTGAACATAATGGGTATGTAGAGCAACATGTAAATCTTCTCCCAGACAATAAAGCTACTACCTGGAAGGCTGGAAAAGTTGAGAAAATGTTAAGCAGCTAGCTTAACATTTCTAGAATAATTCTTATTCTAGGCTTTCAAGGATCTTTCTAAAACAGATTAATCTCATTCACGCGTACAACTTATGAATGATTAATCCATTTTTAATTTTAAAAAATGTAATTATGCCTTACTTAGAATTTTAATGCATATGTTCTAATGACAGAGAAGACCACTATTGTCATCTAACATTGACTCTGACTCTGATTACAGTCCTCTAACTATAGATTCTGTATAAACAAATTTTTGTGTGAAATAAAAACAGTTCAAAATGTTTCTTTTACTTTGAAACAGAAAACCTGAAGAACAGTATTCATGGATTTATTTTTCTAATAAGTTTTAAATCTGTAATTGTCATGTCAGCTTGTGTTTGCTGTATCTGTCTGCCAGCAAGAGACAGTGACCACTTACAGTGATTACAAAGTACATCAAATGTAGTATATATGTCACTTCTCCACAAAAGCTTGTTGGCAGCTTTGATCGACTTCTTTTTGATTACACCTCAATCACCTCATTCCACTTTAGCTACTCTCACTCTTGCTCTCTCTCCAGGGGTTCAGATGTCATTGCTGTATACCTTAGCAGATGAATCAGTTTTCTTTTTGTTAAATCCTCTTCCTGGGAAGATGAATCTACTCATTGATTTTGACCAAAGACTGGGTTTTAAAAAGGGTAGAAGAGACTTCTGACCTTTCAAATGATCAGATTAAGGTGGTTATTTTCACATTATTAAGTAATCAGGGAAGAAATACATCAAGCGAGAGTTTAGTTCACAGGCTGTTTTGCTGGCTTCTAAAAACTGTTGTGCACTGACAGCTAACCTAGATTCCATTTCTTCCTTTTCCTCTGAACCACAAGGGAAGCTAAAATGCATTTTCACATTGCATTTTGCCTAAAGGCTCTCAGTAAAATTTAATTTTCTTACTGCATTGATTTTTCCATTATAACTTGTAGGAGTCTAATGATATCTCACAAGAATTTTTACTGTTGAGAAAAAAGGATATGAATGATTTAGCAACAATAACTTCAAGTGATAGAGGACTTATTCCTAAAAACCTTCCATCTGCCTATTTGGTAGGCATCTCAGTATCCATTGGATGGCCTTAAGTCAGTTTCTTAAACAGTTTCATGAGGATAATATGTGATCCAGTTTCATCAACATTTCTGAAAACCAAAATTAAGCTATCTAATTTTGAAGTTTAAAAAAGCACCTAAAAATTAACAGGCAACAAGGAAAGAATGCCATTGAGAGACCCCAAAAAGCAAAACCTGTCTGTCTTGCAGGCTACATTACACTCATTGAAGACTGATATCCTTATTATCGCAAATACTTCAAGTTTGTCATATTCTTTTCGTTATGCTGGGCAAAGAATATCCTACATCAAAAAAATATGACAAGTGTCCTGGAAAAAGAAAACTTGCAGGCTGACTCTTTCATTCAAAACAATTGTATCATCACCAAAGCTGCACAAAATATGTCTGAAAACAACTGGTGTGACAGACTGTGACACAAACTGCGTGTCAGAGCAAGTAAAGCAGAGGTTTTCAAGTCCTTGTGTTCCACACAAGAGATTTTCCTACTTATTTCACTTTGCCATGAATTTGGTAGATAAAGATGGAAAAAATGTACAAATGTACAATATATTAAATTAAAACAAAAAACAAAATTTAATTAAATAAAGCCTGCTGACTGCTCTTAACAACAGTCTGATAAGGATCTTCTTCCATGTTTTCTAAGGATTTGCAGAATGCTGGAAGAGTGGCCAGTTTCTTGTTTTCTGTTTTTTTCTTTCACAGTTAGTGTTCATAAAAATAATAAAATTTGCCTTATTAGAGATGCTGGAAGCAAATTAAGGAACATCTCACATCTAGTCAAGTCACTAGGGGCATATTTTCCTTTTTTGATACCTCAAAAACAAATTGAGCTTAGAAGAACAGACCTCACAGAAAACCAGGTCTGAAGTAGCCGCACTACAATTCACACAAAACACCTACACAACTTTTCATACTCAGTCAGTTGCAGGACTTTTTTTGGTTTCGTCATCCTTGTGGCAGTATGCTTACTTTACTTAGAAAAGGTGTTTTGCTTGTTGTTTGGGGTTTGGGAGATTTTGTTTGCTTGTTGGAGAGGGAGGTGGTGTTTGTATTTTCCCTTTTTTTATCCATTATAGAGCAAGTATTTATTTCCATTACACAGTCACAATTTTCTGAGAGTGCATATATATTTTTATGCTAAATGCTTATCCAGCACATTAGACATCTAGACCAAAAATTCTGTTAAGTGCACTAAACCACTAACTTGCCTAAAAAATTAAACTTCTGTTTATGGAGGTTGCTGCTTGGGATTACCCACTCTTATCTGTCATAAGAACAAATGAATGTAAATACCAGAAAAGGAGTTTCACATAGCATTTTAAACTGTACTAATATAACTACAAGATTTGAAACACAAGTACTTGTAATAAAGTCATGCAATGAATGAAATAATGTAATTAGACAAAACTATCTTATGTTAAGAATGGGCTTAATAAATTTTTGTATAGTTCATTGGACTGACAAGTCCAGTTTGGACAAGAGCTAGACATGACCATGACTGTTATGGAAATGATGCACCAATATTAGATTCTTTATGGCTCAAATACTATGTAAATATGTGTGATACAATAATTTAGATGACAGATTTTTCATGCCTCCATGATCTGTGGATTTTTTCTTTAGCCAGCTATCTCTGCTGTGCAGTAAAATTATACATCAATACACCTACTCTATCAGAGAAGCTGAGGCTGACATTCCAGACTCTTGTTTTTAAAACTGCCAGAGCTTTAGGCTCTCTCTAAATAACGGGCATGTCAATACATTAAAGGGGGAAATTCACCCCTTCTTGGCTGGTATCACTTCAAAGTGGAAAATCAATTCTGTGTATTTTAAAATAAAACACTACACTTCCAACTTAGCCAATATTTAATAGTTTTCTACTTCTACCTTTCCTGGGATTTAGAGTCATTCTAATGACTCTAAATGTTGGTGTTGATACAGAACAGACATCGTACTAACAATAGATGTCTTGAGAGAGTGGGGAGAGTCTCACTTCTCCCTCCCATTTGAATCTATCTTCTAAGACAAAAACAAATCAGCATGTTAGCTCCTAACACAAGGAAGAACCCCTGTCAACACAGTCTCACCACAAGCAACAGCACTAAACACCAGCAGCTGCAACAAAACACTCCTACCTCCTCAACTGTCCCATTAACACCCAGAAGATCATTCCTTCTCAAATGAGAAATTTGTCCTGAACTCATACAGTTCAAGACACCCACACTGTCTGAAAACAAAGGCCAGATTGGGACAGTAAGAGTCATACCACTCAATACTTAGTTTGTCTTATTCTCTCCAAAATTATCAACAAATACAGGCTGGAGGTCTTAAACTTTTTCCATGGTGCTGGCAATGAAGAATATCTGAGAAAGGAATGTCTGAGATTTGAGGCTCAAACATAAGGTTTAAACATAGACATCTCACTGGATATTACGCGGCAGGTTATGGTCCTTAAACTCAGGAAGTGAATCACTTCTTGCCAACACAGCACAGTTAAGTACAGGCACAATGTATCTGATTAATAAAGAAAACTTCCCTAGCAAATACGTAATGTTCCTGGGGTGCACAAGGTAGTGACTATTCTTGTTTCCAAAATAATAGGCAAGGGAGAAGGGGGATAAGGGGTGAAGAGAGGTGTGGGCAAAGCAGCAACTACAGAACTGAATTAAGACGAAATATCTTGAGAGAAATATCCTAATATACTTACATAAATTAACTATAATAAAAAAATTATGAACTACTCTTAGGAGCCAAACATGAAACACAGATCTGCCTTACACAGCAAAACATGTCAGCAGCTATAAACAGAGTTAAGATTATACAATGCATTTGGTTTTCATATAATGATCTGCTGCAGCTGAGGAATCAATAGAAATCTTTTCTTGTGAATATCTAGTGCGATAAGAGAATTTCAAATATTAAGACAAGACCAGTCTAATTTATAAGCTGAGACATGGAGGGATATATAGTGCTGTTACATATTATTATTAGCACAGTATTACATATTACGGTATTAATAGGATAATAATACTTTATGTATTATAGTTTTATATATAAAAATGTGTTTCTGCATAAATCCTTCTTAAATTACAGTTAACAAAAATTAATATTAAATCTTTAACTCATCTCAGGTATGATAAAAATACCTCAAAATGAAAAAATCAAGATATCGCTGACTGCACAAATCATTCAAAAATCAGAATTCTGCTATCTTCATACAGATGAGTCAAGTCTAGTTACTTAAGATGCTCTGAAATGTGTTTCACACTACAAAAATTCCTTTAGTTACATATGGAACTGCTGAATACAGAACTATCTAGTAGGTTTTACTAGGGTCATCTCTGTGAAGACTTCTGCTGGCTTTTAATTTTTACAAATGACCTAGATTGGTAAGTTTGCTGATAATATAAAATTTGGAGGAAAACTGCATCCTTAGCAAGTAGTAAGACAAGTTTAAATGAATCCTGATTTTCTCTGTAACTCAGTTGAGAAGTAGAAACTGAAATTTAATATTCAAAAATATAAAGCAATAAAAGTGAATATGAAAATAGTAAACTTGGACATTTTATGAAGAGATTTACAGTAAAACCTGAAATCTGCTCCCTCCCTCCCACCAAAAAAAAAAAAAAAAAGGAAGATGGTGAATATTTCATACCAAAGCAAGATAAGGAAGCAATCTAAAATCCTTTAGAATTGCAAGTTGCAAATTTGTCATGTTGCACATTCATATGGCAAGCTCTTGGAATATTCTGTGAACTTTTCATCATGACATTAAAAATAATGCATTTTTCACACTTAATCATCAGAGATAAAAGTAAATTAGTCTCATTTTATAGGTGAGAGTTTGAAATAAATCTGAAAAATAAACAAATTAAAATCCCTAAAGTTTTGTAAAAGGATAACGAAGTGATTTAACACATCCATACTTATCAATCAAGCAGACTAACATCAGAAAAGTATTGGGTAGTAGAGGAAAGTATGAATAAAACTTACACCATAGAAGCACTGAACGATTTGGGTTGGAAACAATTCTAAAATCCAACCCACCTGCCACAAGCAGGAACACCCTGCACTAGACCAGGTTGCTCAGAGCCACATCCAACCTGGCCTAAGGCATCCACAGCTTCTCTGCCTTATCTGTTGAAATGCCTCACCAACCTCATGGTGAAGAATTTCTTCCTAAGATCTAATCTAAACCTACCCTCCTTCAGTTTGAAGCCATTGCCCCTTGTACTATCATGACAGCTATCTTGCGAAGAGTCCCTCTCCAGGTTTCCTGTAGGCACTTAGGGTACTGGAAGGCTGCAATAATATCCTCCTGGAGATTTCTTTTCTCCAGTGTGAGCAACCTCAACAATCTCAGCCTGTTTTCATAGAAGAGTCTCCTTTAAATAATAAGCATAACCTGTGAATTCTGGAAGAAAAAAAAATATTCCTAATAATTTCTTCTCCCCCTTTTGACAAGAGGAAGCTGGGAAAATCTCATATATAGAATAACCTCTTGTTTGTCACATTTCTTATCAAAGAATAAACTTTGTATGGAGATTACATGATCTATTACTCTGTTTTCAGTATGTTCAGGCTCATTCCTTTTAGGCTGAAAATTTGAACAAATGAGATAGATATTAGATATTAGACATTAGATATTAATCATCATCAAGAACCATGCTTCTGTTGCCTATTAGAAACCTCCAGAATTTTAGGCATTGGGCTACACCCTCAACCCTGCATCTGGGTTTGCTTAACAACTCACGTATCTCTGGTTTAGACAGCTGACTTAAACAAGCTGTCTACTGCTTTGGAAACATCTATTTTGGGATTTAAAGTAATACTGCACCACAAAGAGAAGTCACATGCAAGAGATTTTGAGTTCTAGATGTACAGTGTTTTTATGTCTTTCTTCTTCTGCCCCAAGTCTGTTGTCAGACAGCTTACAGAATCCTGTGGCTTTGTCAGGACCCCAGATTGTATGTACCAAGTAAAAACCACATAAATAATGCAGATGAGAAAAAAATTTACATAATAAAATATACATTTATCTCTTTTCCTTTGTAAGACAGCAGCAAGAAACCAATATGACTACGTCAGCACATGCAGATGAGGTAACTAGTATCGTATGTACATTTATGAGCACAACTCTTACACACACGGAGGCACACAATTTCAGAAAGGTTGCTGGGTTAAATTAACTTCTCCTCTCCACATCTCATCTTCTTGAACCATTCTTTGGAAGAATGTCAACAGGGACTTAATTTCAACATTCCTTTTCCCATTTAATTTGCAGCATTTTAGAAGCAAGATAAATTTGAAGAATTAAAATATTACACTATGTCTTCTGCTAACAGAAAACCACTGGACCCTTGAGACCACTGGCTCTAATCCTCATAAGTCTTCACTTCAAATCTGGGTCCACTCATATTTGCATTCAAATAGCTTCATGGGAGATATTTACCCCCAACACAACAAGTTGCTGAGTATCTTCAGTGCACATAATTTTGTATTCTACACTAGCAAGACAGACAGAAAGCTGTTTCATGACAATGCAAATATGTTTGCTTGCTTTTTCTTTTTTAATTTATTTTACCTGTTTTCATTCTTCTAGCAAATATGTCCCTGATATTTTTTCTAAATGTCCACATACATATGAACAAAGTGAAAAATAATTCATACACACTCTGAAAAAAGCCATGACTATCATATGTAACAAGTTTACACTTATTTCTTCGTTTCAGAAAACCAACACATTTTACCTGAAGATAACAAAGCATTCAGTTTTTAATATATTATGACAGTATTATCTTGGATGAAAGAAGTAACATATAATCAGGAACTCTAAAATTCCAACTTTTTTATTCTCAGCATTTCCATCAGGAATCAATACTTCAGGGGTAGTTCAGGGTCAGTAAGCTGAAAGTAATGTCAGATGTCATCTACAACTGAAGATAAGTGCATTTAAGATAATTATATTTTACCTCCTACTTTAGCAGTTAAACCCCACTTTTGAATACCAACCGCTCTTAAAACAAACAAACAAAAAATAATTTAAAAACCCTAAAAACAAACACATGCAACCTTTTATCAGCTGAATTTGTGTTACTTCTGTCTCACCACCAAAAAATTGCTTGCAAGCTGATTTGAACTGATTTGTATCACTGTACACTGCATTATTTCATCTTTGCCTTTTCTATTTGGATAGAAAGCATAAGCATCTTTAAATATATGTAAACCATAAAGGAGACTTGCATACAAAAGCCTGCTGCTGTACACATTACTTAAGAGACATGCTTGCTACTTAAAACCGTTTATTTGAAGGATAACACAACAGAGTATTCTTTTTTTGAGACTGGAAAATTCTTTCCAGTTTGAGAATATTTTGAAATTAACAAGTTATTATAAACAGCTGTTCATAAATTATTATAAACAGTCATTATTATGAAGAGCTGTTTTACTTAAGCCATTTGATAGCCATCAAGTTCACTGACTAACAGCAAAAATTTAACAAGTGTCTTGCATTTTTCTGATCTTGATCTATTTAATTGATCAGATCACTGAAATGAAGATAGTTCCACAGCACCAGGGATCCAATGGTTTGATGTCTCCATAGTGAAAGATAAATTTACTTTGAAGAAAAACACCCATGCCAGCCAATCAAAAGAAATAAGCCATTTCCTTATTTTACTATTTGCACTTCAAAGAGATAAATATATGAAGATTTTACTTCTATATTATGAGAAAAAAGATGAAAAAAACATTATATACACTCCTATTTCAGTAAATTTTAGTAATTGCTAAATTTAAAACTGCTAAATTCAAGTAATTTAGCTTGGCTAAATTACTTAAATAATACTAGATCTCATAATTTGTAATTCAAACCATATGTCAACTTCAACAGGAAAAAAAATCCATTTTAATAATGTTTGTCTTGCTTTCCAGTTCTTATAATATATATTTTTTTTAAAGTGACCTTTGGAAAACAGAATAGGACCTTCTGCTTAAACTGAAATCTTAATTAACATAAGAATTCCTGTATATAAATTAATTTAATCTAGGTTACCAAATTATGGGCCAAACTACAAATTATTCACAAGCCTAACTACAGATTATTCACAAGCCTTCAGTACTTCAAATAGCTGAGTGATCTTCTGAAGTTCCATAAACTCTTTTCTCTAAACAAGGCATTCTAACAGCACAAGTAAAAAATAGGCAACACTCATGCAAATAAAAAAAGATCATGGAGCAAAACAACAACAAAAAAGAAGGTAATCACCCATTTATTCAAAAGAAGTATGAATAAAGACTTTGTCTTTTAAGGAATTTTTGCTCTGGAATCAATTTGGAGCCAAGGTCTCAAAGAATTGTAGGTTTCATAGTAACAATCCAGGACACAAAACCACAAAACCTTATTTTTAGAGTCTTACTAAAAAAGTGACATGTTTGTAGCATATTTGGCCTCACTTCCATTGTGTTTACAATATGATTTGATGTGCCATGGGAATGACTAGCAGCCTATAAGGAGAATCAGCATCCTAAACTGAATTGAAAACCAACTGAATTGCTCTCCAATGACACTGGCTCATGATCATGTAACAAGAATTCACTTATAAACAAAGAATAATATTTCCATTTAGATAAGAGACATTAAACAACACTTGATCAGTTTTAATAGAAAAAAAATCTGTGTTATTTCTCACTCTCCCTAATCACCATTCAGGCACATTTTCATGAATCTAATTATAATGCAGAATCACTGAAACTTTTTCATCAGTAGGACCTGGAGCTTGCTACTCATTTCTGTTAAGTACAAAGCCCAAGGGCTCCTTAGATCATGTTGATTTTATAGTCTCTATATCCGACAAGTAGCCAGTGTGTTTTATAACAGAAACCCAGGAACTGTTCCCACCTATCAAGCTACCAGAAAAAAAAATTTTTTTTTTTCTTCCAGTAAGAGAGAGACTAGTGTTAAGTTGGCTACTTATCACTGCAATTAAGTTTACTAGAAGGAACTGTTATCCTATTTAAACACTCTTAGAGATTTCTGGTGGTGATTTTCATAATTAAGGTTATGATCTTTCTGTGGCCCAAAATTAAGCATGTGGGACAGTATATCCAGAGGTGAAATCATCATCCCTGGAAGTATTCAAAAAAACTCATGCTGATATGTCCTTGAGGACATGGCCTAATGGTGGTGATACTCGGCTGATGTTTGGACTTAATGGTCTTTCAGGTTGTCTCTAGCCCAAAGTTTCTAAATGTAAGATACTGTCTGTCCCACAGTATTTCAAATCAAAACATAACTCCATCTAATATTGTAAGTTTCTGTAAGAATGTGTAGGTATAGTAAACTTCAGCTTAACTTACCAAATAACAAAAAGGTGTTACTTCTTGGGACATGTAGTCAAATAACTAAGTCTATGTTAGCAAGCCAGGCAACAGAGTTTGGAGTAATCTGAGATGCTGCTAGAAAACAATACAATTTGCAATTTACAATATAACTACAACCATACTGTCATTTTCAAGATGTACAAAAAATGACTACTTTAATTTTAAACATGTTTTGAATAGCTATTTCTTCAGTAGCTAGTAGATTCTGCTCTTTCTGTTTAGACTTGACAACGCATAAACCACTGTGAAAAGGAGGAAACCATTCACTCAAATTGTGTCAACTTTGACTGACTACTTACAATTTCTAGCTGGTGATGAACTTGCATAAAAGAAGCACATGAAAAAGTACTTTTGCTTTATTAAAAATGCTAGCTGGGCCCAGCTGTCCTCTGATTAACATGGAGGACATTATTCTGTGAGATTCATATTTGCATGTACAGCTGTAGCTTCAGATCTCAGTATTGATGGCTCTTCTTATTTTATATATCATCTGTGCTTCCACTGCAACTATTTGACTTATGTAACATGCTGCTAATATTTAATAATGATCTGTGCCTTTCCAGTGTACACATAATTTCCAATTTTTGAAATCTTTCCAACAACTTCATAGTGGAGGGAGGAAGAGGAGCATACTATGTGTCAGTCTTTCCTCAGAAGCATACATAAAAATCATGTTATAGCCTTCTCCAAACAAAAAATACCTGCTGATAATCATGAGAATATATTAAAGATAGTACTTAAATTAATATAATAATATCAACTTACTGGAATGGCTTGAATTTTGAATAGCTGCATTTTGAAATATGCATAATTAGAATAACAGAAATTTCCTTTGTATTTTTACTAGTTCTAACACTCTAAAGATGTTTGCTTTCAAATACCATTGTGAATATAAATAGAACATACAATTATATCTCATTTTACAAGAGTTATTCTAAAGTTGAATTAACATTCTGATTTGATATTTTGGGGAAACTGTTTCACCATGAATTTACACATAGTGTACATTACAGTAATTTCCTTTTTTATTGCAGTTTTGGGAATAAAATTTGCCTGTGGCTATATGGATATACCAACCTTATTAATTTGTGTTTTTATAATCAATCTATAGTTTAATATGAATTACAAAATTTCTAAGGGCTAAAAAAAGCCTCCTGGAATTACCTTTGAGGAGAGAGGAGACAAAGATTTAATTCCTGGTCCCAGGAGGGAAGGAAAGAAATTGTGCCATTCCTCCAGATTCCTGTCCACTGCCTTCCATGTGAGACTTTTATTGATGGAAGGCACAAAGTAATTCTTGTTAGAAGCAGTATAAGTCTAGCAGTGCCACACTCTTCTTGATTGGTTATCTTTGCTTCATAAAACTGCCCTATCTGCTACCCTCTACAACTCCTCTCTTATTTACATCTTGAAATACAAAGTAGTTCTATGGGCAAGTAAAGTGCTATTGGGATATAGAGACAGATGTGCAGGTAATATAAACCAATTAAAACTTCAGTTACTGTTCCAATAGTGCCTGAACATGTCGGTCACACTTGGGTTTTTGTGGGTTTAGTTTTGGATTTTTTTTCCCCTGAAAAAAGGAATACACTCTTATATAAATTTTTTAACACCTTGTTTTCAGATTTTACAAGCTACCATTCCTACAGGGCTATGCTGGATAACAATCAAATTATGCCTTTATGTCATCTTTTTCTTCTTTGGTACCATACAAGAATATCTTTTACAAGTAGCATCTTAGTTCCCTCCTAACACTGCTAAAACCACAATTTAATAGCAAAGCGAACAAAAAAGTATTATATTGTTTACTCTGTTTCTATATTTTATCCTTGAATACTAAGCAAGAAAATAAAATCTACTTTCTCTGAAATTAACAGCATGGTCTTCCTGTCAACCATAAGTTATAACCATGATTATTATTAACATAATTATTATACATCTTCTTTATAAGTTATATAAGGAAGACATAACTTCCTCAAGTTATATCTGCTCTGCAACTTTTCTTTGATTCAGACATAAATGAGAACATAATATAATATAATACTTTTGGAAACACTGAGTGAGGTTAAGTCATGAAAATCTCAAATTAACATATTTTATTTTTGTTTTGTTTCCCCAAGTTATTAAAGAGCAGACAGTCAGTGATCACCATACACAGATGTTATAGTTTGCATAAACTAGAATACCACACTACAAGGATGAGGGATATATATTTTCATGAAATTAGATGAAACAATACAAAGTTTTTCTTGGATCCTTTTTTCTGCTCATGAAGCTTCTCTATTCTTTGTGATTATAAGGATAACTTCTGAAAATCATTTCATCTACTGATTATGGAAAATGTTTCTGGCTCACAAACGAGATCTATACTATTGCCTTTATGAAGCCTTGATAGACGAAGGTCTCTGTCTGTAAGAGCTGTCTCTCATGCATGCTAGTTGCAATACTCTTATTAAGCTGAATACTTAAATTTCTTTTTCAACAATCATTTAATGAGCATAATATTCAAGTGACTTCAGTAAATGCAGATTCATGTATCCCAAACTTTCTGTCCAAACCAAATGCCATCAAAAGTTAGATACAAATAGTATTATCACCGTAAGATTTATCCTATCAACTCTGCTTCTACCCCAAAATCAATAACCCTGACCTCAAAAGAAAATATTACTGCCAGTATCCTTTACTGGTTGCATAATGGTCAAAATGTCAATAATACAAAAACAGAAAATACACCTCACCTCAGTATAATTATATTACACTGATCTCTAGGTCTGTCTTTCTTTCCAAAACCAGGAACAGGTGACATACCAAAGTAGCAAATAAAAAAAAGGCAGTGTGACATTACACAGTTCATCACATTAGTCTCAGGGTCACCAGCATATTGTCAGAGCAGGAAAGCACACAAGTTGACTCTGTGGATGGACTATAACTAGCAGCATAAGACTTTGGATTCTATCAATTTGTACGTCATTGATAAAAAGAGAAAAAAATTATAACAAAACAACCAACAAAACCCAACATATAAGCTTGTTTCCAAATATGAAGTCAAGGATGTCACTTTCAACACGCACGGATTCATACATGCATGATAGAATTTCTAGGATGATAAAAATATAATTAATCTAATTATGCCGATAGCTAAGCACAAGTGTTGATTAAGGGAGCTCTGTTAGCATCAGTTATAATTAGCATAACATGAAAAAATCCTTGCCTTTGGGAAAGGCAAGGAGGAAAAGCAAAGTTCTAGATACAACACCAGAATATAGACATGCACAATTCATAATTCTGAATACAAATGAACATGCAATTGTCTATGTTCCTTGTTTTCTGAAATACCTGCATTTGTTACAAGAGAACACTAGCCTAGCACTGAGCAACTATCTGAGGGCATCTAAAAGGCATAAGTCACCTATGGTTAGGCAATTAAAACTCAAACCCAGTGGTTAAAGACAGTGTCATCTGGCTTGACACTGCACCAGAGAGCTGAGTAACATGACTGTTGCTGAGGATTTCTTCCATTTCTGTTATCCATTTTCTACTCTCACTTCCTTTCCTTCCTCATCATGCTTCTTCTAACAATTCCTTTTTTTTAATATACAATGAAACATAAATTGTAATTGTATTTTTTTACAAAGCCTAATTTACGTAACCAAGAAATGCCTGGTTAAATAAATGTCACAATTCATACCTACTTTAATTAGTTCAGCATTGACGATTGATAAAATTAACAGAACATGCATATTCATGAATTTCCTTTTCTTTCCCCATTCAGTTCTCAAGCCAACCAAGACCTGTCAGAGCAGTGGAGGGGGAAAAAGAGATGTAGTCTTATGTTCAGTGTCAGTCAAAGACTCTAACACACCTAAATTAATCTGAAAATTCAAAAATGTCCATTTTATTGGTTCTGTAGCAGAACTCAACCAGTTACTTCTTCATCTCTTCATGTACAGTAGGAAACATCTGATATTTACATAAACTGGAGTGTTTTCTTTCCTATTTTTATCAGTTCTGGAAAACACAAAGTAGGGTGAGGACATCACCCTTAAAAACAAATTCTTTCCCCAGAAGGGTCACTATGCTTAGGATCAGTGAGGGGGAGCAGAAACACAAATTATGACCTAATTTTAAAATAATTAGACACTCTACCTGTGTTACAGCCTTCTGCAAAGGAAGGGTAGAAAAAACTAGGAAGATGGGAAAGAGTGGAAAAGGCTGGCTTACATGCTGAGAAGAAAAAAGATGATTCTGAGCCAAAATACATTTGTATATTTTTCAATTTATTATTTCATGTAGAATATGACAATGAAAATATCCAGGGACTGCATATCCACACATATAGGAACCAGGGTAAACTTAAAGTAAATGATGAAAAACAGATACTGCAGCACAATTATAATTGTTAAGACAAATACAAAGATCATTTTTCTCTAATAATTTTAGAATAAAAAAGAAACAAACAAACAAAAATCGATTGGGGTTTTTCATATGAAAGAGATTTTAACATAGGACAAATCATGCATTTTGATTAGGTCAAGAGAGCACAACTTCTATGAAAGCTGCTCAGGAAATTTTTTTAATTCTGGATTTTTTTCCTTAATACAGATTGCACAGAAAAAAGAATAACAGGAGGAACACAACAAAATAATAATAATCATTTTTTTAAAAATAAAAATACTCAAACCACATTTCCTGACAATTTTATTCTGTCAAATGGCCTCCAGCAGCTAACATTATTTTTTTACTACTTTGCCTCTTTTCTCCATTGGAATGAAAAATTGAAAACAAACGGTACAGGAAGCCCATTGCACTTTGTTCTACAAATGAAGAATGTATTGATTTGAACTATTTCCATTTTGAATTGTTTCCCTTTTTTCTCCAAGTAACAATTTTTGTGCACTGTTGATCCAATTATCACTGAAAAACTTAATTTTGCAGAAGACTCACACAGCTATGGGTAGCATGGTTAATAATACTTGGTTACCCAGGAATAGTGACCTTCATATCTTTTGGCAGCTCTTGAAGATTTGCTGTCCATTGTACACTTTCTAGCTGATGCATTTGACAAAAGAATCTCCAACCTCACTGACTGACTGTTGCTTCAATGTATTGTCACAGGACGCTGGGTGTACACGGAAGAAGAGGAGTAAAATCAACCCACTCTAAAGCCTACACACTGAAAAAATATGCACATTAATTTTTGCAGCTTTTCAAGTTTTGCTGCCCAGCAGTCTTAGGAAAAAAAAAAGCGGAAAAATAAAAAAAAAGGAAGATTAGGACAAATTGTGTAAAAAAGCCATTAGTATATCTTTTATTCATAGGGAGAAAGGAAAATTTCACACAGTATTTGTGCATAAAAATTGAAGAAATGGCTAAATTATTCAAAGGGGAATACAGGTCATCACTATATTAATGCAACAGTTCTACTTTTTTCTTTATTTTTTTAAGTACTCCATTTGGTATGCTAATGATGCCAGTCCAAAATGACTGATGTCAAATTTGAAATTAATGAGCTTTGCTGGGCAGATTTCTGTTTGTGAAGAAATACCAATAATTAATATGACTTTTCATTATTAATATTTCTATGAATGGTATGCACACAAATTATACTAAAGGTTATAGGCAATGAATTATTTGAAACTCACTTTTATGATTTATCTGTACCTACAATTTTCAGAAATTTATAAACATATAAAAAAGTTAGCCAAATTTTCTCTCAAGGAGAAAATTCTTAAATACTTCTACTAACAAATGTATGATATGTCAGTAATAATGATTTAATGTTGATCCAACCTCTCCCAGCACTCTCCTCCCATCACATGAATTTTTCAGGTTTCAAGGTTTCATCAAAGTATATTTCAAGTCTGACTTCTTTTGTTATAAACTTTAATATCCTAACTATATTACAGTTTTGGGAGTTGGTTTGTACTACTAGCGCATAAGTATGCTAACATTTTTATATCATGGTCAAAATGCACAAAAATTAATAGTCAAAAATCACACACTTCCTTCAGGAAAATCTAGATGGAGAAAAGTATCAACTGTAATTTTATACTTTTATGTTTTCTGATAAAGACAAAACTCTTTATGGTTTTCTGTCTCTCTGAAGAAGCCTGAGAATGCCATCTGGCAAACCTCAGTTGCAATAAGAAAAGGGAAAGCAACTAAGACATAGACAGCATTCATGCATTCTTATTGAAGCCTTTCCATTGAGAACTGCTGATGCTTTGAGCTTTGCCTCACAACATCACAGCATATTCCTTTTAATTTAAAAGAAAATCTTTCAAAACTAAGATAATGCACAACCCTGTAAGATTTTTTCTGATTGTTAAATTGATGGGATGGATATCCTTATGTCATTTTACATACATTTTACATTTGTCATAAATGAAGGGCAGGTCACACATAGTTTTAATTTATCTTTTTGTTACTGCCAGTAATTCCGTAGCTACCTAAGTAACAGTTACGTCACTGCTCTCCCTTATACTTATGTGCAGGAATTCAAGGTATGTTGTGCTTCATCAGATGTTGAATACAGAATTAGCCTTTAAGGTTAAAATGAAGTCCTTCAACATAGATTAAAAATTTGTACAATACGTGTTCTTATTTAAATCCTTCTTAGAAAACAAAACATTAATATACTAAAATTAATATTCTATGTCAGATCTAAGTACAGTTACCTTTTTTTGTAACTAAAGACTGAAGAAAAACTTGTTTGACTAAAAGAACAAGCAGAGTGAGGAGGGCATCAACTACTTTAAATGCTGGTTTACGTAGTACAGGATCTGATGAGACTTTATGCCTTGCACCACAATGAAGGCTACATTTTAAGTGTGTAGGGGTGAGACAAAGAAAGAATGCGTCAAAGCTAGCGCAAACTTACTTTTCCTGACATACTCCCACATTGACTGTTAAACTGCTGCATGAGAGTCTAAAAATCACTTCACTTTCAGAGTAGAGTAGATGCAATTGTTCTTACGCAGTTACTTCTGCTGCAGTACTCTTAAGAATTACTGCTCCCAGAAGACAGATTGGTGTACACTTCCAAACTACTGCCGCCAGAGGACCTTTATTCAGGTTGGTCACCTTAAATCAATCATCATTGTAAAGCAACTAAGCTGTCACCTATGATTAGCTCACCAGCTGGGAGGACCACTCTAGAAATGTGAGTTCGCCTTACCCACACAGTTTCCATGATAACTGGAAGAGCTAAATAATCCCACTTCCCATTAAGCCCATGAGTCCTCCTTTATGTTTACAGACAATCACCCCAGCTGAAGCAGTTTCCTCTCAACCCACCTTTTCATGGCAAACAAAAAGCATACGCGTTTAACATTTCACTGCTGGGCAGTGTTAAACATACTTTGCAAAAGAGCTAGGTAATCTAAAACCAAATAAAAACAGCATCCTGGAGAAAGAGTGATTTCCTGAATGCCATTGTGTACAGTTCTTATTTTTTAAATTCAAAAGAAAAGCAGAATGCACCATATGCACCAAAACATCACCTTACCTTTTGAGAAGCCATCCTGAAATATATGAAGAATTCAGTTTTAGCAGCTTTTCACAATGGTATGAAACATAAACATGGGACTGCCTGATGTAGAAAAACATTTTTCTAAACCAAATATTTGGACAAAGCAGAGTACTGGGCCTGTAATATGTATCTATCTGTTAATTAGCAACTATATGAACTCATGCTGCTTACAGCTGGAACAAATCCCCCACAGCATTCTCAGGAAAATCATCGGACTTATTCAGAGCCTTCTTCATAGTGCAAACATACAATGCTAGAATTCTCTTTATCCAAACACATCTCCAAAATCTTAATTTTATTTTCAGCATAGTCTAAGTATATAATTTGGAAAGTATAATAGTATTTCAAAGAACTTTAAAGGCAGGTAAAGCATGACTTTATTCACCAAAACTTTAAAACATACTCGTATTTTGATCAATTTCACAGTATTGCTGGCAGAAATTTTATAAAATTGATTTTATAAACCCGATTCTGCAGCATCTAATCTGTTAAAATTTTATTCAACTACATCTTCAGTTTATGTATTGACAAAAAAACCCCCCACTTTTTAGAAGTGGTTACAAAGTTGCCATTACAGAAATATAGAATGTAAAGAATATAATTTCTTGCACAATAGTCTTCACTTAATAAAGCATATTTAACAGAATAGAAATGTAAGATAAATAGGATCATTTCTGTAACTATTGACAACAAATGAAAATAGATGATAATTCAGTCTTCATATTGACCATAAAAGTAGTAAATTTGCAGCAATTTTCTATTTATTGCTATCTTTTCTGTTATTGTTTCGTTCTTGATCTTACCAAAGAAGCTACTAGAATGGATAAACTGAAAATCAAAGAGCATCTAAAATCATTAGGAATGATTAAAATATCTACCAATATGCATTCCCTTTGCCTGTGTGCCTGTTTCCTTCTCTTAGTCATTATCAAATATATCTAATACTCATTTGAGAATTAATTCATGCCTACTGCCTATTTCCTACTAGAATTTGTATTTCTACTAAATACTTTTTATCACAATCAAATATGTCCAAACCCTCACAGTCCAACTGCAATTTTGTCAATACTTTGTGACCCTATTTCTATTATTATCACTGTGATGTAAGGTCCCTTGCCTACTTTGTCAGAGTTTGCTAGGATTATAGCTGCAAAACTTCAAGGTGGAAAGTCTATAAGAAAAAGGGGTAACATACGAGCTCTTAAAAAAACTTCTAGCACTAATGACCTTATAATGTATTTGTGGAAAACAAAACAGAGTAAAACACCACATATACAGGCATTCTCCAGCTCAAGTACTTTTGAATCTGAGCTTTTTCTATGGCCTTTTCACTTTTTTTTTTCCTACGTTAAAGAACACCCTGAACATCTCCTCCTCCTTAGCCAGTTTCCATAGAATCCTTATGTATACTAATGAAAGAAAAAAAACTACTTTCCTTGAGTACAGTTATCAAAATCCAAAACCCTAAATTATAGGACATCCATATAAATGTCATTGTTAAATTTATATTTGCTGGTTATGACGTCTTTAAAGTGATAGTAAATCAATAGAGCTTACTCTCATTATGTGAGATTCATGTTCCAATCTGGTTTTGTACTAAACAAGCTTTGGACTGATGAAAAGTATCAGCAACCTTTTCCTGTATGCTGAACTCACTTGTTTTCCAATTAAGCCAGCTATGATACCTTTGTTTCTCCAACTAGTTATAGTACTCAATTCTGTAGAATTATCACCCATATATACAAAAAAGTTATCAATGCTGTGTAAGTTCTTAAAAGAGCACAGGCAAACCAAGCTGATTAAAGCATCAGTGTATTCTTTGATATTTATCACATTCCCCATTTCAAAATAGTTTGTGCTATCAAGCAGTATGTTTGTGTACTGTCAGTTTCTTCAGCAAAGCCCCATTTAGCAAAGAACAAAGAAGGAAACATTGGCGTAATTTTTTCATCACACTTTATCACCACAAAGTTTGGTGGGAGCTCAGTATATTAAGTAATTAATATTGACAGTGTTTGTTTGCTTTGGCTTTGGAAAAATAATGCAGGTATCTAGGATTTTATTAGTAAGAAATCTTAAACATGCACATGTCAGAGGAATTAATCATTGATTCCCTGTAGACTGCTTATATATTTCATCAGACTATTATCTGATCTGAATAACAAGAACAATTGCCTAATAAACCACATTACTGCTGACACATGCAACTTTGTTATATCAGTTATATATTTGCATAAAAATAGGTGTTTTTAAAGTCCTCTCTTGTTTCTTCTGAATCAGATTGACACGATTTGACATTTGCCTATGCCAACAACACAAAATTGTATCTGAATATATAATCAAGTACAATATGTGTCACTCTTAATTGCCATGATTTGGCGCAGGTCATTTCCTACAGTAGTAATTATAGCAAAAGTGAAGATTCTAAAGTATTGCCACAACATATCCTAGATTAAAGAAAATCCCAAAGACAAATTATGAAGACTGTGCTTCAAACTAATAAAGACATTGAATATTTGAGCTAAACTAGACAATATAGTTCCTGTGTGGTTAGTTTATTTTTGTGGGTGTTTTGTTTGTTTGTTTGGTTTGGTGGTTTTTTGTTTGTTTTTTTTTTTTTTTTTTTTTTCAAATAGACACACTGTTACACATTCAACATTGCTGCATGTTTAGGGCCACCTAGCAGAACTGAAAGCTTAGCCTAATAAACTTCACTGCATGCAGTCTCAAAACGGTTCATGCAAATTAGCTGGATATATTATTTTAATGTGCTGTCCACAGGGAGTACAATACAGCAGTGAGCCATGTCAAATGTTACTAAGTAATTTTAAAAAAAGTGAGTAAAAAGCACTTTTTCTTTTAACTGAAAGGTAAATTCATAGTACTAAAACAGTATCAGTAGGATTCCTTACTAAGTCAGAAAATGTATTATCCTTTAATTAAAAGTTCACGAGTTCATGGGTTTTTTTTTCTGTCATAAATGGTAATTACCAAAAGACTATTTTATTGCAATATGAAAGTCACCCTGATTCACTGTCTAAGAACTTGTACCCTATGCTTTGTAATTCCTTCCTAGCTCTAAGGTTATGAATACCTGAAAGCAACTCTGAATGTCATCCATCTGCTACTGCAGATTTACTCTTCCCTGCTTGTGTCACATTAATTGCCTAAGTAAATTTTGCTAGTTTTCCTTACTGTTGTGACATAAACTAATTTCTTTGCTTTAGGAAGAAATGCATTTGATTTGACCCTGATAAACTTTCACTCCTAATGGCATTTATTAGTTGTGACTGATTTTAAATTATACCTGAAAGTGCAACATGAATTTCACATTTCAAAGTTTAATAAAATGCATTTATACGTTCATATTTAATTATTTCTAAAAGCACTAGTTTTTATTCGGATTAGGTGAACAGTAAAGACATAATATATAAGATATTTGAGTTGTATTGTTTATTTACAGTAGCCACTTATTACTGTGAATTTGTACTGTTAAATAACCCAAATTTGCCAAGAATTTGTAAAGACATAATTTTAATTTATGCTAATTCAAATCCACATTGTCCCTACAATAGATACAACACATGAAGAATTTAAATCCAATCCATTTGGCCGGAATAGAGAAAAAAAGCTGAAATGCTATTGATTCCTTCCAGTACATTCAAAAACACCTGACTCAACTGTATTTCTACTGACATAACACTGAGGTTTTATTTAGATATTAGCAAACGTTTCCATTGCCATACCTGTCATTGTTATTTCTTTTCTCTACCTAGGAAACAGTTAACCTTCAACTACTAATACTAGCTGTTTCCTTTAGCAGAAAGCAGCAAATGTCAATAACGGGGCCACTGTCCCAAGAGAAATAATGCCTGCAAAAGTTCTCTTTCCCAGATGCAGATATATTTAGTGCTGAACAACACCTAACAGCAGACACTTCATGGCATACATTAATATGATCTTCATACCTTTTGTTAACTCTACAGCTCAGCCAGCAAACCTCAGTTCCACTGCTCATGACACCCTTTTAAATGAGTTTATCTTTTTGTTTCCCCTATATCTTTCTCACCTACTGAACACAGTGGTATCAGTACTTTTGAATATGCCCCATAAAAGCCCTTAGAAAGCAAAGCTGTTGTCTAGAACTGTCATCCTCATCAGAAGAAAAAATACACATACATTTTACACATATGAAACTTGATGAAAAATTTAAGAACTTGAAAGACATGGACTAAAAATGCTTACAATTGAATGCAGACAAAAATACTCTTCGTATCTATAACTCAGGCACATTTTATATTAAACTGAATGTCCTGTCACCTGCCATTGCTTTGCAGGTCAGACCATTCTGCAGACCCCTCCTGAGGGAGTATCTCTTTGTTTAGATTTTGTCTGTATTCTACCACATACCTACACCTGCACTGAAGGATGACATTATACAATACTTGCCACACTCCGTTTTTTTAAACAAGTATTCACCTTCAATTTTCTTTACTCATTAAAGCAACAGCAAACCCCTTAATGCACCTTCCCACTAAAAACAGTTCCAAGTTACCATGGCCAAGTTTCTCTCTGACCAGAACAGTAACCTGAAAACAGAAATGCATGCACATATATATATATACACATGTATATATACATATAGAAAGATGTGTGTGTGTGTGCATATGTATGTGTGTGAATGCTAAGAAAAGGTCTGGACAAGCCCGAGAACACAGGGACAGTAAGCAAGCACAGAGAATTTACTTACTAATGCTGTCCACTTGGACCTCTTTGGAAACCTGAAGGAGTCTCCGCTTTCCCCTCCTGCCAGTCAGGCGCCGCGTTGTGCCCCTAGTCCACACGGGCCCAGAAGGAACTGCAAAGAGAGAGAAGCACATGCCACATCAGGCAGTTCTGTTTTGATGGGATCCAGCTCCACTGCCGCTAGCTCCTGGGGGGGTAACCCTGTTGTCAGAGCTGACTCCGACTAGAGTCATTCTTCCAAAGATTTTTTTTTTTTTTTTACAATGATTTTAAATACATAAATAAATAATTAAATAGGCTTCACGGGGCTCCTTCGCCTTAAAATCTGCGGAGGGAGGGGGGCTATGGGGGGGGGGGGGGTGGCGGAGAGGTGAGAGGTAAGGTACCTGCAACTCTCTCCGATGAGGCCGGCAGAGAGAGAGGGAGGGAGGAAAAGAGCGACAAGAGGGAGGAGAGAGGGAGACAGCGAGGGGTGGGGAGGAGGGGTGGGGGGTGTGCGTGTGTGCGTGTGTGTGTCTGTGTGTGTGCGGGGCGGGGAGCGCTGGAGCGGCTCTCGCCGCGGGTGCGGCGGCCGCCAGCTCTCGGTGCAAGCACTGCCGTCTACAGGCGGGCGGCGAGCTGCCCGGAGGGGATGCGAGGGCTGGTGCGGGGGGCGCGCTCCCCGCGGGGCTCCGCGCAGCCCCCGCCGCCGCTCCGCCCGCTCACCTGCATTTCCTTAACGAGCCACTTGATGGCCGGCAGCGGCGGCAGCCCCCCGGCCCCGCTGCAACTTTGGCGGCCGCGGAACCACGCCGCCCCCGCGGAACTGGGGATGGGGAGGTGCCGGCCGCGAGGTGCCGCGCCGGCCGCTGCCCGCGGAACTTTTCACCCGGCGGAGGGTGAGGGGCCGGGCTGGGGGACTATGGGTGTGCGGCAGGGGCTGCGCCGAGCCCCGCGTGTTCGTGCCGCAGCCGCGCAGGGAGCCCGGTGCCGGGGCGCCCTCCGCCACCCGCCTCCCCCCGGCGCTGCCTCCTCCCACCGCTCTCCCCGGCTTGTGCGACAGGAGCAAGCTCCTCGCTATTAATAATAATAAGCCTTCCTCCACCTTCCTCTCGCCCTGAGAAAACAATTAATAATGCATTAAAATAATGCGCCTTTAAAGCCATTGTCTGGCGATAATAAAATAATGTTACCACTACTTAAGAGAGAGCTGCTGTGGATGTGGTGGCGAGGCACGTTTTCCTATCATTCACACCCAAATGTGAGCACACATTCTGCTTCTGGTATTCGTAAGTCTCTTTCCCGTACCAGAGCAACTATCATTATCACCATCAAAGAGAAAGTCTCCAAAGCTGAGTGGAGACACCGAGTCCCCAGGTGGCTTCTGTGGCTGGGCTGCAAGGCGGGCATCCTCCCCCTCTCTTCCGTTCGCCCCAAACCAATCTCATCTCTTCTCTTTTGGTTATACCGGTGGGTTAAACTCTGCGTTTGGCCCTTTTAGTGTTTCCCCTTCCGTTCCTCCCCTGACGGTAGTTTGTGTATTTTAAATAAAGATTTCATTCTGCCAACCCGCAGGAAGCTTTTAACAAGCTGCAGCTGAGCGTGTCGATATTTTATATCTTTTTACTGCTGCTCCGGCGTGTACATCAACTCCAAATTCCTTTCTTTTCTTCTCCGCCTGATACTGTAGCATCTGAGACAGCAGTGGCGACAGAAGCGGAGCGCTGCTCCCGAGGGGGCACTTTTACTTTGCCCTCAAAGTATCTCTCAGCAATGAGACCCCTTGATGCCGCCTCCTCTCCCCCTCGCAACTCCCCTCCCCGTTCCCGCTTCTTCACAGCAGAATGCTGGGGTGATTGCTGTAAGGTTTCCAGTTCCACTGATAACACTACACGGTCTGAGAACAGACGGGGTGGGGGGAGGGAATTTTCGTTTTAGTTAAGGATACAGTTTTGTGTTTGCTCTATTTTTAATTAAGATTTTTCCAGAAATAGATCCCATCGAGATTTAATTTGCAAAGGTATTTCTAACTCTGGTCAACACTGTCTTCCAAGAGGAACATTTTTAATCATTTGCCTCCCCACAACAATGCCCAAATGATTTTCACAAACCTTAAACCTTATATGAAATTGTTTTTTTTTAAAAGGCTTTTGTGTTTGGGATATCTTTGTGTACTGTGGCATTTGATTGGGGGTATTTTAGTGCTTTTGGTTTTGAGTTATTTTTTTGTTGGTTGGTGTTTTTTTAATTTTCACTTCATCTGCATTAAAGTTAAACTTTGTTCAATATGCCGGCTACCTCCTATTGATTTCTGGGGTTTGAGAAACGCTTTCCCCCTCCTCCCTCCCCCCTCCTCTGGGGATTTTTTTTTAGTCAAGGTGATTTCTTCCCGTGATAGGCGTTTCCCAACACTTAGATGTGCAGTTCTATCTTGCTGGTCCCCTGCTACTCCACAGATGCTGAGCCGTACGCACTTCCTCAAGCTGTGGCACTAGGTTAAGCCTGAGAAGCGGCACTGCACAGGCCTAAGCCTCTCCAAAAACTCAGCGCAGCCTCCGGGGAAGGCCGCGGGGTGAAGCATCCCTGCCAGGGCGCGGGGCTGGGCGGGGCGGGCGGGGCTCGCCCCACTGTCACCGTACGGCAGCAGGTCAGGCGGAGCAGTCCACACACAGCTCGAAAATGGGCCAGAGGAGGATCTTTCCCGTCCTAGAGGTGGCAGAGGGCGCGCCATCCTCCTGCGGATATGATTTCATCTCCGAGGTTCACCCTGTGCAAACTAGAGAGCTACCTTTAAAAGAGTGTAGGCGACGAAGAGCACCCGGTACTGACTATTGCCGGCTTTTCTCTAAGCTTCACGTCAACTCAATTTGACCTAGTTTGAAGCATGAAGGTTCAGAGTTTGGGGGGAGGGTTGGGAATGATATTAAAAGAAGAATAGAAAAAATTTTCCCTCCAAGTTCTTCCTCCCAGTGGTGTTTTACCCTTTGGTAGATCACTTGTGAGTAGTACTTTAATTTGCAATTAAATATGGCACTGCTAATTATTTTAGAACTGATTTTATCTGTACAGTAAAATACTATTAAATGCAGTAGAAAATTAGGGATTCTAAGATCTTTACAGTCCATATCAATATGGAATTATTAATCTTCCATTCTTATGTTTGTTTCAATCTTCAGTCCTTTCACTTTTATTTTTTTTTCTTATTTGCATGTTTCTGTTTTACTATATCTTATTCCTGTATTTCACTGGACATTTCTTCCAGGAGTAATAAAGTGGTTTATATTATATTTCATGAGTACCAAAGTTTTGTTCAGTATCGTATCTTAAAGAGGTTGCTTCATGATAATTAACAGTGAAGTCCAAATGAACCACCTATTCTGCATCCTGAGCATTACACTATGTTTTCAAAGTTTGTGAAAGGCAGACATGAATTTAATATTAAAAAGTATTTCATAGTTGGTCACAAGGGCAACTGGAAGAAAAATCATGGGAAGGCAAAATAACACAGAAATAAACTAGAAATAAAAATAAAATGTTCCAAATATTAATGTAGAAGTTAATGTGTATCAGAATTGAGAAAATCTCCAAGATGCAATGTTTGCCAGAATTTATGACTTCTGCTATTTGAAATAAATGACATTTAACAGAAACAGTGCTGCACTATACCCATCTAGTACAGTAGAAAAGGTAGTTTGTTTAATTTTTTTTTTTTTTTTTTTTAGAATTTAGTTGTAGTAGTAAATATTCAGTTTTGTACATCAACAGCACTTCTTTTGGGGTATAATCTATTTCATTTTTGCAAGCCATGCATGAAAACTATGGCTGAGGTTGACCATTTAAGAAAAATTATAACGAACCTTGAGCAAAAGAAAATGCAAAGCTGACAGTTTAAAGATGCAAAATACTGTCATATTTTACTTCCACCTTTTGGTCTCTGTGGGGACACATGCTTCTTTTTTTTAACTAACTTCAATCCTCAGACCTTTTTGCTTTTTGTGAACTATAATCTCTAAAGAAAAGCAGTAGGCATTATGACATGTAGCATATTTATAACCACAATGAAAAGAAAGAGGTTGAATTGTCCCATCCCAAAATAAAAGTTAGGAGATAAGAGGAATAGGAAATACACAGAAAAATATGTAGCAAGAAACGTTTTGTGAAACTGCTCTTGATCATTTTTTCTGGGACAGTCTAACCTCTTCTGCAGGAAATTGGGAAGATGACTCAGCAATTTGAAACCACCTGGAAAGCAGAAAGGACCATTCCTGCAAAGAGCAGGTACCTGCAAGCAGCTCTGAAACCTGGTATCCTCATATGATTAATTTGTGTGACATGGGTTTGTCAATTGTTCTTCATAGCTGTTTTTTCCTTGCTCATATTGGTCAGAGCTAAATACTTTATTCTAAGAAACCAATAAAACATTCAATTAAGAAGTTACACATTGTTAGTGTTAATATACTTTCACAATAACCATGTTTTAAGGGGAACTGGAAAAGATGATACATATTTTTTCTCATAAAACGTAATTGCCCATTGTTCAAAGTCTGTGTCTATATGCTACATATATTTCAAATGTGCATATGATGGGAGAAATTAAGAAAGATTTGCGTTCATATATATATGTGAATTAGCTTTCATACAAAATAAGAGAAAATTATCTTTAACAAGGTGATTCTTACCATTGGATTGCAAGGTTCCTAAAAATGTATTTGCTGATATAATCTTTCATTGTCAGGTTGCTGAATGAAGTTTTTCTGCATAAAAAGAGGTTAGTTATGAACCCATGTTTGGCTAAACACCCCATGGGTGATAATGGGAACTTTTCTGGGAACTACTGCTGCTCAGGAAGCATGACAGAAGATATTAATGAGGAAAAAAAAATTATTTCAGGACAATAATATTTCTATATTAAATATGTTCATTTATAGAAGAACCACCATAACTCCAAATATATTTACTTTAATTGATTTATTTTTTTTACCTTAAAATTATTTGGTAATTGTACCTGTATTTGATAGTACTTTCATTAAAAATCTTTAAAAAGAAAACTAAAATTTTGATCCTAAAATGTCATATGGTATGCTCTTAACTGTCTTTTTACTTTTGATCAAGTGACTAAACGGGTCTATGTATCCCCATTATGAAGAAAGTATTCTTTCCTGTATGACTGAGTTCTGTGTTATTTTTTCATTATTCCTAACCTTTTATGTGTTAACAGTGTCACATTGCACAAAAAAAATGCATCTATTTTTAATAATATGTGAGGAAACCTTGATAATTTAAACTGTAGAGCCTGGGTCAGAGCATTTGGATCTGGCAATCTCAAGTTATTGTGCCCCCTCTCTGTAAAACTCTATTTAGGCACCTATGTTTGAATACACAGAACTGCTGTCCTTTGTTATTTCTGTAGAGTAAAAATCATCTACATAACAAAACTTCAGGGCAATTCTATGGAACATGCTTACCTCTGGCTAGGCACCTGCTTAATTTTAACCAAGGAGTCAAAAAAAGGGAAAACCAGCTTGATGTCTTTATGTCTAAGTAGATTTCTTAGTGTTAGTTATCAACGTGGGAATAAACATGAAGAATTATGTATCCAGCATCAATGTATGTTTGTATTATTATATTTCCTTTCCAAAACAACTGATGTTAGATTTGAAAGACCATCTGACCAGACCACAGGCTAGAGCAGTATATCAATATAAATGCTCAAGTAAATCTTGAAATATACCAGGGATTTCAGTCTGCATTAAAACATGCATTGAAGTTTAATCAGATGTTAGTCTATTATGGGTTTAGATTCTGATCTGCAGTTCTGAAGATAAAGCAAGATTTTGTCATTTAATTTAGTGAGGACAGGATTGGTCTCCAGATGAGTAACCACATCTCTGTTCTTAAGCAGACAACCTGGGAAGAGCTTGACAAGTGTTTCATTAATCCACCTACTGATATTTTGGTTGAGTTTCTTATACAGTTGGAATACAGTCAGAAGATAACTTAAGATTTCTGAAATGAAAGGAAAAAAAAAAAACAACAATGTAGTTCTCACCTTGAAGCCTCTTTTCTTCACTAATTCCTACAAGATATGTCTTGAGCATATGTTTTCTATCCTTGACTAAAAAGAAGTGAACTGTTAAAATAAAAGTAAAAATATGATGATCAGAGAATAAGGAGCTACATTTTTGTAAAAAAGATGACTGGTGGCAGAATTCCTTAATGCAAATAATGAAGTACCTCATGATAAAAAAGTAATAATTCTGTTTATGGTCTTTCAATAATCACCTCCATCTCTATTATACTAATGGTTTAAAGAAAGAAAGGCATTTGGCTAAGTCCCTGCTAAAGTGTGTGTCAGGTAAGCATGTCATATTTAATTTGTGGCTGAATGTAATACATGCTGATATATTATACATCAAATCATGGCTTCATAAGCCAAAAAATATCTTCCTCTTTCTTGGCTTATATTTCTGATTATTTTACCTTTGCACTTAAGGGTTTGATGGGAATTTCTATGTGAATTAAAAACAAAAGCTTTATGTTCTTGGTCTATGTTCTTTCATAGACTAAACCTATGCAAACAAAAATGTTCTGTATACAGCTTTAAAATGCTTATTAATAAAAATTAGTTGAAGAATAAAGGCTTCAGTGAAATAAAATATTTTAAAGAATAGAGATGTTGTTTGCCAAAAGCATTTCATAATGTCTGCTAAAGAGGAATGCTTATTCTGTATAATTCAGGATTTGGTGAAAAATTAATTTATTCTCTTTTTTTTTTCCTAAGATCCAATTAGGTTTCAGTAGCCTATCTGAATTAAGATTTAGCCTCATTCTGGTGTGTTCTATTACCTCTGGAACCTATAGTTGGAGGCATGACTGTTTATTATGCTCTAGTCTCCATTATACCTTTTCTGCTTTCATTGCAGAAATAGGTGTATATTTGCAGATCAGACACTATTCTTAAACTGTAACATACATCAGGTGGTAGCTCTACATTAGTTAGGAATCCTCAGTTTTCACTGAAACCCAAGACTTACAACTAACAATATTTTCAGCAACTTTTCCATTTAATTCTATAGAATACTAACTATCCATGGAAAAGACAATGCAATACGAAAAATAATGCAAAAGTTCCAAAGTTCTTGGAGTCACCCCTCCAAACATGGAGAAGTAAATGTACTGAGGTGCCAAGAAGGGTTTGGTCAGCAGCAATGCCTCTACTTCCCTAGCATAACTAAAATATCAAAAGAAACTCAATGACATTGCTATAAACTCATTCATAAAAACTGAAAAATACTCTATGTATTATTGCATGGATCTGTAGGAAGCTAACTACAAGTATGAATTATCTCCCATTTCTTCTAAATATAGTTAATCAAAAAAATTACTGGCAAAAAATTTGACAAATATAATGCATATTTTTTAACATGACCAAGAACTGTGACATGCAAAAGACAGGAAAAGATCAGAGGAAGAAAAAAAAAGAAAGAAAAAGAGGAGGGAAAAATAGTGGATGTACCCACAAGTTAATCTAACAGCCTTTTCTTATTTATGGAAATCACCTTTCTGCAAACCTATTTTCATGATTCAGCAGTCTAGAATCTATGATTTGCAATACTAGATCTATCAGCAGTGAAGGAAAATTTTGGTGAAAGTGAAACTTGTAGAGAAGATAGATGAGAGAAATTGTACAGCCTGGGTCTGAATGATCAGTATTTTCAGCAATTTTTTATGACATTAGGTAAGTGATACAGTTTCACACAGCTCTACAGTGCCAATACTGGTGCTGGCAAGCATAATGATGGTGAACCAACATTAAAGCCTATGGATGAAGAAAATTAAATCTGAAGTGTCACTGCTTTTGGGAAAATACTGCCAGAGAAAGCAATATTTTAAGATGTGATGCAGACTTTGCATACTCAACAGAGTGTCTTCAAAGTTTTATAGGAAAAAATACTATAATGATGTGCCAAAGAAAAAATATTTTTAAAACTTTTTAAAGTTTAAGTTCATTAAGCATTTCAGCAGATGAAAATGCCTACATTTCTGGACAAAGTTCTACACTAAAATTTCCTAATAACAATTCTCTCTGTAAGTGTATTCTCAAAGAAACATTGATACTCTTCCAAGAGTTAAAAAAAATTGACTATCAGGAAATAACTCATCCACCTGCTGCAATTTTTTTTAGTTGATTACTTAGAGGGAAATACTTCTAAAACTATAGGTTATAAATACTAACTGCTAAGGTAGAAAAAGTTGGAATTTTAACTTCTGTAAACAGGGAACCCTTCCTCTTTTCAATGTGAAGCACTGGATACACAATGAGGAGCCGATACGTAGGTCATATCAGGGTCTCACAAATTTTATCATTCTTATATATTATTTACACAGCATATTAATTCTTTTTCATTTCATCCAAAGTCACCCACAAAAGGTCAGATAGAGTCTATTTTCTGCCAGATATATGGTTACATAATAAATACATTTAGTGTTATTGCTATAAGATTGCTTGAATATTTAAAGTAACTGATAAACCAAGAGATAATATTATGGTAATATCTTTCCACTTTATATTTACTACAGTGTACGACCTAGAAATTCCAAGCTACTCTGTCAGATTCCAAGTGAGTCACAAATAATTTGATTTTTCTGTAACAAAAATTCTGAGTATAAAAAGCAAAGTGAAACTGAAAAGAGCATGTGTGGCTTAATGGGAAATTTAAGCATTTTTCCTCTCACTTTCTCTGAAGTTCAACTTGCATTTGTCACTAGAAAAATCTTTCCAGTACACACTCTCTTGGTCTGTCTTACCTATTTAGAATGTCTCCTACAAATGTTTGTACCATGCCGAACACAGTAACTGTAGGAGACAGCACAAGAAGATAAACAACCCTTAACTTAGAATTTGATTAGAACCAAAAATTGTGGAGATATACAATGCTTTCCATGGTCTGACAGATTATAGCATTTAAATATATCTTAATATATTGCTTGAGAAAGAACCAAGTCAGTGTATGTTTCAATACTCCTATGACAGAGGAGGATTAATAGGTGCCATAGAAAATTCACTCACACAGGGAAACTATTAGTGTGCAAGTAAACCACCAAATTCTAAGCCATTACTTTTAACTCTTAAATGATAATGTATAATAAAAATAAAGGTTGTTTTTGTCTGTTAAGTCCCCAAATATTGTTTTGTGTAACTAGTTTCCTTAGCATTAGACCAGATATACAGTGGCTTTAAAAACTCAGAATCAGGCCCATGAGTATTTCCAGATGAGTTCCCCCGATATCATAGTCTGACCTTCAGTGATCCGAGTTCTAACAGAAGAAACTTTTTCTTTTAACTCCATCATGAAACTGAAGTACAGTAAAATGTCTGCATAAAAGAAACCAGAATCTCTAGTCTGCTTAATTACCAGCTTGTCCAATTACAAAAAAATCAATAAACCCCTTCCAGTTCCAGTTAAATAAAGTTAATAAAATGAATTAATGTTTGAAAACTTTACAGTGTGAAAGAAGTTTAATCAAGTATAGTAGAATTATGGGTCCTAAATACTCTTAACATAGCCCTAAAGGTGAGGTGACCAAAGACCTGTTTATTTTGATAGCTTATGTAATAATGAATGGCTTATTTGGTTATGATCCTTTATTTAGACTGCTATTAAAAACTTCAGCTCAGGCTCTTCTTATTGCTTCAGTTAAGCATCAGAACACTTGGCACAGATCACAAGAAGTGATCCCCATTCAGTATGGCCAGGACAAGCCTCTTTGCCCTTCTAAGGCTGACATTGGGACTAATAGGCCCATGGCGTCTGTGCATTCCAGCTCAACTGAAGTGAAAAGAAAAATATAACCTCTGATAGTTATGCATGACTGCATGCAGTCACAGAGTATGTAAACATTATAATTTATTACAGCAACTCAAAGTAAGGAAATTATGATAATTGCAAAACAGAAGTTCTTTGCAGTTCACAACAGCATACAGACAATAGTGGATTTACCATTTAGAGAAGGTGAATTTTCAGTTTCAGCTCATAAAGACACTATTAGTCCCCCAAAAGAATGATGAAGGGAAGTAAAATAATTGCAATGGATTGCAGATAGTTGCTTTGTAGCTAACACAAACCATATAAATCCTGGTATTTTCTTCATTTTTACGAAAGTAAGCCAGTCTAATTCAGGAATAGAATTAATGTATTTCGGATTCATGTGTTTTGTTCTTTCAGGATGCTTCATCCTTTGCTTACTGACATTTGTCAGCTGTTGAATAACTAGCTAATTTACCTCTGCATTCTTGTAGAGGGAAAGAATGAAGGAAAGTATATATTCTTATGCTGACTTCTCAGCTTTAGGCTGTTAGGTGAATCAGCTACTGGCTGAACAGTGTGAAACATCCAAGGTAAAATATTTGCAAAGTGTTGTTTCTCTAATAATTTCAGGAAGTTTGATATCATTGTATTATGGGCCTTCTCAAATGCCAATAACTTCATTCACCTTACTAATATTCACCCTTCTGTTCATTTGGCATTGAAAGGATTTAGCTTTGTATATCAATACATGACATCTTGGGCTGATAATATATTTCCCAGCATTTTGGCCCTCAAATCAGTTTGCAAAATCCCATTACATATAACTTCAATCCTCTTATTTATGCTTGAAACCAATTCTTGAAAACTGTCTAACCTTTATTAAGAACATCTGTCTTTGCTGTCAGCTTTTTTTTCAGTTTCATGATCCTTGCTCTCACAGTGGAGAGCATGTGGGCGGACACAAGGATGACAACATGGGAGCACTAAGTTCACTGATCTTAATTTCAAAGTTGAGACTAAAGAAGCACCTTTGATTTTGTGAAGCATTTAAGCTGCAGAAGACCTAGAAGGGGTTAAAAGTAGTCCATCTGGTCCTTAAAACACCGTAATTAGCTGCTTGAAGCTTTGTGTATTAGAGATATTAAATGATATTTACAAGCTAGATTAAACTCCTTGTCTTTTCTATACTAAGGGTTTGTTGTTTTGTTTTGGGTTTTTTAATATATTTACAAATCACAAATAATGAAAAATGAATGAGCATTTGATTGTGTCTCCTGTTTTTTGATGCTCATTAGCCTGATAGTAAGTTTACATGTGAGGAGAGTACAAGTGTAGTTATCTACTAAAAACACAAGCAACAAAGATTTTTTTGCTTGTGGAAGGAGGGTGATATAGGTTCTAGATGGTCGAACCAACAATGGTGCACAGTTGGATCTGTTCACAGTTAACTCCACTAATACAGAAGAGCAGATGAATGTGTGATAATCAGTGGTTTTCTCAGATGTAGTAGTGGCATTCAAGTTCCAGTTCGCAAGAAAAGGGCTCTAGGATCAAATCTACTTTTAGAGGAAATTTCAACTTAATTAGGAAAGTGACATAGGACATATCAGGGAGGGCAAAAGAGGTCAGGAAAACTGGTTACTCTAATGATAGAAAAGTCCATACTGAGATAACGGGTAGATGTCTTAACAGATAAATTTAAGTAACCAAAAATCATGGCAGAGTTCGAGTGGGGAAAAAAAAAAAAAAGAAAATACAGGAAGTAGCTGACTTTGGTCACTGGAAAACTAATGGATTCAGTTTATTTCACTCAAAGTATTGTGAATAATGGGCCACACTGTAAACTGTTAACAAGGTGAATCATTCAGGGGTATTTCTGGGACCTAGACTGCACTAATTTTTTTGTCAGGGACCTTCAGGAAGTGACAGAGGGCAACTGCCTGGGTAAACCTCAGAACAGCCTAGTCTTCCCGATGGCTGAGCCTGCTCTGGGCTTGCCAGGGCCCCATCAAACTATATTATCCTTCACTTAAACCAAAAATTTTATGTTAAACAGAAGAAAGGGAGGAAAACAGGAACACAGAAACTGTCCTGGTTCCAGCCAGGATAGGGTTAATTTTGCAGTAGCTGGGAATGGTCATGACTAGAACACTGAGGCTGTTCTAGTCAACCTCACATGATTTCTGGGGGCAGGGGAAAGGAAGTCTCTTTCGGGGAGAAAATGTACCTTATGCTTGAGTAAGAGTGGCCAATAGAGTGCTGGGGCGGCCCCAGTTCCAAGCCAGAGGAAGAGCTTGGGTGATTCTGGTTCCAAGCAGGTCGGGAATTTTCTGTTTGTCAGGGTTTTCCAGGGTGAGCAATAGCATTTATTTTCTTGTACCCTCTGTCACTAGTATTGCTGCTGTTGATGTTACTGTTCTTTTTCTTAACTCATTGATGCTTCCAGTAAATTGTTCTTACCTCAAGCCATGATCTTTGCCTTTTGCGTCTCCAGTTCTGCTCTCCAATCCACTGCAGGGGCAGACAGTATGGAGAGTCTCAGTGGAAGCACTTAATTAGGAAGAACCATTCTTAAACCACAACAGAAACACATTTACTTTTTTACTTAACTCTGATAATAAAATACACAATGAGCCAGAGGAATTACAAATTCAAACAGGCCTATAGAATTACATTCAATTATTGACTAGAAAGGAAAAGAGAATATCTGCTCCATACTACATGGTTTCTTTATCCATATAAATAATAGGATTGTATTTTTTCAAATGCTTTTCTTAATTAAATTTAGTATTAGCTTTAATATTGTTGTTGAAATATATAAGCTTTTTATAAAAATTCCTAAATTACTGGAAGACAAATTATTTGCATAGAAAATCATAATTGTTCAGAACACAAATATATGAAAATGCCTATGCTGCAGAAATATTTTTTCTGGAATAACAAAAAAAATTAACTATGAATTCTCATGCAAAACTAATTATGTTTTTATTTTAATCAAATTTGTTATGATTATAATAAGATACCTAAATAGCTCCAAAAAAATTTTACATTTTTTAAACTTTTAATTTTTAGAGTGCTGTATATTTTACAGACAAAATCTCCCAAACCAGATAAAAAAAAACCTCCAAAACTTTAAAACCCAACCCTATACTCTTAGCCTAAACCAAGAAGTTTTTAAACATTCAGACAAAAAATATGCATACAAATATTTCACACTTTGAAAAATCACTTTATGTTATACTACAAAAAAGTAATTTTTATTTCATAGTCTTTTCATAGAAACTGTAATATTTCATTTGCATTCACAATACATCAGAGTGCAGTAATTCTTGCACTTTCTGGGAGGGAAAAAACCAATATATGTGGATGCTACTTCTGCAAACCATTTCTCACATGGTTACAATTTCATAGGAGGATTTTGGACTTTTTTATATATATTTCTTATTGTTAACAGAAATATTATCTCATTCACTGTCCTTTTACTCAGAAAGAGCAGGTCCTTAAGATCACTCTCACACCTTTCTTGGTTTTAAACTTCCAAGGGTACTCTAACTATAGTAGAATTTGAGAATTTTTGAGGCTGCAGTTCGTTTAGTAAATTATAAATGAACTTAGGAGTTCATCAATGGTTATTTTTTTCAAAGTCTCCACTAGATAAAAAACTTTCTTGGGGTGTTTCAAAAAAAGGAAGATCTGATTGCTTTTGAATCCACATTCAGACAAGAATCTTTACACAAACCACCCACCAATAAAGGTTCCTCCGTGTGTCAGCATTCAGTTCTTCTGTGTAGAATAACTTCAGAATCTTGATCTCAAATTGGTTTGAGAGAGGGAAGAACTCTCCATTCCTATCTGTCAATTTACACTTAAAAGTAAAGATAAGCTCATTGCTTCCCAAACATCCCCTTTGGCAATGAAAGCTCAGCAGTCCAAATTGCAATCTCACTAGAATGTGGCAATCTCCTCCAGTTTATGCTATCACAGCTTCATTGAAACAGATGACTAGGGTGTTTTCTCAGCGTTGCTGAACATTTATTCTCAGAGATTTATCCTACTGAAAATCAGCAGGACTGTGCATGTGTGCAGCACACCTAGCCTCTTACCATGTACTCCACTGATGACGCACCAATCCAGTGCTATTTCACACCATTTTCTCTCAGGTGTTGTTCTGTAATACCACCAGAAGTAAAAATGGATATTTGTTTTTGTCATAAAAACTTGTACTCCTAAGGCAGTGACTTTCTGTTTGTAGAGCAGCTGGAGTGTTGTTGGGCCCTCTGAAAGCTAGCAGCATATGAATAGAAAAGTTTCAGCAATGCAAACAGAAAAGTCTCAGCAACAGAAAATAAGTTAATCATACACCTTAAACATACTCTAAGAATAATAAAAAAATTAACAAGATATTGTTATATGGACAGTTTTCCTTAAATGTGTGGCCACACATTGAGTTCTATGGACTTGATGACACTCATGGAATATTTTTTTGCTATGGAGCTGTCAGATGCTGATGATGCTATCTGAAATCCAGACTACATAACCATAGTAGCTTGCTCATTATATTTCAAACACAAGATATTTTCCTGCAGGCTTTTGGTGCTCCTGCCAGCCAAAACGAGTACTACAGACATTCTGACCCCTCACTTTGTACATACCCTTTTCTTTTTAACCTGATAAAAAAGAACTGTTCTAGTCCATTATTAACAACAATGAAAGCTCTTCTTTGCAGGAGGAACCACAATTTTTTGTTCTGTATGTTGAAGGTTTCCCTGTCTCTTGGGGACCTGCCAACTTCTCCATCTGCCTTTGCTGAGAACTTCCTATCTTAGAATCATTCACCACGCATAACATCTTCATTCCTTAGTCTGCAAGACTTTGTTATTCTTTCTCCAAGATATTAGGACTTTGAGCTTATTTCTAATATTATGCCACATTTTGGGGTTTTGTTTGTTTGTGTGCTTAGGAGCGTGAGTAGTCACCCTCCTGGGCTTTTAATGGGCTCATAAACTCAGTTCTTTGGTGGATAGGATCAAAGCAGACCAGGTATTTCACTACCACTACTGTCCCTATCCAGGCCCCAGGAATGCCATTGTTTGTGAAACCATCATGCTCTTCATAAATAATTTCAGCTGTATCTCCAGTTGACTAATTATGATGCCAAGCTCACCAAGCAGGTCATCCAATAGGGATTGAGTAGAGAGGGACATTATAAATAAAAACATTTTATTTAAAATACTATAACATTTTAAATAAAATTATAACATTATAAATAAAGTTAGTATCAGTTATTACCCTGATCATCTTTTATCTTCTGTTTCTCTCACTCCAGCTCAGATGTTCAAGTATCTGAAGAGGTGTTTCAGAACACTTATCTGCTATTAACATTTCTAACTAAACTTTGATTTTTCTTTAATCATAAAAAAATGAAGAAAAAGGCAAAGTAAAACGAAACTGATCTCTCATCTGTTCATTTTCATTATATTGTAGTAAGAAAATTCCTTATATTGTAGTAAGAAAATTTTAGGGTTTTTTTATATAAAAAGCTTAAATATTATTTATCTATTTAAATTGTTCTTACACTAGAAGTTTATAGCAAACATGCTTTTGATTTTTCCCTACAATTAAGATGGACTGAGAAGTTACTGTGTTACTTATTGTATTGAATTTACTATATTATTTACAAGTAATAGATGAAATACAATACTTTATATGACTATGTTTTAATTGCTTATATAATTTATTCAAACTTCTTAAGAAATCAAGGAAATTTTGAGATTTTTTTTCCATTTTGTCAATACAGAAGACCTCCAAATATCAGCAGAGATAATACAGCTTTCTCAGAAGAGATCTTTTTTTGGACTCATGGGTTTTTTGTTAGATGTATGTGGCACTACTTTGAACTTAGAAAGCCTGCTGTGATCCATGAAATTTAGGCAGTACTCATCCATGATCCTGTTGTATATGAAAGAACCAAAGATCATATGCCTTTTTACACAGATTGTGACATGACCCATTCTAAAAGAGATAAGGTCCATTCAGAGTGCAGGATCCATGTTTTCTGCATTAGTGACTCTATCTGAATGTCCTACAGCTGTATTTTGGGATGATGATGTCTGCAAAACACTTCACTACTACTTTACAATTCACTGCTTTAAAAATTACAGTGCCAAAGAAATGAAATAGGTTAGTGTTTGTGAGTTTGTTTCCAACACACTTCAGGTAAAACCAAGTAAAACTTTTTATAGAATTTAAATTCCTCAATACCTTTGAAGAGACTGATACGAAATTTGTGGATTATGTCAGTGGATAAATAAGCATTTTGAGGAAAAAGTGACTGAGTATCTAGTACTATTAGTGTGTGTTACATGCAACAAATTTTTTATATATATGGGTACCTAGTTTTCTGCATCAGAAGACTTTTTTGAATAAAGATAGGGCACTATCATAGTTAACAGTCTCACTTGGGGTTGTTCAGGGCTTTTTTATGGGTTTTTTAGTCTGCTAAGTCCAAATAGGAAATTTAGAACCACACAAATCTGTACACACCAGGGGAGTTGAAAATCTGATAATTTTTATTTCTTTCTTTCACATAAAATCCTTGCAAGAGAAATCATGTTGTGTCAATTTGCAGATTGATTTCTACATAGATATATTGCACATCTCAGAGTCCTGGTGCACTCCTTTGGAGAGCTTTTTTAGACGTGCTTTTTTGACTCTGAAGCTTCCACAGAACACTATCCACATTAAACTGTATTCGAGTTAAATCTTGTGAAACAGGATAGAACTCGTTCTCCTACAAGGTCTAGTTGCAAACTTGGGTACAAACTTGATACAGGGATAATGGATCCTTGCTCTCAAAAACACTGAGATCAACCAAATAAATACAAGTTTGATGAGTCATGTAAGGTCAAAACTCCACACATCACAAAGGCAGCTCTGATCTTATTAATGATTTTGACTAGTGCAAAATCTTCCTTCTCCTATTTTCAATGCTCTTCTTCATCCTTGAAATTTAAAAATTATTAGGTAGTTCAGAGAATCACATTGTCATTAACTTCATACAACTTTCATGGACTAAAACAAAAACACATTTTAATTAGAACACTTGATTTAACTGGTGCTATGAATCTCTAGTTGCATTTGGCAATGAATCACAAATTAACATAATCTTTTTTTAGAACTTCACCACAGGTTTTCTGTTGTTATTTTTTAAACCCACAAATTTTGCATTCCTCCCACTACTTGCCCCCACATATGGTCTCTTAAGATTCTAAAATAGTACAAGTCTCCCTGACACACATTACAACCCATCTGTATTTAAAGTTATGCCTTCTACTAACTGTTGGTTTATATTATTCTGTGATTCTTCCTGCCACCCCCCCGCTCCGCTTTTAAATGCATTATCTATTCATATCTGAGTAGAGTGCTGTCTTGTCAGAAAGACAGCTTGATAGGTACCATACCCCTCAAGGAGTCAAACTAAAAAATGTTAACTATCTAGACATTGTCACCGAATCACTCGTCTGAATGCATCACAAATCTCTGCCTTCAAATTACAGTATTTTCCATTTTATTTTCTATGCTATACATGCAAAAATAAGCACAATAACTGATCCCTTTCCCCTTAATTTCAGACTACTGTTGTTGTTGGTTGGACCAATAAAACACTCAGAAAAGTAATATTAACAAAAGAGATGGAAAATATACACTACAGTTACACAGAAAACCCTGACAGGAGGTAGAATTTTTTTCCTAATTACATATGCAGTGTCAAAAAAGCACTTCTAGCATTTTGCCACCACAATTTTCATGCAGTCACATGTCAGAGCAAGTGTCGGTTTTAATTGTGAATTTACAATTAACATGTAATTTTACTATTCCAACTCATGCTGATATTAGCAATTTTAATTCTGTAAGTTTAAAATATATTACTAGGTTATTGTCAAGGCGATAAAGCCCGACCTTACTTAAAGGTAAAGAGATTTATAGTCCCAATTAACATCTGAAATATATAGGGATAAACTTACAAAATGTAAAGTGTCAGTTACAAAAATCTGTGATCTCTTTCCCTTGATCTCATTATGCCATTTCTATAGCATATTGCCCGAGGCAATATGTCTATGAGTCAATTATATATCAACATTTATTTTTCAGTGACTCCCTTAGAGGACTAAGAAATTAACTATCTAGATACATATATAGCCTCATCACATAGAATCAAAGTGCCTTTGGAGTATTTAAAAATAGAAGAAACCTCAGACATTCTGGTTCTCCTTCTCTTCCATTCTTATCACATGACAGATAATTAATTGGGGTGGGGATTTGTTTGTGGGTGGGTTTTTTCCTGGCTTTCTTTTTCTTTTTTTGTTTCTTTTTTGTTGTTTACTTTGTTGTCACTGTTGTTGTCTTTTTTTTATTTTTTTATGTCTTCATTTTTTAATTGAAGGGGATGAAGGAAGAAGATGCTAGTGTACAAATATCTATGGTAGATAGAAATGCATATCTTCCAGTGAAAATACCTTATCAGGGGAAAGCTAAATAAAATGTGTTTTATATTTAGTTTGAAAAATGTCAAGCCTGTGGGGATTCTCAGCATCTGTGGGAGTGAGTGCTACAGGCTGGGTCCCAATCCTGTGAAATTTTTGTAGTCTTCTCTTATGAGTCTCTAAATTGATCAGCAATGGCATGATTCTCTTGGAAGACACCTCTATCAAAGACCAAAGTGGAAGTGAAATACACAATTGCTGTGGGATCTAACAACCAAAGGCATGCTACAGTTTGAATTTCAGGATAAAAAGTGAAAGTGGGAAACATACACTGAGAAATAGGAAGATTGTGTAGTCATAATGGTAATTACTGCTATGAGGTGTCTTGATTTCTCCCTGTGAATCGGCTCCAATTTTTTAAATAAATGAGGTTTTATATTTTGGGATGTATTTTTTATTTGATGATTTTGAAATAATAAAGAATGGACAGTGGAAAGTAGAGTTTATCTCAAAAATCATGCATTAATATACAGGCTTTTGACTGGCCATTGAGAAAGGAGTAATTTTTCTCTGTAAGACTATGCCAATTTACAATACCATTACAGCTGCCCAAGAAGATATCTGAGACACACATTATTAGAGGAAGATGCTAAAAAGAATCAAGTTCTTACAAGAAGGAGGTCATTGTCTGCAATATCATCCTTTTTTTTTTTTTTTCTTTCCTTCCTTGACTCCTGTCAGCTTTGTTTAATGTTTTTTCTTTGGTGCAACAGTGCCAGCTACACATTAGGAAAGACAGAGGTAGGTACAAAGGAAATCCACATACAGTGCTGAGTTGCTTGATGTTGCCATGTAGCTGCTAGGCAATGAGAAACTCATCATTCCCTCTAAAGTAATTGCTGTACAACAAACACTAATTCCATTAATATTAAGGATTATGCTAAGTCAAAACTACAGAAAATGCAGAACCATTTATTCATAATTATAGTATATCAGAATTATTGAATATCATAGTATTCTAAATGACATGCTGTCTGATATTTTACTGAAAAAGCACTAACACTTATATAACAGCATATATTAAATTACAAGTCAGAATGTAAGTACAGTACCCCAGATATTTGAGCTGTTGTGGTGGTTTGACCTTGGCTGGGTACCAGGTACCCAGGAAAGCCACTCTATCATTTCCATCCTCAATTGGACACAGGAGAAAAATATTGTGAAAGGCTTATGGGTTGGGATAAGGACAGGGAGAGCTCAGTCACTGATTACTCTCATGGGCTAAACCGAACCAACTTGGGGAAATCAATTGAATTTATTATCAAACAATTCAGAATAGAAGAGAAGTAAAATTATACTTAAAGAATTTTTACCCCACCCCTCCTTTCTTTCTGAGCTTAACCTTAATCCTGATTCTCTATGTTCTTCCCTTCAGTGGTGCAGAGAGATGGAGAATGGGGTCAGTTCATCACACATTGTTTCTGCCACTCCTTCATGCTGAGGGAGACCCCTACTCCAGAGTGGGATCTCTCCCACAGGAGAACATTCCTCCTTCTGCAATGCAAGTCCTTTCTATAGTCTGTAGTTTTTTATGAACTACTCCAATGTTGGTCCCTTTTGCAAAGCACAGTTCTACAGCAGCAGGTTCCTCCAGTGTAGGTCCCCTGGAGCAACCTGTTCCTCTAGAACTGCACAGGGCAAGCCCTGTCAGCAAATCTATGCTGGAATGGGCTCCTTTTTGCCCAGGGTCACAGCTCCTGCCATAAACCTATTCCAGCATGTATTTTTTATGGTATCACAGCCTCTTTTTGGCACATTCACCTGCTTCCCCCTGGTCTTCCAGGGGGACAGCCTAACTCATCATGGTCTTTGCATTGGGCTGCTTTGGCACCTGTAGCATCTCCTCCCCCTTCTTCTCCTTGGTGTCTGCAGAGCTGTTTCTGTCATATATTCTCACTCATGTAATCTCTGACCTCAATTACTTTCTCATAACATTTTTTTCTCTCATATAAATTATGCCAGAAATGCTACTACCACTGCTTGTCAGAGATGGGTACCTATTGGAGATGGCTAGCGTTGGGTTTTATGAGCATATGGAAAGTTTCTAGCAACTTTTTACAGAAGCCATCTCTGTCATCCTTCCCCTCCACTATCAAAACCTTGCCATGCAAACCCAACACAGTTGTTATTATCTTCAGCAATTTATTAATAAAAAATACAACTCCAGTTCTCTGACACTAAATTAAATATGACATGAACTTCTGTGAAAATGTGTCTTTTTATTTTCATATTCTGAAGTTAATATTGGTTTGACATGACAGTTAATGACAATTATTGTCTTCCACACTTTTTTTAGTGTAAAGCCTTTAAATTCAGAAGATGGTATGGTAACAACAAATGGTGGACATGGCTAGGAAAGGAAGAAAAACCATCACCTTGCTAACACATGAAAATAATGCACCAGGGAATAAAATAAACACTGTTTATCATATTCAGCTCACATACTCAAGGTTTCTTCCTTGGTCTACTGATAAACCAGTTTAAAGTCTAAAACCTGTCCCGTAATTTATTACTAAATATTTACAAGCTTCCAAAAAAAAAAAAAAAAAAAAAAAAGGCCATTTGTCCTAGATGTAAATGGAAAGGCAGGGTCAATTATACATCAGCATTTTATTTCCAAATGAGCTGGAAACCTCCAGCAGTTGCTGCTGAAAGCTACTGCAGTTTTTTACATGAAACCCAGTCTCTTGCCATAAATGTTTTGTGACTATTTTATGGCCCATTTATGACTGATGCAAAAAATGCATAAGACCTAAAGGGTTATAGTTCATTGTAATCTCTCTCCAAACACCTCTCAAGCCCCTGAACCTCAAGGCTGGGAGAAAGATGTCCCATTTTTTTAAGAGAAAATCAAGTTTGAGACCATCCTAGGAAACTGAACATATGAGTTCATGGGACCCGACAAGATACATCCCAGAGTTCTGAGTGAACTCTGTGGTGTAGTTATCAAGCCACTCTCCACAATGTTTGAAAAGTCATGCCACTACACATGGTGACTAAAAAAGGGAAATGTTGCTCCCATTTTTAAAAAGGGTAAAATCAAAGACGATGGGGATTACCAACCGGTCACCCTCTCCTCTCTGGCCAGTAAGATCACGATAAAGATATTTCTGGAAGACATGTCAAGGCATATGGCTGGACAGGAAGATGATTAGAAACATCCAACATGATGCCCTTCAAATAATGGCAAAATATTCCTGACTAGGCTGGAGGCCTTCTGCAACAGAGTGGCCGTATTGGTAGATAAGAAAAGAACAATTTATGCCATGTGTCTTGAATTCAGCAAGGGCTTTGACACAGTCCCACACAACATGCTTGTCATTAAATTATTGAGATAAGTGCTCAGTGGACAGACTATTTCATGCATAAGGAATAATGGCCATATGCAAAGAGCTGTAGTCAATGGCTGAATGTCCAAATGAAGATCAATGACATATGGTATTCCTCAGGAGTCAGTATAGGGCTATTCAATATCTTTGTTGATGACACAGACAAAGGGATTGACTCAGCAGTTTTTCACATGATACCAAGCTGACCAGTGCTGTTGATAGACATGAGGGAAGAGATGACATACAAAAGGATCTGGACAGTTTTGAGGACTGGTCCCATAAAACTTCATCTAGTGCAATAAGACAAAGGACTGGAACATTTCTCTGTATGAGGAAAACCGGAAAGATTTCAGGTTGCCCCACCTGAGGAAAAGTAGGCTCCAAGGAATCCTGATTATGTCCTTTCAATGTTATAAAAGAGACTTTTTTAAGAAAGACAAAAACTTTTCAAGATGGCCTGTAGTGACACAAGGGGGAATGGTTTTAAACTGAAAGAGACTAGATTTATATTGGTTTTAGGGAAGAATTTTTTTAGAGCTTTGTTAGACATTGGGTTGCCCAGTGAATCTGTGGATAAAATTCACTTTTAACTTTATTATGTTTTATAAAATGAAATCTTCACTTTAGCAATATTTCAAGGACAATTACCTATATAATAATGGAAGGGTTAGATTTTACTTACTTATTTGCTTCTTTTGGCAAAGATTTTCAGTGCTGATCCTCTTTAGCAGTAGATGTGGGCAGAGATACTGGAGCATTGTACAGGAAAAATGTACAACATCTACATTAGAATAAAAGCGAACAGTGTAATCTAAAAATCAAACATTTCCTACCAGGAGCTGTATTGAAATATTGGCCGAAATTCAAGACTAGTCTAGGCTGAAATTCAAGTCTTCACCACTAGTCTATGAAGTTTTATATGACACACTACCATTTCTGAGGCATCTGAGAGAAAATAGTTAAGTCTGTCAATGTTTTACATTTTGTAACTAATACTTCATATGGCTTTAACATAAACCTGGACCACTTCATTATAGATGCTTTTGTTTACACCTAACTGCAGGGTACATGTTTCACATGGGTTATAAAATAATCAACATCCATCTTGTTTTCTCCAACTTCTAGATCTCCGTAGGACATGTTGTCTAACACAAGCCATGTTTTGCAGAATATTTTGTTAAATCTTATTTAATGTGAAATATAAGGAACATTTGTTTTGGCTGATCTCACTCTGTGCATATTACCTAGCCAGTACAATATAGCATTCATAGTACAAGTATTTAACTGTCAACTATTGTTCATGGAGGACATCTTTTTTTGGGCATGTTAAAGATAAATTGCCTAATCAAAAGACAGCCTGCCAAAGACACACCTTAAAAAGCCAGATTTATCACTGTAGGGTGATTTTGAGGAAAAATAACAAGAGAGAGACAGCATCAGGAAATCTTTACATTCCAAATAGGCAACCCTACTTCTGTCCCTAGTGAGCTTCAGCATAATAGGTTATCACACAGGAGTAGATGAAGTCATGGCTTTTGCATATATTTCTACTAGATTTTGTTTTTTTTTTTTCCGTGTAAGGATACAGAATATCTTGGTAATATCAAAGTTTTAAGCGTAAAACAAAGTTGACCTCATGGTCCTTTAGTAAGATATGTCCTCCATCACTGGGGCATTTTTGAATGCCCTTGTCATCTTTATGAAGAAGACAGTTGTATTTTATTTTGTGTTTTGCTCTGCTGTGGTAAATTGCTGATGATTGATTGGAAAAAAACAGCCATGGAAAACCTGAGCCACTAAAACTACTGACTGACAAGGAACCTTGACCATTGTTCCTACATGTCACCTCCCTGCCTTTTAAATAGCTGTATACTTAAATATTATTTTCACCAGTCAAGTGCCATCTTATTTGGAAAAGGATACCTTGCCAGATAAGGTAATTGTGATTTTGGAAGTCCTTTAAAAATATGGTACTTATTGATGACATTGCATTTTCTGATAAAATTCTGTACTATTGCAAGTTTAGAATTCTTCTTTCACAGTGTTCAAAAGCAATTTTTAAAAATAGCTTTAGTACTCAGTACATCAAAGTTTGATAGACATGGGCGAAGAGATGACATGCACAGGGACCTTGACAGTCTTGAGGAATGGTCCCATAAAACCTCATCAAGTGTAACAAGGCCAAGTGCAAGGTCCTGCACTTGATGAGTCAGAGCAAACCCCGACATCAATACAGGCTGGGGGATGAAGGAATTGAGAGCAGAGAAGGACTTGAGTGTATTGATGAATGAAAAACAACATCATTGAAGAATTCAAGATCAGGTTCGAGCACCCTGATATGGTGGAATGATGTCCATGTCTACAGCAACAGGGAGATGACTAGACAATCTTCTAAGGTCTCTTTTAATCCAACCTATTCTATGATTCTACAATCCCCTGAATCTGTGATTATACCTATAAGTACAAAACAAGGTGTGTATAGCTGCACAATGTCTTTTTAATACCCGTTGAGTTATGAAAATAGTGGAATTGCTTTATCCTCATTTGATGATCAGAGGACAAGTGCAAACCTATCATTTTACTAAAAATGGGGAAGCAACATATTTATTTCAATATTCAGAAAAAACTCTATTTTTTGTAAGTGTTCCCAGAAGAGCTGCATTCTTCTTTAATAATGGAAAAGGTAGTTACACCTTAGTAAAAGCATTACCCACAAAAGAATTCCCAGTTCCTTTTGTCTCCTGATCCAGATAGTTCAAAAACGATGTAACAGAATATACCAAAACCAGTGCCAACAATATATGCTTTTTGTTCAGGAAAGAAAAGATCTGAGATCAAAGAAAGAAATCATGCAAAGTTAGTGTGCTGGAAGTGGTGCTGGCAAAAGAATATGGATGCAATCTTAAAAAATTGAATACTGACCTGTAAAAATTATATTCTCCTAAAATTGCCAGGACATTTAATGTAATATAAGCTTTTTTTTTTTTTTTTTTTGGTTTTCCAGCAGAGATTCTTTGGAAGATTAGTTTTTGAGGATTCACTTTACATTCTTTAATTATCAGCCTATAATATGCATACATAAAAGAATAAAATATTAATAAATTAATTTTGCAATACAGTCAGACCAATGTTAATCTATGTCTTTGCAAATCTTTGTTTTCTCATAGCCTGGGAGATGCATATTGTCTGATGATGTTTTTCAGTTTTAATTTAGGAAATGTCCTGAAGTTTTCAGGTACAATTTGTCCTGATCAACATTTCCAAAAACAGTAGGGAAGTCAGGGCTTCCAGAAAGAATCACAAATCAGTATTTTGCAGAAATTCACGTATGTCTTAACTGCACACAAAATTATTTTAGCCAGACCATAGCTGTTCCTATTTCTTTATCCGCTCTCTATATTTTCTACTTCCATTCATGAAGATAAAGGGATGCAGGAACACAAAACCAAGTGTTTTTTTGGTTGCCTTTTCATGGAAGGGATGCATTTAAAAAAAACCCAGTAATTCTGTAGTTCAAGATGGGGTGCTTTGTGTGCTTTGATCAACTCTGTGTCCTCTTCTATCACAACTAAAGACTATATAAAATATTTTTCCAGCTGTGTTTCTGAGGGCAGCCTGAACATCACACAGCACTTCTGCTATGATTACAAAAAAAGAAAAAAATTGCAACCAGATAGATAATTCAATTTCCAATTAAAGGGAAGTAAGCCTTTTGAAGATTTTGTCACCAGAATAATAAAAACCAAGAATGAGAAAAGTATATACCAAAGAAAAAAACCCATGACTCCGAAGCTTTGGATTTGGAACAGGACAGCAGTGGAGTCCATCATGAAGGTGTTCAAGAAATGAGCAGACATGACACCTAATGCCAGGGTCTATTTGACATGATGATGATTCATCAAAGGTCGAACTCAATGATCTCAGAACCTTTTTCTAATTCAAAAAAATTTATGATTCTGTGGTTCTATGATTCTCTGATTCTACAATAGTAAAATGGGACAAGCTTCTCTGTGAAACTTATGAAAGACAGCAATCTAGTGACTTCTTCCTGCTAGAATGAAAGAATTCATATTTCTGGTCAATCGAGAAAAATTACAGTGGGTAAATACTAATTTCATGTAAGCATAAATAAGTTAATGTGAATCTGATCCTAAAAGCAGTTGTATACACAGGAATCTTATTTCACTAATACTTTTGTTGCTAGTGTCTTTCTCAAAATTCCAAGGAACACATGTCTTATGTTTATTTTCTGAAAGAACAAAATAAATTTCCAATCTTAATGATTCTGTGATTCTGATTCTGGTGATTTTGTCTTCTCCTTTAGAAGAATTTAGCAATATAAGAAATTCATGGGTTTTTTAGGAGGGAGAAAAAGGTTTAAATTACATTATTGAGAATAGATCAAAATTAAAGTGGTCTACCAATGCCAAAAAAACATAAAGACAGCTTGAGCTAAGAATTTTTTTAAAAAATTATGGCTTTCCTAGAATATATTTTAGCCTTTTAAATCTCCTAAATTCAATTTTCTTTTAAAACCTCTGACCCTTTTCAACTATAAATTCAATATAACTGTATGTTAAAATTATTTTCTTCCCTTTTCAGCTACTTTTTAAATTTCCCAGCTCATAATTTGCATATTTTCAAGCTTGATATATATCAGAAATATTGAAAATAGCAGAAGGAAAAAAATTAAACACAAGTCAATATACTGTATTTTCTATTGTAAGTAAAAAACCAGAATAGCACATATGAAATGAAATATGAAATGAAAAAATTATTTTATAATGCTTAGAATATTATAATGAACATTATATATAATATTTCTTTTATAAAGTAGTATCCAATCTCTATGAAAAATGATGATTAAAAAGTTGCCTTTTCTATAAATAGAAAATTATTAGGAGTTGCATACACTGCTTCCCAAGGTTTATGAAAATCCTCACTGCAGGTTTTTGAAAACTTCCAGATCTGAACCTGACCATGAACAAAGGCTGTCAAGCTCATTTTCAGACAGTTGCCTACAGTTAATCCATATTCTTTGCAGCATCCTTCCTTCTTTTTTTTTCTTTCCTTCTTTTTTTTTTCCTTTTCCCTTTTTAATTTTCTATAACTTAGAATAAGGCTGGTAGCATAGATCCTGGCATAGAGCTTTGGTGGGGTGGGGTTTTTGGTTTGCCTTTCTCTGTTACAGAGGTATTACAATTGACTGCTTACCCCACTGCAAGGTATCTTTTATTTCAGAAGGCCAATATGGGTTTGTGAACCCACAAACAGGAATTACCTTACACAATGCAGATGTGACTTTGACCATGACTTCTGCATCACTGTTCTCAGCAGAAACATCATGTTGTACTGAGAAAAAACAAGCAGTTTTTTAACCTACCGACATTTTTTTTGTTCACATTAATTGTTCTTTCACATATACAAAATGCAAGTAAAAGAAATAAGCAGAACCCCAAATAGGATACTTTCTTTTTGATTTTGGGCACTAGTGAATTTTTAATCCTTACTGTTAATGAACAAATTAGATAGATATTCAATTTACAAAAACTAAGCCAATAGTTTATCATCACTAATTAACTCTGAAAGTACAAAAAGGGATACTATTTTTCAATGCTGTTCATCAGCATCATTTTACTTTACTCTCCAACTCTGTTTTCTGAAGATATTTTTATTATAGTAACTGCTAATACATGTTCACGACTATTAAAGCTTGAGGAGATAAGATGCTTTCCCATCAGATGGAAATGCATAGAAGGTGCACAGAAATCTATGGCAGTTTCTTCCTTATAGATAACTTTTCCTCTTGGAGGGAAGTGTCTTGGAGAAATGATAGTGAGAATTAAAGTGATGGCCCGGATGGAGAGAATGTTAACAGCAATTTCACTTCCACTCTGCTCTTCTATCACTGCCAGTAGCAGAGCTCCTTGCCCCACCCAGGGTTTGCTCAGAAAAGTAGTTAAAATTGTCTATATTGCCTATTGCACCTTTACTGGTGTGTATGCCTTGAATGCAGAAGACCCTTCTCCAAAATTCTGTTCCCAAATAAAGAGCACAAAGAGACAAACTGACAGGATTTCAAAGAGCTCAGATTACACTGCTTCTTAACTCCACTGGCTGGCATTCAGAGACCCTGACATAAGACATAGAGGTAAGACTAAGACAATAATCTTCTCTGTTTCTATTTTATGTTACTCAGTTTTGTACTTGTTGATAACACTCTGCCTTTATAGAAAATACAGCTTTTAGAGGAATATTGCTGGAACTGAACACTAATTTTTTAATATCACTGAGATACTGAAGAAACAGACAATGCTGCTTAAAAGAACTCTTGTTTCTTACCCTTAAACTTAAAGAATTTGGTTTAATACTGTAATTTTGGATGTGTAGAAAAAAAAACCCAAGTAATTTCATCCTATTTCACAGTAACATAAAATTGGCAGACATGTTATGTGACTTCTCGGGAATTATGCTTCCTGTAAGTGTTTGAAAACCACAAAACACCTTACTACATATGTGAATAAGAATGGTATCTACATACTTTGAAACTTTGCCACTGATTTGTTATTTTCACATCATAATCAAAAATATCTTCATGCAGAATCTAACACTGATAATTTTAATCTACACTTCTAATAATGTTCTTTATGCAAATTTAATTGCTAAAAATCTAGTAAATAAAAATTATGATCTGTTATGTTGTTTTTTCCAGACTGGAAATTCCTGTAGTTACCTGGAAATTTCTTCTTCTTTTTCTACCACCCAAGAAACAGTTTTTGGAGCTGTTGTTCTGGGTTGCCTTACAAATGCATCTAAAATGTAACATGAGAAAAGTAATTATTGGACTATTTTCTACTCAAATAAAGGAGGTTTTTTTTCATATTAGAATTCAAAGCAGAACTGGATTTCAATAGTCCTATTCAGCAGCATTATATGTTATGTAAAGGGCTTTCTTCATCAAATATATGCACACATATATAAGTATTAATACATATGTATGAGCAAAAAAGATTTTACAATTCTATAGAAAAGTTTTGTAAACACTACTTAATACATCTGCTTTTCTTTATTTATATGCTCCTCAACAAAACCAAGTAATTTTTTTTCTAATCAATGACTGTTTGTACTGAAAATACAGCTCAAGATTACTAAAGGATTTACCCTGATTTGGGAAAAAAACTGAGGGAGAATTGTACTTCCATCTGGTGGTTAAATGTCAGCTACTTAACTGAGCTGGTCATCAAATCTGTACCAGACATGCAGGTAATCCTATACCCACAAAAATGTCTGATTTTTCTGCTCTTTTTTTCCTAGGCATGCTTATAAATTTAGGATATTCGCAGTGTGGAAATACTATGTTGCAAAATTTAATTTTGTTAAACTCATTGAAATATTAACTTGCTGAAAGGAAGTTAGATTGTTCATTGCAATTTCATTTCAAGGGCTGTCTCTTAAGGCAGGATAACAAAAACAAGGGCAAAAACTTAGAAGACAGAAGGAAACAAAGATATGGTTCAAAATTGCAGAAGAAAACAGCTATAGCACATCATTACAAAATCTGACAACAAACAAATTGGCAAGTTTGTTCAGAAGAATTGCTGTAGATAGATTTTTTTAAAGAAATGAAAAAAATTATGTTTTTCTCAATGGCATGGCATAACAAGTCTAGCAGAGCTTCTTGTGTAACTAAGAGATGCATATAAGCAAGCTTTATTTTCCTAAAGCTAGACTTGCTAATTTTTTTATGCTCCATTTGAGCTGGTCCTTTAAACACAACCTGCTGTAACATGATGTTTTGAACTGTGTACAGCAGTTAATAACAGGAAGGAAAGAGGTTTGAAGGGATATACAGTGAGCTACTGACGTCCATTAAATTTATTCAAGATATATGTGGGAGACAGAATTCTCTAAAGGATATTGTTTCCTGCCGATGTGATCACAAGAACAGAAAGCTCAAATTTATTGGTTCAGATACCTACTTTCACAAAACATAGATATAAGCTCTTTACTACTGTATATGACAGTGATTCTGATGTGTATTAGCTTTCAGTACAATTAAAGCGGTCCCTATGCTGCTCGGTATATTAAGCAAATCCTGAAAGTCAAATTGGAGCTTGAATCTTCATGAGATGATAAGGTTCCTTGTGCTTCCTCATGTTGAGTTTCAGATTACACCCAGATTTAACAACTGCATAGTGAAGAACATATACAGTAGATTACAATTCTCATTCACTGACCCCATAAGAAACCAGATTCTGTCCTCAGATCACCAGATCAGGACCACACTTCTCCTGAAGAAACTTCACCCTCTTTAACTAGTTGATATCCAGAATGACTTCATTCTGGGGATTTAAATAACAGAAAAAATAATGGTATTGATTTTTGGGAAACAGGATTTGGTGCTCTAGATTATGATAACTTGTTTCATTAAAAGAAACCACTCCTCGGTCACTGCTATAATCCTATAATGTATAGGATTAGACCTGTCACTGATAGGTCATACTTAACAATTCTGAATTCCTTAGAGCCTGGAATAGAAAAATTACAGAAAGGATACAAAAGTATGTACCCAGGCCCCACTAAGGTAAAACTAAAAATGTAAAATTGGTGGAATGGGACAGTCAAAAGAAAAAAGCAACACCTCTCCCTCCTCCAAAACAGCACTTCTCCCAACTCAGAATACTTTCAATTTGATAGTTAGCATGGAAATAAATGCAAAAATTTTTCATCTGAAGTCTGATCAAATTTAAAAGGTGAACTTTTCACAGGATATGCTAAAACAGCAAAGGTAAACAAACTGTATGAAAAAAGTCAAAATAGACAAAGTATGTAAAGAATGAAGATGGGAGAAGCAGCATTTGGTACACTGAAACCTTAAAGCTTGCCATGAGTACAGTAATTTTTAAGTACAGAGCTGATTAAAACGCTACATGGATCTGAAAAAAAAGAAATGGTTTGAGAAAAAAGATGGTATATTAGAAGGTATTGGATTTGAGAATAAAATTACTACATACATCTCCATCCTATGAATTAAATAAAGAATTTTCCCATCCAGGGTTTTCTTTTTCAATTCAGAATAGAATGCATTTAAAGACATTGTCAGCTTCTTCTGGTAAAATAACTATTATATTGAATAAGTCTTTCACATTGTTCTTTTCCTTTTGTTTAAACCCTTCTTTTTGAGAGTTTCTTTTTCTAGAAACTGTCAATTTTTTTTACATATTTGCCCTATACATTGGTGTATAGACATAATTATGCATTGAAATTGCAATTTTTCTTGAATTTATTTTTTTTAAATTTTATGCAATTATTTAATGTAGTGCTAATGAAGGCTTCTCATTTTCTTTCCTTTATTCTACAATACATATTCACACATGGGTCTTTCTACAGTATTTGACTACTAAGTACTTTTTTAAACATCTAACTGGTAAAGAATACATTATTGTTGTTGACTAGATTTACCTATTTTTTTTCTCATATGATTCCTTATTCCAAAAATTTCTAAAGTATAAATAAGCAGAATAATGGCTTGCCTGACAGGATTACTAGTGCATAATATTGTTGACCAATAACGGCAAATATGTTTAAAAACCATCATAATTTTCTCTAGATTAGAAAGAATATGACAAATCCATTGTGTCTCACACCAGATATTTTGTGTAGTTTAGTGTCTTATAAGCAAATCAGTTAATACTTTGATCCTCAGTCATAAGGACTAACAAAATCATTAGTTAAGCAATTCAAAATCTGCATTCATACATCTTCTACCTGTTATGAAACATCTTTTTTTTTGGTCCAATTTCTCAATTATTCAATTAGCAGCATGAATTTGAGAAATATCTGTGCATTATTACAGGTCCCTCATGTCAGGCTGGAGGCCTGTTGTTGAGGTACTTTGTTAAGACAGTTTGCCTGATGCACCCTCTGCAATGTTTCCAGAAGCAGATGGGAGTAGATGGAAGTGTGACTCTCAAACTGTTCCAGTGGCAGCAACATCAGCTAGAGTTTGCTTAGATTCCTGCAAGAGCTGAGTGCGCTGAATCATGAGAAGTGCTTTAGCAATGTTCTTTACACAAGACTTGGTATCTGCTTATGTAGCTTACTGTAGTCGTCACATGGAAAGAAAGAAAAAAGCATGTCATTCTACTTCTTCTAGCTTTTTCTTTGCTCACCTATTGCAGAAAAGTCTTTGGTCAAGTGCAGAGTAACTGTTAGGACATTTCCCTATTATGAGGTAAGTCCAGAGTCTTTAATTATCTGTTTTCCATAATGCTGCATGAAACAAATGGAGTGTGTGTTGCCCAAAAGATGCTTAGACAGACTTACAAACACAAGTCTTTATTCAGATGCATCATTGCCGATAACACACATAAATTTTAAGTGAGAAAGTAGCTTCTGGGGAAAACAAAAAATAGCAAACAAAACAACACCAGAGGAAAGTGTAAGGGGTAAGCTTCCCAATGAAAAGTCAAGAAAAACACTGATGTAGTTAACCTCTTCCCTGTGCATCCACTCCAGCATAGCAGGTGGTCAAGCTAAAGGTTATGAAAATGTTGAATTTTACCACAGATTCCTCTACTCCTGTACAATTTTCCAATGTGATCCTCTGACTGAATTGTCACTGCCTATGATAATGTTAGTGTGGATTACGGTATGCTTGCTACATCAGCCATCTGCACTATGTGCTGATTGCTGTTAATTTCTCTTGCATATGTATTACTAGGTACTGCTTATTGCATATTTAAATTACTACCATGTTGTTACTCATTAAGTTTTGGGTTTCTCTAATATTAACTAAACTCCACAAAGAAGTATGTAGGAAAAGCAAGGCAACAAAGGGGCGAGCTTCACATTTACTTTTGTGAAGAAGCTGACAGTAAGAAAGTGGGGGTTTGCAGGTGCAAGAAAAACAGCACAAGAACAACATAAGAGGAAAAAATGAACAGGAGCTCTGGAAAACAGCCACAATAGCTTGGTTAAAAGTTATAGAGATGCAGAAGAAAGGCAGACTGAAGATTTGAAAATGGAGAGGCCCTTCTTCTGCACAGGTTTAATTACTTAAAGATCTATCTGTTTAGCTTTGAGAAAGTACATATGGGCCTGGGGGTGTGTGCCAGTAGGTAGGTCTAGGTCTGGGGAAAAAAATAGCCATTAGCAAGCAAGACAAGCTCATGACAAAAGTCTATGGGTGGGAAATACCAACCAGCCAGTACAGAAAAACAAATACTTAAAGCAATGAGAGTCTGAGCAGTGAATTAAGAGAATAATGGGTAGGAGCAGATCAAAATGGTATGAAAAAATTCTCTGACACTTTAATAAGAAACCTAAAGAAAAGTTCAACCTTTACATGGGATAGGACAGCACAGTTTGCTCAAATTGTTTTCATAAGCATGAAAATGCCTTTTTTCAGTTAACTACCTTGTATATGTGTGCCAATAGTTGCAGATTACATTATTCTTCCTCAAAAATGTCTTATTATATTTATCCCTTTAACTTCTCCTCATTGTCTGAAGAGATGTTTCTTATCATGTCTCTAAATGTTAAATTACTCTAATAATCCTTCTGGACTATTTTCTGAATCTTTCTCCTGAATCTGAATTGGTTTAGTCTTTCTAATCTGTACAGACAAAAATACCCTTTATTCCTTATATTTAGGTCAGATCTGTAGTTTATATATATAAATGAACCTTGCCCAGTGAATAACACAGTGGCAACCTATAGTATATTGAATCACAATTTGGAACACTTAAAATTTTTCATTGCACAGCCACCATTAAAGCACCATATTTTTATAGGAGATTTATTGTGCAAGCAAGTTCTGCTGAGATAAAATATTTTTCATTTCCTCAGGAAGCATAACTTTATAAATCCCTTTCCTGTGGAGATTTCCAATCTGCAGATCCAGCAGCGCTGCATGAAAATGCTCTGCTCTGCCTGCCTGAACCCCTACTGACTCAACTGAGACTCCATTTCAGAGTACAGAAATTTTTGCATGTGTCTTTTTTGAAGAACAAGGATGATACAATGCAAAAATAGTACAGATAAAAACTGTGGAGATTTTTATGGCATATCATGGCAAGAAAGACATCAGGTAGCTCTGTAAAATACTCATCTGGCCCATGGAGTTAGCTCATTTCTCCTGAGAATGAAAGCATTTTTGTACTTGATATTATTTTCTTCACTTTCACCTTCATCACACCCAAGAAAGAATGTGGGTAAGCACATAGACACTGTAGAAGATATAGAATGTAGCGGCATGTTTCGGGGGGGGGACCCCCCAGGGGTGTCTCTGGGTGGGCCCCCCCTAGGCTGTGAGTTCTCTGGTAGCAGCAGGCAGGCAAGGAGACTCCACATGTCTTCTGAGGGTGCTCATTAGATAAGGGTTTATTGGGGGTCCTACCCCCGGGAGGCAGCATGGTTTCTGAGGGAGTGGGGGGGAAAGGGGAGGGGGAGAGAGGAGCTGAGGGAGCACCAGCCAGGGAGCCAGCTAAGAGAGAGAGCAAACCGCCCCCCCCGACGCACTTAACAGGGAGATTCAAAGTGGGCGCGGAACAGATTGGACCAATGGGATTACAGACACAGGATACTTCAGGGGAGGATCACAGGCTTGGAATAAATCATACATTTTCGAGGGGTGAGACAGAGCATACCATTTAACTAAAACGTAACACCACAAATTCATTCTTTTTTGCTAGGAAAAAGATGAAGAGAATTATGATAATTAACAATTTAAAAATGAAGCAGTAATTACACAATTTTACAGCAGAAAATAAATACAATTGCAGTGAGGATAAATTGAATGCACTATAAACAGTCCATTTGACTTGCTGTTTGCCTTTGGTGGGAGGTATTGTTCAGTTCTGAAAGGGTGTTAACATAGTACAAAGATAAAGTGAGTATTTAATTGTAATAAACGGCCTATGTGGGTCCATATTGCAGATTTTTAAACAAATTTAAAGCATGGGCGAGTGCTTAAAGGGCTTCAGCCTTTGGCACTAAGCTCATATGAGAGTTTTGGGATTGGCCTTTTCAGCATGACTGGCCCAGTGGTGTCTTACCTTTTCCAACTGGCTTTTCGGACCATCACAAACCCCAGTTTTAGGCTATGACATCGACTTCTGTTCCCCCTCTCAGGGCCAGGAAAACACCTGGAGACCCCTGGATTCCACACAGGTTTGTGGCCTCAGATTATCACCCTTGGATCTGAGCTTTACCACTGCTTAATCACCTGGAGCCCCCCAAACTCCACACAGGTTTGTGGCTTCAGATTCTCACCCTTGGATCTGAACTTTACCACTGCCTTCACTTTCCAACCAGTTTAATCCAGAAGACCCCTGGTTTTAGGTCATCCCCCCCTCCCTCCTTTTCTCTCCCACCCGGATCTCCAGGGCCCATGGGAAGATGGAGGCAGGGCACGGGGGATGACTTCCACTCCCCACTTCCTCCTCTTCCCTCCCCCACAGCTGTCCGGGGCCCATGGGAATGTGGAGGTAGGGGTTATTTACCACAAAAAAATTGTAAAATACTTTCCCAGACACCATTTTAGGCTATCAGTCACCCTCAGAACCTAGTGAGGACAGCATAAACCCAAAAGCAATTCTGGTCCAGCAGTCTAATATGATCTGAACATTTGCTCTTCAAGAAACAATTGAAAACTGCTTCTTGTTGGACCTACCCTTGTGACCTGACAGGCCCCTGCTTTCTAAACTGAAAACAGGACAGACAGTCTGCAATATGGACACACACTTAAACTAGAAAAGCATAATTTTAAAAACTACTTCATGGGGATGGGAGGGAAATGGAGAGAAGACAGGTATGGGATAAGAATGATAAAAAGGTTAGTGGTTTTAGGATAAAAGTTCTAGCTGACAAGCTCTTTTCAGCTAGAACAAGTGGATAGGGATTGGGAACTGGGGAGGTTACGGGGAGCCAGGGACTCCGCAAAAGAAAAATCTTTTCAGGGTACCCTGCGCCTTCAAGCGGTTTGCTCCCAGTGAAATACCCAAAATAAGAAAAAAAGAGGTATGGATGGCAGAGAAGGATAGAATCCTACTCTTGGAATAACAGGAAAAGGAGATAATGAAGTACAATTTACAATTCAACTAAATATACAAAGCTGTTAAAACTGGTATTACAAAATTATTTTAGCTTTGGGTTTTGGTTTCTCAGCTTCTTCCCCAATTCCAGCTCCCACCCTGTGGGATTTGGAAGGCGGAAGGTGGGAATTAGAAGCTGAAGGGGGGTTGGTTCATGAGAGAGAGGGAAGGTGCAGAACACAGCAGAGAAAGAGCAGAAAGAAAGGGATTTAGGGAAAGGGAAAGCTGAAGATGGTGCCATGCCATGTGGCTGGAGTCATCTTGGCTGACATGTGGTCGTGGCTATGTTGGATACTCTTGGGGTTTTGTTTAGGGGAAGGCGGGTTAGGGATGAAGTTAGGGAGAAGGGGCAGCAAGGGAGGGAGAGAGTAAGACTGAGGAAGGAGGTCAGAGAACTGACGAAAGCAGTTTCTGGGGGGTGCGGTGCCTGGATCGTCTGGTGGCTTCCTCATGGAAACTGGTGGGTTTTTGCCACTGCTGTGGTCCAGGGCATCGGCCGCTTGGGTTTGGCGCTCCGCACGATCTGCAAGCTCTGCAGGGGTTCCCCCGCCGCCACCAGGCAGGGGGCTGGGTGCGCTCCATGTGGCTTCTCTGGGTGCTGGGGCGCAGGCGTGCAGCAGTGGGGTCGCGGTGGGCTGGGGCCGCCCGGGGGCCTGGGTCCACGCCGAGGCCGCACCGCACTGGGGTCGCGCCGAGCCAGGGTCCGCTGAGGCCACGTTATGGCCCAGGCCCGTGTGGGGCCGGGGCCACGCTGGCTGGTGGTGGTGGGATCGCAGGGCACCTGTGCGGTAGTGATGGGGCCGAACAGGGCCGTGGCTGCGGCTCTGCACGGCCACTCGGTGGTGCTGAAGCAGTGTTCTGTAGGGCTCTGCGCTGTCCTGGTGGGGCGGTGGTGGTCTCAGGGTCGTAGATCTTCGAGCCCAGAGTTGGGCGCCATTTGTAGCGGCATGTTTCGGGGGAGGGGGGGCCCACTAGGTTGTGAGTTCTCTGGTAGCAGCAGGTAGGCAAGGAGACTGCACACGTCTTCTGAGGGTGCTCATTAGATGAGGGTTTATTGGGGGTCCTACCCCTGGGAGGCAGCATGGTTTCTGAGGGAGTGGGGGGGAAAGGGGAATGGGGGGGAAAGGGGAGGGGGAGAGAGGAGCTGAGGGAGCACCAGCCAGGGAGCCAGCTAAGAGAGAGAGCAAACTGTCCCCGGGCACACTTAACAGGGAGATTCAAAGTGGGCGCAGAACAGATTGGGCCAATGGGATTACAGACACAGGATACTTCAGGGGAGGATCACAGGCTTGGAATAAACCATACATTTTTGAGGGGTGAGACAGAGCATACTATTTAACTAAAATATAACACCACAATAGATGAACTTCTCCCAATGTTTGATGAGGTTGCAAAGCTATTTGTAGCTCACTGTTCACCCAACAAGGTACAGACAGAAGCAAAAACCAGAAAAACTGATTATACGTGATGGTTGTTGGCATCATTCCTGATATCACATCAGATTTCTGCAGGGAAGGAAAACTGGGCAAAGGAAATTAGTCCCTTAGAGGTGACTTAGAAACTGCTTCTGAGTATCCACGGAGGAGCTCAGCTAAGAGTAGACTTATCTTATCAGGGGAGAGAAGCAAAAAGAAGACACAAAGTCCCATTTCAGTTGTGATTTTGTGCTGCTGCAGAGCCAAAAGTATCTTACTGAGGTTTTAGACATCATTAATTTGTCTCATTCCTGAATGCTGCAAAACATTTTGTCCTTTATCTCATTGTTCTTGTCTTTAAATTTGCCCCAAACTGCTTGAAATGTTTCATACTTAACCTGAGTATCTACATCAACAGCACTTATGGTCTCCCTTATTAACTTGGTTTCAGTTTATTTTCACATAAAAGATCTTCAGTTAACTTGATAACTTCAAATATTTTTTTCAGAACACTGGTCATGTTTGCAATTGATCAAATAATAAAGGGAAAAACATTGTGACAGGAAGATACAAAAAAACCTCTGTCCTTTTAAAGTATCCCAACATATGTATGGCAGGCCACATACCACAGCCTAAGGATGAGATTAGGAACTATGGAGACTAAATCAAATAACCTGATTCCTATTTCAATACACATCTAGAAAATAAAAAGGCCTTGTTTCTGCAGAACCTGTGAAAATAAAATATTCACATTACAAAGTTAAGCCAATATAAATAGGAGCCTGCAAATTTAGACACAAATAAAAAAAAAAAGAAAGGCATTAACTGCAAGAAAATGTGGTCTGAAGTTATGCAAAAGCTCACTAGTATCATTCACTTACAGTATCATATTTATACGCAAAGGGACCAAGAGTATCTTCCCATATCCATAGCTCCACAGGATGTTTCCTCAGAGGTTCAGTAATACCACTGCTTTTCAGACTACTATTGCTTTCAGACTACTATTCTTGAGAAAAATCATGTATGGGAAAAGAAGTATTTTCTGAACCCTGGCCAGATTCTCCTCTAAAATTTAAATCTGCAACAGGACATTCTCCTAATCAAGCAAACAAACAAATACAACATTCAGCATACATTTTCTCCATATGAGCTGATCAGTGATCACCACAGGGTCAGTCACAGGATAGCAAACAAAAAAAAGATTACTTTCATTGTAATAATTTATTTGAGGTATTAATCAGATTCAATCATGTGTAGGACCTGCCTATAGGTGAATACTGTTTGGTAAATTTGATAATGCAAGACAGAGTCTTCCCACACTACTAGGTGAATGGCTCTGACCTTGCTTTGGCAGGTGGTGGCTGAAAATGTTTTAATAAGCATGCTGCACAGTAACTTATGCAAAACAAGCTGATACTGCCTCTCCTGCTCCTTGAATACAGAAATCTGAGTTAAAGCAAAGTTACCATCACAATTTGTCTTATCAATGTTAGTGGTGTCAGCAGTGAAACAGAAACCTGCGTGGACAGGAAAACACAAGTTTCTCAGAACTATCTTTGGGTCCTTGTTGGCCCATATTGGTGAGGGAGGCCTGTGCTTGTGAGGTTAATGGGTCTCATTGCTAGGGAAGTAGCCAGTGCAAAGCATTAATGCTCCTTCACTAAAATGTAAAAAGGGAAAATAACACTAATGCGAAAGCATGTTTTCATGTGTTACATTTTTAATTCTAGTAGGCATTAAATCTATGTATGAACTTTGCACCTGGAAATGGATTTGAGAAACCTTTGGTAGTTTTCCTCACAGAAGCCATTGATAAGGAATTGCACTCTAGTACAGAGGAGGTCATAGTTATTTCTGTGCCTGATGATGATTATCTAAAGACAAATTGAGGTGCTGAAATTTAATATTAAATGGCCCTTGGGATATATAAGAATCTCTTTTACAAGCTTGTGGGCACTAGTAAACAGTATATATGTACTAATAATTTCCAATAACTTATACAAATAATTTTCAATAGCAGCAGCATTTGGTAAACCACTAAGATGTCTTTTGGCCTGCCAGTGTCTAAAAGGGGCTACAGAAGAATTTAAGACGAACTTTTGATAAGGCCATGTAGTGATAGGGCAAATGGGAATGCCTTCAAATTGAAATATAGTAGGTTTAGGTTAGATATTAGAAAGAAATTCTTTATTGTGAGGGTAGTGAAGCACTTAAACAGACTGTCCACAAAAGCTGTGGGTGCCCCATCCCTGGAAGTGTTCAAGGCCAGATTGGATGGGTCTTTGAACAACAAGTTCTAGTGAAAAGTGTTCCTGCCCATGGGACAGGGACTGGAACTGGGTGATTTCTAAGGTCCCTTTTGACCCAAACTATTCTATCACTGTATGATAATTAAGAAGAGATAATTACTTGTCCAAAAATGTATATAACTAAAAAAAAACAAACCCAACTCCAAAAAAAAAAGAAGAAACAAACAAAAATAACAACAAAAAAAACCAAAACCAAACCAAACAAACAAAACAAACAACTGTCAACAGACCAAAAAACCAAAAAAAAAATCCCAAAAAAACCAAGTCAATTTTTAAATAGATTTTATGTACTTAGAAAGGTGACATATAAAATCCTTTGTATTAAAGCAAAATATAATTCCAAAAAAGACTCCTCACTCCATGGACTTGACACTCATGCAAGGACTGTTTTTTTCAACAGATAGAGACCTGAGAAGTACAGCGATACTGAGAGAAGTTTAAGCAATAATAATAGCGTGATTCTCATTTTCAGCACACAGAAGTTTCTTGATGTCAGTCCTTTAATCAGAAATTCCATATAATTTTTTGTAATATTGCACCAGAAAGCTAGTCTTTGTTTCAGAATTCATTTAAGATGTGGGTGTCTTCCCTCTTAGACCTTTCTAATTATGTGATATAAATATATAAAAAAAGAATGCCGCTTTTTTCAGATTTCAAATAAGGCCTTATACTGCATTTCTAGGTATCATTGGCCTTATTTGATCACTCTTAAAACACCTCACCTGTTAGATGAAGCAGCTTCTAAGCTAGCCACATGCATTATCAATTTTCCTGTTTTTTCAAAGATCATGATGTTCTTTTTAATATGGTAAGCTTAAAAAATAAATGCTTTAGAAGCGTTTCTTTGTTCAAATTAGAGTACCTCAATACATGGACTGATGGTCACATAAAAAGTCTATATCCCTATTAATCCATTTTCAGCTTGGCATTGAAGACATCTGAACCTGGAGAGAGGTTTTGTTTATGTGTTACTTACAAGAACTCCACAAAACATTAAAAAAAAAAAAAAAAAAAAAAAAAAAAAAACAGAATATAAATCAAACTGAATTATCTTTCTACATTTTCTTCTCTTGACCATGTCTGTGTTTGTGATTTTTATAATTTATTTTATAAAATAATCTCACCTTCCTAAGAGAAAATTCAAATCTTAAGCCAGAAACCTCCTTAACTCTTAATTTTCCTTCAGGAAAAGAATGATACTACTTTCTTTGCCATTTCATAAACATCAAGCATTTTTAGATTAACCTAATTCACTAAAGACTTTAAAAAGCAATTTTCTTCTGAGGTATTTTTCTCCATTAATTGATCCACTTAGCAGTACAATATGGTTTTCTAGGCAAATGCAGTGTGGCCTGATTTTACACTAGGTATAAAACATTTGGTTTTCATACTTACCAAATACACATGGAAAACAGAACAGTATCCAGAACCTGTGAAAAACATTTTTTAATCTATATAAATAAATACAATCAAACAGGTACTAAGATTCAAACAAATAATTTTGTATCTTTTTTTTTTTTGCAAAGAGAATTACAGGGATGGGAAATTCTTCATATTATATCAAATTCATCAGTAATTTTCTTAATTTTTAAAGTTTTTTGTAGGGTTTTTTTCTGTTGTTTTGCTGTTGTTCTGAGAGAGTACAAATAAAAATAAAAGTCAAAAAAAGGAAAGTCACAATTCACTCAGTGTGTCAGCATATGTATAATCCTTGCAGATATATTTATTACTGGGTTTTTTTGATCCTGTTTCTATATATTTCTACTGTGTTATTTTATCTCATAAAACGTTTTATATGTATATTTTTATTATTATGATACAAATTATTAATCAACAGAATTCTCTTAGAAGATCCATATTTACATTAATATCCATGTAGCAAACTTAATTGAGCAACAGAAGATTGGTATTTCATAATTGATGTCTTTGCTGCATCATGAAGGCAGCAATTTAACACTAAACTATAAATAGAAAAAGTACAGTGGATGAAACTGGCTAGTCTTGTGTTTTTAATATTCCCTTCGGGGTAAAGTATGACATAACCTAATTACAGTGGTAGAGATTTCACTGCAGGGAAAACCGTTGTTATTCCATTTGACAAACAAGTAATTATCTTCTCTACTGGATGTTTTACTGGATACTACTAATTAAGTCATGCACAAGAATTTATTTTTAATTTAGGTGCTAGTCCTATAAAAAGTTGGCCTTCAAGAATGCCAGTAATTTTTTAAAAACTCATTCTTTTTGGTGGAACTTTTTAAATACTACCTGACAGAGTGCTTACTTAAGCAGAAAGCACGTGTTATTTCTGACTACATCGCTGCTTCTTATTTCAGGGCATGGACTCAACTTGCAGTTCCTTCATTCTCCTTGGGGCTGTAGGGCTTCTGCTGAATGTGCTCAGGGCAAGTACTTAAAAACAGTAAAAAAGGTGATGACAGAGCAGAGTAAAAGCCAGTAGATAATAACCAGCAGAGTTAGAGGGGCGACAACAGGACTCAAAATTCCGTTTAATTATCCAGATGTTCCAGGAGAGGTGAAGGCCAGAACACAGTACCTCACATTATGAAAGGATCTGCAACAAACTCTATCCTGCATCACTACTTATAGAAGAATCTGCAAGAAACCATACCTTAACCTTAAATTTGTGGTTAAAATTGGATAATTTCATACTCCATCCTCATCCTCAGCTTATTTCTAATTTCCTCTTCAGTTTTTCCTTATCTGTATAAAAGATTTGCTCATTCTTTTCAGATTATACAACCTCAAGAAAATTCAACTCTCTGATTGTATGACAAAGCATACTGGGTCAAATCTCTCAGTCAATTTCAGAAATAAGGAACTTATCACTCATTAATTTATTTGGGCTGCTCATTATCAGTTAATAAACAAAACCAGTAGATTATAGTTTTCTTTTAAATTTTGAGTACTGTCCTCATCCATAATATCATCTTGTTCTCAGGAAGATACCTTTTTTTACCTTGCAAAGAATAAATTTTAAAAGATTGCATCAAGTCAATATTAAAAATACTATTTGCTTTTCAATTTCTTGTACTGGTATCCTGAAAATCTAGTGAAACAAAATTAGGAAAAAACTTTACAAAAACATCACCTGTATTTAATTAAGATGTATCTCATACATAATCATATTTCAACACATATTTCTTAATTTTATTTTTCTGAAATATATTTTCCTATCTTTAAACTATTTTATCTGCAATCTCATTACTGGAAATAAAAATCATCACACTCTTCATTGTATAGACTGAAAGAAAACATGAAATTATTAAAGACAAATATTTGAAAATAAAGTTGCCTAAAACATTTTTGCACCTATTTTCTCATTGTCAGAAACCTAAAGAAAGGAAACACATTTCTATGAAAGCACACACTAGAAAGGGCCTTGTTAAAACCTGATATATGTACACACAAGTTATACAAAAGTTATTTCTCATCTATATGAGCTACATAAGCACATGCCATGTAAATGCATTTCACTGTACAAATATAAAACAGTTCAAGCACCATGAACAAAAGAGTATCATATATGTATAATTTATGCATTTCCCTAATGTAGCAAAATTGACATTGCAGTTCCTAGTTAAGTTAATGTTAGGAGTATTTAGAGTTGTAGGGAATTACCTTATCTGGTTTTAGGTCTGTTGTGTTTAAATCTAGTCAACATAAAATATACTTAGATTGAATTTGCAGTATTGAGTGTAGCATTCCTTTGACAGATAGGTTATAATTGTCTTGCTACTTCAATGTAAATTTAAGGGTCCTGTTATTTCTAGCAAGTGCTGTGACTTAAAGATGAAAATATGTCATTCTGACTTGGTCCTACTTGAAAAGGCCATGGAACGATCACTGACAAAAAGGAATAAAATATTTCATCACCTCCACTAAACTCTAACAGATTATGATATTTGTGTTTCCAAGTTTCTAGTACTTCTTGTTCAGCAACTACATAAGATTTCAAAGTGAGGATAATACTGGAAGCCATTTAAAAAAATAAAGAATAAAGCATCAGAGAATGTTGGTCTCAAACCACATAAAATTTTCCAAAGACAAAATAGAATCTTTTTCAATATCATATTGTCAAGAAAAAGCTAAATATACCATGTATAGTGAGTGAAAAGTATTAAGACTCAAATTCTTTTTCCTAAAACAACCAACTTGTACTTTTCTCAGCTTTTAAAAAGACAGTTTTCTTTGTACACAGGAGAGAATCTAGGCAGGTACTAGAAAGAAAACCTCCACTCAAAGGTCTGTCAAGTTAAACCAGAGATGCTGATGTCAGACTGCTGCTGCTACTGAATCTGTAGCTGATGTATCTATTTCTTTTATGTATGTGCTATGTTCTTTCATCAGAAATAATGTATGTCCCACTTGCAGAGAGGAGGGGTGGAGCAAGCCTAGGGTGCTACTGCTTACCACACACTTCCTTCCAGGGATGCATGGTTTCAGGAGGAAGAAATGGATGAATGTACACCACAAATGTGCCATTTTGTACTGTTTCTTCTTCAAGGAAGTTTCCAGAGCCAGCATTGTGGACTTTATTCCTTTTCCCCAGTGCTGCTTATCCCCTCCTGTCCTTCGAGAGGATGTATCTCTGGGCAGCAAATGCAGCTGAGCCTAGCAGAGTGCATGCACCACAGGCAGTGGTGCCAGAAGCAGCCACAGGCAATGAAGCAGCAGCAAACCAAGCCATGCTGAGCCCAGCCAAATACTGCCGAACACAGCCGAATTGTGGGCACTGTGCCAAGGTTGCAAATACTGACAGAGGAGCAGCACAGCACAGAGTCAAACCCCAGGGGAGTGGGCAGTGCAACACAGACAATCCAGCTTTTAGGGTTTTGTCTGTCATTGCTCTCTGCTGTCTCAGGCTCAGGGAGGGGGAATTCTGGCTTCAGACAGCATCTGCCATTTTTACCTCAGGAGGCCAAATGGTGCATTCACCATCTTGTCTTTGTCTTAGGAAAAACTGCATCACTGCCAAGCTGTAGGAACAACCACCATCTTGTCTTAATTCCAGTGGCCATAGGGAGTTGTCATTGTGGTTGAGCACCTCTTTGTGTGTAAATCACCTTATTTTTTGTACACCTACATTATCGATATTGTTGCTGTTACTGTTCATTTCTCATCCCATTGTGTGGCAAGCACATTTCTCTCTCTCTCAGGATTTTTTCATAGAGCAGCACAGAGGACAGAAAGAGTAAACAATTTCTATTTCTGCTCCTTGTTTTCTCATGTGGAATGTGTTTGGTGAATTGTTTACCTGAAGTGATTGCTTGATTGGATTCCGATGAGGATTGTTTGGGCCTGATGGTCAATCAGATCCACTTGTGTCTGGACTCTCAAGAAGAGGGTCACAAGTTGTGAATTAGTCAGATATGGTAGTTAGAAAAAATAGGAATGTAGTTTTATTATCTTTCTTTATATAGTATATTAATGTACTATAGCATAGTTATAATAAAGAAATCATTCAGCCTTCTAAACTGGAGTTGGACATCATCATTTCTTCCCACTGGGTTCACCTGCATTTTACAATACCATTGCTGTTTGTTTTCAGTAAATCAACCTATAGTCTCAGCCTTTGTTTTTTTCTCACCAGAAGGGTGTGAAGTGGAAAGGGGGAGGCTTATTTAATTTCCCACCTGGTTTTAAACCAGCACAAAATAGAAGCAAAACAAAAATCTCTGGGCTTCTACATTCTGTATTGCCTAATTCACTAGTGAGTTTCACTGCAGTTCCCATAGTATCACTTCATTTAAGGTCTGTCCTATTTTTCTTCAAAACAACAAATATGCCTGTGTGTGGAGTAGTTTAGTAACTAGTTGAATTTCATCTTCATTCACCTATTAACAGCTTTGTGGATACAGAAATGAGAGCAGTTAACTTTAGAAGTAAGCTGGAATACAAATCCTCCACTACAGACCTGGTAGATCAAATTCTCATTCTCCGAGTTAGCAGACCCTTGAAAAAAGCCACTTAAATCTGGTAAAATTAGCATTGTTTTAACATTTACACTGAGATCCAAAATTTTCTTTCTTTGTTTCTACTGGAAGTCTAAACAAGTACCAGATAATAGCTAGAGTGTGTCTGTATTGGAATGGTTAGAAGCAACTTCAACATGGGTATCAGGATGGAAAAGCTATATAATCTTTAATCCCTTAAGGAAATACTTTTCATGTGATACATGTCATGATCATTCATGATAACAGGGTGATAACTTGGTATAGCAGTGGTAACCATCCCAAGTGCAACAAATCCAATTCTGTAAAGGACCGTGTATGCATTCCTCTAAGGTAGATGCCATTTCAGACAGTGCTTAAGACTGAACTTCCATCTCAAAAACTGAAAGCAGAAGACTCCTATTGAGCTGGAACAGAGAGTTGAAAGCAGTTTAAAAAAATGCCCATTAATATACTGTTTTATGGATAAGATGTATCATTTATGAACCACATCTCCTGTAATCACATGTTCAGAAGGAATGAAAATTTTGGGAGGTGATAGGGGAGCAGAAACAAAAGATAAAAAGTCTTAACCCCTTCTGTACTCTACAAGGACACTGTCAGGGACTATTGACAATACTATCATGTGTTTATCTCTAGTTCTTTCTTGAAATTTATAGCAGTTAAAGTATTTTTTGGTGCAAATTCTACTAAAATGAGCTACAACATATGAAAGTAATATCTATTTAAATTATATAACAAAATAATGTAAAATTCAGTGAAATTCTCTATTTACTTATGTATTTATCTTTCAGTATATAAAATGGACAGCAATGAACTTAGTGGCAACGATGCTCAGGCAAACACATCTTTAAGGGGAAGCATAACATTCATTACTTCTGCTTCCAGCTCATTCATTTATAGCTCATGTAATATTTTGGTAGTGTAACCTATTGTATTAAACATGTATGATGAAGCACATTATCAAATATAAGATGTGTATCATATGCTAGAACTGTTCTGCTTTATTTTGCAGCAGTAGGGAGTTTTTAGATTAAAAAAAGATTTTTTCCTACAGCTTCAGTTGCATAAGTTCATGTGGTCAAAGTTACTCTTTCTCAATCATATGACATTTACACACATTTTCTGTGGTTTCTGAAGGTTATTCTCTAAATGGAGAACATGGATAAATGACAGTGTCCAAGTCATTTTACTGCAGACACTGAATGGCTTTGAAATACGAAACAACAGGCTCTGTATACTTTTATCTTTATTTTTAAATTTTGAAAAATTAAGAAAAATCTTGCTTAAGGTATCTCTCAACATTCAAGCTTCACAAGATCAGAAAGTTCTACTGATGCCATCAGAATACATGGAGTAGTAATTACAACAAATATATAGTGGTTTATTTACAAATACAGTGACTCAAGTTTTTTTGGGGTTGTTGTTTTTGAGATTTTTTGGTTTTTTTTCTCATTTTTAAAACGACTATATCTGTAAGCAGGTACTTCTGAAAGTTATATTGAAACATAAAAAAAGGAATTGGTAAGAATTCATAACAACCTTTTTTGCTCCCCTCTCAGGTTTTTTCAAACCTTTTGCTCCATCAGTAACTTGCAACACTTGCACACAAGTCCTTATTAGATTTTAAGTACTCATCATTCCTTCATTCTTTGTACTAAGAGTCTGATGAAATTAGAGAAAAACTCCTCAAATAATCTAGATAAATGCAATATTACCTAGAGGACTTGTTTTGCCTATTCTCATTGAGGTTGTTATTCTATTGTTGGTACTGCTGAACATGAATGGTATGTGATGTTTTAAATTATCTGTTATGAAAAGAAAACTGTATAAAATATATATGTGATATGTACTTCTAAGATGAAAAATGTTGTAATAATAACTCATATGCAAACAGATCTCCTTAGCTAAAATGAATGATAATTATGGTGTACTTTGTTTTTGGAAAACATGATCACGAGTAATTAATTGACAGTGTGTAGGAGCAACTTCAGAGCAAACAAGAACATTTGCCTTCCCACAAATAGTGAAAATACACAGTTAAATACATTGCCAAAGAATCATACAAAGGCTAAGAGTGTATTGACCAAAAAAATTAACAATATAGTCATATTTATCCTGTTGAGTAACACAAGCACAGAAAGTCCTAGAATTTTTAGTCGCTGCAACATATACCATGGAAAGATCTGTACTTTCCTTCAATATCTGCTTTCTGATTGCCATCAGTGACAATATACCAGGGTGCTCAGCATTACAGTACTAGTTTTCTTTCCTTAACCTGCTGTTATTGAGGAGCAAGTTCTGGCTGCTCCTCAAGGGGAGGGATCCAGGAGCTGAGGGCGAATTCAAAGATGCTCTCCACTGACATGGATCCAAAGCACTGAGGCTGCAAGTCAAGGTCAGGGTCAGAGAATGTGGCTAGGGAGAACCTCAATTCAATGACAGCCTGGTAAGTCTACTAGGGCAAAGTAGGTCTGAGACCAGGAGAGAAAGCCATGTCCATGACTGGGTTGGGATTGGGGTGATACAAAAACAGGCAACCAAGTCAATCATTGTTTCAATAACCTAAGAGTGTTGTCCACACATTTCATCAGGCAGGTGGCCTTTTTTTCCACAAGGGTACCTGTACAGCTAAACATATTTGAGTTCAAGGATTTTACTGAAATATTCCTTGTGGTGCATAATAAAACTATCACTGATAATTAAAAGCAGTTTGTAATATGCAATTAGGAAAAAAAAAAAAAAACTGTCAAATCTGACATTAAAAAAAAAAAGACAGTTGATAGAATTCATTGTCTTCATTAATATCAAGACAGAAAGACTTCTTATGCCCAGATTAGACAATATTTAGTGAAAGTTTGCATTTTACGACACAAGCCTTCCTGAACTAAACATGTTTTTATGTAAACTACATGACAGTTATAATCCACTATTTTTTCCCCTAATTTTTATGGGCTTATGCACTAAGAAAGATCATCCATATCCATCAGGAAGTACCATACATTTTGTGTAAGTATAAATTAAGCTGTAACAGAAAGAGTAGAATAAAAATATTTCAAGCTCCCCCAAGGGTTCTGTTTTATCCATGCTCTGTGTCCATCTTTACCTGAACATCAAACCATTATCAAGAAATAGACAAAAATTTCAAACAATTGTGCTTTTTCACACCAAAGATGCAAATTCATTATTTTCTGTGAAATCTAGCCATATTTATATAATGTGACTGCATAGACTTAAGAAAAGAATGAGATGTATATATCATAACCTTGCAACTAAAGGGCTATACTAGTGAGCTAGAAAAATTTCCCGAACAACATTCACAGAGACATGTTAGAGAAGTTAAGTAGAACTTGCTATCCCGGGAAAATCCCAGTTCGGAGTGAATTCTTTTAGAACAAGTGCAATGTGATTCAATGGTTAAACTCTTTTTACCTATTTTAATACCTCTGCTTTAATGATCTATTATGCATATGATACATACTGTTGTGCAAGCAATTACTTTGGGCAAAAAAAACCAACTAGTTATTTCACTTTTAAAAGAAGTAATTGAAATTGTATTAATTTATTTTAAGAAATAGTAATAATATAAATACTTCCATTCTTGTTTCATCATTTACAGTGAATGAAGGCATTTTTTTTTCTGGTAAAAGAAATACAAAAATTGTCATTTTCTCTACCCCAAAATTAATTCAAAGCTGAAACATACTTTCTCTATCAGCTAAATTATGTTGGACACTGCCTGTAATGTAATAATTTGAGCTGAACTGTCTGTTAAGCAATTTACACACTACATACTTGGTAACATGGTAGAGCAAAAATAAAATTATATTTAATCAATCACAGTCCTTGTGATTGATGAAGTAATCACAAGTGTAGATCTGGTCTCAGAGTTGGGTTATACCACAAGTGAACATGTGAAGGTTTTTGAGTATTGCTTCAATGTTACATGAAATCATTACCAAGTAGAGTCTCTAGAATGCAAATATCAAAACTCTGACTTAAAGCAGATGTCCAGAGTGAGTTTTAGAACAACAATTTTCAGATAGAAGAATAGATGAGTGGAAGCCAAGATTCTCACTGACTTTAAGAATAAACAGATTTACATGGCTTGTATTCTATAATACAAAGAAGAAATGTGCTAACTGGGAAGAACAAAGGCGGTGTCACTGGGAAGCAAGCATAAAACAAAGCACTTCCATGAAATTAATAACACTTTTCAGTTAGAAAGTAATTTCAGCTACAAAGCAAGAGGGAGTTTTAAATTTTTTCAGTTATTATTTTTAAGCATACTAGCATGACAATTAACTATACATATTGACTAGACTTTAAAGTTTCCTGATTCTCCTGGCAATGGAAACATTCTTTTCGTATGTCTTTTACTTCCATTTCAATATGTTCCAAATTTTACTCCTACTTTCAAATTCTATTTTGTTAAGCTTTTTGTTGGTATTGTCTATTTGTAATAAATTATACTCACTAAAAGTGATTTATCATTTAAGTGCTGTTAGCTTGGATTTGTTTTGTTTAAAAGGGCAGAAATTTTTCTGCTCTGCTATAGTATTATGCCCATGTATGACCCACAGTCATATTTTTCCATCAGCTTTTCCACCAATACACCTGATCAGTGTACTCTTGGGATGTGTTTGATACTGTTTTAAAGTTTCCCAGGCATGTTGACTTTTGTGTGTGTCTTTGGATTGAAGACTTAATTCTGTGTATTCTTCCTGCAAGATATATTGATAATTTTAATCTCTAACAAATCAGCAACTGAATTTGCTGTAACAATATTATTGTTTTTTTCTTTTAGTTCTTGCTTTTTGTTATCTTCCATCTAGTTCAGCTAGAGGTCTCTTTGAAACCTCCTGAATAAAGGTCAAAAACTTAGCTCTAACCAGTGTATCTTGTGACCTTTAAAACTAAAATGTCTCTTGCCTATTGTTAATTATATTATTTGATGACACCAAGCTGAGCAGTGCATCTGACATGCCAGAGGGATGGGGACACCACTCAGAGGGATCTAAACAAACTTGAGAAGTGGGCCCATGGGAATATCATGAGATTTAAAAAGACTAAATGCAAGGTGCTGTATTTCGGTCAGGGGAACAGAAATCAGCACAGGCTGGGAATGAACAGATCAGAGCAGCCCTGCTGAGAAGGACTTGGGGTGCAGGTGACTGATAGGGTGGACATGACCCAGCCATGGGCACTCACAGCCCAGAAAGCCAAACGTGTCCTGGGCTGCATCCAAAGCAGCGCAGACAGCAGGGCCAGGGAGGGGATTCTGCCCCTCTGCTCTGCTCTGGTGAATGGTCCTGCTCTGGTTTTGTAATCCTCAAGACAGGAAAAAATGTCAAAGCGGGTCCAGAGGAGTTACACAAAAATTATCAAAGGGATAGTACACCTGTCCTAGGGCTAAGAGAGTTGCTCTGGAGTTACCTGGAGTAAAGACATGCCCTGTCACTACATAAAGGGGTCTTAAAACAAAGAAGGGGCAGACTTTTTACTAGGAGTTCTATCAACAGAACAAAAGGTAACAATTTTAAACTAAACTGGTGTAGATTCAGACTAGATACAAAGAAGAAATTTTTTTAATAGATGTGATGAAACACTGGGACAGGTTACACAGAGGTGGTGAGTGCACAACCCCTGGAAACACTCAACATCAGGTTGGACAGGGCTCTGAGCAACCTGATCTAGTTGAAGATGTCCCTTATAATTGCAGGGGATTTAGACTAGATGATCTTTAAAGGTTCCTTCCAACAAAAACCTTTTAATTCTCTGATTCCACGATTCAATAAATTGATTCTATGATTCTTGATTTTAGATTATGTGAGCCTTGAGGTTCTCCAAGGACTAGGGCCAGTCCTGTTCAATAACTTTATAGATGACCTGGGCAAGGGGATTGAGGGCATGGTCAGTAAATTTGCATATAACACTAAATTGGGTGGGAGACAAAACTGCAGAGAGGTCTTAAGAGGCTGTATGAATGGCCCAGGACCAATGGGATGATATTCAACAAGGTGAAGTGCTGGGTCCTACACTTCAGGCACAACAACCCCAGGGAGAGGGGGTTTCAGACTTGAGGCAGAGGGGCCTGAGAGTGGTCGAGCTGAAAAGGGCCTGGAAGTGCTTGTTGTTGGTGGCTGAATATGAGCCAGGGTGTGCCTGGCAATGGCACCTTGGCCTGTATAAAAATAATGTGGCCAGCAGGACCAGGACAGGGAATGTAGCCAAGTATCCAGCACTGGTGAGGCCACATCCCAAACCATGTGCTTAGTTCTGTGCCCCTCATTCCAAGAAAGACATTGAGGTGCTGGAGCATGTCCAGAGAAGGGCAATGGAGCTGGTGAAAGGTCTGGAGCACAACTCCTGTGAGGATTGGCTGAGGGAGCTGGGGGTGTTTAGTCTGGAGAAAAGGAGGCTCGGGGGTAACATTATTACTCTCTACAACTGCCTGAAAGGAGAGTGTAGCCATGTGGATGTTGGCTCACAAAGAGCCAGGGGAGGTTCAGACTGGACATCAGAAAGAATTTTTTCCTAGAAGAGGTTTTCAGGCATTGGAATAGACTGGCCAGGGAGGTCTGGAAGTGTTCAAGAAATGACAGGATGTGTCACTTTAGTGCTGTAGATAAGCTGGCATGGTTGTGCTAGGTCAAAAGTTAGACTTGATGACCATGGAGGTCTTTTCCTATTTTAATGATTCTATGATTCTTTGGTTCTGCAGTTCTCTGGTTCCATTACAGTAAAATAGAACAAATTCCTCTGTGAAGCTTATGCAGGGTTGCAATCTAGGATTTTCCTGCAAAAATTAGAAAATCCATATTTTTGGGCTGAGCAAAATCTTTGTGGCTAGATATTAGTTTTGTGTAAGTACAAGTTAATAAGAAGCCAAGCCTTCAAAAATTCATAATTGTTGCATGCACAATGTGTGCGTGTGTGATTCAGTAATACTTTTATTGCTAGTGCTTTATTCACAATTCCAAGGAAGGTGTTGCATCCCGAATTAGTACAGTTAGGGAATTTAATAAATGTTAGTTAGATTGGTTCTATGTACCCCTTTTCCCCCCTCATAATAGTTTGCTCCAAGCTATATCATAGGAGCTCGGTCATGTCAATCTTGTAACCACTCCCCTTCCTCTCAGAAAGTTCTGTACCACCCCACCTCGGCAATCCCATTCGTCCCAGAACCCTCTACATACCCCTGTTTTGTTCCCATAGGTTTTAGTGTTCCACGTCACTCCCCTGTTGTCTGTCCCCATTAGGTGAGGGGGGCTTCCGCCCCTGTCGGCCCGCCCCCTATTTAACCCCCTGCTCCCAGTACCCCTCAGCCATTTCTGCCCATGCTGGCTTGGGAACAGCTGCATTATCCACCACTGCGGCCATGCGGGAATAAAGAGTTCTCAATCACGTGAGCAGGGTGTGCCATCTTCCCTCACCCTTTGTCTCGTCTCAGCATCTGGCTATGGCACGGCAGACCAACGCGGAGGCACAGCCCTAGAGCTCCACACACATGCAGTGGCCCCGGTCCGGCCCAGAAGCAGTGCGCTAGCCAGACACCCCCACTGCCCGGGGGAAGAAAAGCGCAACGTTGCAGGAAGGCACAACTCATGCTTTTTTTCTGAAAAAAATTTAAAATAAGTAAATTAGGTGAATAACAAACTCTCTTAAAAGTTGGGCTAGTGTTAACTGCTTTCTTTGATGCTCTTTATTTACATCAGGTGTGGCCAAACAACCTTTCAATTATCATTGTTGGAGAATATGTTAGTAGTTGGAAAAATTTAGATTAACAAGTCTTTTTCTCTGTCTTTTTCAAATAAATGTCATGCGTATACAATGAACCAAATCTCTAACCTGACTTTTTGGAAGCTACATGAGTTGAAAGGCGTTAATGTATGTACAAGACAAATTCAATTTCAAAATTCACCACCATGCTTCCTCAGTGATGTTTAACTCCATGTTACTGCAGTTTTCTTACAGCGTAATATTTCAACATGATGGATCTATTTCACTTTCCAATCTTTTAAATTATTTTAGTATTTGTCTTCAATATTAAGAAAAACAGGCTGTATCATTAAAAAAGTAAAGATATGTTAGTCAAGTACCCTCTATAGGGGTTGGAAACTAATTCTGATAAATCCCAGAATATTTTTCACACAATAATAGAAAAGTAATTATATTTTGCTGTAATGTATTCAGTTAGGAGTGTAATTGATACCTATTGTGGTTCATAGATTATATAATTGTGTTACTTTTATTTACCTTTTTGCTTCCAACCTTTATTTGCACTTGAAGCAGATAGTGCTCTAGATTGTGAAAAATTAGTGAAGCAATCACAAAGAGATGAAATATTTCTGACTGTTATTAAGCAATAATCTAGTACTTCAAGGTTAGACATTACAGAAGTCAGTGGCACTCTCTCTGGAACTCAAGAGAATCTTTTTTTTCCAAAGATGCATTGAAGTTTGATAATTTTGCTCTGATGTGAGATTAATTATACCTGTATGGCTTAGGTATACTGAAAACTTGGTAAAAGAAACAGGATTTAAGATGCCAGTGATGTCAAAGTAGCAGGTGGTTCTCTAGAGTATTAGGGAAAAATTACCTCTGATGAAAGGGGGAACTAGTTATTCCTATTTTAAAATTATCCAGGATATGATTTTAATAGTAATTCCTGGACCTGCTACTGAATACTTCCCCTAAGTTTAATACTGCAGACAGGTGATCTTCACAAATTACTTCTATTTTTCACTCTATTTTTTCATAAAGAAAAAAAATCATTACTGTTTATTCATGTTGATATTGTACAATTTTCAAGTAGTGCTAAAGAAGCACATTTGTAAATGAGTGCAATCTGTGGAATGCGTGCATTATGGGGAAAAAAGTCTAAAAAGAAAGAAAGAAAAAAAATGAACTCTATCTCAAGAACAAAAATATTTACCTAGATATACACCAGATACTACATACAAAATATTTACCCCCTCCTCTTCTCTGCCAATCCCTCAAAAGTCCATGGAATCCACCTTGACTCTGATTTTAAAAATACAAAATCTTCAATGGCTTTGAAGGTAATAGAATTGAATGAAATTGTCAAATAAAATCTTTGCTTTGCAGAGAGAGGCAACTTTCAATCCTGTGAGAAAGCCTTCCATGTTCAATATGGCACTGTTTCTGCTGCACCTAGTGGTGTGGAGGCAACATGGGTTCAGTGGTCTTCTTTGCTACAAATCCCACATCATCTTATGAAAACAAACAGAGAACTCACTGTCTCTTGATGTCAAAGACTCCAGATACTGGCTGGAATCTGGGGAGCCATTTACAGGTTATAAGGGGTGTCCCACACCAGTCCTGGTCCTGGTGATTTCTAGAGAAACTAAGGACTAGCACTGATACAGACTTCCAGCCTTATCTATATGAGGCCTTTAATCTTTCTGTGTTTAAGATGTGTGCATTTTAAAACTGAACAGCAGCGCCTTCTCATTTATCTAACATATTCAATATTCCTTATTATTTTGACAATGTTGTATTGGTTGCTCCTTCACACAACAAGATTCCTAATTGGTTTCATTGGGGATACAGAGACACAGAGCAGTGAAGAGGCACTGAAATGCACAAGCTTTCGAGGAAAATCTGCCTGCTGATAGCCACAGATACATGGTCCTGTCTATAGGAGCAAGTCAGAGAAAGCAGTGGCTTTCTGGGCCTACTACCAAAATAACAAGACCTAAATAAAGTCAGAATCTATCAATATGAGCCACATTTTTTAGTTTGAATAAAGGCAGAACTAGGTACTCCAATATTTGGTGGTCAAGGACTTCACAAAAGTCTCTACTACATGAAGTGTATCCTGAACTTTTCCATAACACTAGTGCTAAATGCACTAGATACTCATGTAATCTTGGAAATATACTTTTGACTGACAAACCCACGATAACATGACACCTTTGAAATGTTGTCAAATAGACTAGTTGTTATTTTTTTTTTTAAGGTTAATCTTTTTGCTGATGTGAGAAGCATAACTTTTCTGATACAATTTGGAGAAACCCAAGTATTGTATCAAATCCTCTATCAACATTTATGCTATATTTTAAAATGTGTGTTTCTTCCCACCTAAAAGTTTCCTTATGAGAAAACATTCTTCTCAGAAGTTAAAGCCACTTGAAATTCAATATTTATTTCAGTGTTCTTCTTACACTTACTGTGGGATCTTCTATTATCAGAGAACTTGTTAGCCATGGTATGCAAGAATTCATGGAAGCTTAAATTATTTTGTTTTTTTTGGTTTGGTTTTATTTTAACAGGAGACTTATTCCCTTTAAGCCATTTTCATGTGGTTTGATCCTTTCTTCCACTTTTATGTAAAAGGTTATATAATCCCCTAATTATTTTACTCTATTGTAAAATAAAAAATGAAACAGAAAAAAATGGTATTTTAAACAGGAAAAAAATTTAGAATGACCAGATTATTTTTTTTCTTTTAAACACTTTCATTATTTGATTTATTTCTTTTCCCTTTTATTGTACACATGGAAGTTCTCTTCCCTACATTTTTTTTTCTCACAATTGAGTCTTGATTATGTGGAGAAATTATAAGAAACAGAGAAACTTTTGCAACCCAAAATGTTACAAATATAATAGAAGACTTTCAGCAGCTTTCTAGAACAGTCTTGTTTGTTTTGGTTTTTCTTTACTGTCTGTGAAAGTGTGTAAAACAATGGGGAAACATGAATAGTGAATTTGAGTAGAATTACTTTTATTGCATCAATACAAATTTCTTTTTACACATTAAATTTTCTCTATGTATTTACCAGCCTGAGTATACGAATGTGTTCTAATTTGTGTGTTTCAATACATAAGGCAAATTTGCATCTTCTAAAGATTTGTAGTAAAAAGAATTGTCTGATTCAGCATACTGGGAATAAAATAAATTGATACTGCTAGTAGAATTGTTAGGTCTTTTTAAAAATATGTTTCCAACAAAAATTAGTGACTGGCTTAATTGAAATGCATGTATTCATTTTTTCTCTAATTCTTTTATGTAAATGAAAATAGTATGCAAAATGATGGATTACTTTGAATGTCACAGGCCTCAAGGATTAAGTCAAATGTTTCCGTAAGTTTGCCAAATAAAGAACCCTTCAAAGTTTAAAAATATTTCTCAAAACATAATTACAGTTTTCCAGACACCAATAATTGTTAGCTTCTCTGCAGATGACAATAGCTGAAGCAAAGTGATCCAATTCCTTCCATTTCAGTAGTTAGGAGACAACTTCCAATTCATGACATGAACATCCTATGTTACACTGAAAGTATTTTGTTTCCTAAGTTCCAAACCTGTGCAAGATCCTTCTTAGGAAGATATGTTTATGAAGTTTTTCTATAGCCTTTCACTATGGAAGAATCACAGTCTTCCTCCCACTGTCTTTTCCCATGGTATTTTTAAGTATTACCATGATCAGTAAGTACACACAAATGATGTTTGATGTTTGGAGATCACAGTACAAAATATTGACTTTTTTTTCCCCTCCAGCTACCCCCAGACAGGGGCCTGACATTTCTAATGAAGCAGCTGATGGAAAAAAAACGTTTTATACCACCAAATTTAATTGGCAAGTCTTAATAGAACAACAATTTTATCAAGTTTTGCACCAATAAGTTTTGTTATGTAAGAGCAGTATTTCTGTTTCCAAATAGTTGAAATCAGTTTTATAAAGCTTAAAATACTTCAATATGCTTTTTTTAAATTAAGCCCCTTAACTGACTAAAGTAAAAGTCCACAAATTGTTTAATAAATAAGAATTACATCATACCCAGAATTTTTAAAAATTATTCATGTAAGTTAAGAGTAAAAACTATACCTTATTCTTAAAGATCCAAATGAATTACAAGCAGAAAGGCTGGTGAGGCTGTACAGATTCTCAGTGAATGAGAAGTACCACAAACTTCAAGTTGTTAGCAATTTAATCTGATCTCTTCCCCTCAAGAACATAATGTTAAGAGTGAAAATACAGTAGGGATGTGTAAGTAGTTCCAAGCAATAAGACTCATGCTTTATGCTGTTTAGTAATAAAAAATGTCAAAAGCAGATCAAAATGTACTATATCCAGTTTCCAACAAATGGCTTCAATTTCATAAGGGATCTTCCCAATTTGTAACATTACAGAAAAAATGTTCACAGCAATTAGTCGACAACAAAGGATATGATGGTTACAAAGAAGATTTAGAACTCGAAGAAGGAATATATCATGGAATCACAGAATATGCTGAGTTGGAAGGGACCCATTAGGATCATTGGCTCCCCAGAAGTCACACCATCTGCCTGGACAATTGTCCAATGCTTCTTGAACTTGGCCAAGTTTGGTGCTGTGACCAGTTCCACAGGGAGCTGTTCCAGTGCCTGACTACCCTCTGGATGAAGAACCTTTGCCTGATATTCACTGGTAATGTAGCTGCCCTGACCCAGGTTCATCCTTTTGACTTGAGTAATGAGAGCGACAAGTTTGGTACTTGCCCCTCTGTTTCCCCTCATGAGGATGTTGATATTTATTTCTGTTGGATGAAAATGTAGCATAAAATCTAACCAAGGTTCTAGGTATATTCTTCTGCCTTACAATTCACCTTTAATGTCAACGAGTATTTGTTTTTTCTGTTATTCTATCCTGGTATATTTTCTATCAATCTGTGTAAAGGTCTAAGAAGAATCTGGGCTTCCTGGTAAGGTAAGATTTAATTACTTTCATATCACTGGAAGAATTTCTTCACATAGTAATAGAAAGATGCAAAAAAATTACAGAAGTATCTGTATCCTCTTGCTCTTTTTTGCATCAACTTCTGCAGAAATCCTATAAATTGACATAATTTAAAATGCACACTGAGAAGAATGTATTTTCTAATAACTGAATTCCATAGAGTTATGTAAATACTGTGGCATTTCGTAGGATCTATTTGCATAGGTCAGCAGCCATTTCAGGTCATATACAGATAAGGTAGGAGGCTAGCTGAAGTAATTTTGTTCTTCTTTCATTTAAAAGACATTACACATATATGTATGCATACAGGGTTGCAATAGATTCTTTTTGGCCTTTATATACATAGTACTTACCAGATGGTTTTGGCTAATGTGTATGAAGAAAGAAATAGTACTCATTTATCTTAGGCTCTTCAAAAATAGTGAAAAATATTACATTAAATAAGACCAATGCTGTGTTTTCATTTTAAGTACTAGGGACAGGCCTTAGATTTTTTTCACACTACACAAAGTGATAGGATGATTGTAATATGGACTGTGACAGCCATCACTGTATCAATTCTTCAATGAAATCTTTAACAGTAATTTCACATATGGCACTGTAAACCCAGAAGCCCACGTAAACCAAGTGAGAAATGTTAACTCTCTACATGTAGCTAAGCCTCTCATGAAAAACTTTCATTCTGTGTGTGACAACCCAGTCCTGAGGGGAACAGATGCTCTGCATTTTTCAGGCCCTATAAGTTATGCCATGCCATAATAATGTATCTGAAAACCCATGGAGCCATCACTGTGCATTTGGGTTCTACAGTAGATCAGGCTCTACGCCATCTCAGGATGAGTCGATAAATGGAATACAACCTTGAGTCCTGAAAACCAAGGCCAAATTTTCACTGTGCTTTTGTGCCCATAACAAGAGTACTAATATTAAAAAAAAAAAAAAAAAAAAATCATGTGAAAGGATATTAAAGCTACTCTAAAGGATTGGAAAGGAAAATTAAGAGGATTGCAACACTTCTTTCAAATTTCAGAATCAAATAAATTTTTCCTAGTTTCTTGATTTTTTAAGTTCTTCTCCCATGAAGATTAAAGAGGAATCCAAAAGGCATAGTCCAGTTACCTACCCTGCTCATGATCTTGGTCACTGATCATCCTCAAAATCTTCCAAATGAATTTGTGCTCACATATGCCTATTCACCCAAATACACTAAAATGACTACTCAAATGTTCACAGGCTTGACCTTTTCTAAAAACCCCCACAAACTATAGAAGTAAAAGACAGAATTAAAGATTAAAATTATGTATCATTACTGTGTGTCGTAGTAAAGGTAATTACAATGTTACAGTTGAGTTTCATTTTCAAAGTCTTACGATCACCAAAAATTATTATAATTCTTGATTATAGCCTCTGCTGAATCACATGATAAGTGTAATACATTACAAAAGTGAAGATTTTTTATGCTTTCTCTGAAAAAAGAAGAAACACCAAAAGAAAAGGAAAAAAAATTAAAATTCCAGAGAGCTGCTTTTAAATGAATTGACCACCCTCTCACTAATTAACTCTCCTTAAGATCCCCTCTTTTATTTCTAGCCCATATGTCAATGCTAGTCTTTTAATTATCAAATGGTATGTAAGCCTTTTGTACAGTATTTTTAAGCTTTCAGAGAGCTCTGCCAAGTTGCATTCTGCACCTTTTCCTTAAGCAAAGGTAAAGAGGTCTTATAACAGACCTGTTAGTCCTGCTAATTAATTAATGCTTTTGACACTCTCTCCCCAAATGCCTAAACATTTGTAAAAGATGTCAGATCTTCCTTCTGTATTCTAATGTCCTTTTCATCTCTATGGCCACTGGCCCAAACCAAAGTAAATCACCTATATAATCCTTTGAACATTTTAAAGTACGGAGGGAGCAAGATTAAATGTGACCACATCTACAAGCAGACTGCAGTACTCAAGCATATGACTACCATAATGACAAAAATATCCCAGAAAGGTTGGTGAAATTTATTATTGGCTCCTAGGATCAGAAATTACACAGGGACTGTCAGATAATATATCTTCCATGAAGAGTCATCCTTCAGGAATACTCAAGAAATTCTTCTTTCCATTATAATGGATCATTTTATCAGATTTGTACATTTCAGTATATTCAACACATACTATGACAATTGAAATCACATCTTAGAGAAACACTTCTTTCTGCAAAAATATTCAGAAATCTATAATTTTAAAATTTGTTTTATACAAGATTTAATCAGTGGAATGCTCTGATTTGAGATTAAATATAAATACTTGCAGGTATGTAGGTTCACAATGCTCACATAAAATATAAGGACATACAAGGACATAAAAACCCTGTAATAATTTTTGAAGGTTGTCCTTGTAGCAAAAGGACCAAAACACAGACTTTGAAAACTGCAACTCCAACTGAAACCCAGTGTTTTCAGCAGACTTGAAAGGCCCTGAAAGAATAGAAAATAATAATTACAGGACTGTTAGGGATTTTTTTTCCAAGGATGCATTTTTCAGATAATCTTCCAGGTGACAGTACCAAACTGCACTAACCAAAATGAGAACTTGTGCTCATACACAGATTAATACAAATCATTGTCAGGCAAAAGGTCTTAATGAATGCAACTAAGAGATTTACTGCGTCGGCTACCTGCCACGACCTCAAGCAGTCTAAATGCACTGGCTAGAACTGCCCATATGAGGCCAGGTGGCCGCCATGTGACTCCGGGCACTTCAGGAATTGGCGTCTGCCTCCCTGGTAATGCTGATCACTGCAGCGTGGGTAATGCAGCTTTGGTAGCTTCACACGCTGAGAGGGAGACAAAGGGACGAGAGAAGGACACTTTGCTTGTGAGCCCAAAGAACTTTTATTGCCCCATGTGTGGTTGGAATAAAACATCTTAGAGTGTGATGCAATGCAAAATTCTGGAGAACAAAGGGTTACAACAGCAGATTAAGTAGGGGGTGGGTGGACAGGGGTGGAAACCTGCCTCGTCCAATGGGGACAAACGAGATAGGGTTTCACAATCAATGGTGACATAACAGAGGTGGGCACAGCATTCTGGGACAAATAGAAAGGCTAAGATGGGGTGATTGATACAGGAATTTTCATGAAGAAGCTGGGAGTGGTTACAAGATTGACACCTGGCAGGGAGTGAACAAACCTTGACTGATGGAACCAAATAAGGAGAAGACTGAGAGGAGTGAGAAGATTGACAGTTAACTGTGGATCTGAGGGGTGGGAAATCTCCAGGTAAACAACTTGGAGCAAACCACTGTGAGGGAAAAATAGGGGTGTACAAGGAACGAACTTAACTAACATTAATTAAACTCCTGACTAAATCAACCCAAACCACAACAATTTACAATAGCAGTTTAGAGTTATGAGGGATAAAATATGCTCCAATTGTATAAATATTAAATAATGTTAGCACTACTCTTTGTAATATTTTTGATCTCAAGAGGCTTAAAGCAAAATCTTCCACTCCTCACGGGTTAAAATATAAAGGAAAGAAAAACAAAAGTACAATCCTCTTGTTCACTCATCAACTGTTTTCATACAAAATTGTGTCATCTCTTCAGGCACTACATCTTATGCTATTTTTATTTGATTCCAGTTACTCAATAGTTCCCCTGATTGTTTTCTTTTTACTTCTTCTGTTGCCTATACTCCCCAAATATATTTTAGTCATATATTTATATTTACACACATATATTTTAGTAGTTTTTCTGTCCTCAGTGAAATGCTAATTTTATCAATTGGAAGAACAAACTATCTTTCCTGCATCATCTCCTCAATGCAGCTAAAAATTTGATACATTATTGTCATAACAAAACTGTGTAATTACTTCTTTCCCAGAATCAAAAAAGAAAAATTCTACCTTACTTTGTCATTCTGTCTCAAAACAACTTTTTCAGTTCTACTATGCCATTTTTAGGACAAAGAGAGGATTAGACTGGCATGTGATATGCAAGATTTGGACAAAATATAGAGGTGTACAATGACATTTTTGTACAAATGTTCATTTTTCTGCACAAATCCTGAATAATGCTCCTTGAATTATTTTAAAGTTTGCCTTAACACTGAGTTATATCTCCAGTCTGATGTATTCAAGGTAAATGCATTCAAATGTGAGTATGCTGGTGTTTTTTGTGATGTTAATAAGACAATAAATTGCTGGAGAACTCTTCTCATGTCTGCTCATATTGTCTACTGTACTCACTAGCAAACAGCATGTGCTTCTGTTATTAGATCCACTTCCCTGATCACATAAGGTTTGCTTTTGTCATACGTAACTTTTTAAGTGTTTTTGCACCTCTTTTTTCTTCCTTTCATTGGTAGGACTTCTACCTTCCCTTTCATTTTTACTTAAGCCCTTGGGTTTTGGTTATACTTATTTCTTCCTCTTCTGCTAGACTTCCATTTTTTTATATTCTCTAATACCATCTAATGGTTTACAGTTTATATGATTCTCTTCCTTAGCCCAGAAAGTTAGAAAACCTTCATTTTGCTGCTGGCCTTTGTCCACTGGTCAGGGGACTACTTACTTACACTACTACTTCCCTGTACACATCAGCTTCGAAGCACTTAATTTAATATTCTCTAGGTCCCACAGTCCCTGCATTCAGTTAAAAAAAGCATGTTCTTTCACCAGCTCTTTAAATCTTTATCCCTAGTGTCTCCATCATTACTTACCAGAGGTAGGCAGTCAAGCTTAATATTTCAGTCACGTCTTCGGTGTCCAAAGACATTTATTGCCCCTTGTCATTCAGTGTTTTCTCAACATTTCTTTGGTTTTTACCAAATATTTCAAAAATAAAATTAAAAAAAAAGTAAATTTAATGCTACATTTATAGTATCCTACCATCATTTGTTATCCACCTTAAGACGACTAGTGGATTTTTTGTTTAAATGACAATTAGCACCAAAGAGGGCTGACTGGGAAGCTGTGTGCCAAAGATGAGCAAAGGCAAATAGTCTCTGACAATTTCACTTAGTGGGTCTCCTTTCTCACCATGTGACATGATCCCCAGTCAGTGAGTGACTAGAAAGCAGAGTTAAAAAATAAAAAAACATCTCCATCAAAAAAAAAAAAAGATTCACCTGTTTATCCTTGAAGAAAAATAATCGGTTTACTGACAATAATAAATAATCTTGTTTAATTCTTATCTATGTTTTATGTCTAATTAAACTAAGTGTTGCGAAAAGAAAGATTCTGCCATCCTGCTGTATTATATTTTCCAATAACATTGTACTAAAGTGAAAATTAAGAGATTCTTGCAAGATTACTTCTTCTCTATGTATTGAGAATACTCAGAAAAATATTATGCAGTTTACTATGGTACAGGCTATTTACTAAGATCTTTCAAATTGTTACTTCTCCCTTACCTTTTTTTATGGACCAGAATGTGGTCAGACTTTGCTGAACTCATATAAACTATGTTACCATACAAAGAATATGAAACTGCCATTTTAATTCATCAAGTGAAATGTTATGAAGTAAAACTATACTTTCAGTTTTCCTTGGTAAACATAATCCCTGGGTAGATTTCTAAATGATAAATGTCTTCAAGAAGCATTTTTACAAGGAGGGACTTTATGATCCTTGACTTAAGTTAACATGTTAATATTTTCAAGTGGTGGTTGTTAGCAAGACTGATTTTTGGATGTAAAAATAAACTTGACTGAGTTCAAGTATTTAAGTCATTCAGTTGCAATTGCAATCAAATTGACATTTGAACATACAATTTTAGGTGAAACACAGAAGCGTTTCTCAACAAGATGAATATCAGATAACATATAAAACAAAGAGAATATCCAAGTGGGATTTTTTACTATTTGAATTTTTATTAGTATTCATTGAATTATTCTCCTGCTATAGATAAAATAGTGAAAACACCATTAGAGTTTATGGAAGCCAAATATTTAAAATTAATGCACACATACAACACAGTCTCTTCAATATTAATGCATGTGAATCATGTAGATGCATAAAAATATTGTACATTAATCTTACAGTGTTCAGTGTCTCATTTTTAAATTCAAGTCTCTAAAGAATAGATTTATCATGAATGCTATTTGACTTTGGAAAAACAGTTAACCTAGTATTTTCAGATTCTAACTTGGAAACAAAACAAAGCTTCTTTTATTTCCGCAAGAAACTCTAAGTTCATTATATGCTATGTTATGTTATAAGAAATTTTACAGGTTGTTACATGATAAGAAATTTTACACAGTGTAACACATAGAAAGTGCTTTCACTTGCCTCACTCCCCAGGCTTGCTGTTGTTATTCATTTCACAGTAGAGGATTACTCTTTTGTTTAGATATAGAACATTTTCTTATAGAAACATTATTAAAGCACCATGTATAGGCTACCTTGTCTTTATGGTGTAGAATTCTGCTCAAAACACATGCAGACAACTAATCTAATCTTTATAATTAAAATATATGTTTTCACAAGAAGTAGAACAGTTATTTTCACATGGCTTATTGTAAATGTGCCATAAAGTACAAAATATAAGGTAACTTAGTAAGAGTTACAATAACATCCTGGAAAACATTAAAAATATAAATTCATAAACAATATGGATTTAATCTCATATTCAATTAATTAACCACAGCAAACCAGTCAAAAAATTGTCTTTTTCTAATGCATTTATATGATTTTGGAATTAACTCACAAAATCTCTCTTCATTTTATGAAATGGGGCATTTACTAGGCCATGCATCTCATATGACAAGTCTAAGTAGAGTTTAATTATGACAAAGAATTAAGAGAACCATGTGCCAGTTTTTGGATTATTGTATTTGAACACAAATAGTATCTTCATTTATGGCATTTTGAATTGCATTTTGAAATTATTTTAGTGTAACAGATCTTTTGCTGAAACACTTAAGTTATTTCATTTTTGTCACAACATTCATTTGACAAAAACCTATTTTTTTACAAAAACCTTCTGCATTGCTGTGGTATTTATCTAATACTGGAAAACCTTTAGCCAATGACAATATTCTATGCCATTGAAATTTATCAAAGAATAAAAATGTTCTTCTAAATTTTATGATAGATTTTCCGTCATGGATCCAGGATTTTTAGTATGGAGCTTGTTACTTAAGAGCCCTACTTACCACTTTTCCCTATAGCACAATTTCATTGTTACATGCTGGCTATACCTTTCATTTACCTATCAGCTGCTGATGGGATAGGATGTTTATTATGCTTTGGTCAGATTCTCTTATCACTGACAAATTGAAAAAAAAAAATAAATAGTCTTTAGAGGCAAGTGATAAAGAGAAAAGATTATTTCAAATGGTGGTGATGAGGAAAAGGAAGGGAACAAGGGGAAAAGTTTCTGCTAAGTACATGGTTTCACTAGAGAAAAAATTATGAAAATAATTACTCTGTTTTAATCAGGTTATTCAAAGAAAACAGCTGCAACTATAAATTGCCATTTAGCCTGAAAATGAGATATTTAATTTCTTATGTAATTTACAACTAGAGAAGCCTTTCCCCATTTTTCTGCCACTTGAAATAATGAATCAAGATATGCTCATGTCTTTAACCAGTAAAAATACTTAAAATGCATAATATTTTATGTACTGCTCTGCATAGAAAACTTGAGCAAGAAGGCTTTGATAGGAGTGGAAAAAGCTTAGCAGCATCTGCACTTTTAGTATAATCACAGCCCCTGGTAGTCTTCAAGCCTCTTTACAAGTGTGAGTAATTTAACCAGTATCACAGTGAGTTCATGCACTTGCAAAACACACTTCTAAAACTGGTGTGCTAATGGTTACATTATTCAAATTTCTGATTTCTATCTTTCTAGACAGAAGTAGAGGGTAATAAGCACATGCTGACTTTGGCCCTGAATGGCTATAATTTGGAAGAAGAACACGACTACTCAGTTTCATCTCTGGTTGTTTAGCTTCCCTTTATCATGAGGCAACGACTATCAACTCTCAAGTTTTCTCTTCTTCCCATCACTTCTTTCTCCCTCCCATTTGACATTAGAGAGAAATTATATATCTGATTATAGCAACTAAATTAATGTCGATTCTTATCACCTGAAGTGGCAGCACATAGTTTATATAGGTCATTAGTAACCACTGAAACTGTTAAGAAAAGACATTATTAATTCTCTAATACCATGCCATGCAGTGAAAGTACTGCAAGATCTAAATAATCAGATCTTTGCAAATTAAATCCTATTCCTACATTTTTGGATCTGCTGTACGTTTTCAATGAATACATGGCATATATTCATTTTCTGGGGTCTGACATTTGAATTTATTAATTTTCAATACATTAAAGATAGCATTATATCTACAAAAGAAAAAGCATGGGAGATAAAAGTACAGTGAGATGTTAAAATTAATATTAGGCTAACCTTGGAAAAAGTAAGAAACATCAGTTTTCTCTGTGAACCACAAAGAGACTGAGTTTAATCTCCAGATACAAAGGCAAGCAATTATGATTTGTTTCTTATGAGCAGGGAAATTTATAAAAAACAGGCCTTGTTCCATCAGCATTTGTGAAACAGGGGCTAATACTGAATTTCACAGACTCTCATAGTAATAAAACTCCTGATCTTAAATCCATAAAAATCAATAGTGTAATTGATTCAGGCACTACCTCTGAGCTTGCATCATTGCTTAAGTTGTGTCAGTTACCATTTTCTCACCTAAGTTGTTGTTCTAAATTGTTAGACAAAAAACATTGGCTAAGTAACCATGTGATAGGCTACCCATAAAATTGCTTTAGGATAGCTGGAATTGACTCACACTTAACCTCACTCTTCTGTTTGTATACATAATTTTAGTGTGGCAATGCTATTTTCTTTGGGTGCATGCAGAGAATCTTTGACGGGATGGGGCTATTGAATCTTCATGAGAATGTTGTTATTTAGCTAATGTAGTAGCAATTTTCATTCTCTGTAGATTGCATTGCAGTGGCATCAGGCCACTCCTGTTTTACATGATGTAAACCAAGGGGATGTTAGTACATAGCACGGGAAAATTACAGTAGTACTCTGGTGACTTTGTTGGTCATAAATTGCTCAGTAACAGGTCCACTACTAGGCGTGGCGTCTCATGGTGTTTTCCCAGTCCCCAGGCAGCTCCGGCCCCTAGAGCGGTACTGCATCTCTCCGGGACCTGGGATCGCCACGTGTTTCTGGACTCAGCTCCGTGCTGCAGTCGGAGCAGGGGTGCCAGCGGATTCTTGCCACCGCGAGTGAGAGACACCAGTAAAGGGTTGAAGGAATGTCCAGATTCCCTTCCCACGCGTGCAAGGCTGAAAGTCCTTTATTGTTGCGGGGAGCTGCACAGAGGCGCCGCAACCCGCTTCCAGCTGGCGTGTGAGAAAAATGGCGGCGGGCACTCCGAGGACCGGGATTATATCGGGGGCAGGGCGAGGAGAGCGGGGTCCCTCCTGCCCAATGGGGGCAGGCGCTGTGGCAATGACGTGGACCACAGTGCCCAACGGGGACGCGACCGGGGCAGACCCCAGGCTCTGGGGCAAACAGGGTTGGGAGATCAGGGTGACAGGCACCAAACCCTCTGGGCAGGATGGGGAGTGGTCACAGGAGTGACAGCGGAAGCTCTAATAGTCAGGGGCCCGGAATGAACCGCCGCGGGGGAGGAATAGAAACATGAGAGTTGCGCAGGGGTACACAGAACACAGCTAGCTAACAGATCAGAGCCCCTAACCTAAACCCCAAACCGAGATGCAACAACTAGGCAGTACCATATCCTTTCATCTCACTGCTGTTTAGTTATATTCATCCAGGGTTCAGTTCCATGCTGCTTGAGTAATAAATAGTTGTTATTCAAGAGACATTTTGAACTCATGCATCAAGACACTTTTTGGTATCTGTTCTTTAGACCCATTCACATTCCTTGTGTCTATTGCTGCATATGAGATCTTACAAGTACAGCTGCAGAATCACCATCTGAAACTGAGGAACTGCTCTCAGTTTCTTATTTCTTTGGATTTCTTAACAGTTTCTTACTCAACTTTGCTATAAATAATTTCTAAATCATTGGATAAAATGGTAAAAGCTAAGTTCCCTTTTAATCTGCAATAAAACTGCTGCTAGTCACTAGCAACATTAATCTATGATATCCTAAGATGCTATGTATAATTAGAGTTGATCTTCAAGCATTTAAACCATTAAAAACTACTCATTCTGTCTATTCAAAACCAGCTATTAATTTGGAAAGACTTTTGCCAGCAGGAAAATGGTTGTAATCCCAACAGGAATCCTCCACATAGGGAAATTGAAAAAATTAGCAGACTACTTCATCGTTACAGAAGAGCCTCTTATTTCTGGAGAAAAGGAGAGAATATGAAAGCTTAAATGAGATTTGATTGTCATCATGTCCTGGAGAGAGTTTGAGCAGTTAGCTTGATCTGGAAAACAGAGTATAACCATGACTATCAACTACTTATACACAGAGGAAGATTCAAAATTAGTTGGCTAAACTAGGTGTTAAATTTACTGCCACTGTGCTCCCTCTGAAGCCCCCTGGCTAAACCTGCCCAGCAGAGGCATGGTCAGCAGTGGGGGACACTCCTCTGTTTCTTGTGGCAGATTCAGGGAGCAGCTAAGACAGAGCGCTTTGCTGTCTGCCTTGTATGGAGGAGAGGCGGCATCCGAGATGGTAACGAGAGAGTCGACTCACGGCCGGGGAAAAGTCTCAGGTTTATTGTAAGCTCTGGGGAGCTCTGAATTCCATGTCTCGGTGGCAAAAAGTAGTCACGTGGCTTTAGTAATCACCTTAAGTACTGGGGCGGAGACAAGGGGGAAGGACGCCCTCCACCCAATGGAGGAATTCGGGGGAGTGGAAGGCAGGACAGACAGAAACACAAGCCAATGGAGGAAGGTTAAAGGAGGGACCCCTGGCCTTTGTCCACTCACTCGATACCCAAGGTGGAAGATTTTGGGAGGGTGGGATTAGGAGCTGCATGATGGACAAGGCACCAGGGAGGGGTGGCATTGGAGGAGGGGCGGGAGAGCTCAGGGTGGAACCATTGTAAGAAAATGGGGGGTGAAGGGTCAAACCATTACGGAACTGTTACAAAGATATAAAAACACAATACAATTTACTTTACTTTCTGGACTTTCTTAGGAGTGTTATTTTCTAGATAAGGCCAATTATTGCATAGGGGAATGGCACTGGGCCTTTTGTGCAGTATAAGACTAGGAACTTGGAGATTTCTAAGGTTAAAAATATTCTATACGGACTGTGCAAAATCTAAAGAAAAGTAGACAAGTATGGTAGATCTTAATGAAGCAAGACATTTCTACTCCAGCTTTATGAAGAGGTATCAAATTATTATGAACACAAAAGAGGAAGAAGGAAAGCGGATTAATATTTCTCTATGCAGAAAACAAAACTCCAGAAAAAATACTTTTCCATGAGAACAACATTTTGTTATTAGGAATAAATTACTTCAAGCACTAAAACAACACAGCTATATCCTCAATAAGGAGCAAGGAATCTGTTTTGTGTTTTTTTTTTTTTTTACATATCTGTTCCTTTTGACCTATTTTAGCAATAAAACACATCTACTTTCTGTTCCTATCATCGTAACTGACTTAGTGTGGCAAGACTAAGAACTCCAACCTTATGGTAGTTTATCTAAACCCCCAAAATGGTTAATTTAAATACCAGTTGCAATACCCTTTCCAGAAAGCAAAACATCATAAGATTCATAATAAATTTCAAAATTCTAAATATTAAACTGAGTACAACTTGATTTTGTTTGTAAATTCATCACACAATAGAAAGAAATGAAGATACAATGACTACACTATATTGCCTTCATTAATCTCTTCTGAATATCAATCGGCCTTACCTAAATAACTACCCACGTCGTCTCTCTGTGTTTTCCCGGTCCCCGGGCAGCTCCGGCACCTACAGCAGTGCCGCCTCCCTCTGGGACCCGGGATCACCACGTGTTTCCGGACTCAGCTCCGTGCTGCAGTCCGGGCGGGGGTGCCAGCGGATTGCTCGCCACTGCGAGCGAGAGACACCAGTAAAGAATGAAGGAACGTCCGTTTTTCACCACACGTGCAAGGCTGAAAGTCCTTTATTGCGGCGGGGAGCTGTGCCGAGATGCCACAAGCCGCTCCCAGCTTGCACGTGAGAAAACACGGCCTCGGGCACTCCGAGACATGGGATTATATCAGGGACGGGGCGAGGAGAGCAAGGGCCTCTCCAATGGGGGCAGGCGCTGTGGAGATGACGTGGACCACGGCACCCAATAGGGACATGACCGGGGCAGACCCCGGGCACTGGGGCGGACGGGGGATGGGAATTCGGAGTGATTTTAACAGCCAGGGACACGGAGTGAACAGCCGCAGGTGGGGGGGAATGGGGAACAGACACAGGGGGTGCAAAGAACACAGCTAGCTAACAGATCAGAACCCCTAACCTAAACCCCAAACCGCGATGCAACAACTACCAAGTGGGACTTGGTCAGCATGACTATTTTGCAAGCTCAACTCCCTCATTAACATCACAAATAAGAGACTAATGGTCTACCAACAGTAAAGAATGTGTTTTGGGCTATTTTGTGAGACAAGTTGTATGATTTCACAAAAATACAGTTATCAGTTTGTGGAAATATTCTCACCTTTGCAATGTCTGAATTCAAAAAATACAAATACTTTTCTAAATAATATCAGGAAATAACAAATGGAAGTTTCTAGCACAGCCTATATAGGCCTCCTCTTGCTACTGGTCCAATGTACAAATTAACAAGGTCAGTATTTTAAGAAGGGTACTCAGTAAGAATCAGCTGGTGTTTCATTTCAATTTATTAGGACGGAAGATTTCTGCTTACTCCTGTTTATCACACACTAATATCCAGAATGTAAGACTTGAAAATATGAATAAAGAGTAGGTAAGCCATGAATTTAATTGCACAGGAGGAAGGCACATTATTCTGGATTTGTCCAAATCAGCAGTCATAACTCCAGGCCAATGCTGACACAATATCAGACTTAAAAATGTCTACTCATAATGGTTAGTTAGGGGAGTGTGTTAAAGGTAATTTCAAGTATCTAAATTAGGAATGAAAGCTCCTTTGGAAACCACTGTAGAATTACACTGCAGTACCATTAGTTATGCTTTAGTTATTTGCTTCCAGTATATAATGTGAATAATTTGGTTTGTTATTTTTTCTTTGCTTTAAGAAGTTATTAAAAAGTGCCTCTCAGAAAAAAAACCTAAAACTATAGATATTATGTGCCATTGACCTCCAGGGCATAAAATATGCAACTCTGTTTATATATAAGTAATATATTTACATTTAGTGTATATGTACAAGTATACATATATAATAAATTAGTTATATGAACATACAAGACATAATATATTTAATACTTGATAAAATATTTTCAAACTTAGCAAATAATCTGGCAATATGTAATTTAGAAACACAAGCACTGACTGTTTTCCTACTACAGTCTTTTTTTCACAACCCCTGTAAATGAATAGCATTGACCCTGAACCCCAGATATTATAGAACACTTTAAGTTAGAGGACTTTTTTTTTTTTAATTGATTTTAGAACTTTTTAGTATTATTTTAGTGACACCTGTTCTCTGATTTTGTTAGTGTGATGCTAATTAGAATCAGTTAAAAAATACCCTGCAGGAGAAGCTGCCATCATCCTTCTCTTTTATAACCTGAAATATCTGCCCTGTTGTATACCTGCTGCTTTCCAGGTATCATATCAGAAATTTATTTTACGTCATGGTTTATCTATACACCCCAACATCACCTAATTTGTCTGAACAAGACTTTGAAGATAGTGCATTAAGAATTTAAGTTCTGCAAAGATACACATATTTAATAAATCTGAGAATTATTAATCACTGTGAATTCATAGCCCCATTGTAAAGCAAGTTTATAAGTAGCTTTAGCTTTGCAGCACTTAGCCCAGTCATATACAGTCTTTGTAAAGAAGTTTAAGCAGAAAGACATGTTAACTTACAACATTAAATATAATTTTAATTTTGTTATTTGTGTTGTAAGACCTTCAGTGTAGTAGGACAGAGATACCTAAAATAAGATGCTTATACAACTAATTTTCTTTTGATTTCATAGTTTGGCTAGTTCTCAACAATAATATAATACAATACAGATATTCACTGCATAATTCACAGATATTACACTGTGTTCCATCATGCATGGTAAATTAAAATATTCCATTAACTAAACAAATTTCTGGTGCCATAAATCAAAGCACACTAAGTAAATCACAGTAAGTGAAAACAGAATTGCAATTACATCACATTGATTAATCAGAGATGAGAAATAGTAAGATTTATCATATTTAATGGGAAGAGATGATTATGAAACACACAGTTTTGAGGTTTGGACTTTTTTGATCTTTATATTCTTTTTCTGAATTGCATGTATAGTGTTTTTTGACTTCAAGGCATTATCAACACAAAGGAAGACATTTTTATATTTAAATGTTTGCAAACTTTATGAAACAAATTATAGCACAGTGCTGAAAACAGATACCAGGGTAATAGAATCATATGCATGTCATGGTAGTGAAAAATGTCGATTAAAAGAAGTGATATTTACATTGAGTTCTCTGTATACTCCAGTCAGGGCCTATTTTGTGTTCAATAAACACAGCAAAGTAGGAAGTTTTCACTCATCTAAATGGCATGATGATATGACTTTCAGAACCATTTTAGGCTGTTGTATGGGTGAATCTCCTGAGGGTATGTTAATAATGGAGAGTGCACCCAAATCAAACAATCAATTTGAACACAATTTTAGTTGGATCACACAACCGTATTTGTATTCATCAAAGTATTTTTAATATAATTGAAAAATGGATATTTAAATGTGCAAATGGGCTAAAGAAATGTGCAAATGGGTTCTTACTCTCATTTATCACTTTCTACTGGGCACATGTTTTCTCTCACACAGGACGGACAAATACTGGAGGATTGCAGTACATCTGTTGTAATGTAAAAATCTGACTTCTGACATGTTGATATATTAAATTATGACATCCATGACTTTTGTTCTCAAAATTGTTGCTAAAATGAACAGACAGGAAATCTGTTTGTTTGGCTGGTTGGTTTCAGTAAGTCTCGGGAGTCATGTTTTAAAATTTTGATTTGAAGCACTCTGAGACATTACTTGTAAGGTTTCTGAGCTGTTCAATTGAAATCTACTTCAGATAAGTAGTTTGTCATAACCATTTTTTGTTAGATATTTATAAGGTGCTGCAAGCTTTTATGACATTAGCCTTAGCCATGTTTTTTATATAGTTAGATGTGTGCTTCAAGATCTTTCTGAAAGTTTTAGGCCTGAATTTCCTCATTAGTTTCTGTATTCCCCTCATATTGTCTTTGTCTTTTATAGGTACCTGGCTAGCACAGCTGGAAAATGCCCAATATTTCTTTGTTTAAAAGCTATTTCCACTGGTTTAGAGTTGTCCTACACTTTATTATTAAAATTTAACTATTAATTTCAAGGTGCCAGCCTTATTGAAAATTATATTTAGTCGACACAATTTTGCCATACTTTAGAGCAGGATTAAGGGAAGCAACCTTCCTTTCTCTACATAACTGCTAACATTTATTTAATAAATTTAAATATAATTAAGATTTAACTTGAAATTTGACATACAGAGGAATGTGCTTTTCAGTAGCTCCCCTCTGTGAAAAATCTGTTAACATCTGTAAATTATAAGACTCTGGATATTCTGTTTGCAAATACCATTGAAAATTTTTCACAACTGCACACCAGAAGTCTTAAAAGAATCTACCATGGGTACAACTTGCTAACCTCAAGATTCAGTGTATAACCACCACATCTGCTAGATGACTAAGCATTCTTTCCTATAAGTCAGTAATTAAGTGAACTTCTCTTCCAAGTACTAATTTTGCCAGCCAGGAGCAAATGACACATCAGGCATAGGAATGCAGACATGAAAATCACTCTCCCAAGAAATTCTCAAAGGCCTTTGTCTGGTTTATAGCCATGGGAGGAAACAAAGAAAGCTACCTGGCTGGAATACAGCAGAGTAATGAGCTGGACTTGTCGTAGTAATGCCAAGAGGAGCTGGGACACTATGACTTAGGCAATAAGAGGGCATATTTTATGAAGAAAAGCTGGTGAACATGAGAACAAATACCTATCTTACTACACAAATTCAAAGAATCATAGAATTACTGAAGCTAGAATGCACATCTAGAAATCATCCAATTACTTTGGAGCAGCATGTGATGGGTGTACTCCTCCTGTCTGAGATAACTGAACTTTGGTCGAGGCTCAGCAGGAGGGCCTAACTGAAGTTAACTCTGGTGACTGTGGCTATCTATAAGGCAGCACCAAGCCCACAAAATGGTTTGGCTGAATAACAGACTTATAAGCATTCAAAACTTCATGTACACAGAAAAAAAAATCTGACAGAAATCCAACCACTTTATGCTATATCTGCAGAAACCAGGGTCCATTGAGCTCTCCCTCCATAGCAGCTCTCTGAGCAGTAGCCATCTCCAGTTGCTGGGAGATCCCTTACCTGACACTGGATATATAAGTTGGTAAGTGACATGTTATGCATACATGTAACATTTAAGATATGCATTGTAAGCTTACATGATAATATTTGTATCCCATATTAATTTTAATTTTAATTTTACTATCATGTAATAAATAGTATTGATTGCCAATCTGTAATTATCAGATGCTTTACATATATAAATTTACGATTAGAAATCAATAAGCTTCCTTCTCCTCCTTTCCCTCCCCTCCTCTTCCTCATTTTCACACAGACCTTTATCCTGAAAGTACCCAGCTCCTATCTTGCCATTTTGAAAAGAATTTATGTGTATCCTAATTTTAAGCATGTGTTTTCTGTTTTACTGTAACAGAGCCAATGTGTTTGTCTCCCAAAGGACTGAGATCCAAACATATTTTCTGGACAGTGTTGACAAAAGTTAACATCTGCGTCAAAAATAGCTATTTGGAAAGCTATGCTGAAGCTTATAAATCCATCTAACCCTCCATTGATACTAAATAGAATCACAGAATAATAGATTTACAGAATTCCCTGGGTTGGAAGAGACCCTAAAGGTCCAATCCCTCTAACAGAAACCAGGACAGTTTCCACTTGACCAGGCTGGTCATAGCCCCATTCAATCAGGCCTTTAACACTTCCAGGGATGGGACACCCATAATTTCGCTGAACAACTTGTTTCAGTACTTCGCCATCATCTGAGTAAAGAATTCTTCCTAACATCTAATCTAAACTTTGCTTCCATCAATTTAAAACCATTGCCCTCTCTCCTGTTGTTATCTGCCTGCGTAAAAAGTCCTCCTCCCTCTTTTCTCTAAGTCCCCTGAAGTTAATGAAAGGCTAAAATGAAGCCTTTCTAAAGCCTTCTCTTCTCCACACTGAAAAAACCTAGCTCTCTTATCCTGTCTTCATATGACAGAAGTGCTCTTGGTGGCCCTCTTCTGCACTTACTCTTAACAGGCCTCCATCCTCCTTAAGCTGTTGACTTCAAACCTGGACACACTAATCCAGGTAGTATTTCACAAAACAAGAGCAAAGAGGGAGAATCACCTCAGTGCCGCCCAGGATAGGTTTTGCTTTCTGTGCTTTAATCCCACACTACTGGCTCATGCTAAGCTTTTCATCTATGAAGGTCCCCAAGTCATCCATTCCTTCTGTTGTGTCAACTGCACCACTCAGCTTCACATCCCCTGGTTTTGCGCAGCCTGGTTTTTGTAACTGGGGGGCCATGGGAGTGGCTTCTATGAGACGCTTCTGAAGTTTCCACCATGTCCAGCACAGCCAATCCCTGATGGCTCTGAAGATGGACATGCTGCTGGTCAAAAATGGGCCAATGAGAGAGGCTGGTAATGCCTTTGTGATGACTTATTCAGGAAGAAAATCAAAACAAAGTGGGCACGTTCAGTTTTTTCTAGCCAGAGAAGAGAAGGAGGTCAGAAGATGGTGGGGAAATAACATGGTACCACCTAGGTCAGTGCAGAAGGAGGGGAGGAGATGCTCTTGGCACCAGAGCTGAGATTCCTCTGCAGGCCATGGTGAGACCATGGTGAAACAGCTCTGCCCCTGCAGCCCCTGGGGACCTGTGGAGGATGCAGAGATCCACCTGTAGCCCATAGGGGAGGTTCCCATGCTGGAGCAGGTGGATGCCTGGAGGAGGCTGTGATCCAGTGCGAGAACTGGTGGAGAGAGAGGGCCCTGCTTCCAGGGTGGAGCAGCCTGTCCTTGGAGGACAGCACCCCATGGAAAAGTGACCCATGCCACAGCAGTTTTGGGAGGACTGTGTGCTCGTGGGAGGTACTCACATTGCACCAGCTTCAGGAGTGCTGCTGCTCCTGAGATTGGAGCCACGCTGGAGAAGTTCATGGAGAACTGTCTCCTGTGGGAGGGAGCCCAGAGCTTCACAGGGCAATGACTCCTCTCCCTGAGCAGTGGAAGAAAACCTTGGGTGATGAACTAACCAAAACACCATTCCCTGTCTCCCTGCGCTGTTGGTGGGAAGAAGAGAGGGGCTGGGGGAAGAAAATATGGTTTTAAGGGCTTATTTTACTTCTCATTATTCTCCTCTGACTCTGTTAGTAATAAACTCACTTTGTACATTTAAGTTGAGCTTGTTTCGGAGTGTTTTTCTCCCGGTCCTTATCTCAACTCACAAGCTCTTTGTTAATTTTTTTTTCTCTCCTCTACCCAGCTGTAGGTAGAGGAAAGAGTGAATGAACACCTTTCATGGGTGCCTGGCATTTGGCCAGTTGTCAAAGCACGACAGTGACTATTCAGCTTCATCAAGTGGTCTCAAACCACTTTGGTTCTTTGCTTGTAGTGGAAGGAAATTCACTCACCCAACCCCCAACCAGAGGATCAGAAACTTGAGACAAGTAGGGATCCTGACTGCCAGAGGAGGTGAAGAGCTCACTGAATAACTCAGCTTGTTCCATATATCAGAATCACCCTTCTTACCTCTCATTTACAGAGAAGGATTTAAATTTGGAAAGAAAAATTAAAGAACTATATGACACTTTGTCAACTAGAAGATTTAAATGGTATTCTACAAAAATTACAAGTGCCTATTGTTGTCTTGAGTAATTGTCATGAAAATATGCCAAAGGGACACCTTCCTTTGCATTAAATCCAGAAACAGTAATTTCCTGAAATAGCTTATTAATGTTCTAGCTGTCTGCTGATCATAAGTAAAATTAAGAGCAATATATTCCACAGATTAACAAAAGGATCTGGAGGCAAACAATAAAATCTAGTTAATCTTGAAGAAAGATTTATCTGCTTAGTAGCGCAATATTTTTACCTGTTATGTACAAGTAATACACATTTTTATATATAATTATATTTATGTATGCATATCTTCTGTATTGGTATAATGAGGTTAGGACCACCTCATTTAATCTCCACAATAAGGAGGAGACTCAGACAGGCTCTTTTCAGAATGCTAGTGGTTCCCCAGTAAGGTGAACAGAAAAATGTCCTCCAGCTTCATTTATCCATGTTGTTAAACTGCAGCTGGAAAAAGTGTATATTATAACAACTACAACAAATCAAAAAGAATCCACTGGTAACTCACTGATTCTGAGCTGTCTGTATGTACCACTTACACAGAGAAATATGAAGTCAACGTAATTTGCTCTTTTGCTGATATATGCCCTTATAAATGCTAAGGGAGGTTTTGTGATCTGGTGGATGATTTGAAGGGTGCAATTATCAGTATTTAGCAAATAGAAAATGGATGTTTAGTGTGCAGGAAAGTGACATAGAGTACCTTAAAGCTCAGACTCATGGTGAATAGCTGTCTTTTATCAAGAGGGCACTGTACACAGTTTAACAAATCTTGGTAAATGAAGCCCAAGTAGAGATTTTCTGAAGAAAGAGTAGAATGTGAAGATGGGACAATTTACAAATACAATATGTTAGATTTAAGTCCAAGAAAAATATTTTATTTCAAAGTTGTTTTTACTTTAGCATATATAACCAGAAAAAACTCTTTTTTTTTTCCCAAGGAAACCAAAGTGGATTAATCCTATCCATTCAGTAGCTTTTCTTATATAAAATTATCCAAAATCCTGTATTTTTTTTTTGTTGTTATGATGCCAGCATAAATAGCAGTGATTAAATTCTGTGCACCACTACTCTTAAAGTAAACTTAGAGAGTTTTGTTAAGTGGAGGAACTAAAAAAAGAAAAGGGTTTATGAGAGATCTTTTGAGGGAAGATGAAAGAAAAGTGCTCTGAACAAAGAAAGAAACACAAAAAACACACAGTTAAAATGATAGTAAGAAAATAATGGGTAGGGCAAAATTAAAAGAAAGAAAAATTATTTCCTAAAGGAATTAATGAAAGCCACATCATAAATGATCCCAATGTGGGTGATTAAAGTAATGCCAAAAAAAATGCAGCAAAGTTGTCTCTTTTGAAGGAGTTTAAAGCAGTTTTTTCCATCCTTAACCACTCTGATGGTGACATAATATATGGGGAACTTAAGGTTATGTGATGACAAAACTCATTTCCATACAAGGAGCACCGAGGAGCAGAGAGAAACAATGACATAAATATAACCACCCCCTTGAAGGATCTCAGAGACACCACTGTGCTACAATGTTACTCCCTGCACCCCAGCACCCACCTGGCTCATCCCCAGGGTGCCCCAGTCACTCTCCAGACCCCTGGACTGGGGTACATCCAGCACTATGAGGATCTGGGGTCTCTCCAGGTCTCTCCACAAACTGAGGGGTCATTGCTTGGGGGTGTGGGCACTTCATGAGGTGCAGGGAATAACACAAGAGTCATTGTGGGATGTGAAGGGGATGCACCAGAAGCAGGAGAGGTGGGAATCAGGGTAGTCTGAGGAATAGCAAGCATGGGAAAACTGAGGGGAATGGGGATACAGAGGGCCAGAGATGTGTAAGCAGGCCAGGGTATTCACAGGGCTGTGCCCAGCACCTTATTCACATGATCCATACTATCTTCTCTCTCCTGTTTTCTGGACAAGGAACCCTGTTCCATATTTTTGTGGAAGGGGATTGTGGGTCAGGGTCCATGTGTCAGCCCTGTAGCTAGTATAACTGTCTGAGCCTGTATGTGATCATTAGCAAATGTGCAGCTCAGGGCCAGGCTGCAGATGCCTCTGAAGGTGCTGCACACGGGTGGCTTGGCTCCTAAAAGGACCAAGGGTCCAAGCCTAGGACTGAAGGAACTGTGATGCACCTCAGCTGAGGGACCTAGTAGCTAGTGCACAGGTGTATGAGTGTACATGTATGTGACTATGCACGGTCTGAGAGACAGAAATATCCAGGTAAGTCACTGGAGACTCTGTGTCTAAGCTGAGCTGCCGGGAGATTTGCACTTATGCATGTATGTGCATGTGTGTTCCTCTGTACCAGTGGGAAAAGTCTGTACCAGTGGCAAGGATGAGGCTGCAAGTCCTGTCTTTGTCTCTGAGAGTGCTGTGGTTTCTGCCTGTGTGGATCTGTGCAGTTTGCCCTATTTATGTGTAGATATGCACACTGTGTATGCTTGTGTATGCGTTGCTGGTACTACATGTTCAGCCTCATCAGCTTTTTCCTTCAGCCAGGTGGGCACGGAGCTGTGGAAGTCTTGGCATTATCACCATGACAGATTTAACACTTACTATCTGAAACGTAGGTGTCAAAACTCTTCAAAAGTTGTGAGCTAAGGGTAATGATTTTGAAACTTTGTTAGACCACATTTTAAGATGAATAATGTTCAATCATTAACAGAAAATAACTGCTAAAGGTGGTGAAGCAGCAAAATAAAGCCATTATCTTGCTCTGCTGTCTCAAAAACATTAAATATCAGGAGTAGCAATGTGTGAAAACAAACCAAGTAGATCCCTGATAACATCTTCCCAGGAACTCAAAGGGAAAAGGAAGTAGGCACACCCATTCTACCTGCCTTCTGTTCTTTCTTGTTCTCATTGTCAGTTTCTTTCCCACAGCTCTAGTCTTTAGTTTAGCTTACATAAAATATAATTTTGACCTTCCCAAGCACACAGTGACAATTTGAAAAATGGATCCATTTTCCTCAAATGAAGTATCTGATCACAGAATCCTTAGTGAAGCAAAACTCCAATTGAAGTCAATGAGCTGGAGTGGTGGGACCACGGAAATCAATGCAATCTTGTTTTGGCATGTCCTATGAAGATACAGTTCATTTTCCCAACCTATCCCAATAACAATGCACTTTTCTCAATTTTCAAAATTATTGACTCCTGCCCACAATAATGCTTCTGCATTATTCAGGAGGGACCAGCACTGTAGCAAAAACCAAAATAAGAAAGGAAAACTGGCTTCCAGCTTGAAATAATTCTGAAAATTTTATAGGTAAGTAAGTTGCTAATTTCACTTGTGCCTGTTACAATAAATGAATTCTTGAGTATTTTTCAAAGTAATGTAAATTATGTACACTGACCATTCATTTTCCTGATTATAAAATTGATGTCTATAACCAGACAGCAAAACAAATGTAAAGATATGTACCCTTTTCCTTCTCCACATTATACCAGTACTTGTCTCAGTTGATTTACTCCTACAGAATAGTCAGCAATCTCTGAGATGCTTTCTCTTTCATATAGGATTTAATCTGTTAGTGCCAGACAGGAGTGTTTGCATTTGAAAGGTGTTTATCTAAAAAACCCAACAAAATCACTGATTTTTGAAGAAGAAATTCCAGTTTTCTCATTTTAAGAGTGGCAGACACAAGAGCAATCTAAGGAAACAGCTGAAAGTTTGTTTGTCTCTGCAGAACAGGATTTTAATTTCTGGAAGACTTTGCTCTGTGATTGAGTAGCAATTTAATTCAGTGAGATCTGTTGGGCTTGAGTTTAAAAAAAAACAACAAAAGGCTTAATTAATTATACAAACAACTGATGGTCCTGCCAAATTTAAAAGTAAGCTCAATGATCTTTAATTTAAGCTGAAAAAAATGAAGACGCTACAAAATAATACTCATACTACAATAGGAATACAATTAGAGATACATAATATTTGTGAAAGGATGGCAGATAATGTAAAGAAATGAAAGATATCTATGTAGTCACAGTCAGAAGAATATTGTACTAAAAGAAAATAAAAACTTTCGGACACTAGCATGTTACTCCAGTCAGAAGAATCAGCCTTACCTCTGAGTCTGCTATATGCTACAGAGCACATCCTTCTGGAAGCACTACCAGGTCATATGGATGACAGGCAGGTAATGAGACACTTTTACATGGTGTGACATCCCACACTGGGATGGCTTAGTCAGGCACATGAAGTTCACGAAGTTCAACACAGTCAAGTACAAGGTCTCACGCCTGTGTTGGCACAGCATCCCAATATCACTACAGACTGGGAAGTTAATGGGTTCAGAGCAGCCTTGAAGAGAAGTGTTTGGGGATATGGGTGGATATAAAATCTAGAACAGGTTGGCAATGTGTTCTTGCATCCCAGAAAAATTATTCTATCTCAGAAAAACTGTAGCTAACAGAAATGGGGAGGTGATTCTGCCCCTCTATTCTGCTCTACTGAGCCTTCACCTGGAGTGCTGTGTCCAGTGCTGGAATTCTCAGCACAAGAGAGATGTGGACCTGTCAGAGTAGGTCCAAAGAAGGCTGTTAAACTGATCAGAGTGTTGGAACACCTCTTCTGTGAAAAAGATTGAGGGTGCTGGGGTTGTTCACGCTGGAGAAGAGAAACCTTCATGGTCATCTTATTGCAGCCTTTCAATATGTAAAGGGAGATTTTAAGGAAGATGGAGAGAAAACAGGGCCTGTACTGACAGGTCAAGGGGCAACATTTTAATACTGAAAAATAGTAGCTTTAGACTGGACCTAAAGAGATGTTTATTATTATTATTATTATTATTATTATTATTATTATTATTATTATAAGGATGGCAAAACACTGCATCAGATTGCTCAGAGATGTTGATGCTGCATTATTGAAAGTACTCAAGATCAGTTTGATTGGGTCTTTGAGAAAACTCATCTATTGAATGATCCATGACAGAGGGATTGGGACCACATGATCTTAATAGATCCTTTCCAACTCAAACAACTCAGTGATTCCATGATGATTCAATGCTATGATTCTACATTACATTAAAAAAAAATGAAATTATTTTCATAACTGTTCCATGAACAATGCCAATAGATGTGAAGAAGATGCACAAAAGGAAAACAAAACAAAATAAACACAGAAATCACTATATTTATATTTCACCCTGTTCATTGTACTTACACGGTAGCTGATTTTATTCAAGTGAAGCAAGAACACTGCCTTCTCATTAAACATCTGAATTCCATCTTGGAAGAAGCCTTCCACCACCGAAGATTAACGTTGTGCAGAAGTTGCACACAGTTGACTGTGATGTGCTGAAAGTAAAACTTAGAAAGAATTAAAAAGTGAATATTTAATCTACTAGTGCACAGATTACCCAAACTTTAAATCCATTAGAATAAATGATATATGATTTATACCCACAAATTCAGCAAATAATGCAACTACCACAGGATCACATGACAATTCAGGCTGGCAGGGACCTGGAGAGGTCTTCAGCCCCAGGTTGTGTCCAGAGCAGGCTCAAATACAAGTTTAGGTAGGGCTGCTCAGACTTAACACAGTCAAGATGTGAAAGCTCTCAGGTTAAACATGGACTAATGTCTCTGGGCTCTGGCTTCACCTCTGGACTGTCTGAGCTGGGGAAAAGCTTCTTGTTATCCCCACTCTAAGAATTCCATGTTTCAACATCTTGCCCTCTCATCATGCATTGCTGTGAAGAGCTTTGCCTTTGTCTACTCCATCCCCTCCCATTCCTTCTGGTTAGTACCAAGGACAATACCAAAGACATCCCTTCTCCTGTTTGAGACAGCCCTGGTGCCTTTGCCACTTCACAATGAATATAGGCTTCAACCTTACCTTCCCAGTGGCCCCCTCTGAACTTAGCCCAGATTGTCAACACTATTAAGTACTGTATATATTATGTTATTTTCTATATGCCTATATATCAGCAAATTCTTCAGGCTTTCTCTAGCAAACCAATCTATTTGTTAAGTCAAATTGTTTTTTGGAACAGAAAAAAACAGTCAAGAAGACTTTTAGTTTTTATGCCCATTGATCACAAGGCTATGTTAAGAAAGTGCTCAGAACAGACAACATGCTACCCAAATAATTAAAAACTACCTCAACAAAAGTTTACTTAAGCCCTGATCTAGGTAATTCATTGTGCTCTGCCTGGTACTGCTCAAAATTATATTTAAGTAAATTTTTGCAAGATGTCAAAGAGAGGCCTAAGATCTTAAAAAAGTAAGTGTAAAGCCCCAAACAACTTTCTCAGTAAGCCTTTTGTACAGGCTTACAGTGGTCTTTGGACTATAACTTTGACACACGGGAGAAATATCAGCATGATATTCTCAAGAAGTCAAACCAACTTTACTGGTAAACATTAGAAAATCAGGGAACTTTGGCAAAAGGTTTAGTACAATGTCCAATCAACATAAAACACTTCTCACAGCATTAACTTGGGTCATTCAACTAAACAAACTTTAAACCCCATCTGATGTTGTTATCCAAAATATTCCAAGAAGAGGGAATTAGAAGGAAAAGAAAGAGAGAAAGACAGATAATATACAAGAAAACACATATGTAGCTACCAGCTTCTGGGTTCCAGTGGTGTCCAGGAAGGTAGGGTCAAGAGAAATTTAAGAACTGCCTGCTTGCCCTTAAATACCCCAGACTTCATGGCCCTCCCCCTACATGGGACTTCCAGTCATTTGACCACTCAGAAGCTAGGCAAGAATGGAGCCCTTCCTCCAGTGTGCCAATGACTAGCAGGCACTGCAGGGCTTGGGTACAGGCTCTAGGCCTGGGGTCCAGGCTCTAGGGCTGAGGGGCATGTGGGGCAGTTCAGTGTTTTGCCAGGGTGAAGCCTTATCTGCCCCTCTCCCCCACACACCTGCATCCCAAAATGTCTTGAGACATTAATCCAGTCTCTGACAATGAGACATCATGAGACTTCTTTCTACACAAGGCTATAAGAAAACAGTTTCAGTGGTCAAGGTTAGGGATTAGGGATTGTTATGAATGAGGTCCTGTATGTCTAATTTAATAAACTACAAAATTAAAATTTAGCAGCAATTTTAATTGAGCAGCAATTTTATATAAAACAATACAATCAAATTTAATCAAGCAGATACAAAAAGAAATTTGGCTGTGGTTCAGATAAAGCATAAGCAAAACTGATTGACTGGGGTACGGAGGTTTTTTCTCACCCTGCCTCTTCCACAAAGACAAAAAAAATCCCAGCTACACTCATATACTGTATGCTAATACATGTTCATCAATATTTTCTGTAAATCTCCTCCTTCGATTCTCAAAATCTACGTCACTGCACTGCATAGTGCATGCTCCACTTCTTCTAAAGAGGTCTTCCTGGCTTTTCAGTGGTAGCTTCTGATGAAGGCTTCTCATCGTCCTCACTGTCCTTTGAACAACACCACAGGTTGCACATGTGCCCCAAGTCTTGTGTTATAGAAGGCAGCATTATATTCCAAAAATAAGCCATATTCTTTCATGGATACCTGGAATCATCCCAATTTTGTCCATTTCAGGGCCATTCTTTAATTATCCTGATTCCTATTCCATTTTGGGATTTTACTTATCGCAAACTACATCCTGTATCCTATTTTCTCATGAACATCTGAGAACATCTGTTTCATGACACTAATTACATATCCTTTTCCTCTATTACTTTTTAACAAGTATTTTCTAAAATATTGATATAATTACAGTTAGCACAAATCTGCGTCGGCTACCTGCCATGACCTCAAGCAGTCAAAATGCACTGGCTAGAACTGCCCGTATGAAGCTGGGTGGCTGCCACGTGAGTCCAGGCACTCCAGGGGTTGGTGTCTGCCTCCCTGGTAATGCTGATCACTGCGGCGTGGGTAAGGCAGGTTTGGTAGCTTCACACACTGAGAGAGAGACAAAGGGACAAGAGAAGGACACTTTGCTTGCGAGCCCAAAGAACTTTTATTCCCCCATGCATGGTCGGAACAAAATGCTCTCAGTGCAATGCAATGCAAAATGCTGGAGAACAAAGGGTTACAGCAGATTAAATAGGGGGTGGGCGGACAGGGGTGGAAACCTGCCTCGTCCAATGGGGACAAACGAGATAGGGTTTCACAACCAATGGTGACATAACAGAGGCAGGTACAGCATCCTGGGACAAATAGAAAGGCTAAGGTGGGGTGACTGATACATAATTTTCATGAAGAAGCTGGGAGTGGTTACAAGATTGACACCTGGCAGGGAGTGAACAAACCTTGACTGACAGAACCAAATAAGGAGAAGACTGAGAGGAGTGAGAAGATTGACAGTTAACTGTGGATCTGAGGGGTGGGAAATCTCCAGGTAAACAAAAATTGTATTAGACATCTAGAGTTTTCAATTGATTACAAATTTTTTTTAATGAAAGTTATTTGTCTGAACAAGCATTTGCAGCCCTAATCTGCATGTCATAGAGTTAACATCTGTAGCATTTTTCCTTGCCTTTATCAGGAGTAGTGTGGCTGGTGGGACCAGGAAAGTACTTGGCACAGTTTAGGTCCTACCTTGAGTACAGTATCCAGTTCTGGGCTTCCCAGCTTGGGAAGGATGTTGAGATGATTGAACATGTCCAGAGAAAGGCAACAAGGCTGGAGCACAAGTCCTGTGAGGAGTGGCTGAGAGAGCCGGGGTTGCTTAGCCTAGAGAGGAGGAGGCTCAGGAGAGACTTTATCACTCTCAAGAACTGCCTGAAAGGAAGGTGCAGCCAAGATGTGGGTCTGTCGAGGTGTTACTGGGTCTAGGGTCTTCAAAGAGACACAAACAATTGCAGGTTGCTAAAGGGTTGTTTATTGCATGAATACATCAGTCTTGAAGGCAAAGAATTCAAGGTGTTAAAGTTTGTGTTAAAAGTTTTCTAGTATAGAGTCCCAAGCAAGCACAGCACCTGCAGGGCTGCTTTCTAGTATAGAGTCCCAGGTTCCATGTAGGAACAGCAGCAGCAGCAACAGTTGTTCTCAGGCACAGAGTCTGATGTCCCAAGCAGCAGCAGCAGTAGCAGAGTCTGATGTTCCAAGCAGCAGCAATGACTACAGCCTCTCTTTTCTTCTTTCTTCTTTCTTCTTCTTGTGTTGATGCTGTGATGGTTGATGATGATGATGTATCCCACTATGGGACTTTTAATTTGTAAAATATCCAATTAGCTAAAAACATGGTTCTAAAGCATTCTTTCTAAGCCAATCTGAACTTGATTCTAATGTACGAAAGTAGTGTCAGTTCTTACCTAAAAAACTATGTATATAATATTATCTGTTTACACAACTGTACTGTTTTCTTACTTAAAATTTATGTGAGCAAGTTTATCTATTTACGTGAATAGTTTATGTATTTACACATGTAGTTTTCTCTGTTTTACGTGAAAAATTCTATCTATTCTAGTGGAAAGGTTTTGCTATGTTTTTGTTATGACTAGGGCTAAGTTGCTGAACTTTTAACTAGGCCTTAGGGCCTTTGCTAGTTAATACAGTTTCTTAAGGCATTTAAAATATATTTCTACTTACTTAAAACCTAAAACTTAAGCTTACTTAAAACTATAACTTACACTTCTATTTACTAAACACTTAAACCTAAACTTCTACTTTATATCTATGTGGCTTAAAATATCTATATTTCTCTAAAGGCTTTAATTCAATCCCTGGATTCAGGGGTCAGTGTCTTCTCCCAGGCAACCAGTAGTAACAGGATAAGAGGACACATTTCTAAGCTGCACCAGAGGAAGTTTAGGCTGAACATTTGGAAGAAGTTGTTCACAGAAAGAGTGATTGGGAATTAGAAGGTGGTCCTAGAAGGTGTTTAAGAAAAAATTGGATGTGGCTATGGTGTAGCTGATAAGGTGGCATTCCGTCATGGGTTTGACTTGATGGTCTCAAAGGTCTTTTCCAACATAATTGATTCTGTAAATGCGAGCACCAATTTATGTGATTTTTTTCTTTTAAAATGTTGTTTAATTGCAAGATTCCTTTTATTCCAAAACAATCACAGGATTTAATTTGAATGCAGTATCAATAAAAGGTCTGATAGAATGTCAAACTCTCTGACAGCAACTTCTTTGTTTGTTCACTTCCACAGAAAAGCTACAGTTCGGGATTCTTGGACAGGAAAGCACTTCAGTATATTTGAAAGCATGAAAGTATTCCCAGTCACTTCAAGATGAGTGTTATTTTGTCCCTCAAGGGCACACAGGGACTTAAACAACTTTACTGATTTAGTATGTAAACTATTCCTATGTGATACTAAAGCCCACAAAATTTTCTTACATGCAGAATATCATCTCAAGTATTGCAGACAGAAGCTGGTGAAAAAGAGATCGTAAATCTTCAAACAGCTTCTTTTGTAAGAACACCAGATTGCAGTGTAGCACTTTGAAGACATTAGGTTTACTATAAGTTAACACACCTGCCTCAGGATTAATTGTTTACTCTTTTAGTCAGAAAGAGACTCAGAAGAGTGAGGCACACTATTAGGCATTTTAAACACAGGGTCTAACAACAGGTATTTCTAGAAAAGCTAATTTCATATCTGTAAAAAATTATATATCAGATTTTACTTTAAATTATATTAAAACAATCTATAACTATGATTTCAAGGACCAGAGACAAAATAGATTTTGTTATAATCTTCTAAAATTTTTTCTTATTAAATTAGGTTGAAAGTAGCTGTTTCCTTTGTTTCTGTCCCTTCTCAGTCTTTGAGGTATTATTTATATGCAGGTCATCACATTATGCCAAATTATATAGATTCTTGTGCAATGTCTCTTGAATTACATGTATGTTTATGACTTTTAATAAATCATTTATATTCTATCCATTCATCCACAAACTTTCTTGCTATTTTATTTTTAAAGGAGGGGATGGAGGAAGTGAAACTGCCTTTAATATTTTCATTTTGAGGAAAAAATCTCTCTTTTTAGAAAAAAAGTCCTAAGTTTTTTGGAAGAATAAGTGAATAGGCATGAGAAATAGTATATAATAACTCTTTATTTCTTCTGGATCCTTTTTTTTTCCTTTACATTTATTGAGGTAGAGAATACAGAGGAGCATAATAAGACATGATAATTGTTTGATTTTCTTTGACAGAGAAGTTTACTGCTCTCTACTTTCCAGTGTATATCAGGCATTTTGAGTGTGTCATCCTGAAACAGATACTCTTCTTCAATGTGATTCTTAAATCAGAAAGAAATATGTAGGCACACATGTATACCTCTGTATCTGCAATCTAATCACTATGGAGACTAAATTGACATCTTAATAGACTGCAAAGATGACAATTACAGTGATTGTTGAAGCAAACCATTCATTGTTCCTGGTTTACAAAGTGGAAGCCTTCAAATGTGGGAAGCAGTTTAACAGAAGAAACAGAACAGAGAGGAGAGGAATAGACAGTAATATACAACATGAATTGCAAGGAAGATGCTGAAATTGAGATAAAGATCACATGTTGCAAGACCTTGAGGACAAAATTGAACTTCTGAAGTTAATATACATGTGCGTACAGACTCAAATGATACTTACCTAAATAGAAACATTGCAAGGACAAAAATGAAAAGAGAAATAGCAAGGCTGATAAAGAAAAAAAATTAGACAGGTTTCAGTACTCAAGAAATAATTTCAAACTTCTTGATACAAAGCAGCTAGTATGCAAACATACAGGTTTATCTGTGTATGCATCTTTTTTTGTGGGTTCAACACATTGTTGCAAATACCTACAAAGAAAATGTGTGGCACACACCGTCTTAGAGTTTTGCTCAGTCTAACATTTTTCAATGCATTCCACCACTTTCTCTTCATCCTTACAAAATTTTTGAGCCCGCTCCTTCCAAGCTTGGAACGGCCACATCTATGCTTATGCAGCAATCTATCCATGGCAAGCCTGCTGACTACACAAATTGTCTATCGCATGAAAAGGGAGATTTTCCCCAACCCTTTGCATTTGATCAGTCTATCAGTGCCCTGGGTTAGCTGAGACCTTTGTGCCTGACCATCCAGTCAGTGTTCCATTATGGGGACCCTTCACTGAACAGTCTGCTGGACTTGAGGGCAGTTTGACTAGCACTTTCAGGGTCACGGGCAAACAGAAAAAAAACACTTCCATGTCCACAATCTTTAATTTTCAGTGCCTTGGGAAAAATCTGATTCACAATAACAGCATGAGAGAGTCCACTTTCTGGACTAAAACAACCAACCATTACTAACTCCCAGCAACTTCTAGTGTCCTTGAAGGACCCACGTGTAAAAACTTTATGGAATAGCACTCTGTATTAAAATAACAGAAAATTGTGGCAGGTTAAGGTTTGAAGATTGCCAGTCATAGTATCTGGTTACAAAAATGTGATCAAAGCAATATACTTACAAGGCCTAATCCCTTAAAAAAAGCTATCTCAAAATGATCGTTCACCCTGCATGGATGGTACTTACACAATAATTGTCACTATGAGGGAGAAGACAGGTTCAGCCTGTTAACTGATCCCAGAACTTACATGTAGTCTTCTCTACATTCCTCCCATTTTAAACTTATTTTTCTATTCATTTTTACATTTATGTGGGGCTTGAATGATTCTAGTAATACATCATGTTCAGTGGGGGGTAGCTGTACCTTGGAGATTGGTAATGTCAGTATTACACTGTATAACTTTTGGGCATGGAGATGAGCATCTGTAGTCTTAGTATGGTTGCTGGTTCAACTGCAAGAAATATTTTTTCTTCCTCTGTTGGCAACTGCTATGCAGCTTATCAGTTACAAGGTACCATCTTGTTCCCCTTCTTGCAAGGATTTTAACAGAGGCTGGCCATGATGTCTCCATTTCACCCTCCATTTAGGCCCCCTTAGCACGTGTGGAAAGTTGGGCATGCTGACCACATTCCATTCCAGGAGTAACAACCTCATTTTCTCCCTACATTTTTCTATGTTGTCATAATTGTGTCTGTAACTGTCCACACCCATCCTTGCTCTCCTTCCTCCTTTTTCATCCCCTCATAACATGTATGCGGACTGCAATTTTATCTTCATCTTCCCTTTCCCCCACAGGTGGTCACATTAATTATTTGCATCTGTTTTCATTCCAGTAGGCAACTTTCTTTTCCATCACTGTTCTTTTTTCTGGATATAAATAAATACCACCCCTCCCCACAAAGAAAACTCATTAAAAAAACCCCCAAAAACCAAAACCCCACCAAACTGAAAACCAATAAACCAACCAACCAACCAGAAAAACAAAACCCAAACAAAAACCCCAGAAAACAAACAACCCAACATCCCCAAACAAACAAACAAAAGGTCTCACCAAACAAACCAAAGTAAATTTCTTGCTTCTAGATATGATCCTGTACAAAAACATGGGAGAAATTGGAATTAATGCTATTCTTACACACCTATCTGTTCAATGAAGGGAATCCATACTGTAAGATCTGAATATGAAAGTACGCATTTGGAGACATATTATAAATATGATTTAATTTAAACAGACTGAAAAAGCCTTTAAGAGAGAAAGGTTATTTCTTTATTACATACATATGGACTTAAGTATACTTCTTTTAATATCTAGCGTGTATTATCTGAAAACTGTTTTTAAAATGAGCAAGGAAACAAACAAACAAACAAAAACCCACAGTGAGTTTAGCTAAAATGTGTACATGCAGTTTTGCCCAGTAGCAGTTTCAAAAGTAAAAGGCAATGTATTTTTTGCAGTCATTACTCTGATGGGGAGAGCAAGATCCCCAAGGTCTTGCAGGAATCTATTGTTTCCACTATGTATCTGTGCAGCTCAACTGCCAAATCATTAAACCACCTTCAAACAGAAGTCCTAGCTGAGACAGGTGTTAGCACAGTGGGTACTGAGGAGGATAGAAGTGGTGTTGGATGCTGTAAAAGACTAATATTTTACAACTCAAATTTTGAGTGGACTACTACAGATCTTGCTACAGCTGAGCAGGGTTGATGCCAACCATTGATTTAATGTTTGCACACACCAACCCTCACTAATTCAAAGAGGCAAGGTCATTTTAATTCTCTTTGTCTGTTTTTTTTGGGGTTTTTTTCTTGTTTTTTTTTTTTTTAATTAAAACAGCAAGTGCTCCCAGGAAGTCTGCAAAAAATGTTAAGTATTGTGTTTATATTCTGGCTTATCTGCCACAATTCGAAGACAGATTTCCTGGTAGGACAGGTGTTATACAAGAGTCCTTTGACTTGCAAAGCCTTTGACATAATCACAAAATTGTTTAAGTGAAAATTTGTCCAATACACCGTAAAAATAGATTAGTTTATTAATTTTATTTCCAAAAAAGAAGAAGCTAATAATACTGACAGATTTAAGGTTTCACCTTGTCACTGTGCCTTTTTGCATGTGGGTTTAACAGAGGTAGGACCTAATCCTAAAAACTTCCACCTTTTAGAAGAAATTTGTGTCCCTGTAGGGTAGTAAGTAGAGGTGTATGTCATGAAGTGTTAAAGAGAAGAAAATATATCTCCCATGAAAATATGACAACAACCTTTGCCTCTATAGAATTGTGAAAAGGACCCATCAGCCTAATTCAGGAATGTACATATTTTGGGTGTCAACAGAACCCAGTCATAAGGGTGTTTTAGCTAAATATTTGTTATATCTGGATATGGAAACCATGTCCCTGTAGAAAGTGATCTGAACAATTTTTGTAGGATCTTTTTTTATTATTCAAGCTGGAAAATATAAGTTTTGTATGTTGAGCTTGACAGGTCATAATACACAGACTGCTTCTGATATATTAAGGAAGGCCAGAAACAGTAGCTAACATGACAACACCAAGAGAAATTAATGTTGTATGTACAGAAACTTAGGTTTTAAAGAGGAATCTCAGAAGTGGAGTTCACAAAGACATTTGAGAAAAGAATCTGCTAAAATAATCTCATTTAAAGACTCTTTAAGATGATGTAATTGATAAAAATTGCTAGTTGTAGATCATACTAGTTAAGAAGGTAATATTGAGACAGAGATAAACTTAACCTTTCTCAAAGGAGAAGGCATACGGAAACTTTTCCCCAAAACCCAATTCAGTTTTTTAAACTAATTTGTGAAATTTGAAGTTTGAATACCACGCTTAAAAATTGTTACAATGGGAATTCTTCATCAGAGGTTTTATGGAAGCATCTGTAAATTTCATCAATCCCACCGTCATAGGAAAGTCAATAGTAATTTATCAAGAATTTCAGCAATTTTAAACCAAACAGATCTCTGCAAAATTTTCTACAGTTAATATACATTTAATATTGATCTATAGAACTTTTCCAGAAAATTATTTTTACCATATATCTTCTGCCTCACACAAACCTTTTAGTTCCTGTCTTATAGAGTAAGTGGTCTGTCTGTCTTATATGTCTGCAGTCTAACACACCTAGACTTCAGTCTCAATAGGATGCCAGTATAGTGTAAAAAACTGACCATAAGACTGATGGGTGGTGGAAGCTGTATTAAGTTAGTTAAAAGAGAGAAGAAAAAAAAAGTTTTATCCTTTTTCTTTGGTTTGGCTTTTTTTCCATCCTTTCAAATTGCAGCATACTTGAAAAACTCTCTTGCATGTTACCCAAAAATTTAGGAAATTTATTCTTTATTATTTATCTTGTTGATGAAATACCAAGTATTATTAGGCATATGAAAGAGCAAATTCCTTCTTTGACATCAAAACATCTAATATGATTCTCCTGTATTATCCTTTTCAATACAATTTACAGTTGTTACATGAAGGTCATATTTTTTCTTTCTTATGACATGGTGCCAGAATGACTAGCAAACAAAAAAGACACCAAGTTGAGTGGAGCAGTTGAAACATGTGAAGGATGTGATGCAATCCAGAGAGACCTAGACAAGCTCAAGAAGTGGGCCCATGGGAATCTCATGAGGTTTACCAAGACCAAGTTGTATCTAGGTAAAAGCAAGACCCAGCACCAAAACAGGCTAGGGGATGAACAGCTGGGAGAAGAACTTGGGGGTGCAGGTGGATGAGAGGCTGGACCTGACCCAGCCATGTGCACTCACAGCCCAGAAAGCCAAACGTGTCCTGGGCTGCATCCAAAGCAGTGTGGGCAGCAGGGCCATGGAGGGGATTCTGTCCCTCTGCTCTGCTCTGCTGAGACCCCATCTGCAGTGCTTTATCCAGCTCTGGGGTGCCCAGGACAGAGAGTTGTTGGACAAAGTCCAGAGGAGGCCACCAAAATGATTAGAAAGATGGAGCACTTCTCATCTGAGAAAAGGTTAAGGAACTGGGATTGGTAAGCCTGGGAAAGAAAAGGTTTTGGGGTGACCTAATTGTGACCTTCCCGCACCTAAAGTGAACCTACAAGAAAGATGGAGAGAGGTTTTTTACAAGGGCATGTAGTGACAGGACAAAGGGCAATGGGTTTAAAATGATAGTAGTTTAAATTAGATATTTGTAAAAAATTGTACAGTGGTGAGGGCACTGGAACAGGTTGCGCAGAGAAGCTGTGAATGCTCCATCCTTGGATGTGTCCAATCAAAGTTGGGTGGGACACTGAGCAACCTGGTCTATGGAAGATGTCCCTGTCAAACGAAATCAAATGATCTTTAAGCAGTCAACTGAAACCATTCTATGATTCTACAATTCTACGATTCTATGATTCTATGATTCTATGATTCTATGATTCTATGATTCTATGATTCTATGATTCTATGATTCTATTCTATGACATGTAACATCCACTGTTTCTATTTAGTCTAGAAGGGCTGATAGTTTGTTAATTCAGTTTTAATCCACCATGTCTGTTTTTAAGTAATTCTAAGTTTTTACTATGCATTATATGTTGTCTTTTAATTATTTACAAATAGTTCAAAATTTTGGTCTAATTTTTTTCTAGAACAAAAAAAAGATTAGGTAAAATAAGATGTAACACTAATGTTGTTTTTTGTGGGAAAGAATCATGAAGTGTAATTTTAAAATAAATTAAACCTTGCTGGAACCAGTATTGAATCTTATGGGATGCCACTGGTGAGAGGCCTCCAGTTAGACCCTCTGGGATCTGCCATTAAACTAGTTCTTAAATCACCTCACTGTCCACTCATCTCACCCACATTTCCTAGGTTTACCTAAGAGAGTCTTGTGAGAATTGCAGAATCATAGGTTGCAAAAGATCTCCAAAATCATTGTATCCAACCTGTGACTGAATACCACCATTTTACCTAAACCACAGCACTGCGTGCCATGTCTAATAATTTCTTGAACACTTCCAGGAATGGTGACATCACCACCTCCCTAGGCAGCCTGTTTCAATACTTAAGCACTCTTTCAGTGAAGAAATCCTTACTGATGTCCAACCTGGACCTCCCCTGGTTCAGTCACTTCCTCTTTTTCTGTCACTGGTTACTTGGGAGGAGAGGCTGACTCCTAACCTGCTACAACCTCCTTTTAGGCAGTTTTAGAGGGTGATAACCCTGAAACTCCTTTTCTCTGAGCTAAACAATCCCAACTCCCTCAGCTACTCTTTAAACCCTTCAGCAGCTTTACTGCCCTTCTCTGGACACATTCCAGCACTTCAGTGTCTTTTTTTGGGGGCCCAAAACTGTACTGGAGAGATAGCCCCACCAGTGCTGAACACAGAGTGACAATTATTTCTGTAGGTCTGCTGGCTGCACTATTGTTGATGCAAGCCACAGTGCCATTGGCCTTTATGGCCACCCGGGCATGCTTTGGCTCATGTTTAGGTATTTGTGAACCAAGAGTCCCCAGTCCTTTTCTGCTGGGCAGCTTTCCAGCCACTCTGCTCCAAGCACTTCCTGGGGTTGCTGTCACCCAACAGGACACTGTCAGTGGCAGGATCCATTGCATTGCTGTACTGAACCTTGTACTTTTGGCTAACAATCTGGCTGTCCAGATCCCTCTGTAGAGCCTTCTTACCCTCCAGCAGATCATCAATCAGCTCCAATTTAGTGTCATCTGTGAACTTGCTGAGTGTGATTTTGTTGTCCAGATCATCAATAAAGATGCTACACAGGATTGGCCCCAGTACTGAGCCTTAGGGACCACCATTTTTGACTAGCCAACAGTTGAATGAACTTCATGACCACTCTCTGGCCTGCCCAGACAGCTCTTAACCTAGCAAAGAGTACACCTGCCCAAGCCATGGGCTGCTGTCTTCACTAGAAAAATATTGTGGGAGACTGTGTTAAAATCTTTGCTGTAGTCCAGTTGGTTACATCCACAGCCTTTCCCTCATCCACTAGGCAGATCATCTGATCATAAAAGGAGATCAGAGCTGTCAAGCATAGAGAGACAGTGACAAAAGCCTTGCTTAAAATTGAAATAGACAATATCCACTCATATCCCTGTCATTAGCAGAAGGTCTGCAAAGGCACTAAAAAATTTAGTAGAGGTCTTGCTAGCACACACAAAGAACTGTGACTGTTAGAAGTCGCAACTATTCTAATCAACACTTCTTCCATAATAGTATTCTTTTTTTTTTTTTCTCTGTAAACATCACATCTTCACATCTGGGAAAATAGCAATTCGTTGATTATATGTTTTGATTTTATTTTGGACAGTAATACATTATTGGTTTTGTGTAGCAAGCATGTTTCTTGAATCTGCAAAATGAAAAGAGGCAGTCCAACAAATCGGTGGAGAATGAAGGTGAAAAGATTTATTTTTAAATTGTTGAGAAATTGAATACTTTGGGTATTTTTTGTGAGTAGACTTCTGCAAAAGACTATTTTGATCATTAGACTACAGTAATCAAAAACGAAGATGTGTGTTCTCATATGGTACTTTATTGATTAACATATTTAAACATTTCCAGTTCTTCTGCTTCTACAAATGTATTTATAGAATAATTTCTTATTAGTAATATTAATCACACATATTTCATTTTATATGTTGGCATTTCAGATTTTATCCTCATGCTGTTAAGCTACTGTTCCTGATTGATAATAACTGTACTGGAGGTGTCACTATGCTGGCAGAAGCAGATTTTGGGTAGCAGAAATGAATTTATATCACTCCATAAATATCTGATAGGTCATGTGAGACATGAAAAATAGCTTAGGACAGCTTGTGATCTATTGAAGAAACCCTATTTATAACCTCAACTTTTGAATAATCTGGTTTAAATATTAATGATAATTTTTATACCAAATAATACACTTTCAACAATAACTGGTAAAGAGCTAATTATCTTCTGCAGTAACCAGCAATCCAATCTTTTATTTGAAGGTATATTTTCTTCTTTCCACTGCACTTTGTAGCTGCAACAGACAACAACAGACAAAATATTTCTTCATCAGTATTGTGTCACAACATTTATAAACATTATTTCTTACTGGCTACTTAATGTTAGGATTGGCAACGTGATACTTACAGGATGGAGAGAATTACAGAAATGAGACCAAGTAATCTAATTACCTTTTCATCTCAATAAACCTCCTGTGAAATACATAACCTGATTTACATTTGATAAACTTCCACTGAATCTGTCAGAAATATGCATTAGTTGAAAAGCTGAGTGGAAAGATCTATTAAAAATCACAGAATATAGGGGTTGGTAAGGACCTCTGGAAACATCTAGTCCAATGTGACCTGCTAAAGCAGGTCTGCCTAGAGCAGACTGCACAAGATCACATCTAGCTGCATTATGAATATGTCACAGGCAAAGAGACTCCACACCTTATTTGGGTCGCTTGTTCCAGTGCTTGATCACCTTCAAAAAAAACAGAAGGTTTTCCTCATATTTAGATGAAACTTCCTGTATTTCAGTTTGTGTCCTTGTTCCTTGTCCTGTCACTGGGCACCACTGAATACAGTCTGAATAATATCCTCTTGACATTTTAAGAGGATGGGACCAGACTGTCCTAAAGATAATTGTACACATTGATAAGATCCCTGTTCTGTCACCTCTTCTCAAGGCTAAACTGGCCCAGCTCCCTCAGCCTTTCCTCATAAGACATGATGTTCCAGTTCCCCAATAGTCTTTGTAGCTCTCTACTGAACCCTTTTCAGTAGTTCTTTGTCTTTCTTGAACTGGACACCCAGGAACTAGACAGAGTATTCCAGGCAAAGGCTTGGAGTAAAGTGCAAAGTGCAGAGTAGAGGGGCAGGATCTCCTCCCTCAACCTGCAGGCATTGCTCTTCCTAATGCACCCCAGGACACCACTGGCCTTCTTGGCCACAAGACTGCACTGCTGGCTCATGGACAGCTTGTTGACCACCAGGACCACCAGGTCCTTCTCTGCAGAGCTCCTACCCAGCAGGTCAGAAGCCCCTGTGCTGGTGTGTCGGTTATTCATCCCCAGGTGCAGGAACCTGCACTTGCCTGTGTCAAAATTCAAATAATTAGTTTCCTCTCTGCACAGCTCTCCATCCAGTCCAGCTCTCTCTGAAAGGAAGCACAGCTCTCTGGGGTATCAGCAATTTCTCCCGGTTTTGTGTCATCTGCAAACTTGCTGAGGGCAACTCTGTCACCAGGACACCACTGGCCTTCTTGGCCACAAGACTGCACTGCTGGCTCATGGACAGCTTGTTGACCACCAGGACCACCAGGTCCTTCTCTGCAGAGCTCCTACCCAGCAGGTCAGAAGCCCCTGTGCTGGTGTGTTGGTTATTCATCCCCAGGTGCAGGAACCTGCACTTGCCTGTGTCAAAATTCAAATCATTAGTTTCCTCTCTGCACAGCTCTCCATCCAGTCCAGCTCTCTCTGAAGGGAAGCACAGCTCTCTGGGGTATCAGCAATTTCTCCCGGTTTTGTGTCATCTGCAAACTTGCTGAGGGCAACTCTGTCCCTTCCATCCAGATCATGGGTAAATGAGCTGAACAAGACTGTACCCAGCACTGACCCCTGAGGAGCACTGCTGTGGGCCTCCAACCAGCCTCCACAACTGGCCTCTGAGCTCGGCCATTCTGCTAGATCTGCCTCACTGTCCGTTCATCTAACCCACACTTGCAGAGCTTACCTGGGATTTTGTTATGGGACACAGGGTCAAAAGCCTTGTTGAAGTCGAGGTCGACATCATCTACTGCCCTCTCCTCATCTACCCTGACAGCCATGCCAACAATAGAAAGTAATCAGCTTGGTCAAGCATGATTTCAAAACCATAATGTCCCACTTAAAAGCAACTTATTCTTACAGATTGTAAACTAATGCCTTTGACAATGTGAATACAGATTGTCTTCCTCATTGCCTTTGCTCTTTTGCAACACTTAATATCTTAAATATTAAGATATTTAAGATATTAAAGATATTAAGATATTTTCCATGGTTTTATTTAATTCCTTCAGAATATTATTGTGGTCATGCAAATATATTAGCATAATTATCCAAGGCCTTGTAATAAAATCAATAAAAACATTGTGAAAAATGAAACATTATAGACAGACTAATGCCGTCATTTCACTAGCAAAGCCCAAACCACAGAAATGAGAACAGTTGCTATTATGAAATGTTCTTTAAATATATTTATCCTACATGTTTCTGAATAATTAAGCCAGTTCCTTCAAAGAGTACATGGGACTTGAAGAGTCTACTTGTTTTAATCTATAAGTATTAGGATTATGGAAGAAAACTACTGATTGTAATGCCTCAAACAGTCCCATCAGCTTTCAGGAAAATACTGTATGTCAGAAAATATGAATACCTGTATCTGTGGATTAGAACAATTTTCCTGTTATCTTTTTTCTCTTCCTTTTTCTTTTTCTTTTCCTTTTCCTTTTCCTTTTTCTTTTTCTTTTTCTTTTTCTTTTTCTTTTTCTTTTCCTTTTTCTTTTTCTTTTTCTTTTTCTTTTTCTTTTTCTTTTTCTTTTTCTTTTTCTTTTTCTTTTTCTTTTTCTTTTTCTTTTCTTTTTCTTTTTCTTTTTCTTTTTCTTTTCTTTTTCTTTTTCTCTTTTCATTGTTTCATCCTTCTTCCTTCTCCTTCCTTTTCTTTTTCCATATAAGAATAAGCTTTTGTGTAATTTTATTTTGAGACAAGGTATGGAAGTATTCACTTATGGGGAATAAAACAGAGAGTACAATGGAACTGATAAAGGAGCCTAATATCTTACGCCTGATTAAGCAAAAACCATGGAAGAGACAAACACAGATAACCTCTCCTTAGGGTAGAAGTGACCAAGAAAAGTGTTGTGAAACTTTGTAATAGGATAATGATTATCAAGTGACTGATGTCATGATGAATGTGTGACCAATGAGAAATTGTTGCCAAAACCACAACACTATATAAATATCATGTAAGTAAGCCCTATATAAACGCTTTGTATTCTCAATAAAATCAGCTTCTGATCCAAGCTCAGATATCTTCGTCCCTCCATTGCCAATATACACTAAATGACTGGATGTGTCACTTAGTGCTACGGTGTAGTTGACAAGGTGGTGATAAGTCAGAATTCAGCCTTACTGACCTCAAAGGTCTTTTCCAACCTAAATGATTCTGTGACTCTGCGATTCTGTGATTCTTAGAAGAGATACAAAATATAACTTTTTGACTCTATTTGCAAAACAATCCTTTTAGGTCCTTCCTAAATTCTTTCATTTTCAGGAGATTTTAAGTCTACTTTGAGGAGTATCTTTAACCAAATTCAAGACAAACAAAATATCAAAAAAGAGCAAGACCCAGGTTATGGTGCTATTTGGACTGCAGCATCTGTTCATCCCTAATGTAAAATGGAAAATGCATATTGTGCTCAAATATGGTCTCTTTAACACAATGCATTTAATACTCTTGAAAAAGTCTTATATTTGTGCACGTATACTAAATATTTTATCTACAGTATCTTTAAACTTCATTTGACTATAGCCAAAGTATAGACATAATATTCCACTGCTAAAAAGATATGGTAGAATTGAAAGTTTTCCTTCCTGGCAGGGCCCATTTTGTTCTAAAATATAGATAAGCCATAGAGGAAACAGTTTCATGAAGAGGATAAAAGCGGTTTGGTCTATTTTAATTTCATGAGTGTAATTTTTTGTTCTCTTGTCCAGTTTAAGTCCTTGCTTTCTGAACATCAGTAAATATTTTATTCTCACTATACTAAAAGCATTTATTTGGTCTTTTTTTCTTGTTCATTATTAAGTCAAGTAAATGGTAAATATTTCTGCAATCTCTACTTTGGCTTTGATAGTGCTCCTTTTACATATCTAAATGAATATACATACTGTCACAAGTACATATTTATTACCGGAGGTTCAGTGATTTGCACTGAAGAGAAGTTTGTGGAAAGTTTGAATGTACATGGACCTTTTCCTCTGCTCTCAAGGTGCATAGTTTTATGAAAAAAAGCTTTGATATCTTATCCTTAAATGTAGTCATACAAATAAGCTGAGTAAGGATGTGAGTTTTCCCAGTTCCACATTTTCACAAAGTTTAAGTACTGTACATCATGCACTGTCTTCAGCAGCACAGTGAGATCCTGTGTCATTGAGGGCATAAAGGAACAACAACTAATTAAATTGCCATAGGTTGCTAATGTCATGTGTCACCTGCAGAAACCAAATTTGCAAGAACTCTCATCAAGAAATAATTAGCAAGTGAACCGATTCTACAGCATATCAACATCTCAAATCTACTGCATGCTTCTGCTGGGAATCAGAAGTTGACCATTTCTGTACTTTCATCAGAAAACCTGTCTTTACATTTTCTACCACTTCAGGCTTAATATACTAAGAACTGTAGTGGTGTAACTAACACCAATTCCGCTGGTGCTATCTTTCATAACTATTATATCTCCAGGGTGCTGCAACCTCCATTAGCCTGGAGCTTTCTTGTCCTTTCTCCTTTGTTCTCCACTGCATACTTTAAGTGTCTTGATTCAATTTGCAATACAAAAGCAAAACATTTACTCACAGACATGAAAATGGGCTAGTCCTTACTTTAGGATGGAGTATTGTTTTAGCATACTTAATTGTTTTTCCTGTCACTACCTTCAAAGCACTAGAAAGTATGTTCTTAGTTTCTGTACTGAAATACTCTGCACATATACCTTTAAATATGAAGTACATTGATTAATGTAATTTATTTGTTTTGAAGTATGTTTTGTCACTCAATAAAAATATAAGTGTTTTCTCTGCAATATGCATCATTTTATAAAAGCTTTTTAACAATAATGTTTTGAAGTGATTCAGGAAAAATATTCATCCTGTGAGTTTACCTTTTGTTTGGATGAATAAGAAATTTAAAGACAATTAACACTGAAAGATAATTACCTCACCTAGAGAATTCTTGATCTGACAGGCCTATCTTTTAGCACCATGCATCATATTTAAAATTAAATGTTTTGTTCAGCACCTACAATCAATCAATTAATGTAAATTACCTATAATACATTAGCACTGCCAACTTTCCAAGGTAACGTATTTACTTAGGTTATTTTCCCAGAAGAAAATAAGGGGGTTTGCATTTATATGAAATAGAAAAGCCAGAAAGGCTAGAGATAAATAAAGTTTAAAACTAATAAAAACCTTCTAGAAAGAAGTCATCCTCCAAATGATTTTTTTTTATTATTTATATTATTGTAGGGACCTATTCACTTTTTTTGTTGATCTTTTCTGTGGTATCTGTTCTCTCAGTTGTTACTGGATTCAAAATTTTTAATGATACTTTGTGGTAGAGACAGATCAATTCTGTTTTGCAGAAGGAAAAACAAGCCTACAAAAAATAACTAGACCTCCTAGATTTTCAGGTTTTATTTCAACATTTCAAGCATGTAGGAAAGATTCAAACCAATGACTCCATTTTTTTTCTGGTGGGTGAAATTTGTCCTAGTCAGAAGAATACCCCATTTAAGAGCTTTATTAATATTTGTCTAAGTAAGAAGCACTGGGTTGCCCAGCTGTAGTAAAATATATATGGCTCAAGCACAGCAGCTGAACTCCAGAAATCTAAAAGCAGTTTTAAGCTGGAAATGGGATTTTCCAGTTTTGAAGTCTAGGACATATAGCTTAAGATTTTAGTTTAAGATTTTATTCATTATGGGAAAATCTAGATTTTACTGTAAAAAGGATAGAAATAACTCAAGTAATAGAACTTCTGAATTACCCAATTGCTACAATTTTGTTTATTAATTTTCCCTTTTATGGATTATTTTATTGCTTTGACACATATTTATATTTTCATATTATTAATTAAAAGCATAATATTTCTGTTTCTTCATATTTCTCAGAATCTAACATTCTTTCCAATGTTAATATCTTAAAAAAGTTTTAAGAGATTCATATTAATAAATATTACTCATGTTTTATGGAAATTTCCTCTAAATGTAAATTAACTATACTCAAATAACAAGCCATTACTGTTAGTGAACTTTTCCCAAGAACCAGCAACTGCTAGCGAACTGTCTCATAAAATGGCTAAGGAAGTGCTCTGTTGTTAATTCAGTGAAATGCGGTTATAACTTATGTACAATACTGTCCACATGAAAAGAAAGCCCAGCTGTCTGAAATCTGACATGATTTATGGCATGCTATTAATAATGAGCTTTAACTAAGTAGACAGAATGGCAAGGTATTGATGGGAAGCTTCAGATTTTAACAATTACTTAGGGCACCTGAAACACATACGTTTAGATTTTCATCTCTGTTCTGAAATCCTACTCCAAGTTGCTTATCCATACAGAACTATCTATGTAACTTTTTATTCCATCTGGAAAGTCAAAAACAACTAGATATGATATTAGTCACATCAGAATGAAAGAGCTGCTTGCTACAAAGACAGATGCTGCTTCAGTGGACTAATTCAAGTAGTCCATTAAATGGGCGGGCACGCCTTATTCCTTGCATGAAAAACACAGATATGTTTCCAGGTTTTCATTTCCACCCTAAGACCTTACACATTTAACACAGAAATAAATACATAGCTGTAATTGTCTCCCTATTGCTGACAAACGCCTTTCTTTCAAGAGAGGTGTGGCTGTATCTTGTGCCAAAAAAGAAGAAAAACTGATATTCATATATAATTGGACATAATTTAGTAGCTAAAATCAAGATTTCTACATAAATTACTATCTTACAGTAGTAATCTGATAAAAAGCATTTGGAAACAAAAAGTCTTGTAATAACTGAAGATATTTTAAAATAGTTTTGAAATAAGAAAAAATACAGCAAAAAAAAATTAATTTTGTCAACATGCTGAGGGAGTTTTTACTGAAACTCCATCCTATTCTTGCAAATACAATTAAAGGCAGCTAACAGTACAACTTTTAATTTAAAACCTTCATCTTACACGACACTCAGATATGCATTTTTGTCCCGAGAAACTGTAAAAGCTTTCCATTTCAGCTGTATTTCCTTCTTTTTAGTGATGATACTGGGAAAAAGAGAAGGGGGGAAACTCTCAGGAAAACGGTCCTTTATAAAAGGTAGGTGAAATAAATTTGTCAAAAAAAGAATAAAAAGTGGGGTCAGCTTCTGAGCAAGAACATTGGTGCATCTTTTATGCACAGTACTTCCTACTTTTGCTATAAGAGTTGCAGAGACGTTTCATACTAACAAAAAATGGAATATTGATCTGAATAATAACATGAACTCCCATAAATGAGAGGCATATTATGGAACCTATATTTCTGTTAGCATGGGGTTTTGGATTTTTTGGTCTTGACGTTTTTTTATATGCTATCATAAGACATGGAGTCAAGTCCTATTGTCTGTAACCCTTGCACTTGATAGACATACTATTAAATAAGAAGATGGTTCTCTAAAAATAAACATTACACTATACAATCTATACATAACATGTATATAAATCTATGTCCTAGAGGTCTTCAAACCTCTGTGTGTGATCAAGCTCTTTGTATAAGATTCCAAAGCTTCCTGTTAACATTCTTGTACAGAAAAAGAAAGTTATCAGTTAATTTTCCTTTAAATACTATACAGTTCCTAGGTTAAGTGTTTTGTAAATGAAACAATTATTAAAAAAAAATCTATAATGTATTTCTTTGTCAATTTTTTGTCCGCATTCGACAACTCATAATCCACATGATGCACAGCCCCCAAAAATGTTATAAGGTATGCTCCTAGCTCACTATAATTGCACTGAAAATTGACTCTGCTGTGGCTTTCTATGCTATTGCATTTATAATAGAGTAACTCACAACAATTTTATTCTAGGCAGAGAACTTAGCAGTAAAAAAAAGAGAAATAAGCATGTGGAAATAGATGACTCAGACAGAGACTGAGTAATTCACCACAATTTGTAGAAGGAAATGGGTCGGAATCATGAGCAGAATAGAAGTCTGATGGCTCTTGCTACCTCCCACTAGCCATGACAATATCATACTTCAATTTTTCATGGCTGAAATAATACAGGCAGTCCAAGTGAGATACTAGGACACTATTCCTTCACCTCCTATTATTTAATTTAAAATTATTTATTGCAGTACACTGAAACCAGGAGATAAAGGTTTTTTTCTTAAAATATTCTAATATGTGTTTCAGGTGATGTTAAGCTCACTTGTTTGTTAACTTTCCTGAACAGGTAAATGAGATCTATTGTGCTCCATACTTGTACATCAGTTCTTAGTAACATTGCAAGGAAATACCTAAGGTAATATAAATCAAAGTCTAGATTACTTCATAAAAAGTGATCATTAGTTTTGTTAATATTGAGTAAAGGAAATAGAAAAAAAAAAAATAGGCAGGGAAGAGGAGAAAAGGCAAGGAAAGACAAGTACATGAGGAAGAAACAGAGACCTTAATAAAAACACATGAAAAAGAAGAAAAAAGCAAAACAACTAAGAGAAAAATTAATCAAGAATCAGTAAATAGAATGAACATTAAAAAAATCGATGGACAAATTTGAGAGCAAAGTTAAGGTTAATTAATATATGGTCATAAACTTTTAAACTTCCTGTTGCTAATGGCGTAGTATAAATTTACTTTGCATTATATCTTTATAACATTATTTAATAATACTTGCACAATGCAAATAATGTTTTCATATAGACAGAATATAAGATATTTCTCATTCACAACACTTTTTATTCAGCAGCTTTTTAGAAGCTGGCATTAGTGATATGTGCTTTTGTGTGATCTGGTTAGAAAAGTGGATTACTGATGAAAGGTTCATCAAAAATTCCATTTCAAACAAAGACTACTGAGTAAATAGAAATATTTTCTTATTTAAAAGTGGCCTTGAGTTTTGGAGGAGAGGAGAACATATGTTTTATAGCACAATCCTGCAGCAAACCAGCCTCATGACCTAAAAAACCCCACAAGTCAGCAATCTTTCCCTTGAGAAGTCACGACTAAAGACAGTCTTTTATTTTCTTTCTTCAAATACACCTCTGTCCTAGTTGTTGGTAAATAACATTTACACATCTTTCTATCTCTTGGTAGAGCCAGGCACAAAACAGAATGAGGGAAAACTTCCCTTCAGAGCACAGTCCAATAAAAGCCATTGTAGGGAAGTAAACTCAGACCTTGTGAACTTTGTGCCACTTAGCAGTACTAAGATCATTTCTCTTCAGCTTTCTGATGGTGAGATCTCTGGCTTTACTAAATATGTTTAATAAGTTTACTAAATATGTTTAATATGTTTAATTTTTAAACCATTGGAGCTCTAAGAACTCTGAAATTTCCTGGAAAACAGCTGCAGTATCCTGAACACAGTGTGACAGCAGATTTGTTTTCATGAAGTTTTATGAACAATATGTTGTAAAAGAAAAACAAAATAGTAGAAACAGGAAAAAAAAATAAAGAAAAAAGAAAAAATAAATTAAATAAAGGATGTAACTGGTACTTTTAAAAACCTCTCAGCATGAATCCAGATTAAAAAAAATGTTGCCTGTCATTCTTGTCTGCCAGTTCTAAACAGTTTTAAACACATTTTGAAGCATAAGCATAAGACAGAACATCTGTCCAAGCTGCCCTCAAAACCCTGCCTGTTTCTTAGCAATTTCTCCACTGCTAAATAATTTTTAATCTTGACTCTGCTTTCTAGGAAGGCAGCCCTGGAAAAGGATCTAACAAGCTCTTCCTTGTCACCTCTGAGCCACAGCTCATTGATTAAAATGGTCTATAGCCTCCTCCTTTCTGCCATCCTCCTTCCCACACAGTCTTTAAAATTACCCTGGGAAAAATCTAAAGGAAGCTGAGTGGGTGAAGTGCTGTTCTGAGGATGACTTGAATCCTAAGCCCTAAAAGGGTCTTAGCAAGATTAAATTTTCTTTGCAACTTGGATGTTCTACACAAAGGTAAAAGAATTCCCTTAAGGATGTCTAGAATTGAATCTCAAAACTGCTGTAATTCCCTCACATATTGCATTATTTGTAATCAACTCGCTCTGGAGGGATAGCGACACCTCAGCAACTTTCCTCTTTGGAAGTTCCCATTTCTGCTATTAATTTTTCTTAAAAGGAAAGAGCATGTGTAGATACAGAGGATGACACTGAAAACATTGCTGACACTGCAACAGGGGGATAAAGGATGATATACGTGTATACATACATATACACACATATAAAAACTAATTATATCATTAATTCAATAATGATATATATTATAAACTTAAATTTGATTTTTTAAAAGATAATTCATATGCAGTGTTAAGTTGTAAAAAAGGAAGTTAAAGATTTCAAAACAGACTTAAAGCTGCATCCAAATATTTTTAAATACTTAATTATTTTACACATTTGTAAAGATTTCTTTATATCCTTAATATTAGCTCTAGCATACTAAATACTGAAAGTCAAATAAGTTTAAGCCATAAACCCCTTTTTAATCTGCATAAAGAAGACAGAGATGGCAATAATTTCTAGTATGATATGCCTTTTTTTTCCATATTTCTCTTTGTTCTGTGCATCTGGCTCGCAGCAGCCACAGGATGGAGGTTTGCCGGCTCGCTGTCCTGCTTGTGGCCAGAGGACAAACATGCGAACGGCCGCCCCCGAGTCTCTGCTGAGACTGTTGCGGGTGGTGGTGAGTGCTGCGGTGTGGGCAGCACAGCAGAGGCACAGAGCACGAGGAAACCGAGGCAGAGGAATAAGGGAGGGATACTTGTCTGAGTCTCCAAGGATTTAATTCCCAAAGCGGAGAGCAAGTGACAAATCTGAACCTGAACAGACTACTTTTATAGGGTAGAGGGAACACGGGGAGGACACAACCTTTGACCAATAAGAAGGCATTAGGGGAGGGATGCAGGGTAAGGGCTCCCCAATAGAAGTCAGCATGGGGAGGGAGCAAACCTTACAATCCAATTCTGCTTTGAAGAAGGGATGAAAGACAGGGAACACTCCAGAAGCAAAGGAGTGTGCTATCTTTGACAGACAGGGGTAAGACCAGGGAACAAGGGAGGTATACAGGTGGATTGACATGTGGATTGACATACATTTTGGCGGGGAAAACTGTGATAAACAACTCAGGACTGAACCATTAGGGAAGCCAAATGGGGTACAGAGGACAAACCACTACAAACTTATAACAAGGAATATTAAAACATACTACAGAAGAACAAACTGTAAAATAACAGACTACCACAGTTCTGTTTCCCTGTGTTTGAAAGATTTTTAAATTCTACCAAATCAAAAGACAAGAACAGCAGAATAAAATTTTGACTGTCAAAATGTAAACATATAAGTAGGTTTCTTTTAAAGCAGTTTTCATATTAAGAGTATCAGAGAGTGATTGAGATATGATTCAGCCAGGCTTCCATGGGCAGAAGGTGATACAAACACAAAAAATTTGTCTCCAACCGTAAGAAGGCTGTGAAAGAAGTCCTGAAATTGCAGTATTAATTCCAAAGACTTCATAGAAAGAAAGATGCGTATTTTACTCAGGTCCCAGACAAGGTCTAATTCTCACTGATGACAGATTCAGCCAACAGAAACACAGCCTTATGTCTGCATTGCACTCTGGTCTATAATTTAGTTCCAGAATGTGGGAGAACCAGAAGCCCTCCCTATTTGTCCAATGACATAAAATGAGCATCTGAGATACCGAGTGGCTTGAAACTGAATGTTTTCATTTGAAGATAATAGTTGAAGACGTAGCCAAGAATAAAATGTTTCCTTATTGTGAGGTTTCGCTCAACTCTGAATCCCAAATTTACTTGTATTCATGGGCAATATATTTGCATTAAATACATGTCTGATAAGTATCTTAATAAGATACTATGTCAGTCTTCTAAGAGTCCAGGTACCACAATTTCCATGGATGTAATTAATTTCCTGTTGGGGAAGATGAAATAGGAAAACGTTATAAATATGATTTTTCTGGCAAAAGATTTGGAAAATACAGACATTGAGATGAGAACTAGATTTGAAATAGCAAACCTTGACTACTGAATAACTAGAAAACAATAATATAGCCAGGCTGAAAGCAATCCCCCTTTCTGATTAAACAATGCCCTTTACCTGCAGATAGGTCCAAAGGTCAAATGGAACGCTCTGTCTCACCCCCAATGTATGGTTCATCCCACACCTGTGACCCTCCCCTGAAGTATCAGGTATCTGTGACCCCATTGGCCCAAGTCCTGTTCCAGCCTACCTTGAAGCCCCCTGATAAGGTGTGCCCAAGCGACCGGACGCTCTCTTGGACCTTCCCCTGGGACCCTCACCTGGAACCCTCGCTCTCTCTCTCTCTCTCTCCCTCTCCCCCTGGGCCTGCCACGAGTTGCGCCTGGCAACTCCAAGCAGGGCCTTTCCCCCTTTTAATAAACCACATTTTCTAAGACCTGACTTCAGAGATCTCTCATCCATCCAAACTGTCCTGGAGACCCGCACTTGTTACAACTTCCAAGTGTCATGAAAAAGATTTCCAGAAACCTATTTTGGTAGGAGGCTTCTGGATGAGAATTTGAGAACACAGCTGTTGTGACTGCCAGCCCAGCTGCTTACTTTTGCATATGCTCCCATGAACCACAGGAGGCTCACAAATGTAAGTTTTGCAGCCAATGATCCACAGACAGATTGTTGGCAGTTTTGCAGCTACAAGGCAGAGGGGACCACATGTGGGGATGCTATAAAGGTTATTATTATTTAGTCATATAAAGTATTTTGAGACTGGTATTATAATCTGACCATAATTTGCCTGCTTTCTGCTTTGTGCACTTTTCCTTCATAGACTCACACAAAACATAAAGAGTTCAAACAGACTGTGATTTCTACAACCCTTCTCTTTCTTCTGGATCTTTTCCAGAGCATTGCCCAAACTTCATACATGGACCACAAAGTAGTAGACTGGAAGACTGAAGCTATATTGAACAGATCAAATGAAGAAAATAATACCCTGTGTTAGAGACAGTTGTAATAATAGAGAACATTTTCTATTTCTGTCTGATACTTATGTTCAAGAACTGAGAGATAACTCTTATTATCTACAGAACATCCATACCCTAACCACTGATAGAGGGTCACCCATCTTTGTAGCCTGGGGGAAATCTTAGTAAATGACAGAATTTACAGACATGACAAAACTGCACCTTCCAATCTTGTGACTTTAATGCTAGATGAAACATCACTACTGTAGAGGAACAGTAAAGGTACTTGAGTCAGAAGATTATTAAAAATCAAAATCCTAAATATGCTGATTAAATAAACACCTTAGAAAGACATTCACATTTTTGAGCTCTACAGTGGCAGGTCACAGAATTCTATTGATACACTTGATTCTCAGTTCATCTTCATTTCAAATACAATTTAATTACTGGCAGTAACACTCATAGAAAGAATTGATTTCAAGATAGAAAAATGTAGATGTCAATGCTGCCCTTATTTTTTTAGAGAACATGGAGAATGTGGTCTTATTTCTCTGATATTTTCATAGACTCAGTACTGACATTTTCTGAATCTTCTGTTATATTCATTTACCAGACAATAGCAGCAACAGGAGAAAACTGTATAAAATCAGACTCACAATCAGATATTGGTTAGTGCCTTAGTTATCCATCAAGGGTTTACTATTTACTACAGTCAAGGGCTGACTATTGGAAAATGAGATGCAACTGCCTGATATTGATAATATATAGGCTTTGCATCAACTTGTAATAAGATAGGAATGGGTGGGTTTTGGTCAAAATATTAAGTTATGGCTGTGTCTGAATAGTATGATATGTTTCCCTCAGTTACCGATGAGGTGTTTTAAGAGCATGTATTTGCAATACAACCTGGAAATAGTAATCTAATTTTACCATATAAATACCATTCTTTGGGCAATTATCTACTCTTTCATATGTTTTTATTAGTATCAAAATGTATGCACTTAATTTAGCATATTTACTAATTATTTTATATACGTCAAGTTGCAGTTTTTGTTTGTGCATCCTTGCAAAATGTACATAGTAAGCTTGCACATGCATGATTTTATATGTATTTACATTTGCTGTACTATATATACACATTGCAACTCAGTAATGCATACATGTATTTTCAACCTTAATGTGTTAGTTATGCACATACCAGTAAACAACTGGGGGAAAATAAACAAAAAACTAAGAAAACACAGATTGATTGGTTGATCTCCCTGTCAGGGAACTACAACAAATAAAATGAAATAAAGATGAATATGAAGCAAAAAGGAAGAAAGAAGAAGTTAACCAGACCTCAAATAAATGTAAAGCCCAGACCTCCCTATGCAGTCTGTACTAGACCATTTCTCAAAGTGTGCATTCAACACATTTTTCTTTTGTGAAAAAAAAATGCTTGCATGTGTTTTGTAGTTAATAATTTAAGTTCTGTGAAGAATAAATTATCTAAGTTACAGCAACTATAACCTATATTCTATTCTCCTGTTTTTAAAATTTATCAAAATTTTTAGGTTTTTTGCCTATTCTACAAATCCTCCAATTAGTTCCAACACTTAATTACCTTACAAAAGATGCTTTTCATTTGTGCAAATGTATTCTGTAACATGTCAACAACTCTTGAAAAAGATTTATGTCAGTCACAAAATTTCATCAAGCAGAGCTGCAGGCGGGAATATTTGTGATGACATAAATACTGCAAAGATTATATTATGATGTGACTAAAAGAAATATGTTTTCAAATTTTATTTTAGTTTAAAATGCAAAGTTTATTTAGAATAAATAATAGTTAGAAATAAACTCAGATACACACACAAAAAATTGATTTCAAATGCATACAGGTTACCATGCACATATGTCTGTCTGTGTGCACTTTACCCCATAAATCTGTGAACAGAATTTTTAAGTATATATTGATACTAAAATACTGACTTACATCTTGCCTGTAGATAAACTACAGCATCCAGATTACACAGACTTCACATACCTCAGTTCCTCATATACCTCATATACTACAGTTCTCAGATCTGTAGGAAATCTAACTTTCCTTATGCAGTGTTGTGAAATTGATAAAACACTTTTGATCTTCTGATAAGTGTAGGAATTCTTAAAAGATAAATATTTGTAACCGTGAGACACATACTTTTTCACTAGCTAAGAAAATAATTAAGTTAATTATGTAACAGTAGGAAGGAATTTATTACAATTCTGTTCAGGTAGATTTAAAGTGAAAGAGTTTTTCTGCAAGTGGAGGTGAAGTATATTTCAAAACAGTATACAGTGAACAAGATAAAATAGATTTAATATTTTAAGACTTCGAAATAGCATTTTCATCAAGCATCCTCTGGGGCAAAGACCTCTTTTTAATGAATGTGAGTGATAAAAATACTCTAGATTGGGACTTTTTTTGCATTGTTCATTCTATTTTACAATGTGAAATTTATTAGTAGCCAGTTAGAATTTCTATCTGAGAAAAAATGGGCCAGGAATCCTGCTGGTCTATTCTAACATAGCAAAGTCTATATTCCTAATGAAATAATGAAAATGAAGACAAACTTCAAGATACTTGAAAGCTAACTTATATAGATGCAAATATAGCTAGCAAGACAGTAAAGTATTCTTGCAGAGAATAACATGGCCACAGGGATAATGCACCAAGCACTACAGGATGGGGACAGAGTGGCTGGACAGTGGCCAGGCAGAAAGGGCCCTGGGAGTAGTGACTGATAGCAGCTGAACATGGGCCAGCGTGTGGTGTGCCCAGGTGGCCAAGAAGGCCCATGGCATCCTGCCTGTACCAGCAATAATGTGGCCAGCAGGACCAGGGCAGGGATTGTCCCCCTGTACTCAGCACAGGTTAGGTCACATCTCAAGTGCTGCATCCAGTGCTGGGCCCCCAAGTTCAGGAAGGATGTTAAGGTGCTGGTATGTAAAGAAAAGGGCAACAATGGTGGAGAAGGGGCTGGAAGCACAAGTCCTATGAGCAGTGGTTGAGGGAGCTGGGGTTGTTTAGCTTGGAGAAGGAGGGTGTAGCCAGGTGGGGGGTTGCAGGGGTGGTTTCTTCTCACAAGCAATCACTGACAGGACAAAAGGATAGAGTCTTAAACTGTGTCAGGGGAGGTTTTTACTAGACATTAGGAAGAAGTTATTCACAGAAAGGGTGATTAGGCAAAGCCCAGGGAGGTGGTGGAGTCACAGTCCCAGGAGATATTTTAAAAAAGATTGCATGTGTCATTTTAGTGCCATGGTGTAGTTGGCAAGGTGATGTTTGGTCATAGGTTGGATTCAATGATCTCAAATGCCTTTTCCAGCCTATCTGATTCAATGATAAAATATCTGTATTGTAAAGCCATTTAGTCAAACATGGTTTACCAAATCAGCTCATAGTTGTGAAGTTTAGGTAAAAGAGAGATCATTCCATTATGTTAAAGAGACAAAAAAAAAAAAAAAAAAAAGTGATACACTTGACCAGATAAACTATTTCTGTCTTCAGAACAGATAGAATTTGTGAGTTTATAAAAGTTGCAGAATGTAATCCTGCACTGTTGAGTCTGAGCATACTTGGATTCTAAAGATTATTTTGAAACATCCCGTGTGGAGCTCTGTGATCTCCATAAGTTTTTTTTCCAATACTTTGCTTTTTTCTATAAATTTTGTATGAATAACCTGATGTCCTTCTATGACAAGGATAGGAACTAAATTATCTTTAAGATTCCTGGCAACCCAAATTGTTGTATGATGATTCTATGACTGATACTCTTCTGTGAATAGGGGAATCCACTTAGTAGATGAGGGAAAGACTCCAGATATTGCTTACCTGGATTTTAGCAAAGTCTTTCATAGCATTTACAACAGTAGTCTCCTGGAGAAACTGCTCACAGCTTAGACTGATGCACTGGGTAAAAAACTGACTGGATGGCTGGGCCCAGAGAGTGGTGTGGAATGGAGTTACATCCAGCTGGTGGCAGGACACTGGTGCTCCTCAGGCTCAGTACTGAGGGCAGTACTGTTAAACACCTTTATCAACAGCAGGGGGATCAGGGGCACCCTCAGTTAGATGACTCATTGACAACACCAACTTAGGCAAGAGTGTTGATCTTTTTGTAGGTAGGAAAGCCCTACAGTGGAATTTGAGCAGTCTGGATTGACAGGCAGAGCCCCAGGGTGTAAGACTTAATAAGACCAAGTGCCAGGTCCTGCCCTTGGGTCACAACAACCCCATGCAGCACTACAGGCTTGGCCAGAAAGATGACTAGTGGAAAAGGACATGGGCTTGCTGAGCCAGTGTGTGGCCATATGGGAAAGAAAGCCAAAGGCATCCTGGTCTGGATCAACAACAGTGGCCAGAAGAACCAGGGGTGCAATCATTCCCTGACGTTGGCACTGGTGAGATTGCACTTAGGATCCTGTGTTCAGTTTTTTCACAGAATTTTCTAGGTTGAAAGAGACCTTTAAGATCATCGAGTCCAACCCATGTTCTAACACCTCAACTAGATCATGGCACCAAGCACCACATCCAGTCTTTTTTTAAACACATCCAGGGATGGTGACTCCACCACGTCCCTGGGCAGATGATTCCAGTATTTGACCACTCTTTCTGTGAAAAACTTCTTCCTTAAGTCTAGCCTGTATCTCCCTTGGCGCAGCTTGCGACTAGGTCCTCTTGTTCTATCTGTTGTTGCCCGGAGAAAGTGACTGATCCCCAGCTCACCACAGCCACCCTTCAGGAAGTTGAAGAGAGCGATAAGGTCACTTCTGAGTCTCCTTTTCTCCAGGCTAAACAATCCCAGCTCCCTCAGTCGTTCCTCATACGGCTTGTGTTCCAAGCCCCTCACCAGCCTCGTTGCTCTCCTTTGGACACGCTCAAGCATCTCAACGTCCCTCCTAAACTGAGGGGCCCAGAACAGGACACAGTACTCAAGGTGTGGCCTCACCAGTACCGAGTACAGGGGAAGAATGACCTCCCTGCTCCTGCTGGCCACACTATTCCTGATATTGGCCAGGATGCCATTGGCTGTCTTGGCCACCTGGGCACACTGGTGGCTCATGTTCAGCCGACTGTCAACCAACATCCCCAGGTCCCTTTCCACCTGAGCACTGTCCAGTCACACCGCCCCCAGCCTACAACGTTGCAGGGGGTTATTGTGGCCAAAGTGCAGGACTCGGCACTTGGACTTATTGAACTTCATCCCATTAGATTCTGCCCATCCATCCAACTGTTCCAAGTCCCTCTGCAAAGCCCTTCGTCCCTCTAACAGATCGACACACGCTCCCAGCTTAGTGTCATCTGCAAATTTACTAATGGAAGACTCAATTCCCTCATCCATGTCATCAATAAAAATATTGAACAGAACTGGCCCTAGCACAGACCCCTGAGGGACACCACTGGTGACTGGCCGCCAGCTGGATGCAGCACCATTCACGACCACACTCTGGGCCCAGCCATGCAGCCAGTTCCTAACCCAGCACAGAGTGCTCCTGTCCAAGCCACGGGCTGCCAGCTTATCTAGGAGTATGCTGTGGGAGACAGAGTCAAAGGCCTTGCTGAAATCCAAATAAACAACATCTACAGCCTTCCCTGCATCCACTAGGCAGGTTACCTGGTCATAAAAGTTGACCAGGTTGGTTAAACATGACCTACCCCTCCTAAACCCATGCTGACTGGGTCTGATACCCTGGCCATCCTGTAAATTCTGTGTCATGGCACTTACACAGAATTCTAGTTTGAATTCTAGTTAGAATAACTTACAGTTATTCTAGTTTTAAAGCAAAACCAGTGAGAAACTCCAAGTCTCTCTCTCCAACCCCCTCAGCCTTTACAAACTCAGAGAATAGAGTTCCTCCTAGCACGCAACAAGTCTGCTGGTAAAATTGCCAGTCTCCTGGTAAAACCGCTCTGATACCAGTAATCAATCACCAATAAATAATACAATTAATTAGGGAAACAAACAAACAAACAAAAAAAACCCAACAAAATGCATGCAATAATACAAAGAAAAACCACTGACAGAGTCAGAATACAACCTGACACCCTTTTTGTCCGGGTGTTGGTAGCAGTCCAAATTGGAATGGCTGCAATCCTCCTGGAGTGGCAGATGTGATCTGTTGGAGCAGAGATCCTGTAGAAGGGTGTAGTCTTCCTCTGAAGATCCAGTGGAAAAACCCAGCTGTTCCTCTGGGAATCCAGTGGGAAGGCTGAGTCTGGTGTCCCAAAAACTCATTATATCCAGTTAGGAATGCTTGGCTCCTCACTCTGGGTGGAGAATGTCACAATTGAATGCTGTAACTTTTATCAGTTATGCAGTGACATTCAATAGGTGATTAACAGCAGATGTCTCCCTGGAGGGAAGATTGGTTTGTGAAAGAGATAAAGAAAACTGCCCAATTACCAGAAGATAACTGCCACACCTTGTGCTTGCCACAACACCTCTAACAGATGCCAAATAGAATACATATTGCCTTGCAATCTAGGACATCAGTTTTGGGCCCTTCACAAAAGGAAAGACATTGAGGTGCTGAAGTGTGCCCAGAGAACGGCAACAAAGGTGGTGAAAGGTCTTTAACACAAGTCCTGTGAGGAGGGGCTGAGGGAGATGCCTTTATTTAGCCTGGAGGAAAGGAGGCTCAGAGGAGACCTTACTCTCTAAACCTACCTGAATGGAAGTTGTAGCTATGTGGAAGTCAATCCCCACTCCCAAGGAACAAGCAACAGGACAAAAGGAAATGGTCTCAAATTGCACTGGTGGAGGTTTAGATAGGATATTGGAAAACTTCCTTCACTGAAAGGTTTGTCAAGCACTGGAACAGGCAATCAGGTAAGTGGTTGAATCACTGTCCCAGAAAGTATTTAAAAGATGTATAGATATGGCACTTAGGAGTATGCTTTCGTGGTGACCTTGGCGGCGTTATGTTTACAGTTGTACTCAATGATCTTAGAGGTCTTTTCCAGTCTAGGATTTGATGATTCTAATTAATTGTGCTTATGTTTTATATCACTATTTCACATTAATACTGCATAATCTGATGTCCACAACCAACTTAAACACTAGTTTATTTGCTGTTTTTATAATAATTTGTATCTAGCTTTATAACCCTGGAATTTTTTGAGTTATTTAATGCATGGTTATTTCATATTCTCTTCTGTCAGAAGAGAAGATTGAGGCTGAATACTCAGACTTGCCAAGTTTCTATTGCGCCTTTTGAAGGTACAACACTTGGAATAATTTGCTACCAATTTTCCTATGCATCAGATAAATTGCATTGCAAAGTGATCAGCAGCATCTACTAACATCATTCTTAGCTTTATGCTTCTAGAATAAGCAACACTGTAGAGATTGGGAAGTAGACTTTAGAGTTATAGAGAACTATATTGTTTCACACTTGTGCATGTATTTTCTGAAAGTTTTCCAAACTAAAATGAACTACTCTTAGTTTCTCCTGAGTTCTTGAAAACATCCTTGTATGCCAAATTCTATCTCTATATTTTTTCTTTTGACAAGAAAAGGAGAGAAGAAAGTGGAACACCTTGAAAATTGTAGGTTAAGAAAAATATGGTTTGTTTGGGTTTGTTGTAAGGTGTATATTTATTTGTACATATTCTGTTAAAAATTTCTAAGTGAAATTGGAGACACTAATGAATTTGATTTTTTTAAAAAAGGTATTAAATTTGTTGTTTGCATTTTGAAAGATAGAGGAATGTAGCCAAGAAACTTGTGGTGCTATGGTGGATGGTAGATTAGTGGAGGATTAAAATTCTTCCTGCCTAATATTCATATTAGGCACTTCCTGCCTAGTATTCATAACAGACAAAACAAAATAAAATATACTAGTGATCTTCTGAAAAGCTAAGCAAAATTAGGCTTTCTTGACTTGTCATAATCAAAAACACACAGTCACTCCTCAGAAGATTAACCTAGGTTGGATTTGAAAAAATTTCCAATTTAGGTAGTTGCCATCTGTTCACATAAATTATTCCTGCACTCTTGTGTTTTGTATTTTGTTGTTATCATTACTTTGTAGGTTGATTTTTCAAAATTTTTTTCTGTACTGTCAAATGGTCACTGTTTCATTCTTCATATAGAGAGAGTACCTCATGAATTAATACTTTTTTGAAAACTTTCCAACTAAATTTATTGTTGAAATGTAATATATTCCTCTTTATGTGAGAAATGAACTAGATATAATATCAGTCAACCAGAAGAAAAGACAATGAATGAGGTCATTCAATTAGGACATAATTTTATTAACTTCTCTGGGAATTTCACATCAATAAATTGTACAGCCCAGCTAGTTATTTCTCTGTTAATAATTTGGCTTGGTGAAGGTTGCTGTTGCATCCTGGGTTTGGGTTCAAATTACGGGTTTTTTCTTTGTTAGTTTTCCAGTTCTCTGTACCCTCGTGCATCCCCCGGGTTTTCCCCTAGTGCGGTTTCCGTGCCCGTCTCCCCGTTCTCGTGGTCCCACTCACCCCAAAGTCCCGTGTCCGCCCCTGCCGTGTTCCCATTGGTCGCTGTAGTACACGTCATCAGCACGATGTCTGTACCCATTGGGCAGGAGGGCTCCCTGTCTGCCCTGTCCCTTCCCTATTTCATCCCACTCCTCAGCATGCTCGAGGTCATTTGTGTCCGTGCAAAGCTGGGAGCGGCTGCAGCTTTTCCACTGCAGCTCTCGCAGCCAATGAAGCATCCAGCCACCACGCGGACGGATTTGGTCGAATTCCCTGCCTCTTTGTTTCTTCCCTTGCGCCAACAGTTAAGCGCGGCCAACAGCCCACCCCGGAGCGCGGCAGCAAAAGCACCCGGGAACTGCGGCGAGCCCCGGCCCCGACAAAAAGCTGAGACTCCCAAGCCGGGCGTTCGAGAGCTGACTGGGGCCGAGAAAAGTAACGCGCAGACGCGGGTTGCTATCAGCTTTTGTCAACGTCCTATAGCCATCCCACTATTACAAAGATTAAAGACAAATTTACCCTTTCCTTTACTGCGCCTTTGTTTCTGATATCTACTCATTGACTTTCATTCCTGGTTTTTTATTAAGTGGTTTTTTACCCCCAAAGCCCAACAGGAAGGTAAATTTTGTCAGAGAAATGGACACATCCTGCCTACAGTTCAGCATCTGCAGAATATGTATCACTGGCTATTAACTGAACCCCCTCAGCCTTTACAAACTCAGAGAATAGACTTCCTCCTAGCATGCAACAAGTCTGCTGGTAAAATTGCCAGTCTGCTGGTAAAACTGCTCTGATGCCAGTAATCAATCACCAAGTCTGAATCTCCTGGCTAGTAATCAGTCCTTCCTCCTTTAAGGGCTTCCAAATTAGGCAGTAGACTTGAACCCTGACAGTAACCTCTTTATCTGTTGTGAAACTGTCTCATGTCATATTCTTATTAATACAAAATGATTTAGAAAGTAAATTAGAGATCAGAGTTTTTTCTTTTCTTAATCAGTGGCATTCTTGTAAATATGATGCATTTTATCTGATTGTGTACCACAGAATGGATTTGCAATTATACCAGTAAATTAATCTTCCCAGAATCACAAAAAAAAAAAAAAAAAATATATATAATATATATTATGGCATGACCCACCCAAATTAGAATTCAAACAGGAGAGTGGTTCTTAGCTTTCTTTTGTGTTTACTTTTACTTAATAATTGTGTACCTAGTGTTCATTTTAATTAACAATTTTGTATCTATATGGATTTCACAGCAAGAAGTGTAAAAAGTTTAGGCAAATCTAAAGAGTCCAGTGGGAAGGGGCTGGCTGAAACATCTTTCTGTCTTGCAAACCACTAGTAATGTGATGTCCTTTTAAAACAATATTTTGAAAAGAAGGCATGCTGGAGAAGAGATCTTCTAGTAGGTATTCAAACCCAAACTCATGACGATATAAGTTCATCAGGTCATTTATTCAGACTGGATTGAAGCACTTACTCCCAAAACATCATCCACCATATTTCTATAAGAATGTATAAAAAAAAAAACAGATGCAATGATAAGAGAGCTGCTTACTAAGCCCATACTTTCAAACCTGAAGGTTGTATTACATAAAATGCTTTTTTTCTCTAGAAAATTAGGTATGTGTATTCCTAGTATTTGTCTTCTACTTAGTCATGTCCTATGAAACTTCGAATGTGTTGCTCAATTTCAGTTATAGATGATAAAGAGATTCAAAGCTTAAAAATGTCAAATTCCTACATGCTTCATAAAAGGATAACAGGAGTGTTATCCTATTACCATATTTTTGGAGGAAAAACTATGTTTAGCCTTTAGGAGGCATAGAAGAATTGTCCTGGTTGTGGCCAAGACAAGGTAAATTTTTGCGGTAGGCAGAAGGGGACAAGGCTAGGACCCGGAGGTTATTCCGTGCTACCTTGTGTCATTTTTCGAGGGTGGCAAAAGGGGTCCCGTCCAGGTCAAGTAATGTAGTGGCAGTTCAGATATTGTTGGGCTCCACATGGTGAGCAACCAGGTGTGAAACATTCACCTCTTTAATTTTCTTATTTCATTGCTGTTTTCAGTCAAATATTCTTATCTCAATCCACAATCATTTTGTGCCTTCAATTCTCCTCTCAAGCCCACTACAGAAGGAAAAGCTAGAGGGAAAGGGTACTGAGTGAGTGGCACATGGTTTGAAGGGTTTCAGTAGGAACACTAAACTAGGGAACACCATTCCTAAACCACAACAAGGATCCACAAAGCCCTTCATGACAGTTGTTAATGAGACAATTTGATAGAAAATAACAATTAAAAAATTGATTTTGCTCCTCCCACAACAATCTTTTTTTTTTTTTTTGGTACATATCTTAATCTCTACTTTGTAGACCTGATTCAGTAAGAGTTTTCTATTAGGGGTAAACATTGTGCATTTGCATCTCTCAAGCATGTTTTCCATCAGGTATAAGCATTGTGTATTTGCATCTCTATAGCTAATAAATGAGCAGTAATACTATTGCTTGGTGTTTATATTAGAATACAGGTACCTTGCAAATAAAGTAAAGTTGTTTAACAAGATCTCTTTTTGCCAAATGTGCACATACAATTATCTAAGCAAATCCATACTGATCACTCAATTGTTTTTTCCAAAATAAATTACTTATTTTGTGCATTAAGGCAGGACTCTCAAATGTTTCAGCAAAGATAGCATAGAGTGCTTGCCATGTCAGAAAGACTAGCATAAAGACTTACTCTTGAAATTTTCATGTTTTCACTTTTCTTATATCAGAAAGGACATGTCCATCATAAAATATTCAAAGATTGTAGTATAAAGTATATTAATGGTGGTGTAAATCATACCCATAATAACACTATGATAAAAGGAGATTAGAACAGGAGTCCTAAGAGCTAATTAACCAAAGCTATGGAAAACAAAATGAGGTCACTCATAGAATAGTCACTTTGTGCCTGGACCCTGTTTGCATATGAGTATTGTTAGTGAAAACCAGTTATATAAGTATTTATGTTTCTTGCAATTATGTATACTCAAAGAATTCAGGACTGAGATTATTGTAGTAGGTTTTACAATAAAAATATTGTTCTTCTAAAACTTCCTTCACTTTTTGCATTACATAAATCAAATCATTTCCAGAATCTCTGAAATTTTTCTTTTATCCCATCATAAGAAAAAAAGAGAAACAAAAGAGTCAAAATAATGGTCATCAACTTTATGTCACCCATGTTACACCCTTGAAATATTTTAAAGGAAAGAAATTTGCTTTTATATCTTTCTAGGTCACGTCCTGATCTCAGTTATAATTATTTAAAAGAGAAGATATTTAGAGTCACTCAGTATTTTTTCAAGGAAAAAAAGTGTGGAGGGTTTGAATGGGGCTAACTTTTAAAAAGAAATTTGTTTTTTATATTAGTTTAATACATGTTGGGATTATGGTTCTCTTCAGTGCCATTTTTAAATTTTTGGTGTTTCAGTAAGAGATCATTTTCTGTGTGTAAGTTGCCCATGATAATTAGAATTATAGCTGCACTATTTTCAGTGACATAGTTTACATCTTTTAGTGAAATGCCCTAAAGATTCTGTCACAAGAACTCACTGAAATATGGAAACAGTAAAAAGAAACTCTAAGATTTTTCTGAAAATCAGCAAATATTTACATTTTTTTCTGATAGTGTATTTTGTGCAAAGTTTGATTTGCTGAAAACAGTGAAAGGAACAAAATATGAAGATCAGAATTCTGTTAATTGTTTATGATTCTTTTAACATGTGGCTACAGTGTATGCAAGCCAGATATCTCTCACATTTAAGTCATTATTAACTTAATGGATCCCATTGATTTGAATCAGATTAATGTATATTTAAAGCTGTGTAACAGCACATGACTTGCCCCAGCCTCACCAAGGACATTATGATGACTGCTTGAAATAGTCACTGGGGCAAAAAACACGCTATTGAAGACAAATTATGTTAAATCCATTCTCATACCTCTTAATACCATCTTCTTCTGTCCTCTCTCTAATCTTATCATTTTGAGGGTTTTGTTTGGACATTAGGAAAAATTTATTCGTGGAAACAGTTGTCAAGCATTGGAACAAGCCACCCAGGGAAGTGGTTAAGTCACCACTCTGTGAGGTATTTAAAAGAAGTTTGTATGTTGTGTTCAGCGAGGCGGTTAATGGAAATTTGTAGGTTAATGGTTGGACTCTATGCTCTTAGAAGTCTTTTCCAACTTCAGTGATGCTATGATTTAATGAATTTTTGAAAATGTGGCATAGGCAATGGCAGGTTTTGTCTCAGTTGGACCACTGCATGATGAGTTCTTTAGGGCACTCTTGCTCCATTTTATGGTGAAACCTTCTTTTCTTAAAATACTCAAGTATAAGGAAGTGGCAAAGAACACCTTAGAAGGCTTAGTGAAGTCCTCATTTCATATGAGATCTCACATTCTTTCCTGTGAAATAATTTTCTTGAGCTTCATGATTTTGTCTTACGTTAATCAGCAGTGCGCTGCAAAAATGAATTCAGCCAATTCTTTTCTGTTTGCAGAATGTGTCCATAACTGACAAAACCCCACATTTTTTATTTGTTCTTCAATATGGACTTAGATCAAAAGTCTAATTTCTCTAAAGTTTATGACAGTAAATGTATTTAGTAAAGAATCACAGAATTGTGGCATGATTTGGGTGGGAAAGAACTAAAAAATAATTTTGTTTCAACTCTCTCACCAAGGGCAGGGGTGTCACTCACTAGATCAGGTTGCTCAGTGCTCCATCCAATCTTACCTTGAAGACTTACAGGAATGGGGCACCTACAACCTCTCTGGGCAACATGTCCCTGTGCCTCACTGCCCTATGAATAAAGATTTCTTCCTGACATCCAATCTAAATCATTCTTCTTCTAACTAAAAACTATTCCTCCTTGTCTTATACCTATGGGCCTTTGTAAAAAGATACTATTTCTCTTTTTTAAAAGCCCTCTTTAATTACTGGAAGGCTGCAACAGGGTATCCCCATAGCCTTATCTGCAATAGGCTGAACAACTCCAGCTCACTCAGCCTATTTTCTTAAGAAAAGTGCTTCAGCCCACTGATCATCTTCATGGGCATCATCTGGACTCTTCCAGCAAATCCTCACCCTTCTGATGTTGGGAGCCCCAGAGCTACATGCAGTATTCCTCATCTTGCTGGCCAAACTTCTTTTGATGCAGGCCAAGATATGGTTGTTCTTCCACGCTGTGAGTGCACATTGCCAGCTCATTTTCAGCATTTCATCCATGAGATTTCATCCAAGTCCTTCTGCACAAGGCTGCTCTCCCAGTCTGTACTTGATACAGGGATTGTCCGAACATGGAGGCAGCACCTTGCACTTTGTCGAGTTTCATGAAGCTCTAATGGAACCACTTCTCAAGCTAGTCCAGGTCCCCTTGCATGTATCTTAACATTTATTCTGTAAGGACTTCCTCTATTCAGTTCTGACTAACAGCCAAAAGTGTAATACAAATTTCTTAAAAGGATGGCAAAGAGAAAGTATTTTCATAAACAAAGATATTATCCATATTGTATGTTTTTGTTTTCCTCTCACATTCCACTGACATTTTTGTAGGTATCATGCTTTAAACTACTTACCCTCCCCAGTTTTTTTTATTTTAAATTCTGTCCACCAAATGTGATGCATGTTTGCTTGGATTTTAATAGGATGGTAACACCTTGTTTAGAACTAAGTTTAAGAGGAGTGTAATTTATTCTTGATAAAGTATGGGGTGCTGGATCCAGCTACTAAATAAGTACAGTTTAAAACCCATGTCCTGAATGGTATTCATATTCAGAAAGTAGATGCATTTAAAAAAAAGTACAGGATAGCTTTGTACAGGTATACTTTAAGGAAGAAGAAGGCATTTAAATGTTCAATAGGTCCTAATTAGGATTTTTTTTTTTTTTGGTAGAAAAATATGTTTTGTGTAATCTTTATATGAATTCTGTATGGAACATCATGTTTTCAAAGTACTGTCATGTTAACACACACACATTCTGAAAAAGAATATCTATCAGCATTGAGAAACAGTTACCGCAATATGAGTTTAAACACAGTAACACAGTTGACCAAAATAAAAAAAAGCCATTCTAAACATATAATTGATGGAAAGAATTTTTAAATGGCAACAAAGAGACTATCAGTTATTTAGCCATCCTTATATATAGCATGATAGCTATGACTGAGATTTCAGAGATATCAATTGGAATGAAAGCACTTCTTCACCAAAACATCACAAAGGTGTAAAACCAGAAGCGGAACATGCAGGAAAAAACTACATGACATGTAAATGTAGCCACATGCCCCATACACAAAGCCAAGACAAAACCACAAAGTAAATGTAAGAAAGGAAATAGTAAAGAAGGGTTTCTACAAAACCAAAGGTTTTGTAGAACCAAACTTCAAATCATGTATCTAATCAAACTTCATGACGTATCTAAGTATATAGTGGAAGTGTCCTAAATCTCAGACCAAGCTCTATGCATTTTGTGATCTATATTCCGGAGAGCAGAGCTCCAAGTGCATTTGGTATCCTCTGATTGATTAAGCTGTTAAAAAGACAATGTAAGCAACCAGAGTTCTCTTCAGCACTTAATGGGGAAAATCTAAAAAATATATTCAAATTAATCCAAACTACATTATTATTTATTTCTGGTTGCACTCAAGTAAATGAGAAGTACAATTTAAAAAAAAAATCATTTTTATAAGGAGAAAAATTAAACAGGAGTGCTTGATTTTGGGCATTTATAGGAAGAGCAAAGCAAATGAAATTCTCTTTGTCCAAATATTTCCTGGTGAAGATCATTCATTTTCAGCACAGGAAATGGAAATTCAGTAGTTTCATGCCACTTTGGAAAAGGCCACAGTCAAAAAACTGCATATTTTCTGAAATATCCAGTTTTTTGTTTGTTTTTTTTTTGTTTGTTTTTTTTTTTTTTTTGCAATGGAGCAAGAAAGTGTACTTAGCTGGTTCATTTTTGGTATAGTCTTTCTGCAGAGCTAATTGTGGTACTCAGCGGGATGACTATTACAGTGTGTAAGATTTCAAGGAAATAGAACAGCTCCAAACAAAAACTACTGACCTACTCCACAGTCTCTTATATTCTAATTCTATTCTAATAGTCTGTGATATTCTACATTACATACTGTGTAATGTAGAAGTGTTTCCAGACTTTTAAAATCTGAAAAGAACTAATTTAGAAGTGAAAGAAAGCACAACTTTAGTGAATTAGACAAAAAGAATTACAATTTTTCCCAAAAAACTCTAAAAATCTGGGGGTAATATTTTGTTTCTAAAATACAGTGGGTTTAGAGTTTTCTAAGAAACTGAACAACTTGATTATTTTGATTTGAATTGGACCAAAATATAATATCAGAAGTACAGCATTCTCACTAAGCCTACTGTCATCTTCAGCACTTATGAATGAGATTCTTTGTGCAAGACATGTTTATGTATAATAATATTTGACTGCAATTTCAAAATTACTCAAGGACACTGGATAACTGATGTCTGCAAGAACACTTGAGCTTGTCATTCTGTAATTTTGGAGAAATAAAGAAATCTTTATACCTTCAGGAATACAGGAACACAGATTTGGTAAAATCTTTATCAAGTATAACATGCCAAGTCTGTGTTTTGGTCAAATAAATAAAAGATAAGCAAAGCCTGTCGGTCCCATTTCAATCATGCATTTATTTATACTAGCATTTGTATTAGCATTGAGAACTTTACAATTTTTCACATCTAAGGGACATATATCTTTTGAAAAATATGTCTCTTTACAGCACAATTTCTTCCAGCAACATGCTCAATAAATTGTTAGAGAGAAAGAAAGTTGCCCTCTTTCTACTGTCTGTGCTGGCTGGAATTTGTTCATTGGCACAAAGATTACATTGCTAGTCATTATATGGATGAAGAGAACACAACTTGGCAAAATCAAAATTCACTATTCAGTCTCCACGTACTGTTTTGATTAAAGGCTGTAGCCTTCAGTGTCATCTGGAAAGGATGTGAGGGCTATATTCCCTGTTCTCAAACTGCATGGTAAATTGTGAATGTACATCCTTATCCCAACCTCCAAAAGTGAGCTCAGCTGTATTACTTCCAACACCAAAGCCAGATCACTCTATTCCTAACCTCAGGTTGTTCATAAAGTTCTCTTTTATGGAACACATGAGGGCCAATATTTACTCACTATGAATGGATTAACTTCCTAATGTCCTGGTAGTTGTTACCACAGTATAATTTTTTACCATTGAATTCTTAAAATCATTATAGCAATTTGTTGTATAATCATATGATCACAGAATGGTTTGGTTCCTAATATAAATCGACTGTCTTCTGTTGAAAACCATTAGCCCTTGTCCTATCATTACAGGCCCTTGTAAAATGTCCCTCTCTAACTTTCTTTTAAGTCTCCTTCAGGTGCTGGATTGTGCTATGACATCTCCACACAGACTTCCTTCTCCAGGCTAAACAATACAAACTCCTGCAGTCCTACCTCAGAGGAGAGGTACTTCAGCCCTCTGATCATCTTTGTGGATGTCCTTGCACCAGGCCTTGTTGAACTTTATGATATTCTCATGGGCCTACCTCTCAAGCCTGTTAAGCCTGCCTTTGGATGGCATCCCTGTATATCAATGACATCACACATCTTAGTATCACTGACAAACTTGCTGAGGATGTACTCAATCTCATTGTCCCTGTCACCAGCAAAGATATCAAACCAAGCCACTTCCAATAGCAGCTCCTAAGGAATGCCATTTGTCACTCTTCTCCACTTGAACATCAAGCTGCTGACTGCAACTTCAGCCAGCTGCTTCCTATGGTCCCCCGGTTGAACCATATGTCAAATCGCTGTCTCTCAAATTTAAAGACACATTATGTCTTGTGGGACAGTGTCAAATGCTTTGTCAAATCAGTCCAAATAGATGGATCAGTGGCTCCTCCCTATTCACCAGCAGTATATCTCCATTGCAACAGACTACTGAATTTTTCAGATGTAATTTGCCCTTAGTGAAGCTATGTTGACTGTCACTAATCATCTCCTTATTTTCTATGTCTTAACATAGTTTCCAGGAGGATCTGACCCATGATCTTAATGGGCACAGAGATGAGACTGACTAACCTGTAATATCCTGGGTATTTTTTTCTCTTTTTGAAAGAGATTTAGCTGTCCTTTATCTAATCAGTGGGATCTTCACCAGACTGCCCTAACTTCTCAAATATGATGGATAGGTGCTGAGCCTCTGCATTCACCATTTCATTGGGAACTCACTGCATAGTTTTTAATTTTGCATAGTATAAATAATATATATTTGAAATCAAAATGCACTGAATAATAACAGTGGGTTTTTTCCTTTGAGGTTAGGTGAAAACTGAATATGTAATAATAAAAATCAGAACTAATATCTAAGAATCTTTAAGTTAATTGCAGAAAGCAAATATGCTACACGTTAAAAAAAAACCCCTTTGTCTGCCTTATCTCTCCCTTTCATATTCTTCAATTCTCAAAAGGAACAAAGTCAGCTTGCTTCTCTTGATCCCAGCAGGCATATCTGCATTATAAAAATATTAATAAGTATACAGGTATATAGATATATAGATATATAGGTAAGCAGGCATAGTGGTAAGTAGATAGGTAGTATGGTAGATAGCTAGCTAGTTAGCTAGATAGATAGATAGATAGATAGATAGATTAAATAAAAGATTTTTTAATATATAAAATGTATGAAATAGATTTGTCAATCTACATACCTACCTACATATTGGTAAAATATATTTACACACATGTTACTTGTTAAATTATTTTTAGGTGGCAAATAGGAAATCTAAGTAGTATAATTAGCAGTGCTGTCGTACAACAAAAATCAGTTTAGAAAGACTATTTCAAATAAGATTTATGAGTGTAAATATACCAATACCTTCAGAAAAATGGGCAAAGGAGTTTTTCTCAAATTATTGACTGGACTATATTTTTTTAACAAAGTTTTTCGGGGATCACTAAATATAAAAATAGTGGAGAAAAAAGATTAATAATTCCTCCCCAGAAATTACCCCACACCCACAACCCCAAACAAAGCAAACATCCCTTTTGTTTTGTCACTTATCAAGGCACTGGAAATACAGGAATAACTTCATGATTCCCACAATGTGTAAAATTATTAGGTCACAAAAAGTAGTGTTTTTATTGATGGCAGTGACCTATTGTAGATATGCCCTATGTAGTGTCATGAAAATACTAGCTTTGTCACTACAGTTAGCATTAAATTCCTATGTCATTCCCCTTTGAAACAGAAGACAGAAGATAAATCTCCTCATACATCTTAATCTGACTTGTGTAGAGAGAAATAGCAGCAATACATACACATGGCTTCTCAGCTTAAACAAAATCCAGCTGTGAGTGTTGTCTCTGCTTAAAATTGGTAGTGAGGAGGGTTCATACTGGATTGAAAGATATGGTCTCCAGAAGGGAAGCATCCTGAGTTAATGAAAATACCAAAGCCTCTCCTTATTCCTGTTCACTGGTTTCACACTTTCCAACAGTCATGTATGAAAGTGAGAGTACACAAATACAGAACCTTAAGAAAGCCAGAAGAACACAAGTATATCTTTTCTGTAAACAATCAAAGGTAGGAAAAGCACATGTATTAGTTGGACAGAGTTCCACATTAGAATAATGGGATTCATCCTATAAGACCTTGCAGGAACTTTGCTAAATCAGTTACTATGCAGTGACATAAAGAGTTAAATAAAGCATACGCTTACCACATCTACTTGAACTCCAGAAAATTTGTAAAAACATGCAAAACAATTAATTTTTTTTATTTATTTATTGGAGGGAAAGGGAAAGGGAAAGGGAAAGGGAAAGGGAAAGGGAAAGGGAAAGAGAAAGGAAAAGGAAAAGGGAAAGGGAAAGGGAAAGGGAAAGGGAAAGGGAAAGGGAAAGGGAAAGGGAGGGGAGGATGGAGGAAGAGAGGAAAGGGAGTGGAGGACAAGGGAGGGAAGTTGTACAGGAAATATATTTAATAAAAATACATTTGCAAAAATAAATTAGGTGTCTATATTTAAAGTCAAATCCAAATATATATTGTTAGATTTGTAATTTGGAAAAACAGGAATGTGAATTCAACAAAGTCTGTTGAAGCAGGTCAAACCTCATAATGATTAACAATCTAAAATTACAAAGTAAAAGGTGCATAAAATTCAACTCTCTTGTCACTGAGTCCAATTGTGGCAGTTTTTAGGTGTATTTTCTGAATATTTTTCTCCCTTCCAATCTTGTTAGAAAAAAAATATTAGAAAGCTGGGGACAGATCTTCTGGTATGTATTTAGAAGTGAAGAAGCTTGCTGCACTGGGGGGAAAGTTTTGGGGTTTTTTGCCTCCATCATGTGTAAAATGAAACAGCAGCACAATAACAAGAGAAAGGCAAAAAAGTGAGGAAAAGCTTCTAGAAGTCAAGATAACTCAAGATATTTCTTGCAGGGGTTAAGGAAACTTCATTTATAACTTTAAGACTAGTTAATATTAACAATTATCTTCAGAAGTATAGTTGGAACACATGAAAGGGACACACGAATGTACCCAATTTTTGCAATGTTTATTTCTTAGACATTCCTCAATACTGCTGTTGTATTTTTGATAATGCATTTAAGTTGAAATAATAAATAAGGAAATTCTTTTATGAAGACAAAGGCCACTACTCTACTGTCCACCTCATGGTGTTTGATTACAGCATGGTTTCTATAAATTATTTTAAATAATTTATTTAACTGTTGCAAAGGATGGCAGGACAACTTCATAACCAGTAATTCTGCTGTTTTACAAAAATGCTGTAAGTCATACCTCATTATTCTGCAATTTTGTCTAAATTTCTGTATTTCTACTATACTTGTCTTATTCTCATTGTCAAAACTGAAAAAAACCCCAAGATTTAATATACAGATGGACTTATTATATTGCATGAAATCTCCATATGTACTTGCATCCTATGTTCCTTTTTTTCCCCTCTTCCTCAAAACCTCAAATTATAAACCTTACAGGATTTATAATTTTCCTTGCTATATAATTCTTTTTCCTACATCTGTTTCATTTCTTAACCTCAGCATTTTTGAGAAGTATCTGAATACATGAAAACATCTGAAACCACTGAACTATTCTCACCATGCACTGGGAAAATATTCTTTCCACACAAAATATCTTCCTCATTTTAATCAGATGAAAGTCCTTCTCTGGTATGTATTCATGCTAAGGAGTGATATTATTATCTGAAAATTTAATATAATCATCTCAATGGATGTTTATAATTTTGATGTCTAATTACATTGGTTTTTGATATATATTGTAGAAGTGATTTTCAGTAGATGAAATTGTAAAAAAGATTTATATCAAAATAATTTGCTTTCATATACCAGTCTGTTGCTGGATTATACTTTTGGGTGGTTTGCTTTTGTTTGGTTGTTGTTGTGGTGTTTTGTTTTGGGGGTTTTTCGTCTGGTTTGGGTTTTTTGGTTTTTGGGTGGCTTTTTTGTTTTGTTTTGTTGTTTTTTTGTTTTTCTTTTTTTTTAAATTCTCTTATGGTCGGCAGAGAAAAAGGGAAAAGAAAAGAAATGAATCTGAAATGTATCATCTAGTAGTCATATTTTGCTCTTGCCTCATTACCAATTTGATAAAAAATACTCTTAAAGAAAATTCCTTCATAGAATTTTCAGTTATAAGGAGATATTTTAGTTTTTTTACTCCTACAATTTCTCTTGAGCACAGTAACTAATTTGCCAATGGCATACGTTGATACTCAAAATTACAGATCTAACATATAATACATTCTCAATAGGGCATATGTACTTTGCTAATTTTGCAGAGAGGAAGGGAAGAAACTGCAGTCATTAAAACAGGGAAAATGCAAACACTTATGTAATATTTCACTTCTCTCAATCCATTACTTAACATAGCTGAGGTCTCTGGTTCAATTTCTCGAGTACGAAATACTCATATTGCCAGCTCTGCACAAACATCATCTGAAGAGAATAGAAATGTGTTTGTAACAGATAATTGCTGAGATGCAGATACACAATAAAAGGTTATACCACAAAATACCCATACATGAAGAATTATGCAGAAATTATGTCATATACATTCTCTTTATTTCTGTCAAAAGAAAAAAACGCTAGTCATTTTTAAACTGCGTACAAAATTCAAAATGTAGAATGTATTAAGGGAGAACATTACAAACCAAGATTTTACTCTGTATCAACATCATTTTCTGACTATTTCTGACTATTTCTTTGTTTTGGAAAGGGGCCCTTCATTTAATGCTGTTCTAACAGCAAACAGAATTTGACTATAGGGTTAAAAGAAGTTCCTTTATCCTTCACCCATTCTGAACTACCAGAAGAGAGGAGCAACAAATACAGATGTTTCTCTTTCCAATAGCAGGTAATATCTGTGATAAATATCAAAGGCCAAGGAGCAGATTCTTGTAGGGAGCTGGAATGAGAAATCTGAACAAATATGGTATTTCCTAACAAAAGAAGGCAGAGAAATCATTTGAAAGACAAAAAAGTTAAATTTGTAACAATGAGGTATATTAACTCTTTTTTGTTTTGTTTTACTTTTTACTGGAATAAATCAATAGTTTCAGGCAGCACTCAAGAATCTGGAAAGAAAATATTTAGGAAGGATACACTGCACAGAACCTGAGAGTTGATGCAGCCTGCTGCAATTTAAGAAAAAATGGGATAAGGTTAAAATTTTTTTAAAATATTATATTTTTGTTTCTCAGAGACAAATCATGTCTGGCTGGGATAATTAAGGTGTTTCCAGTGAAAGGTTGAACTGCACAGGGTGGCAGCAATTCTCCTAAGCCCTCTTCAATTCACTGGTGCAATTCTAATAAATAGTTTCATGAAACCCCAGAAAGGGCACTCCAACATACGAATTTTACAATCACATCTTGCTCAGGACTAACCTCAGCGTTTGGTCCAAACACTTTGAAGAAAGCCATATAGATGTAGCAGTGAGCCCCCAGCTTCCTATTTCCTGATTATTACTACAAACATGTTTTAAATCATGTCTCAAATTGAGGTATGGCTTTAATTTTGTTTTAATGTGTATTTAAAGAAAGGTCCTGTGTTGTGGTTTGGGTTTATTTAGTTAGTTGTTTTATTAATGTTAATTAAGTTTGTTCCTTGTCCGTCACTTGGATCCCCTGGTACCTGTCAATCTTCTCACCTCTCCCAGTTTTCTCCTCATTTGGTCCCACAGTCAGGGTTTGTTCACTCCCTGTGGGTTGTCATTCCTGTCTCTCGTTTGTCCCCATTGGGAGAAACAGGTTTACACCCCTGTCCGCCACTCCCTATTTAATCTGCTGCCATCTTTTGTTTGGTTAGCATTTTTCACTGTACCCACCTGAGAGCACCTTTGTTCCTGCCCCGCCTGGGGAAATAAAGACTCTTTGGGCTCACAAACAAGTGTCCTTCTCTCATCTCTTCGTCTCCTGTTAGCATGTGAAGCTACCAGAGCTGTGTAACCCACGCCGCAGCACTCAGCACTACCAGGGTGGCAAACGCCGTTCCCCTGGAGTGCCCACACACGTGGTGGTCACCCAGCCTCACACGGGCAGTGCTAGCGGCGCATCTCGTCTGCTTGAGGTCATGGCAGGTAGCCGCTGCAGTCCTGCACCCCAAATGTTATGTTTATGCACAGAATAAACAAAAATGCTTCATTTTGGAAAAGATCTGCTGCAAAAAGTGAACAGAAAATAATGATCTCCTATTGTCCAGACACTTTATTGACGTTGTTATGGTGTACAAGAGATAAGTGAAACTAAGGCCCAGTCTGATTTTGCTTCCTTTCTCCAGCCAATTTCTGACTTAATCTCTTGCTGAAAATTACTTCTGCATGGATCTTGCTTTTCCTTTCAGGTGGGACTCAATAGATAGTATAGTCACCTCTATCTTTCAGATGTTAAATTTCTGTCTCTGTAAGGGTGCTTGAAAACACAGAACAAGAAAACAGAACCATGAAATAGATGTTTAAATCCTTGGGGTATGACACATCTGTCCTTTCATAGCCCTGTAGGATTGCCAAAGTCTGAAACAGAGATGGTTTTACTTCAGTTATAGAACACTGCCTCATGTGCATGAAGCAAATACTTTCACGAAATCCCTTCAGTGTGAAATCTTAGTTCTGCAAGCTCATAAGAAAAATGCTGCCAAGGGAAAGGGAAAGGGAAAGGCAGGCATTGGTTTTATAGAACAAAAGAAAACAAAGCGCAATTTGAAACCAAGAATAACACAGCAGCAACTACAGAAGTTCCAAAATCTTTCCATTTAAACCTAATATTTTAAGGCAGAAGTTTGATTCACATGAAAAGTGACAGCTGTTGTGGCCTTGGTCAATTAAATGATGAAAAATGAAATAATTTTCAATTCTGCAAGAAGTGAGAAAGCTATTTTTGAAACCACAGACACTATTTCATTACCATTCCTGACTTTTTTGCACAAGTGTCCCAAATTTCCAAATCGTTAGCATTTTTATAACCAGCTTCAACATTACACTGCATGGTACAGCATACCACGGAATATATAGAGAAGTATAAATGGGAAATATTTTATCATTATCCCCTTCTTTGTGCGTTGCTTTCATTAAAAACTGCAAAGCACTATTAGTACCTTTACAATACTGCTCGTTTTTTTTAAGGAATGGTTCTTTACCTTTCTAAGATATTGGTGCAACCCTTCTCATGGTTTTGAACATGATTCAAATAGAGTTGTTTTCTGGTTGTTTCTTTACGTTTTGGGTTTTTTCAGTTTTGACTGAGATTATTATTTGGTTGGTTTTGATGTTCTTCTTTTTCTTTTGGTGGGGCAGGGGGGCATAAGAGAGACATTAATATATGCTAAGGCTCAAATCCAGCTTTCCATTATGCCTACGGAATATCAGAGACAAAATTCTTGGGAAGACTTGGAAAATGGAAAGTAGGACGAATATTGTTCCACTGACAAACTGAAATACATTAAACAAGAAAATGCATAAAACAAAAACCCCATGATTCCTTCACATTACAAAGCTGATAAATATCACGGTAAAAATATTTTCTTAAGAAGGATTATTGTCTTGTGCATATTGCACCAAACTGAGCAGTCAGTGCAAAAAAGAGATCTCCTTTTAATGAGTTAAATAGTCAGTTCCACTGTTACAACACTTGGGGAAGAAAGGGTGAATATAGAGAACCATATCTGAAAAGTTATTTGTGAAATAAATGTATTTTATAACATATTTTGAATAAGAAGTCCTTCATGTGGCTGCTCTTCATCAGAATTGTTCACACAGTCAATGTCCAGGCACATTCAGTATTCACAAATGCAGCCCTCGAAAGGAATGCATCCCAGGTTGTATCTTGTGTTTAATAAAAACTGATGTTGAAAGTTGGGATCAGAGACAATGGAGAGATCAATGAGAATAATATGAAACACAAGAAGCCTAGACTTGATCAATAATATGTTCTATACCTTACCAACTTAAATCCCTTACTCAAAATGAAATTTCAGAAATAAGGAACATATTTGTATGAAAAAGTGATGTAAAATTTGATAGCTAGTACCTTCCTTTTTTTAAGGAAGTCTAGTGGGAGTGAATAAACTCCAAAATTCTTCTGCTTTTATTTACACAGAAGAGAAAAAAAAATCCTCAAAACTCAGAAACCTCTCCTATGAATGTCTGTGTACAGAGAAAAAAACTTTTATTAACTTTTATTAAGTTTTTATTAACTTTTATTATTTATGATTATCAACTAATTAATAAAAGATCTAAGTGGGGCCTCAGTGTTTAAAGTTTTGAAGCTTGTCTTTTAATTTTATCAGCTACAGTTATCTGTCACAATGTTCTGTCCCAAATTATTTGCCTTAAGAAGAGAAAGGGAAAATAGCAAAAACCAAAACATGTAGGAAAAAAGAAAAGGGGAAAAAAAAAGAAAGGAAGCATGAATGAAATAAATGAGAGAGAAAGAAAAAAAGATGGGTGAAATTCTGGTTCTGCAGTAACAAATTATGTACTTCACTGTTTTCACCTAGCTGCCTTGTGTTCAAGTACCTTGTCATATACCAGACAGAGCATAAAATTATTACATTTTTCATCATTTAATTGGCCAAGGCCACAACAGCTGTCACTTTTCATGTGAATCAAATTTCTGCCTTAAAACTTGTATGAGAACATTGGCACCTTCATAGTAGTAGTACCATTATCTCTCTTTTTAAATCTATTTGGCTTCCTCCCCCACACCTTTGCTTTTTCCTTTTATTTGATCTGTCACAGAAACTTGTCTGGCTATTGATTCTGTGGAGTATGCCTGTTCAGTATTGCAAGGTCACTCATAATTGCATCTAGATTGTTTTCTCTTTTTCTCCCTCCTCCCCCTTTTTTTTTCCCAGTCCCTCCTCCTTTCTCTAAGGAAGGCAACTGTTCTGAAAAACAGCCAATCTGGCTTACTGTGAGCTGGAATTTTACCAGTAACAAAATGAATTTTGGCCATTGAAGGAAGGAGAATTAAAATTACTTTGGGGTGGTATCTCTTTTACAAATGAGATACTACAAAAAGAGGAACACAGAAAGGTGTTTCAAACGTATTAACCAATCAGGTCTGTAGTAAAATAAAAGCTAAGGCAGTGTTTTACAGCATCAAGGGCCTAAAATTTTCTCTTTTTGGGATTTGGTGATGTCAATGTTTGGTACTTCTCTTTCAGCTACCGGCACGACAGGGATGACATTTACCGTTTCATGCCTTCTAGTCACATTCACACCTAAATGACAGTCAGGTTTTATACTTTTCTTTATTTCCTCTTTGAAGTTCACAGTAACCTTACCATAGATCTGCAAAGAAGTAGAAGGCACCTTGCCTTTCTTTTGCCCTCCAGTTATGTCTTAAGTGAGACATGCAGACATACTTAATCCCAACAGAACTAGCCACCTCTTTTGCCTTTACTTTATTTATATTATAATTATTAGAGAAGAAATTCTAGTGGCCTCCATACTATTAGCGCAGTATGTAGGGGAATCACTGTCCAGATACATTGCCAGTAGTCCAATGATTCCCAGGGCAAAGAGAAAGTGGTCACTGGGCAATTTATGTGATCACACCAATTCTGTCTACAACTGGCATAGGAGCAATAGAAATGAAACATTTTTTCTAGCTACTATTTCTCTTCTACATTGTTGCATCCTGGGTTTGGGTTCAAATTATAGGTTTTTTCTTTGTTAGTTTTCCAGTTCTCTGTACCCTCATGCATCTCCCGGGTTTTCCCCTACTCCTGCAGTTTCCGTGCCTGTCTCCCTGTGTCTGCAGTCCCACTCACCCCAAAGCCCCGTGTCCGCCCCTGCCGTGTTCCCATTGGTCGCTGTGGTACACGTCATCACCAGGATGTCTGCACCCATTGGGCAGGAGGACTCTCTGTCCACCCTGTTCCTCCCCTATATCATCCCACTCCTCGGCATGCTTGAGGCCATTTGTGTCCGGCATGCTTGAGGCCATTTGTGTCCGTGAGAAGCTGGGAGCGGGCTGCAGCTTTTCCACCGCAGCTCTCGCAGCCAATAAAGCATCCAACCGCCACGTGGACGGATTTGGACGAATTCCCTGCCTCTTTGTTTCTTCCCTCATGCCGACGGTGAAGCGCAACCAAGAGCCCACCCCGGAGTGCGGCAGCAAAAGTGCCCGGGAACTGTGGCGAGCCCCGGCCCCGACAAAAAGCTGAGACGCCCAAGCCAGGTGCTCGAGAGCTGACCAGGGCCAAGAAAAGTAACGCGAAGCCACACTACATGGCAGTAAAACTTTATTAACAGCTCTACATTGAATTCTATAAACATGCAGACACCAGAGAGCTAATGAAATCTGTAGAGCTAAACCTAAAGATTAGTCAGAGAGTAAACGTGAATCCATATTTCTGGTACAGTAGCAGTTGCAGTTGGACTCAATTAACTTAGAGGACTTTTTAAAGTTTAATGATTCTGTGATTCTCAGATACACTTTTAGTTTCTTTGTTTTGTTCTCCAGACCAAGAGTTCTTTGCACCCAAACCCCCTATGTCCTGGTTTCAGCTGAAATAGAAATAATTTGCTTTTCAGTACCTGGCACAGTGCTGCATTTTGTATTTAATAGGAAAATAATATTGACAATACTCTGATGTTTTAGGAGATGCTAAGTAGTGCTTAGTCTAAACCAAGGCTTTTCATTTTCCCATGCTCTGCCACCAAGGAGATGTAAAAGAAATCACAAGGGAGCACAGCCAGAACAGGTGACTTGAAGTGGCCACAGATGAATTCCACGTAGTAGAACTTCATGCTCTGTAGATAAATTGGGGGGAATTGTCTCAGTTACTGATCACTGCTTGAGGACTAGCTGGGGAGTCATGGGTCATGAGCAAATGTATCATGCATCATTTGCTTATCTTGTGGTTTGTTCCTCTCTTTCTCCCTCTCTCTCCTTTTCATTATAACAATAATAAAAATACTAATAAGTAATAGTTATTATTATATCATGTTACTTTACTTCAGTTATTAAGCTGATCTCATCTCAAACTACAATTTTTTACCTTTTCTGATTCTTTTTATCCCACTGCAGAGAGGTGTGGGGGGACTGAATGAGCAGCTGCATCATACAGTTTTTGTCTGGGGCTAACACACCATCAAGTTATTCCATCAAGGGTCATTGCCAGAAGAAATCCCCATAAAGTTAAAAAAAAAAAATTCATGCAGTGGACACAGACTGTGTCTTCTAATTTAATTTTTGTCTTGTACCAAATCATTGCAAATACTGACTCTTTTGAGAGTAACGGCCTAGTGAATAGGAAATCAGTGTCAAGGATTCTTATTTTACCATAAAGAAAGTTAACTTTACCCTCACATAAAATCATCCAGGCATAGATGTGTTAGCAAGGAAGCACAATTACCTGCCAGCATAGAATTAGTTTCTACTTTTCCAAAACCATCTCTTCTTTAAGTAATCAGCTTGGCTGAGAAATCAAGAGGATAACAATTTCCTGTTCACATATTTCCCACTACAGCTTCTGCTTCCAGTTTTATAATCAAGGACTAAAATCTTGCTCTTACTTTGCCATACTACATGCTTACTATCTTACCTAGTAATTCTTATCATATTTGGAATTAGATTTTCTGTCAAACTATTCAAATTAAATCTGCAACTTCAAAATCAAAAATAAGTGCTCATCACACACATTCAAGTAGTTGAAAGCATACAGAATGATCTTGCTTATTCTCTACCAAACTCTCTCATCTTTTTTATTTTTGAAGAGGTCATCCACAATCCAGATTGAAATTTTGTACTGAATATTTTTCTGGATAGGATTTTGTGAAGAGGACAGTCAAATTGCATGGCCTCATTTCTGTAACTGAAACTCATAGAAATTATTTTGTTTCAGTTCATTGAGTTCTTTATCATCATTTTTCACTGTGTAAAGATTGGGCTAAAGAGCAGCCACTGTGAGACATTTTTGTCTCATTGGTCATCAAACTAAATTTAAAATTATAAATAAAATGAAGGTCTATGTTATTTCAATATATTTTCAGTTTGAAGTCTTTTTGATGCAGAAAACATTGTGTGGTCTATCAGTTATGTGGAGAAGCAGTAAAAGAAAAGAATTAATAATGCAAGCAAAAAGATGTCCTGCATCTGCATCTGGTTATAGTATGATGCAAAAGACATGAAGATTTAAGATGTGAAAAAAATAGAAATAATTTTCCTTCTTTCACTTCTGTGGCCTGCTGATTTATGAAGACTACTTGATCTCATGCTCTTATTTTAATTTCAATTTTTTGCCATCATGTTTTGCTAAAGTAGTTTCTACTGTACTACTGAATTGTGATCAAGCATTTCAAGGATCCTAAAGTTTAATGCATTGCTGACAACAGCTTGCTGCAATATCTGGAAAGTTGTGAAGGAATTCATACTGAGTTTAGCTGGTAAGTCTTTGAGAAACAAGAATATTTTTGCACTGGTCTACCAGATCAGAACCAGTCCACACTAAGAATTGCCTACAACCCTTAGTATCAGATCACCTGTTGCATGGTATAAAAATTCACTTTGAAATATTGTGGCCTGGTGAAGGGGTTGGGGCACGGGGGTGGGATGGTATGAGAGCAGGAGAAATAATTTTCTAGTAATATTATTGATAGGGAATGTCACATAATTAACTGGCTCGAACACCTTTATTTTTAACAGTAATCTCTGATGGCAATCCAAACAATTTACTTTTGAAGCTACTTGTGACAATTATATTTAAATATTGATTGTTACTGTGATTAGGCAAACAAAAGTGTAACTCCAGGAACACTGGTACATAAGCATCATTTTGGTCATTCCAAACTGGTTTCTAATGAGAGAAGAAACTGCAAAATAGTTTCTACTCTTAGAGAATGTTTTAGTGACTCTTTTTCATAAACTTGCAAAATTATGAGCAGATATTACTCCGTTAGTTCTATAATAGTGTGAACTTTTTGAAGGAAATCCATTCTTGACTTAAAATTAACAACTTTGAAGGTTGTCAGACAATTCCTAGGGACTGAATAGAACTATGCCAATTTTCAAGCAGATATGAAAGTCTAGCTTGAAGAATATAATGTACCTGATTAAGAAAATAAACATGAGGGGCCTACAAACAAATTGTTAATTTTGAATGCTCCTTTAGTCTGATCTTGTCTACATGGGGTGTTTCTAAATGTAACTCATGTCAAGTTCCAGGGAAATCTTTTGCTGGGATAAATTCTAGGTTTTCTTTTTTAGAACATCATAACATTTTGTACAGTTCACACAGAGAAAAAATTTGGTAAAATTTTTCTTCAACTTCTAAGAGTAATTTATTTCCCCCAAATTGTCTTTCTTTGTTTCTTCTTCTTTTTCTTCTTTTTCTTTTTCTTTTTTCTTTTTCTTTTTTTTTTTTTTTTGTTTTTTCTTTTTTTTTGTTCTTCTTTTTCTTTTTCTTTTTCTTTTTCTTTTTCTTTTTCTTTTTCTTTTTCTTTTTCTTTTTCTTTTTCTTTTTCTTTCTTTTTCTTTTCTTTTTCTTTTTTTCTTTTTCTCTTTCTTTTTCTTTTTCTTTTTCTTTTTCTTTTTCTTTTTCTTTTTCTTTTTCTTTTTCTTTTTCTTTTTCTTTTTCTTTTTCTTTTTCTTTCTTCTTTTCCTTTTTATTTTTCTTTTTTTTTTCTTTTTTCTCTTTTTCTTTTCCTTTTTTCAATTTTCCTTTTTTTTTTCCTTAAAAGTGTAACATTTACATCAATTTCCTTCAGGCTGTATTATTCCTATGACCCTAGCCATGTTACAATACATAAAAGTGATCATTTGATTGCTCTGAGTGCATTGACCCATAGGTTTGGTCGGGTTTTTTGTTTGCTTTGATTTTGTTTCTTTTTAATACAGAATTGTAGATATTAAACATGTTACAAATGAAGAAATTTTATTATCGGATGGAAAAGTTAAAGTTATAAATGTGCAATGGTTATAATTTGAATATTTTGTACCTTAATTATTAACTACCTCAATTCTGAAGAATTGTGGTTTACTGTGGCAAAACTAAATGGGAACATTTCCTGCTATGGATAACAGAATTTGAACTACTATTTGCAACAAGTGTAATGAAAATAATTCCTGTATCTTCTTTTTCCAGCACCTGCACCTCTGCTATCCAAAACAGTGGAGTAAAAAATGAGTCTCAGTATTCTAAAAAGTTAAAGCAAAGGTCATATAATATACATTATAATATACATTTACATACCTTATAATATATATTTCACTGAGCTTTCTGGGTGTACAGTAGCCAGCATAAAATAGCTGCCTACTCAGTTGCTTATTATCTTCTGATGATTTTATAAATGAAAGTATTTTAAGCTAAATACCTTATTAATTTAAAAAGCATTAAAAAGTATGATTATGGTAACTAGTAGGATTACTCATGGACAATCAGTTACTTAAACCTGTAACTGAAAACATTCATGCTCATTAAAACTATGCACATAGGACTAAAATGGTCTAAGTTGAAACACATTTTTATTTATACTTGAATATGCCAATTTAGCAGCTTTCTTGCAGTGTAAATATTGAGAACAGAGGGTAAAGGAAAGCAGTAGTGCAAGAAAGGGATAAAGAATAAATGTCTACTATATTGTGCTTGAATTAGAAAGCAAATATTAAGTTTTATCATTTGGCTAAATTGATGTTACGATTTGTATGAGGTTTGAATCTGCTGTTAACAGCTGTGACAATAACTAAAATGAAGATTCATGTAAAAAAAACCGTTGTAATTAAAGAGACAATATTTATTACCCAATCTATCTGTTTGTCAAAGAATGAATATTCCACATTGCGCTTAATCTGCTATTCTATTTATGACAGTTCAAAATACAAAAAAATGGACTGTTAAATACTTCTGTTGCTTATTATTTCACAGTTTATTAGGCATAACATGTAATCTTCCCATATGTAATATAATTTTGCAACTCTTTGATTATGGCCATATTTTTGAAACACTTTAGTTACAATAATTATTGAAAAATCAGTTTTATTTATGAAGAGATGTATGGGAAAAAAGAGAAAACTGGATTTGCATGACATCAATGCTGTATTCTGCAAAACTTGTACTAATGACGAACAGCATCTGGTTTTAAAATCCCAGGTAAAGACAGTAAATTACTCTTTTTAAACACAAACTAAAAAACTACCCTGTACTTTTACCCTTGAACCCAGAAAAATTCCCACACTTTGGTAATGCCTTTTCTACTGATTTCTTCCTTTTTCATCATTTTTATTTGAGCACAAAATAAAAATGGGTGGGATGAAAGAGATATATGATCACATTTATGCTTTAAAATATTTTTATTTGAAGAGAAAAAACATGCAATTCAAAATTCCTGAAAAAGTCACTTAATTATGTAATAATATGGATTTAAAAATGGACATCACAGTACTTTTTGAAAAGTTCAAAAATACAATCAAATCAGACCAGAATCAGTAGGTCATTGAAACTTTTCTATATTACTGAAAATCACATTACTCTATGAAAAGCTTTGCTTCATCTTTGCAGTTTTGAAGTGTCTTATCCCACAAATCAGAAATCTCACAAATATACGTGAATGATTTGGAAAAGACCATTCATTGTTTTAGTTTCAATTTAGTATGCTTATGTGTGTTTGAAACTAAGCTTCTAGACTAAGCTCCAGTGGGTTACCACATTACCACATTAACTCTTGGCACTAAGAGTTTGTTCTTGTACCCTGTCAATCATGATCACTACAGCAACAACTCCTTAACAATCATGTTCTACATCAACTACTGCACATCACCATATAACTAAACTGATCTTGTTTACTGATGTGGTCCCTGATGGTCTTAGATTCAGGGCTTGGTCTGCCTCCTGCTGCAGGATGTCTAAGAAAGTAATTATTTTAGAAGGCAGCAGAAGGTGTCTTATCCTCTTGCTCTATTGTGTTTCCTCAGCATTTTGCTGTGTATTGTTTTCTTAGAGAAAAAACACTGCTCCACAGTGGCTATGTTTTTTTAATCACATGGAATTATCAGTAAAGTTTTAATTATCAACCGTATTCAAAATGTAACCATATCTTCAAGGTCTTTGCTATTATATACCATTTAAACTATATATCATAGACTCATAGAGCCATAGGATGTTTTGGGTTGGGTTGGCAACACCTCTGTCATGCACAGGAATCTCTTTCACTAGGTCAGATTGCTCATAGCCTGTCCATCTTGGTCTTGAACACCTCCAGTGGTCGAGTATGCACGAATCTCTGACCACTAGTCCCAATGTCTCAATCTCTTATATTAAAAACGTCTATCCTCTTGTCCAGTCCAAGCAGCCTTTGGTCTGTCATTAAAGACCCTAGTGAAAAGTCTCTCTTACTTTATAAGCTCCCGTTATGTATTGAAAGGCTGCAATAAGCCTTCTTATTTCAAGGCTTACCAGCCTCATCTATCACACTTTTCTTCACAGCAGAGGTGTTCCAGCCCTCTGACCATTTTTGTTGCTCTCCTCTGGACCCACTCTGATGGGTTGTCTTGGTTAGAAAGACAAGTGTCTACTAGGAAAGGGAGGAGTCTCCCTTGGAATAGAGAATGTAAACCCCCTCACTCCGAATTATTATAATTTTGAAATTAGGGGGATCTCAAGCAAAGATAAGAGGATAGGAATAACGGTTCTTTACTAGCATGTATAACAATGCAAACAAACAGAAACGTTAACAACAAACAGAACCTGGAACCCTGTGACAGCCTTCTTGGCCCAGATGGGAAGGAATGCCGGGGAGGCTTTGCTTCACAAACCCCTGGGGCAGTCGATCCTGGGGCCCTGCAGGACTCTAAGAATCATCAAGCTGGAATGGCAGGAATGAGCAAAAATCCCGGGGTGGCAGACAATAGGTATTAGAAGATCTGGAGCTATGGCTTGAACTGTGGGACATCTTGGCAGGCAGGGGGTGCGGGGCTACAGCGCAGAGAAACCCAGAGCGGTGCTGAAGAAGCGCCTGGGGAGGGACAGCGGCAGACCAGCTCCCAGCAGGGCAGAGAGGGGCGAGCTCAGGATCCCGTGCAACAGAGCAGATGGGGATAGGTCCCTCTTTCAGTGAGGTAGGTGTTAATAAGGTCCCAGCCCAATGGCTGCTCTTACAAGCAGAGGCTCACTCACAGAAAGGAAGAAGCCATACAGAACTGGGCTCCAGTGGTGACAGTGAATTCTCCCCGCAGTACGCAACACTTTGACTATCCTCCTCTGATGCCAAGAGCAAGAGAGAGCAGCTGCCCTTAACCTCGTCCTTTACCTGCCCCCAAAACTTGCAGTTCTTCCCCCTCGGAGAGAAAGTCCCAGAGAAAAAGAAGTGTAGCCAGATGGTACACTCCTCTCCCGACCTTGGCCAATTCTTTCATTTTTCTTAAGTACCCCTAAGTATCCAGTAGTTTCCTAGCAACTTATGGGAAAAAAATTCTACAATTAAAAAGGAAAGAAACCCAACCCCCAACACAGGTCAAAACTTTATTGACCTGGGGACTCAGCTGGGTGCAGCATTCTGGTGGTCTGATGAGAAGGGAATAGGAGGGAAGAATCACATCCTTTGACCTACTAGCCACGTTCCTTGCACCATTATCATAGGGCACAGTTGCCATCATAACTGTGGCCAGCTAAGAGCAATTACAATTATTACTGTGCCACTGGCAAAAAAATAATTTAAATAGTTATATTACATTAGTGTGCTTATGATTGAGTTCAAAAATAATAGAACTAATATCTGCTTCACAATGCTTTTACCTTTATGGGTGTAACTGGTCTTTATTCTTTCTGAGTCATTGTGAGCTAGTACTCCTAATTCAGACACAGGGTGTACGTTAAGTATGCATATGATGTATTGTTTCAGACAAAATTTCTCATTATCCAGGGTAAGCAAATTAATGGGCTACATGTCTTATAGCTGGTATGATATCAGGAGCTGCATGTTTTTAATATGGGATGTAATGAAATAGGTGAGCAGTTCCCAAACTCAGAAGTTTCTTCACCTCTTTTTTGCACAACACTGAATCACCCTGTGGACATATGTAGACTAGGAAGAGGAAGAATTGTGTGAGATGAATTACTGGGCAATGAGAACTAGCAGAAAACGAAGGAGAAATGTTATGAGAGCATTGTTCTAAGACTGCAAGACCAGAATCTCAGAATGTAAAGTTTAAAATTTAACACAGTAAGGTTAAAGATGGAATCCAAAAAGGATGACACTATCAAAATTAAGCCCTAATCGTTTGGTTAGGCAGAACAGTGTAATAAAAAACAATAGTTGTCTCAGTCAGCCTTTTTTGTAGCAAGGTATCTAAGAGAACTAACTTTACATTCCAGTATAGTATTCAGGTCTTTTTCGAAATTATGATAAATATTTCCATGATCTCAAGGCCTAATATAACAAACTAGGAGACTGTGAGATGTTTAGATCCAAAGACATTAGAACAGGAAATGGAGGCAATATGGAAAAACTGCAAGCAATGAGATTAGCAAAGGGTGTGGCAGTAAAACTAGTCATTGGCAAGTAGTACATCCTGCCTTTGGTATTAGAAGTCCTTTGTTTTAGTCCCAGAGCCTGGTGCTGAAATATGGGGAGATTTCAGGTAAGACTTATATTCTGAATGAGATTTAAAAAATGCAAAAGGAAAAAATGTAAAAATTTAAACATCTCTGTCAAATGCAATGGACACATCTGCTTCCAAAAAACTATCCACAGAGATATGATAGACAAGGCAAACAGGAAATTGTAGTGACATTCTCTCCTACAATCAATTTTAAATGGTTCCTTTCTAACTATACACAACTGGCTGATTAAGTAATATTATTTGAAACTCACTTTTGACAGACTTAGGCAGATACGTAGAGGCACCAAAACAGACCTAGCAGTCTTCAAAAAGTAGTTGTTTTTATTTTATCATATAAAGCAAGTAATTGTTCAGGAAAATTATTTTAACAGTACAGTTAAAGTACAGTTTACTTTCTATAATAAGCAGTCTTATACAAGAAAGAGCAGGATAGCTCATTATTCTTGAAAGAAGGGATATCCAAGAGACAACAGCTCATTTAAATGACAGTTTTCAGCCCTCATGCTGCACACTTTTCTCTTTTCCAACACTGAGTATGCTATTAATCTTCAGTGCTCATAAACTGTACATGAGGGAGACACAGACTGAAAAAGATTGATAATAAGCTCTAGGATAAGCCAAAATATGGGGTAAGCAGCTTTATTTGGTTAGCTTACAGGAGATGGAGGAAAACAGTTGATGGAAAAGACAGTATAGCTGGAAACAGTTTATTTCAGGGAGGATCAGGCAAGTGACCTTGGTCTATACTACTTTTAATGCAGTCTTCATTATATTTTTGGAAAACAAAAACTAGCAAGCATATGAAAATTCATTTACAAAATAAAATGTAAAATGTTGTATATGTCCATTCACCACACTTATTACATTAAATGTTTTGGTGCCATTGCCAGGTAGAACACAAATATTAATAATGATATTTTTATGTTTTGCTGACATAATTTGGGATGATATTGTGCTCTTGAAACAATGATGTGACCAACATCATATTCTTGGTTCCATATATAGTTTGTTCTCTTTTGTTAAAGCAAGATTCTCAGTGTAAGAATTTAACTTCTCTACTATATTTTTAAAAAAATGTATTCAAAGAAATCATTTTTACTAGCAAGTCAGACTTGCTCTTGGTTTAATACTAGCCATGAATTTATGTCCTTCAACTCATGCATTACTTTTATAACTATTTAAACTCTTCTACCAGGCCACTATAACTTTTTGGACCTTGCAACCTTCCTGTGCAGAATGAGGCAATGTCCTGCAGGTGTGATAGGTAAAAAAATTAGAGATTATTCTCATACAAATTAAAAGCAAGCTCCAAAATGCTCTTCATTTTGTGGATTAGAATAAAAATAATGCACAGACAGCTGAAACTGGAAACCAGTAATTTTGATAAAGCATACATAACAAATTGGTCTGTGGATTTTCTAGTCACACACATGTTTTCACCTGTTCTTGGCAACTGTAGATTATTAACACTATCTGCTGAGCACTGGTGGTTGCTGGTAACTGAAATGTGTTGTTAACCTGACTGGTTGTGCCAGTGCTTGGAGATAATGTGTTCTCAAAACAGCACAGTATGAACACAGCAGGTACCAAGTAAAAGCAATAGCAAGAAATTGAACAGGTCTTCAGGGCTATGATTATTACTGTGGTCTAGTTTTCATTTGCCTTTGGAAAGTCAGTTTCTTGAATATCCTTTGTTAGAAATACCCTCATATTTTCTCTCCAGGCAGCAGAATTCAAGAATTGGAGGAGAGAAATATTCCAGCAATTTACTGGCTTCAGGTGATTTTTTGTTCTGGTTAATTGAGTAAGAGAAAAAATATTTTAAGCTACAGAAATATATCAGAAAATATCAGTCTAATTTGGTAATGTTATTACTTCCTTAAAAACACTGATAGGACCTCAGTAACTGATAAGTACTTACCTATAGTAAACAAATAAGAAAGAACACAGGATAAGCCTTTTGACTTTACTCACATCAAAATTTTCACTACAGGAATAATCTTGCAATGAAATTTTAGACCAAAATGAAACCACTAAATTACTTCAGTGAAACAAAAATAGCAGACTCCAACCCAAGAAAGGAGAGAATTAGATTAAACAATCTCAGCTGAGATGTACATGGAATATGGGGCAAAAGAGCCAACAGGGACCCACACTGGGGCATAGCCATAGGTTCTGGTAGGCAGTGACCTTAGCAGGGGCTAGGCACCTAAGAAAAAATTAGGGCTGAGGAGGCATGAGTCGGAGTTCCCTCTTTAATCAGCATTTTGACAGTAGGTTTTGAACCCCATACCTCAATAAAGTGAATACATAAAGATTTGTTTCATATATAATAGAATTTAATTTTCCTCTTACTAAGTGTAGCAGGACACAGGTTTTGAGTAACTGAATTAACAATGCATTTGCAGTTATGTAGCAACATGTAGTCATTCAAATTTCAGTCAATGAAACATTAAGCTTTGATGTTCCCTGAAAGTTCATTTTCAAGCCCTGGTTTTAAGATCACAAAATCACAGAACACGCTGAGTTGGAAGGCACCCAGAAGGATCATCAAATCCAACCCCTAGCCCTACACAGGGTCATTCCCAAGAGCCACACCATGTTCCTGAGAGCACTGTCCAAAAGCTTCTTGAGCTCTGTCAGGCTGGTACTGTGAATAATTCTCTGGGGAGCTGTTCTGGTGCCCAACCACCCTCTGGGGGAAGAACCTTTCCCTAATATTCAACCTAAACCTCCCCTGACACAATTTCATGCCTTTCCTTCAAGCCATTGATCAGCAGAGAGATGAGATCATACATGCCCCTCCTCTTCTCATCTGGAAGGTGCAGATAGCAATCAGGTCTCCCCTCAGGCTCCTGTTTTCCATACTGAACAGACCAAGTGACTTCAGTCACTCCTAATAAGGGCTCCCCTCAAGGCCTTTCACCATATTTTTTGCCCTCCTTTGTATGCTTTCTAATAGCTTTTTGTCTTTCTCATGTTGAGGTGACCAAAAGTGTGCCAGCACTCGAGGTGAGGCTGCCCCAGCTCAGAGCAGAGCAGGACAATCCCCTCCCTCGCCCATCTGGCAATGCTGGGCCTGATGTCCCTCAGAACAGAGGGGCCCTCCTGGCTGCCAGGGTACTGCTGACTCATGTTTAGCTTTCTAGGACCCCCAGGTGCCTTTCTGCAGCACTACTTTTCAGCATCTCATTCCCCAATCTTTCCCACATCCAGGGTTGACTCAGGTAGAGCATCTGGCACTTTCCCACATTGAACTTTGTATTGTTGGTGATTGCCAGCCTCTAATTTGTCTCTGCAGGGAGTCAACAGCTCCTTCCACTTTTCTGCAAGCATGTTTAGTATTCCTTCCAGTCCAAGTCATTTAAGAAGATTCTAAAAAGCACAGGGCTGAAGATGGAGCCCTGTGGAACCTCACTAGTTATGAGTCACCAGTCTGATGTAAACCCATTAACTATAACCCTTTGTTCCCATCTTGTGAGTCAGCTGTTCACCTACTGCATGTGTTTATCCAGCTCTGTGCTGGACACTTTGTCCAGATGGGTACTGTAAAAGATGGTATCTAAAGCTTAGTTCTGGCCCGGATTGGGTTAATTTTTGCAGTAGCCATGAGTGAGAATCACTAGGACCTGGAAGTTATTATACATCATCTTCTTGGGGTGGGGGAAGTGGCCCCTGCTGGGTCACATAGTGTGACAGCAGTTGAATTGGACTTGTAGGTTAACATTTTGCATGAGAATCACTCTCTTTTGTAGACTTTTTAAATTAATGTCATTTCTGTTAGTGTTTGTTTTTCTTATGTCATTGCTGTTTCCAGTAAGTTGTTCTTATTTCAGCCTGTGACATTTACCTGTTCTACCTTAAATTCTTCTCTCCTGCCCTCAGCTGGAGGTGTGGGAAAGAGGGAGATGAAGCAGCAGTGCATTGTTTCAATGGGAACACTGAATAGAAAAATACCATTTTTAAACCATGATATAAGAGAATATGATACATGACAATTAAGAAGCCTTGTCTTGATCAAGCATGATTTATGTCTTAATCATGCACACAAATAACCATAGGATGTGGAAGTCTGAATACAAAATGTATGTATTTGTATGTAGATGCCTGTATTTAATAATGATAGTCATGGACGACTTAATAGCTTACATTTTTACCAAAAGAACCTTTTTTAATACATGTTGATATTTATTCTCAAAATAGTTATCTAGATGTAAAAGACTGACTGATAAACTTAAAGAAATCCCTTACTGTGTAAACATATACCACTTCAGGAAAAACATTAGCTGGAAGTCACCAATGAGTTTTCTCTGCTGAAAATACAGAACAATAAGCCGCCAGAAATTTAGTCAAATTAAAAAAAAATCAAACAAACAAACAAAAAAGAAAACAACAACAATAAAAACAAGAAAAAACCTGCAGCAAAATATGTTCTTACTGCAGACAAGTCTCTTACTGCAGCCCAAGGACCTGAAAGCAATGACTCAAGTAAGCATTACAAATTTGGTGACTGTTTTCATTCACTTATCTTCCAGCACCAAATATAGAATACAGCAGTAAAAAGAAGGGAGAGAAAGTGTCTGGTCTACATTTACAAACACGATTTTAGTCATACAAGAAAAAATTCAAATAAAAGCCCTAACGAAAACATCTGACCAAGCCTCCTCAGAACAAGTAGCTCATTTTGCTTCTGCTTACTCCTGCACTTCCTGGAACACATGTCAGCTATGAGATTGACACACTGTTTGCTATAGTGTCAAAAAAGAAATCAGTTAGTGATCATTTAGTGTATCGCAAGACATGTGTTTTTAATGCCATTAGTAAAATGTCTTAAGTTTTGTACTGGACTGGTAGTACAGGAACTCAGGACCTGTCTTGTCTGGCCTTGACCCATGTCCTGCTTTTACTTTTTCTTAACAAGCATTTGGTGGCCATTGCCAAACCTGTTGGAAGATATAGCTCCAAAATTACTGTATCTGGGCAAGACCTGAGTCTCCCAGGGAGGTCCAGTGCAACTAGTAACTCCTCTTATATCCCCAGGTGTGGGAGGAGATGGTTAACCTTCCAGGCTTCAGATGAGAAGCAATAAGAAGGAAGAAGACTGCAACATGGAAATACATGCTTAATACTGTAACATGGAAATATAGTCCCTCTGGGACAGAGATGAAACCCCAGAATACACACCAATCATTCTCCAGTGAAAATCTCAAGAAGCTGGAACTTGTCATCTTATGCCCCTTCCCCTGTGTTTCCACAGAAAGCATGAACTGTTGGTACTAGAACTTGGAGAGCTGTTGGAAAGGTGAACCTAACACCAGAGCCAAGAGGTAGAAATTAACAGTTTCTTGATTTTTCTGAATGACAATGCTTACTGTATTATTAGTGAGATTTTCCCCTTTTACTGAGATAATTTTGAATTTGTGTTGTGCTATTGAAACATTAATGTGATTAACATAATTGTCTTGGTTCTATATATCTTGTTTCTTTTTGTCCATGAAAATGGTTTTAGCGTAACAATCAATTCCAAAGTCCTGTCCTTAAATGTCATACAAAACATATTTCCATTGTATAATTATATTGATTGTTGTATGTGAGGTGCTCAGAATGATCAATAACCATTTGTAAATGACTTGGGCAATTTTTGGCTCAGAAGTTAACCTATCTTAAATTCTTTTTGTGTTAAAGGCTGGGAGACAACAGTGAATCAAGTGCAGCATGCATATATAAAATTAAAAGAAAATCAAACCTATGTTTAAAATAGAAATCAGCTCCTTATCTAGGCTTACTGTAAAAAGAAACACTCTGAAACATTGTTTTACTACATAAAGCACATCAGTGCAATATTATAATTTTTAAAGGTATTTGTATGCATCTGGTATCAGAGAAGTACCTAGGTACAGAGAAATTGTGTGTGTAATTTGTTACAATAAACCCCTTTCTTTAGGGTATCAGAGGTTTCTTTTGAGACTGTATAAATGGTTCAGTTGCTATCAGAATAGAAAAACTTTTTTCTCTTGTCTCCCCTCCCTTTCATTCAAAAGTTTTAATTTATCAAATACATTCTTGTATTCGGTATCATGTTATATTTTAATAATATAAAATAGCCCATTGAATATCTTTGCTTCTTCTTCTTCTTCTTCTTTCTTCTTCTTCTTTCTCCTTCTTTCTTCTTCTTCTTCTTCTTCTTCTTCTTCTTCTTCTTCTTCTTCTTCTTCTTTTCTTCTTCTTCTTTTTCTTCTTCTTCTTCTTCTTCTTCTTCTTCTTCTTTCTTCTTCTTCTTCTTCTTCTTCTTTCTTCTTCTTCTTCTTCTTCTTCTTAGTAGTATTACTACTGCTACTAAGAAAATCCCAAACATAAATAAGGAAGCCCAGAGAAGCATGCAAGTAACACTACAGTAAGCCTCATTCAAATACAGCAAATCTGGAACACTTAAATAATCTTACAGACTGAAGGTGTACTTCTTTAATATTTATTAAATCTCCTGAGACTGATCTATTATTACAGTTCTAAAAAAATCCAAAATTAACTCTAACTACTTAATTCAAGCTTTCTAATTCTACTTTTTAAATATATCTGTCTCTCCTGGAAGTCAGAGGTATGAAAGGATCAAGACAACAGGGCTTGGGTGTTTATTTAACCCTATTGTAACCTAACTGTAGTGAGGTAGGTTATTTAAAAGTATGAATGGGTAGTAAAAAGATATAATTGAATTTTCTACTTATTGATGCAACTGATAAGTTTTCAAAATGTTCATCATTAAAATATACTTTGCGATAAGACATCAAAAGGAGGCATTTAAAATTCCAACAAGTGAAAAAGAAAACATTTTGTAATCTTATTCCATAACCTTACTCCAGTTTTTCCTAGCTCTGCAAAACATACTGCCATGTTTGTAAGCCCATGTCCCCTAATTCCCATTAGTAAGTATTACAATTGTTTGTACTTCAATTATTTATGAAAAACTTCCCCACAAAGATTTCACCTTTATGAGAAGAATCATTCTATTTTGTGTTTGAGCAGTAACCACTCATGTCTGCGTAATTAAAGCAGAATATTTCAGTTTAACATCTCTAACACAAGAGAACACTAAATGAGCCTTTTCCATTAGGGATCAAAAGTAAACTACAGCAATAAACAGGAAAGCAATTTCAGCAATGCATCAGAAGATCAGGTGTGCTGTTATCACAGACACAGACACATGTACATGGACCTTGGAGCAGTCAGCTCTACAGTGCTGGGTCAAATCTGAATGAGTGAGAAATGGCACTTGAGCAATTACTGGGTTAACACTTCTTAGGCTTACTGCTACTCTGTAATTGATCTCATTTGGAAAGATTTCCCATTTGTTTTTTTCAAAGATTTTGTTGTTGGGTTTAATATAACACAAAGCAATTAGTCAGAGCTTTTTGTATCTTCAGTACTATGCATACACCTTGAAAAAGTATGTATTATGTTTCTTTAGTATTAATTCAGGTGATACCACATAACACATCTTTACATAGTTTTTTTTTCTTTTTTTAACACATTAGTAAACAGCTGATCTATCTTAACAAAATATGTTCTGCTCACTGGTGTTTGGAATAATATTGAGGCTGACACCATAAGGTGGATTACCTTCTGCTGTCTGTGCTAACCATTTAGACCCCAGTACAAGTAGTCAACTTTTAGAGTACTCGATTTATCATGTTTTACCATTTCATAATACAGGTCCAATACTTTCAAGCAAACACTTCATCCAAAACTTGGTTAAGAAAAAAAATATTTTTATTTCAACACAGATTTTGCTTCCCATGTACTGCAATATTTAAAACCAACAACTTATTTTTCTCACATCTCTTCATGTAAGAATAACAAAAATCAGAGCCAGTGCTGTATAGACATAAAGGTGCAGTGATGATCTCTGAAATTAATCTACCAGATTAACATTTAGCTTCTACAAGTGCAATAATGCTAATATTAATATGTCTTATTGTTTTCGTGAGAAGGGTTGGTGTTTGGGTTTTTGGGGTTCTCTTAAATGGAATATTGATCAATGACTGCCTCTGGGAGTATGATTTCAAGAGTATCACACAGAATGAGGAAGAATAAAATGTGTTCTTGAAGACCACTCAAGAACTACTTTAAAAATATAAGAGTATTCTGATGCGTCGGCTACCTGTCACGACCTCAAGCGGTTGAAATGCACTGGCTAGAACTGCCTGTATGAGGCTGGGTGGCTGCCACGTGAGTCCAGGCACTCCAGGGGTTGGTGTCTGCCTCCCTGGTAATGCTGATCACTGCGGCGTGGGTAAGGCAGGTTTGGTAGCTTCACACACTGAGAGAGAGACAAAGGGACAAGAGAAGGACACTTTGCTTGCGAGCCCAAAGAACTTTTATTCCCCCATGCATGGTTGGAACAAAATGCTCTCAGTGCAATGCAATGCAAAATGCTGGAGAACAAAGGGTTACAGCAGATTAAGTAGGGGGTGGGCGGACAGGGGTGGAAACCTGCCTCGTCCAATGGGGACAAACGAGATAGGGTTTCACAACCAATGGTGACATAACAGAAGTGGGCACAGCATCCTGGGACAAATAGAAAGGCTAAGGTGGGGTGACTGATACATGATTTTCATGAAGAAGCTGGGAGTGATTACAAGATTGACACCTGGCAGGGAGTGAACAAACCTTGACTGACAGAACCAAATAAGGAGAAAACTGGGAGAAGTGAGAAAATTAACAGTTAACTGTGGATCTGAGCAGCGGGAAATCTCGGGGTAAACAACTTGGAGCAAACCACTGTGAGGGAAAAATAGGGGTGTACAAGGAACATACTTAAGTAACATTAATTAAACTCCAGACTAAACCAACCCAAACCACAACATTCTGACAATGGATACTATATTTATGAGATGTTGAATCAGTCTATTTCTCATCTGCCCCACCTTTTTACTTTCATAAATGTACCCATTTATTTTTGCCTCTTACAAACTAGAAGGTTTATATAAATTAAGTCTGTGAGCCTTTAATCTGGTGAGACTTCCTCTGCCAAGTCACACAAGATCTGATTTGAGTTGGCAGGAAGTTTAAAACTTCAACAGAGAAAATCTTTGAAAATTAGCCTTTTAAGAAAAGAAGATTTTGTTTTATGAAAGATTCTATCAGTATGCAAAATTCTTCTCCTAAATGCTACTTGAGTGCTTTAAATTATGAAGAGTGAAATTTCAAAAGATATGAAATAAATGGAACATTTATGTAGTATCCAGTATTCATATACTCTGCATTATTCTTTAAATGACTGCTATTCAATCCCTTAAATGTAGATTACTTTTTGTTGCATACTGGAAGTAGAGTTGCATTTTACTACTTGATTCTTATTGAAAATTGATTAACTAATATGCCTTCAAGTGTTCAGATTTTTAGGCTTCAGCTTAGGGAAATATTTCTTCAAGTAAATTTCTGCTAGATCTTGAAAGTCTAGGTTAGTTTAAAAATCTGTCAAATTTACTGGTGGAAAGACTCACAAAGTGAGGTTATAAGTACAAAAATATTGGGATGATCTACAGTGTACACATAAGTTTTTGTACAGGTTTTAAATGTTTTATTGAGTTCTAAAAGTCTTGAAATATTAATGTGTCTGGTTCTTATTGATAGAATATCTTTATTAAAGAAACAGATTACTGAATAATCTAGTGGTTTTCCTTTTTTTAAATTTTATTCAAGACTTTGTATTTCTGGAGAAACTTCATTTACCTCTTTTTAAAATTCAATTCAATACAGAGTACTGTAGAGTCCTACCTTTTGCTCTGCCTATACAGTCATTTCTGTGTTCTATTATGCAAAATAACAAGCATCAAATATTTCAAACACTTCCTTACAGTAACATTTGCAGTCTGTAAATTAAAGACTTGAAATTCTCAGGACTATTTTTAATAATCCTTTGATTATTCTATTTCATCCTATACTTTAGTTTTCAAGGTTGTGCAGAAAGAGCAAATGACCCAAAAAAAGATAATTTAGGTCAGTCAAGTATATATTTGGCAGAGCTGTAAGATTTAGTGTGCCAAAAATTACAAAATAAAATAATAATGAAAATTAAATAAATTAAAACAAAGATACAGATATATCAAATAACTGAGGAATTAGTGCATTCAATGTACCCTTTCAGCACATTATGTAGCTAGAAGAGTTCCCAAGCTATTTCCAAGAGTATGTCTTGTATTTTTAAGTTAACTGAGAAACTCCTGAGACTTTGGCCAGTTAAATTATTTTTAAGGAAGGAATAAAAGGTTTTTCATAGCTGGGTTTTTTCCCTTTTCTTTTTTCTTATGCAGAAAAAAGCTTTGAAACTACATTTAAAAATATCTGTCAAGTTCACCAGCTTGCTTTAGGTGGCTTATTTCTCTAGATCACTTCTGGTGTGGCCAATGATCAGTGGACTTATAAATTTATAGGGCTTATATAGGTATACATGGGATACCTTTGCTCCTGTGAGGGTCAATAATGATTCAAAACTTTTGCCCATTTGTGGCAGTTCAGGGTGCTTTGCTGAGGCCAGGTTTGCATCCCTTAAGGGGATGTTTTTGGGTATGTAATGGCTAGTCTGCATACACAGAGGAAGTGAACTGTTACTGTCTGGAGGCTACAAAGGAGGCCTTGCAGAAATTAGGATGCAGTGCTCAAATACAAAGGCCCATGCAGACCTGTAGAAAGTCAATGCTTGAAATATATAAATAAAATATCTAATTAAGGTACAGATTTTAAAGCAATTTAAAAATATCTTTCCTGTAAACTCCAGGAATTTAACATGACTATGTTTTACAAAAGATTTTCAGTTCCTCTCATGTGACTGAGAAACCCTGAGGCTCTTTAGGTTTTTAAATGTTATACAGAATTAAAATTTCTCTTTATAAATGCCTTAAAAGAAGGGATTATCTATTGTATAAAATATAAAGAAGTGGTGTGAAAAAGCACAGCTCCACCAAAGTGGAGGAGGCAATATGAAAAAATGTAAAGTCACCCTAATTTTGAAATCATTTCAATACATCAGTTACATAAGAATCCAAGGAAGCACCATTTAAAGCAAAAAAATTGAAAGATATTACAAATAAAACATTTATGATAAATTTCTCTAAACAGAATTTATCTATTTCTGAACTAGTGAATATATATTAATTTTAATGAAAATAAAAACATTGATAAGGACTGCTAATTTCTAACTATATTTTTAATGTGTGTAAATAAAAATTTGCTGGCAAGTCTGCCTATAAATACTCAACAGTTTCATGCTTCATTACATGAAAACTTTCTCGACAGTTTTCATTATTGATACTGATGAATTTATGGGAGGCAAGATTATTATTATTTTTCTTTACCAAGCAGAGGCACGTAGACAAATATCCAATTACCCCCAGAAGGGCTAGTAATTTAAAGGTTTATATATTATAGGTGGTGTCTCAGACCTAGCAGGAGGTTTACAAAGCTTGGGGAAAAGAATGTATCAGTGATAATGGACACAAAGAATCCAGAATTTACAGGTCACCAGGAAAGTAAATTCAGTAAATTTGCTGAAATCAGCTTCTACTGGACAAACATAATGCCAGCAGGAAGAAGATCACAACTGCTGACTCACAGCCTACCTACTCAAGAAACTCACTAACAGAACAGAAGAGAAAGACCAAGCATGGGACTAATTAGCATGAGATATGAGGAAATCATTTAGCCAATAGAATAAGAGAACTCTGCAGCCAATGAGCATTAATTTCTTTGTTAGCTAAAATGTATAAATAATTAAAACTTTTAATGACATTGGGACACCTACCACCAAGAGGCCCAGATCAATGGGATGCTCCGGTATCCACTGTGATAACAAGGTGGTGACTGTCTTCTGCTTTCTGTTCCTTTCACATCCTACCCCTCCATCTTTTCTATTTTTTCTATTATTCTACCTCATATTCATCATTAAATCAAGTCCATATTATTGACTTTACCATATGGTCATGTTTGCCCCTTAGTTCAGGCAGAAGCATCTCTCACTAATCAGATCTTAAGAGAAGGAAAAAATGGCTTTGAAACGTTTTGAAGCTGTTTTTAGATATGTATCCATTTTGATGGGCTATTTTAAATTCTTTAAGTGTAAAAAAAATCAAGTAAAATGTGAGGCAGAATATAATTGTAACAAATTGGATCTAAACACTCCATGATCTAACCCCTTTGTATACTGTATGAACATGTGCAATGAGTGTGTTTGTACTCAACATTAACTACATTTTGGCAAATTTTCTTATGCAAGTTTTGGTAAGCAGTTTCAAAGTAGCTTTATTAGTACTGTAAGCTGGTTTGTATTTCCTGGAAAATTTCAATAGAATTATTCACTGATTTAACACAAAAATAGCAAGTATGAAAAAAAAACCTGAATAAAAATCTGGCATTACATGCAAACTACTTATTGCCTACCTCTAAACAAACTTAAACCCCATTTCAATCATATCTGTTATTTACCAGCTTAAAAATCAGCTAAATATAATGGACACTAACAGCACAGTCAATGAAAAATTAATTAGTCCTTTATATTAGGAAAGATGACCTACTAATTTCTATGAGAAATTCATCAGATCATACTTTTTTAACTAAAACACACTTCACATTCTAGCTAAATAAACCAGGTAATCAATAGTTTAGAACATGTTTACAGTTATTTTGGTTTGGGATATTTTGGTTTTATTTCTTATTGGCTGGTTGGTTGGTTGGTGTGGGGGCCAAAGAGTCAGCCAAAGAAGGGCTTGTTGCACTCCCCTGGAGGGCTAACCCCTGAGCCCCAGACTTTTGGTTAGGGTGAGCAAATATCACCCTCAGAGGCCTTTGCCTACTATGTTAGTTAATCCCTTGTTGCCCATTGGTCCCTCCCCTCAAGCTCTGCCCCTTAGCCCACATCCCATTGGTTACTGATTTGGCCCCACTCCTTACCTTCCTTATATAAACCCCTGTTTCTCCCCAGTTCGGAGCATTTCTGTTCCTGGCTCCCTTTGCAGTCTACTCTGGAACGCCACACAGAGCTCCAGTCCCCTTCACCGTCTTGCCTGAGAAAAGAAGCCAGCGATGAATATCACACACTGTGCTGGGAGAAGGACGTGCCTGTGCCCCTGAGCCATCCTTCTTTGGACGTTCTTTAGGAAGGTCGCGGCACCCTTAGCACCACCCCGCTGCCACGGGAGGTTGGTCAGGTTTCTTTTAAACCTGTGCAGTTAACTTTTCAACTCCTGTATGGACTAGGGAAAATAAGATAGTTCATCATAATTCTGCTTTTGAGCAGAGATGGAAGTCCACACTGACAACATGAAGAACAGGCACATTATATATTTATTAAAAAGTCTAGGTTCTTAAGTGGCAAAAACATTTTGTAGAAATTATTACCTCTTTTAAAATATTTTGAAAAATTATATGTATTTCTGAAGACAGCTCACCATGTGAATTTGTATTTCAAATGTATCATGTAATTCTATAGAATTTTTCTTAAACAACAATATCCACCGTTTAGCAGGTGCCAAAATACCTGATTAGTATTGAAGATCAAAATTATCACATGATAAAGAAGGAACAGGATTTTTTGCATATAGATTTCCTTCCAAGAACCTCACACTGAATACATTATACCATTAACTGGATCTATTAATGGTGCAAGGTGCCTCATACTTCCAGCATGAGATCAGAATTATACAGGATTATTAATAGGGTTACATTTTACCACTTAGTACTATCAGATATTTACAGAGACAGAAGCAATTATAAATGACACATTGAACTTCTGAAAATGTTACTATAAAGCCAATCTGTGCCAACATATACTTTATCTTTATGCATTATTTGTTTGCAGAAATTTTCATTAGTTTTCTACCACTTATTCAAACCAATTAATTCATAGAATATCAGTGCCACAAATGAACATTTTTATCTGTTGTTCAAGTAATTCTATAAATAGATAGATTTATCTGTGAAGTTTTGTTCAAAACTCATTTCACTAATTTTGAACTGGAATTGTGAAAAAGGCAAGATTTGCAACACAAATATTTCTGTCCCACCTAGCTCCTAATTCTTCATGTCTTATGGAATAAATGTGAATTATAACAGACTTCTTAGGGTTCCTTTAATTTTGCATTTGAGCTAGATCTGATAGTAGATTTGAAAAGCTAGGAAGAGATTTTCATTAATCCTTTGGGGGTTAAAGAAGTAATCAGACACACTGGAAGCATGGCTTTCATTGTAAGACAGACAGAGCACGAGCAATTAGTTGCGAAGTTTCTAAATGCATAAGGATGGCACAGTTGGCCATATTGAATGTGTTTTGTGGACAAATAAACTGATTTGTAGCCTGTTAAAGACTATGGAGATTTAGCCACTTAATATATCAAATTTCAGATTTTCTTTTTTTCTTTTAATTAATAATTTTTTTTATTTTCTAGTGTTCTTTTTTCACTAAATAGAAGACACTATTTTATCCAGGGATGAAGTGTATGAAATCAAGGTGGGGTAAGATGACTTAGATACTACTTATACATTTCTGTACTTTACAGACTCTTAGGGAATGGTGGAGTCTGTTGGATGACATCTCCTTTGACCCTCAGGTAACTGCAGTACTGCTCAGGCCAGTGTTCATGGGGCAAAAGGTTCTTCTAAACTTAATGCTATAATAAATCACATAGACATAGGCATAGCGAACCAGATATGTGGTTCATTGAATCCAATGTCTTGTCGCACTGGCATGCAATAGTGGTTTCAGAGGCAAAGGAGCAAGATACACCATTTATTTCTCCAAACTCCAAGTTGTAAAAGCTGGCTTTTACTCTATCTTCACAAAAGCATTCTCCCTGGCATTGTAAGAGAGTGAATAAAGCGCCTGGCACATAGACAAGATCTGTAAAATCTCTTGGGACTTTACTTGCTCTTTGCAATTAAGGTGTAATTAAGCTGTGTTAGATCATATGCTGAACTGAGCTCTTCACAGCTGCTAATACTACATATATATGTATAATATATATATAATTATTAATAATAATAATTCATATATTTGACAGTTAAGAAGATAAGATGTTGCAGTTTGGGAGTTAAACTTCTGCTTTTGGATACTCTGAAGATCTTCTCACATAAGTTTAGACCAAACACTGTCTCAATCTTTTTCTGAAATAAAACTGAGTCAGATTTTTTTGTCAAATTCCCATATGACTTAGCAGTTTAGCAAGTGTAAAAATTCTGGAGGTATGCATTTCACCTCAGAAAGTACTGTTACATTTGCATAGCCAATACAATCCTGAGATGAAATAGGACTCTTCTGCAATTAACATATTTCCTGACATAAGTTCAATTAGAAATCCTTAGTATCAATGATGATAAAGAATCTAGAAATAATGTTTGACTTCCAAAACCCATACAGCATTTGAAAGGCTGAAAGTTGATAGGAAGTGGAAGAAGTCTGATTAAAATTAATCTAGGAGCCATTGTGAGGTTCCAAGTTTACCTGTCATTCTAACTTCTTATACTGAACCTTGAGTTTTTCTTTTCCATAATATAATACCACTTCTGACAGCAGATAATGAATTGCATGAGGAACACCCCTGGTGAAATACTTATAGCAGAGGAATGCATAGAATTTCCTGCAATTTTTTTAATGAGCAGTATGTGCCTTTTCTATATATGTACCTTTATTGGTAAATTACAAAGAAAAACAAGGGTTATGCAATGCATTTGTTGAATTCATGACCTTCAAAGCCTAACTTTCTTACAAGACCAATAACCATACAAATATTCCTCCTATTAAATTCAGAATAGTTAAGGTAATAGCTATAAATGAGTGGAGCTGTAACATTGGTTGATGCTTCAGCAGCACTTCATCCTAGTGCAAATTCTATGGATTAGTGGTGCCTGGTGGTAGTAAAATGATTTTCAGCCTTTTCTAACAACTTCCATATTAAAAAAATAAAAGAAAAAAGAAGTTTTTGGAGAATCTATAGCAGGTTCAGTTTTAAAAATTCAGGATACTTTAACTTTTAGGCAATAATTTCAGGAAAAAGCAGAAGGAATATCCATCAAATGTACTGTAATGAATATTAAAAAAAAATTCTTAAAACTGTGATCCACAGTTAGCATTCCTGTTGTAATGCCAATTTCCTAGAGTAAATTAATTTAGAGAATTACTCCTCTTTTTCAATAACACAAAATTCTGTGCAATGAAGTCAACTTCATATTCACCTACCTTTGTTCCTCTGGGAAGTGGTGGTGGTAGGGCACTGCTTTCTGGTGCTTTGACATATCCATTGTAGGCTACTTAAAAACAGTTTTAATGGGGCAAAGGAAGAAGGTTTTTAGACTCTCCAGCCATATTAAAAGTCTATGATGCAGCAGCTGTCCATGGAAACACATCAAAGAGGAATAAAAGGGCTGTCCAGGGGAATACATGACTCAAAAAACCCCCAAACAGTGAGGAAGCTTTTTAACCTGCCAAACCTACTCTTTTCAGATTGCTAGCTCTAGAACCTAACTCTAATCAAAATTTCTGCAAAGTAAGAGACCTCTTTCTCACCTCTTCCAGGCAACATGAAGTCAAGTTTCAGATAGTAATATCACAACAGGGATTTTAGAAGCATTTCAGGAGTAATAAAAAAAGCAAAATTGTGAGACGCATAATTTTCATTGAAGCATCCCTGCTTAAGCAAGAAATCTCTTGGTCTAAAAAGAAGTATATATGAATTTGTAGCAACTAATTCTTTAACAGCTTAATAATCATAACAACAGTATAAAATGTTTTGCTCCTTGAAGCAAATAAGATGGCATTACAGCTCAGTATTGAATCATAATTGAATCCTGTGCAATCTCACAGGAATTCCAAAGTATGCCATTTACATATTTACCTAACAGCACAGCACTGAATTGAAATTACAGTAAAATTCTGCCAATGTTTGGCTGAAGTATGTTATGTAACCTGGTTGATCCTGCAGTACACTTCAACCTGGATAAAACTAATTTTCAGTGCTAATCATTTTTATTCAGGCTACATCAGACAAGTAGGGGAAGTTTAACTAAATATTACATTTTTCATATCCTAATTTTTTATATTTAAATTTAGGGCAGTTTGCCATCACTTATGGTCCTTGTTTTCAACAGCAACAGCAGTAGAATATGTGGCTTTATATAGTGAAGGTGTTCTAATTCCTTAACATAAAAGAGGGGAAAAACAAAGCATGCAATAAAGAGTTCAACAAGTTTGAGTGAGAATATTTGGCTTTGTTTTCTTCTGTTTAAAGTTAAAAAAAAAAAACAGCTGTAATGTTAAAAAGAGGCTCTAGAGTATAACAACAAAAAGACAAAAAACCGAAATCAAAATCATATAAGCTATGTTTAAAACTGAACTTTGTTTAACATCCAGATTTAATGCTTTTTTCCTTCAGAAAAAAAGACATGGTTTGTCAGCTGTAGAGACACACTACCATGGCAGATAAGGATGAAATAGATGACTGCTTCAGGTTTTGTCCAGAAGACTAGTATATACGATTCTACACTTCCAAAATAATATCCACAAACACTAGCTTGAGAAACTGCCCTTAAAAAAGAAAAGAGAAAAGAGAACTATCTTTGCATTCTGTGACTCCAGAAGCTGTCCTAATAGAACCCAAAATACTAGTATCATAATGCTAAACTAGACTCATTCTTAGTAAGAACAACAGTGTTGTATTGAAAGGGAGGATTATACAGTTTATCCAGGTTATTCCATTCTGGAGTGGGAGAGGGGGAAATGTTTAAAACATTGATTAGATTTAACTTTGTCCAGTGAGAACGCTGACAGGTCATGACACTTTTTTCAAATTTTCATTTAAAGCAGATACTGACTTCATAAAACAATTTTTTTTGTTGTTTTTACCTTTCTCTTTTTATTTTAGTGGTATGTTGTGAGCAAAACTTCATGAAAACTTCAATATTTCCACCCCATTTTGTAGCCAGATCTTATTTTACATTTATTTACTGGTAATCAGATCATACAGCATTCTTCTTATTTCACACAAACCTTTATGCAATCTCCAAGTTCTAATCAAGTGGATTAAATCAGTATTTTGTTAGATAAATATATTTTCAAATAATGCTAATATGTTAAAGGAACTTGAGTGACAATTCAATTCTAGTAAGGCAGAATTTATATGGGTCTTCTTTTTGCCATGGTTGATAGTATAACTAACATTATTAAGGTTTAGAAACCATCCCTAGACTATGAGCCAGGCTTTTTCAAAACTAAACAATGTATATCATACTCTAGAGAAATTGCAGGTTCTTCAGATTTCTTCTCATCAGTTATGAGAAGTTATAAATTCTGTATAAATTCTGATAATTTTGAAAACACTTTATGAAGAAGAATAACAATTGCTAGCTTTTCACTTGTTCATTGCTTTCTTGCTTTCTTGTTTTTTTTTTCTTTTTTTTTTTTTTGTTTTCTTTTTTTTTTGACAAGTTTTGAGGTTTAATTCTCCAAGAGAGTTTCAGAAAGTAGTAAGCATCTCCTCCAGAAATTTGAAAACAACAAATGTACAGAAATGTGTACAAACGGTATAATTTCACACTTTACATAAAAAAACCCAAAACATTGATGTCATCCAAAAGCAAACACATTAACTAAGAGTCAAAGACAAATGAAAGTCTCTGAAAAAGCTGCATAACATAAACCTTTCAAAAATGCCAAGGCATTTGGCAAAATAGACAAAAATATTGCCATTGGTGTGCTTTCTTTGTGGTTTCTCTGTGTTCCCACATGACCTGCAACCATTGCACACTTTCAAATGTCACCTATTATAAAGTTTGGATATCTTAAATTCAAGACACAGATCGACAAAAGCAAATTATGCCCTAGAACAACACTTTTTGATGTCTGACAGGTAACCAGACATAAGAGACAGCTTAGGTCCCTTGCAGCAGCTACATAGTCTATCAGATCACTAAAACATTCTGAAAATAGGCTATATCAATAGTACTGGATTTTTACCTTCATCTTTATAAAACATTAATTCAATCTCCTGCTTGTATAGGATAACTAGGTGAAAGCAGAGAAGGCATCAGACAAGAAACCAATATTACACCATGTTTGAGAAAGGATCCATGAGTTATACCTCAATTGACAAAGCCATAAAATAAAATTCAGTAAAGGCTAAAACTGCTGGAAATGCTAGTCATCCAAGCCATGCAGGACAGATATGGAACTGTAATTTGATTAAAAATAACACACATGGATTCACAAAATGAAATAATAGTACCTCAGAATTTTCAAAGAACAAGCAAAGAATCTCTTAGGAAAAGTGCATACATATCTTATTTAATTTTTTATATAGTATTTATTTATATTTTCATCCAGTTGTCCAGAAAAGATACTATGATATTTCTTACTATATGTAGCCTGTATACATTCTGGATACATTGCTAACATAACAAGTTGATTTTTTAAACTATGTATTCTGTTTGGAGAGGGAAAGGATATTAAAAACTGATTTCCTCTTGAGGAACATAGAAAATTGTAAAACACACTCATTCAGATTTCAAAATAACCTTATTTATTTCTGTGAGTGGGAATAAGAAAGCCTTTTAACGGCATTTGGCATTTAAGAACCTGCATTTTCTGGTTTAGATCCCACCAACAGGCAGGGCATAGCAATCAAATATCAGCAATCATGTGTTCTTTTAAGACATGACATAATTAGAATGCAGTACATTACATAGGGTTTATTTGTTTATTTATTTGTTTATTTGAGAGTTGTGTGTGTGTGTGTGTGTGATTGTGCATACACACATATTTGATTATAAACATAAGGTTCATTTATTTCTTCTCAAAGTTCTGAAGATCTCTTTGTTATTTCTCCCTTTTCATTAAAAAAATATTAGTTGTCATACACCCTCCACTTTCTGGGAATAAGTACTCATAATTCTGATGAACTGTGGTCGATTTTTCAGACTCTTCTTCAGATGCATTTTTATGGTGTGTCTCCTGTGCTTTTTAATTTTTGGTTTAAGTCTTGTTTGAGGTTAGCTAAGCACAGTTTCAGCATCATTAGAAAATCATCTTATAAAGGTAAAACATGGCTTACAAGAGTTACACCAACCTTCAGAACATGTTTCTGAAACAGACATTGTAAATTGACCAAGAATCTTAGATACAGCAGAGCTTTATCTCTGTACCAGAAGTATACATGAGACTAAATATTTATACTTTCAGGGTTTAAAGGTGAGGACAAATGAAATTCACAGTACAGAGCAGCACATTCTAGCAGCTAATTGTAATGTAATTTTTTTAAGGTAAAGTTTACTTTTGTTCTTCAGAAGAGTCACTTATTCCCCATACTTATAATTACTTTGTGACATTGTCAGGATGCAAGTGAGAGAGAAAAGGGTCCATATTAATTTTTTATTGAACTTCCAATATGTTTTAGGACCACGAAGTATCTTGGAAGTGTAGCAAATCTGCCATGTGCTACTTTCTCACCAGAAAAGCTAGGGAAGCTTTTGACAACTCAGTTTTGAATGTGGGGCTCTTCTTTCCCATTTGAGAATTTTACCATATTGAGGTATTGTTCTCTTCTTTCAGCCTCCACAGATAAACATTACTAGAAAATATTCATTGTCATTAACCCTTGAATTTAATTATTTTCATTAACCCTATGTCTTTTTGGTGGCTTCTAAAGAGGTGCAGAACATCTGTTAAAGCAACATGTGAAATGTGACAATACCTTATATTATAATGGCTCCAAGTGTCTGTTGCCTTACATTTCATCTTTTTGTACTGTTGAAAAGACTAAGTCATCTTTTAATTGCCTAATCAGTGTCCTGGAGTTACTCATAAATGAGACTCCTGTCTTGCAATTTGCTTTGCTTAGAGAGTTCTTGTGTCAGTTTCTTTATTTATTTTTTTTCCTCTCCCTTGTTCTGTAGGGAACTGAGCTGTCAAAATGCTTGGTCATGATGCATTTCTTCTTTCAAAATTTGTAGTATGTTTAGAACCCTAAGGTTTCAATTTCTTATCAATAGGATGGAAACTAAAAAACAGGCATTAGCTTTCTTCTGTGATTCAGTGTCCTGGTTTCAGCTAGCATAGAGTTAATTTCTTCACAGAGCTGTTACAGTGCTGTGTTTTGGATTTGGAATGAGAATGGTGTTTGGTTTTTTTTTGAGAAGTTGTGTTTATCCTAAGTGAAGGACTTTTCCTTATCTCATGCTCTGCCAGCGAGGAGGTGAGCAAAAGAAACTGGCAAGGAACACAGCTGGGACAGGTGACTCTAACTGTCTGAAAGGATACATATGATAGAATGTCATGCCCCGTATATAAACTGGAGGTAGTTACCCAGAAGGGTCACTGTTTGGTTTGGGAAGGGGCTTCTGGCATTGGTAGTGGGTGGTGAGCAAGTGCATTGCACATGACTTTAACTGTTCTTATCTCAACCTACAAGTTTTTCTTTGATTCTCCTCCCCATTCCATTGGGGTGAAGTGGGCAAAGAAGGGGGTGTTTGAGCGGCTGTGTGTTGTTTTGACTTCCAAGCAGGCTAAACCACAACACTGAGTAGTAAGCAGGCAGAAATATGAAGTAATAGGAATGGATTTAGAGGAAGTTCATAACCTATTCACCACTATTTAGTGGACAGCAGTGCATAGAGATACACTTTAAGAATATTTTTCAACATTTTCTTTTTTATTTGGGTGGCCAATATTCTAAAGGAAGAGGAACAGTATATCTAAATAATGACTAATATAGAGAAAGGTCTCATCTCTCCAGCAATCAACAAATTTTTTCTCTGAGAATTCATTTACAAAAGACTACATGAACTTCCCTTATAGAAGCAAAAGAAGTAATTTGTTAAGCTCAAATATCTGTTGATAGTCTAGCTAAGTTTTTTTAAATACTATTACTGTTCTCAGAAAAGGAGAAGGGAGGACAAAAGAGAGGAAGGAAGGAAGCAAGCAAGAAAAAATAGTCGAGGAAAAGAGACTGTTTTCTCATTCTATATTGCAATACTTTCCTAAAATACTTAGATTCACTGTTACTTTGGAAGGAAACTATTTTACCAATGAAATTAATACCTTCTGGTGTATTGTTCCAAACAGAAACCAAAAATACATTTTTTTTCCTGGGCCAGAGGGCTAAAATGCAGTTTGGAATTTGTTGCACAAAAATTTGGTGCTAAATTTATGCCACTAATGGAAGCCCTTCCCAGAACTTCCCTTCTGAATTAGCTATTTGATTAAATTTAGAATTTAAATAGAAGACATACATTAATAAGCTTTTTTTCCTTTATTTTCCTTTCAGAATTCCTTTGATTTAAATAGAACATAATTTAGATTCACTAATTTATAAAAAAGCATACAGCTTCCCCCAAAACTGATGCTTACGCAGAACATCTGACCATTACATCTTAAGAGGGTAATGGAATTAATATAAACCAAAATACACTTCTCAAAGATGTATTACAAATATCCAGCTATATTTTGCATTTTTTAGCTTCATCTCATTAAAGAAGGATCAATTCCTTTCCTTGGCCAAATTCAGCTGTGGGAAGAGTTGCCAGACGTATAACCAATTAACATGGCTACTGCAATTATAAAACACAAAGATGTGGAAAAAATTGTTTTATTTCCCTGTGTATATATAAATGAACTGCTGTTAAAATAATAGTTGTTTATAAAAATGGTTAAAAGTTATATTTTTGTTTCCTGACATCTATTTCTTGACACACAGACCTTGTAGGAATTTTGTACTGGTTTTCCTAGGACAGAGTTTATTTTCCCTATAGTTACTTGTGCAGAGTGATGTATTGATTTGTGACCAAAACACCTGATCACAATGATACTTCAGTTACTGCTGAGCAATGCGTACACAGTGTTAAGGACTTTTCTGCTTCTCACAGTGAATAAGCTGTGGATGCTCAAGTTAGGAGGGGACACAACAAGGACACCTGACCTCAGCTGACCACTCGGGTGTTCCATAACACATGGCGTTATGTCCAACAATTAGAGCTGGTTTTGTCAAGCAGATTTTACCAGCAGTTCTTTCATAATTTTCACTAAAAATACTGAATCTGTGTGAATTTACATGAAATCAGGACCTTTCTGCTTATACTCCTTTCTTTTTTCCCTCATTCTAGTAAAAAAAAAACATTTTGCACTTGAAATATCTGGTAATTTTATAAAGTCCATAGCATGCATGATATGTAGAGGTTTGAGGACTTCACATCTTTGAAATGAAGCCTCTTCTCAAAATTCTGTCTGTGAGAAGGCTGAACAAACTTAGCCTGCTCTGCTGTTATAATTGAAAACATATGGCTTACTCTGGGTGATGGTTGTAAAGATTTCTCAAATCAGTATTATGAATTAGGTGCTCAGATGCTGGGTAGTCACGGGGATTTGGGAGTCTGAAATCCATCTGTTATGTTTCTGTAAAATTGTTTTCTTTGTAGTGTGGTTATAATCAAAATAGGATTAATTAACATATAAAGGCAGGAGAGAGGTCAAAATTCTTGAGAAGTTGGCATATTATTAAGCTGTTATTGTCACACAAAAATTCAGAAATATATTGAGTTCTCTAAAAAAGTAAAATTAAGTGTAACTGTATGCAACTATCTGTCCAGCTATTAACTTTAAGAATTCTGCTATAGGGGCACTGAAATACCTGAATCAACTATACTATGTCTTGAGGTCAATAATCTGTATTGATTTTATGTTTAATTTAGTGCCACAGGACAAAAACTTATAAAAATTAACATAAAGAAAATATCTTGGATAACATTTAATTTTTGAATTTAAATGAAATAATGGCTAAGATTTCAAATAGTGTATATTTTGCATCAGTAGAGAGAAGAGATTGTTTTAGTTAAAACAAAACTGTAAAAAAAAATCCTTTAAGAAAATAAAGTGGAAAGAAGAAAACAAGAAATTGCTCAGATAACAAAAGTAATAAGTCTGCTTCTCTACGCACAAAGTTAGTAATAGTTCCCTGTCCCATAAAGGAAAAAAAGGAAGCCTGCCCAGTGTTAATGGAGTGGCTGGCACCAAGCAATTGCTAGCTACATGACCCAGCCTTGTTGACTTCTTCCATAGTTATGGGGAAAGAATCAGAAAGCAGCTGAAAAACATCCTTGTTAATATTCTACAATTAACCTAGACCTTCATGTCATAAAACACCTAATATTCTTAATATCTTTTCCCCAATTCTGGCTGATTTCAAATCCTTCTTAGCAAGTTTTCCCTTTATTCATTATTCTGTCTGCCTAATATTGAGATATTATTAGACAGTGAAATCAAAGGGATTGAGAAGAAGCTCAAAATGTTTTCTTTTCTGTCCATACAAGAATACCAATATGCATAAATATAAATGCACACACACACAGACACACTTAACTCCACCTGCCCCATACACATATGTAAGAATGTATAGAACATGGAGTCAAGACCTAACATTGTTTATAGTAAAGGTGCCACAAACCAGTGCACGGCAGTGTCAATTTTGAGTAATAAATACATTGCTGGATAACTAAATTTCCTCACGCAAAACCACAGAAATGTACTTTTCACAAAGAACCATTGGCTAAAAAGTATGTTGTTCCAAGCACCCTAGAATTTCTCAAGTGTGACAATAAAGAGAGGCCATGCTGTATGTATATACTTAAAAGAGACAGAGAAATCTTGACATAAAGACCAGAATGAAACCTATGGAAACAGACTACTTGAAATCCATTGATATGCACGATTGGTTCTACTTGAAATTAAGATCATATATTTTGACAAAAGAACACAGCTTCTGCATGGATAATTAAATTGCACCTGAGATTGTATCAAAATTCTTCTCCACACATTTGTTTTCTGCAATGATCACCATATGTTTCCTTTTTTTTTTTCTGGAAAACAACAGAAAGAGTGGCAGCAGAAAGACAAAAAACTGTATTGCTTTTATAGAAACTGATGAAAAAGTGGTTTATTTCCTCATTAGTTTTGACAGTCATCTACTTGTTTATTTTTATTGTTAATAGATGGGTAGCCTGGTGCATGCCTATGGTTGATCATCTTCACAAAATTCTCAGTAGAACTAGTTCCCTACGTCATTTTGGGATCATTAGCTATTCATAAGGACATGTGTCTGTGTATTTGATAGCAAAGCTGGACTTGAATTTCTCACAGCAATTCTCCTAAAATATGCTGATAACTGCTAGTAAAATCCTTGCTGTGCTGCAGACAAAAAGAGCTGAGAAAACCCAGACCACAGTTGAAAAACACCATCTCTCCTACACAATATCCCTGCAAGCTACTGGCTCAGTATACATGGGTTCAGCAACAAGAACACTGGAAAAGCAGTGGGCTGTGTTTCTCTTACACCTTAGATAGTAAGTTACATTTATAAAAGAAATTATATCCCATTTTCTCTTTGAGAAGCTTGTAAGGCCTCAAAAAAGTAACTGAAAGGAGTTTACATTGGTTCTAGTTGTTTTGGTAAAAAGCACTGGAGAAATACCCACCAGATGTTCTCAAGAGGTCAAAATAACATAAAGGTTTACTGACAAACTAAAGAAAATCAGAGAACTCTGGGAAATGGTTCCTCTAATCAACATAAAACACTTCTCAGAGCACTAACTTAGGCCATTCAATTTAGCAAACTTTAAAACCATTCAATTTTACTCAAAATGTTCGAAGAGGGAATTAGAAGAAAGAGAGAGAAAGAGAGAGAGGGAGAGAGAGGAAGGAAGGGGAAGGGGAAGGGAAGGGAAGGGAAGTTCCGGGAAGGGAAGTTCCGGGAAGGGAAGTTCCGGGAAGGGAAGGGAAGTTGAAGGGAAGGGAAGTTGGGAAGGGAAGTTGAAGGGAAGTTGGAAGGGAAGGGAAGGGAAGGGAAGGGAAGGGAAGGGAAGGGAAGGGAAGGGAAGGGAAGGGAAGGGAAGGGAAGGGAAGGGAAGGGAAGGGAAGGGAAGGGAAGGGAAGGGAAGGGAAGAGAAGGGAAGGGAAGGGTTACAGAAAAGCACATATATAGCTACCAGCTCCTGGTTTCCAGCAGTGTTCACATTGAAACTCTATGAAAACAGTAAGGTAAGGATATGCCTGTCTCATGCTCCGCTTTAAATATTCCTTGGCTTTGGGGTCCCATCACCCAGGTGGGACTTCTGGTCATTTGGCCACTCAGAAACTGGGCTAGGGAAGAATAGGGCCCTGCCTCCAGTGTGCCAGTGATTGGCAGACACTGCAGGGCTGGGATAGAGGCTCTAGGGAGGGGGTGCATGTGTGGCAGTTCACTGTTTTGCCAGGGCAAGGTCTTATTTACCCCTCCCATGCACGCATCCCAAAATGTCTGGAGACATCAATCCATCCAGTCTCTGACAAAGCTTCATATATATGGATATTTAGCCACCATGAGCTAGTGATTTGACTTTTAAGTTTGATTGCAGTTAATGAAGCTACTAAAAGTGGTTGACATGGTACTTGACACTGTTTGCAGAGCTAGGCTCTTGTAAGTTCCTCAGCAAACATATTATTAAACTCCCGGATGCATGATACCGTAGCATCCCATGAACTCTCTGTTCTCAGCCAATTCTCAAGTCCTCCGCCCTGGTGATGGCAGTGACTAACCACCATAGAGTAGTCCTCCTGGGGAGAAAGTACAGACTCGTAGACTCCCCCTGGTTTCTCCTTTCCCTGTTCCCTCATTGGTTGGATACCCTTGGTGGCTGCGCCCTTTCCCCTGGAGACCAGGCCCCTCTGCCCAGCCCTTAGCTCTGCCTCCCACCCCTTCCCCTTCTTAAGCTGCCTGCTCCGTGGGCTGGTTCTCTTCCTTGCCAGTTCCCTTCAGCTTCATGTGATTTATCTTGCTGGAATAAAGCCTTGCAAAAAGAGCCTTTCTTGCCTCTCTCACTGAGCCAGCTGTGGTGAGTGTGGTGTGGGGATCTGACTGTGTTGCCTGAATGTTTACCCAAGCTGCTTTTCTACAGGAGAGGTTTGTTGGGAACAGATATTGGGCAGCAGCAGCCACCATCCATCTCCCACATTCCTATGATACCACTGTTGTTTTTCTCACAACAATCCATAAACAATTACTATTGTTTTCTGGGACAGTCTGGATTTATCTGTTCATGGTGAAGGCAGCAGACAAGGCCAGTGGGCTGAGACAAATAATCAATTCTACTCTGCTATTGTAAGACCTCACCTGGAGTATATCAGCCACTTCTGTGGCCCCTAACATAAGAAGGATGTGGACATGTTGGGGGATGTCCAGAGAAGGATCACCAAGGTAAGCAGAAGGATCACCAAGGCTGGAGCACTTTATTTATAAAGAAAGGCCAAAACAAAGACTGTTCAGCCTGGAGAAGAAAAGGCTTCAGGGATGCCTTGTAGGAGCCTCCCAGCTCCTAAATGGAGCATGCAAGAAATCCATAGAAGGAATTTTTACAAAAGCATGTAATGCTAGGACAAGGCATAATGTGTCTTTAAGTAGAAAGAGTGTAGGTTTAGCTTAGATATTTACAATGGGGGTGGTTAGGCACTAGAACATGTTGTGTAGAGATTCTTCAGATAATTGAGTCCAACTGGAATGGTTAACTTAGCATTGCCAAGACTGCCATTAAATCACATCCCTTAATATCACATCTACATTTCTTATAAATACCTTCTGAGATGGTAACTCCAACACTTCCCTGTGCAGCTTGTTTCAATGCCTGACCAGCCTTTCTTTCCATGACGAAATTTTTCCTAATATCCGGTCTAAATCTCCCTTGACACAGCTTGAGGCTATTTCCTCTTCTCCTATAGCTTGCTACTAGGGAGAAGAGGCCAACTTTCATGTCACTACAACTCTCTTTCAGGTTGCTATAGAAAGCAATGAGGTGTCCCCTGTACCTCTTTTTCTCCAGCAGAAAAACTCCTCTCTCAGCCACTCCTCATAAGACTTATTCTCTAGAACCCTCCACTAGCTCCGTTACTTTCTCTGCACACACTCCAGGAGTTCAATGTCTTTTTTGTAGTGAGGGGTCCAAAAATGAACACAAGATTCAAGGTGCAAATTTGAAGATGGAGCGCACCATACACTAGAGATCTAGTCAACTAATAAATCCTAGAGAGTGTGTCCCACCACATTTTCTGTTATATGGCAACACAACAAAACAAAGCTAAATATCTCCTTACATATGATACCTAATGCTTACTGCCAAACACAAAGAAAGCCCAGATCAATTCTCTGTGAAAGTCAGGTTAAGTTGAAAGCAAATAGATTAATATAAATAAAATAAAATTACAAGGTGCTCCTCCACATCATGATAACTTGGATGAAGGACTTGAAGGTATACTAAGTCTGCCAATCAAACTAAATTGGAAAGAGCAGTTGACTCCCTTGAAGGAGGAGAGGCCCTGCAGAGAGTCCTTGACAAATCAGAGAGCTAGGAAATCACCACCTGTATGAAGCTTATTGAAGACAAGAGTCATATTTGGAAGGGGAAGCCTGTTTGTATGGACGGACTGGGGAATGAGAGGCTGGAGAACAAACCTGTGGAGAGGGACCTTGGGGTCCTGGTTGATGGCAACTTGAACATGAGTCAGCAGTGCCCTGGCAGCCAGAAGGGCCAACCCTGTCCTGGGGGGTGTCAGGCACAGCATTGCCAGCTGGGCAAGGGAGAGAATTGTGCTGCTCTGCTCTGCCCTGCTTCTGCCTCTGGTTCTGTCTCACCTCAAGTGCTGGGGGCAGTTTTGGTCACCTCCATGCAAGAAAGACATTAAGCAATTAGAGCACATCCAAAGAAGGGTCATGAGGATGGTGAAAGACCTAGAGGGGAAGTCATATAAGCAGTGGCCGAGGTCACTTGGCTTATTCATACTAGGGAAGAGGAGACTTGAGATAAGACTGTATCACAGTCTACAATTTCTTCATGAGGAGAACAGATGAGGCAGGCACTGATCTTTTCTTTCTGCTGACCAGTGACAGTACCTGAGGAAATGACATGAAGCTGTGTCAAAGTAAGTTTAGTTTTGATATTAGAAAAAGGTTCTTCCCCCAGAGAGTGGTTGGGTATTGGAACAGGCTTCCCAGAGAAGTGGATACAGCATCTGTGACCTGACAGGATTCAAAGAAGCATCTCTAAAATTCTCTCAGGCACAAGGTATTGTCTTGGGGCTGTCCTGTGTAGGGCCAGGAGCTAGACTTGATGATCCTTTTGAGTCCCTTCCAACTCAGGATATTCTATGACTCTATGAAAAAAAGTCTGATGAGACTAAGGAATCCTAAACCAGCCATTAATTAATACAGTACTGAAGATGAGGAAATACTTATAGGTAAAGGAACTCCTTCAAGCAGAAACTTCCAAAATAAGTTTTCTTTGGTGAGACTTAATATGATAGTCCTATTCCATTTTCTTAAGAATTATTTATTATGACTAAAAGAAGTGGAAGACATAAACTTTAGGACCTGTATACAATTCTTATTGTCTTCTGGATCAAGCATAATCATCATTGTTAGAAAGCAGGCTTCTGGACGTACCAGAAAAGAGAAGACTAGTACTAAAGTCCACAAAGTCCACAATCAAGCCTTGCCCAACAATCAAGAAAACTGATTGATGTTCTTCCAATACCAAGATTTTCTAATTTTTCTTTCTAATTGGTATGCTTTAAAGATTTATTCCTTTGCTGTTTTCTTTCTATCAAGTACCTGGATGAGCCAGCAAAACTCCTGTGCAACAATATTACAGAACAATAGGTAGATAAGTAACTGTATGCTGCTAGGCTTAAAATAGGACTATATCAATAAAATTTTGTTGTACCTCACAACCTCACACCTAACAAGAGTGATTGTTAGCCACATCACTCCAATAGTAGTGACCAAGTGAGAAAAAACAGATTTGCACTACATAGAGGGCACCATGTTAATTCTGGTGTTTCTATACTTTTCATTTTATTAGCTCTGCAACTTTAGTAAGCTCCTTTGTAATGCAAAGACTATTTATTTCAATGTCATATGCAAAAAAAGACTATGGAAATTGTGGACAAACACCTGGAACATTGGCACTAAGAAAAACAATAACTGAAGAAGAAATAATATTTATAGGAAGATGTGAAAGAAAGAGAAATAAGTAATAGATTATTGTGTGACAGAGCTGTTCTATTCATGTTCCTCAGTGCTCTGGATATGAAGAGATGACCTTTAGGTTTGTTGCCCAGAGTTCCCCATGTCTCATGAAGAAACATGAAAGGAAAGCAAAGAGCTTTGCTTTTTTATGTCAGAGAGAAGTCCCTGATTCAATACAATTCAGAACACAATATAATATTCCCTCTATGCCTTGTGGGCAGGAAACAGGCAGTAACACCTCTGTCAGTGTTCACCAGCCAAATAGTTGATGTTCACTGGGGAAATATTTCACACCCTTCAAGATGTGTAACTGTATGACTGAATTCCTAATTAGCAATCCAATTTATTCCTTCATTTTTTGTATCTGTTTGTAATTTCTAATCACCATACTTATCCTCAGCATGCCAGTTGCCATGACAACTTCTTATTTTGATGTCTTCCATTACTGTTTTCATTATAAAGGTTTTTAGTTTAAAGATATGTTGCATCCTTCCAGGATTGCTCAGAACCTGTTGATTCTTTGCTCGGGAAAAAAATCAACCTTTTTTATTTGCTACAGGTTAAGGTGGTGATTTGGGACCTGGTGGTGATTTTGGTATTTATTACAAAATAGCAGAGGAGCCCATATGGACACATCTCCTTGAAAGCAAATAAAATACAGCATCCATTTAAAAGATATTTTAACATGTATGATCTGAATCTGACTCAGAGCTTCCACAGAAAGATAAATTAACTGCTGAAACTGCTACAAAGTGATAGGGTAATTTCTTCAACACTTGACTTGGAGTTTGACTACTAAAATTCACTGTCTTTGTTAAAAATGGGGTTTAGTACAAGCAGTGGCTGTAGAGGCTGTAATGGGCTTTGCTGTGCAAAGCCCAGTGGGCCACAGACCCATTTAGTAAGAGACTTTTGAGTTCTTTGTACCATAGTAATCTGAACAAACTAGCTTTTGTTGGCTGAAATTGTAAAAGATAAAACAACATTTCTAACAGCCCCATCAACTTCAGTGTAAACAAGGTCAGAATCCTGTCCACACCTTTCCGAAACATTATACTTTAAATGGTTTTGGTGTAATAGTCCCTCTTTTTCTTTGACTAAATGAACAATTTTTCTTTAACTATCAACTAGTTATTACACTATAGACTCATTGTTGCAGAACTGCTTTATTTTTTGAGTAATCATTAACAGATTTCCATTTGCTGAAATTGCCATTAGAGAACAAGAGTGGAAATCTAATAGTTAAGGGTGAATAGGAGTATTAGTACAAATAAAAATAGTTAAAATAACATCAACAAATAGAACACATCCTTTAGTTTTATTTGTAAGAAAATAAGGGACAACTACTGGCAACCTTTCAAGAACCACAAAACTTAACAATGCAAGTGGTATTATTCTTTGCTGTTATGTTGGGGGGGTGAAAGTGCTTGTTATTTTTGTGTTTGCATTTTAAGTACACAGAGAAAGAGGGGTAGAGGGATAGAAACAGACTCCATTTATCCAAACAAATATAGGTTTTGTTTTTCAATTAGAGCTTATATTCCAGACCAGTTGCAGACCTATTGCTGTGGGGAAAAAAAAAATTAGAAAGGAACCTAACTCCAAAAACAAGTGCTACATTTATCCAAATAGTTTTAATACTTAGTATGCTACAATAATTGTCTCAGATCAATATAGTAGGCTTTAAGGTGTTTTAATGTTGATGTGTTTTAGCCAGGATAACATCACAAGGATGAGCAAATTCTCTTTGTGAAAACTGAAATACCAGTCAGAATTTATGTCTAACAGTCATTTACCCTTGCATCTGCTAAATCTTGCATCACTGGTCTAATACAGGAAGAAGCAAGGAAACAGAATGTATATATATATGGAGATATATAGATATAGATATAGATGATACAGATATAATTATATAGATAGATACAGATATAGATGATATAGATATAGATAGATATAGATATAGATATAGATATAGATGATATAGATATAGATATAGATATAGATATAGATAGATATAGATATAGATGTAGATGTAGATATAGATGTAGATAGATATAGATATATATGTATAAATAATTCAGTTCTAATGCAATATATAGGAGACAAAACCACCCAAATTCTTGAAATTTAAAAGAACTCCCAACAGCTCTAGAGAAAGTAAAAGCAAATCTCCTTACATGTGTGTTCAGGTAAATTTTCAGCATTCTAGTTAGAGAAATAATTTTAATTACTTTAATTTAAAACAACTTAGAATGACAGATATTTCTAGACCATACTAAAAATAAAATCATCAAATCACATTTTCTTTGTTGTTAATTTTTTAAAATTCCTTCTTCTAGCTAGAACATAACAGATACAACCTAATACTTCAGTGACAATAAAAATAAAGAAATGGAATATTCCAGTATCCATTGAAACTGATGTATTACAAGAGTATGGTAAATAATTATTTTTATGGTAAACGACTTACAGTTTTTTGCCTATCGGCAGTAAATTTTAGATTCATATCTACTGTTCTGTAAAGTAGTTTTCAACAGCTGTAATAGTTTAATCACATTTTTCAACCAGCTGCAACAACAAATAGATGGCAAAACTTGTCTGTAATTTTAACACCCAGTTCAGTTAAGATGTTGTACATTAATGAGCTCCTGATTTTTACATGTAACTTCCTTCCATACTAACAGGAAAATATAACTCCATCAAGAAATTAAAGGGAGGCATGCACTAGGATGATGAATACATTGTTAATTGCTATAAACTGTAACTTTGTTCTTCTACTTCTCTTGCGACTCCCTTGGGAAACTTCTGTTATAGATGTAGTTCTCTCTCCGACACACCTACGGACACATCTGCATCTTTTGGGAGGCATCTTTTAGAAGGTATCATTTACTTGTTCAGCAACAAGTAAAACTCCTATTTCTTTTAGTGATAAGCCATATCACTAATACAGTTGGGCAGGTGACCTTGACAGGCCTAGAACTGCCATAGAAACACCATTTCTACATGCAGTCTCTCCTGTTGCATCTGTTGAATTGTATAACATGTAAAGACAAGCATAGTATTATAAAAGGCTCTTGAGTCCTCTCTTCACCAAGCCTTCATGCCCTTCTGCTCTGCTAGCTAATATTTTCATCTGGAAAGAAAAGAGTTTAAAAATGTTTTCTTATACAAATCTCAGCTAGATATTTTCTGGAGGAAAAAATATTTTAAATATCTATTCTATTGTGTTTTATATGCAAGATAGAGAAACATAGTTTGATTTATATAAATATTGTCACTTTATAATACTTGAAATATTTTTACAACAACATCAAGCATTCAGAGCGCTGGTATTTTTCAGTTTTAGCTTATGCACCTTGAAAGTAAATGTTTGTATACATGAAGAATGTATGCAAATGTGAATGAGCTTATTATTCTTGAAGACCTGAGTTCCTAACCTTATTCATTAGAAGAACGTCATTTTCCCTATTCTTCCTTTTATCATCTACCTAGTAGCAAGCCTTTTTTGTTGTCATTGACATTCCTTACCACATTCAATTCCATTTGGAGAAACTACACACTTCCAGTTTCAGGCTTTCAATAGAGAAAGAATGGTAACAAATATGATTGAGTTGAGCAGAAGGTACTGAAAAGGCAGGTCTGGATACCCTGAACTGTTCAGTGTAGCTGTGGGGCTATGGCTGGCTCAGCCATTATAAAAAACAAAACAGTTTCTTATAATGAGAGATCAAACAGCATCCTCAGCACCGGTGGGATTTTTGGGCATGGACCATGCAAGCTGGGTTCTTCATATTGGTGAAGAACAAGCTGAAGCAAAAAGAAATTCAGGCTGGAGGTAAGGAATAATCTTTTCCCCACAAAGTTAGCCTATCCATAGAGCAAAGGCCAAGGAAGGCTGGCTGACAGTGGGTGGTTCAACATCCTGACTGTGCAAAGCCCTGAGTGATGTGGTCTGACCCTGTGACTGAGCTTGCTCTGAAACTGCAGACCTCCCTAGGTGACCTCCCTGTCAGCCTGAATTTTCTTGTAATCCTAGAGCCAAGCAACATATAATTCTTGCAGCTGCAAACTGATAGAGTCAGGAACCCAAGTTTCTTGATAGTTGTTCAATAATGAACAGATTAATCATTAAAAGCTCCTAAAATAAAATCATCAGAAAGGATAACCTCAGTCTCTTGAGCCTAAATTGTTTGTCATTTATACACATATGAAAGCAGTAATAAGGTAGTCTTTGCCTTAGAAAACTTAATTCTTACTGTATATAGGACTTTTTCTGCTGCGAACTTAAACATAACCTCAATTGCTTTGCTGAATTAAGAACCTTAACAATCAAGTCTATTCCATCTACTGTGGTGGCTCTCTGTGTTTTCCCGTCCCCGGGCAGCTCCGGCGCCTAAAGCAGCACTGCCTCCCTCCGGGACCTGGGATCGCCGTGTGTTTCCGGGCTCGGCTCCGTGCCACAGTCTGGGTGGGGGTGCCAGCGGATTCTCACCACTGTGAGCGAGAGACACCAGTAAAGAGTGAAGGAACGTCCGAATTCCCCATGCTTGCAAGCCTGAAAGTCCTTTATTGCCACAGGGAGTAGTGCCAAGGCGCCACGACCCACTCCCAGCTTGCACATGAGGAAACACTGTGCAGGGCACTCCAAGATGCGAGATTATATCGGGGAGAGAGTGAGGAGAGCAGAGGCCCTCCCGCCCAATGGGGGCAGGCGTCATGGCGATGACGTGGACCACGGGACCCAACGGGGACATGACTGGGGCGGACCCCAGGCTCTGGGGCGGATGGGGGATGGGAATTCGGAGTGAGGGGAACTGAACCCTTTGGGCAGGACGGGGAGTGGTCACAGGGACCCGGAGTGAACAGCTGCGGTGGGGGGGGGGAAAGGGGAACAAACACAGGGGCTGTGCAAGGGTACACAGAACATGGCTAGCTAACAGATCAGAACCCCTAACCTAAACCCCAAACTGCGATGCAACAATCTACTTTATCATTCTATGCATTTTGTATATCACATTTGGAAAAAAAAGTCCCACAAAATAGAACAAAGCCAGTAAAAATTAGCTTTCTATAAATGAAGAACTTGCCTTTTTTACATTGTTTTGTAGGCAGGAGTAAGAAGGAACTTTTTCTCATTGAAATGACTGCTGCACATGCAAACATATCAGAAGTGAATATAGAAGTGAATCAGAAGTTCCCCTTCTCTTTTCACTTTTATGCACATTTTTTTTTACCTTTCCATAGCAAGATCTTCTGAGAGTTTTTTGGTGATCAGCTGTTTCCATGTAACCATCACCTACTTTTGAAACAGTATGTTCCTATTTTCTTTTTTGTAGGAATTGAAATATCAGTTAAGAGAGGCTAATAAAAATAAGAGTTAGACAACATATCTGAAAATTTTTGTGTCATACAGTCATTAAAAAATGTCAAATTTGTAAATGGGAATTTTAGGCAGATAAATTAAGCCTAAGGTTAATTGTAACAATTATTGGGGGAAATCCTGCTCCTAACAGATGTGTCCATTTGGATGGTGTGATGAGCAAAAGCAAAGCAAGTGGTTCCAGACACTTTCCTGGCAATAAAGCCATCTTTCTGATGCAGGTTGGCTAGGTTAGGAGGTGTGCTACTGAGCATAAAACACAGCACAAACTGGCAGAAATCCTGCAGGACTGGGGCACAGATTCTTTCACCCTCTTTTCTTTGAAATCGCCCGGGATAATTACAAAGCAGAGAGCATAAAGGGGTCTTTTCCCTGATGATTCTTCACAAGTGCTCATTCCCATTAAATAAATCTCTTTGCAAAAAAGCATAGAAACAGCATAGATCAGGTCTATAGATAAGAGAATCACCAGTTTACATCCATGGGACATCAGCTATCTGCTTTAGTATGAAGAATTGGGTTGAGGTGATACTTGAATAATCTGAACTTACTAAGAACATTTTTAGAATGCACATGTAGGAAGAAATTCCTGTAGGTTCAGAACTATTGCTAATAACGGTACTGAAAGTGCATAATAATGTTGCTCTTAGAGGAGGAATAAAAGTAATTTGATTAAGACTTATAAATAAAGTGCAGGAAGAGCATGATTCCATTTGATAGATATTGATTTCATTTAGATTTGCTAAGTATGGGTAATTGGGTGGGTGTTGTGAATAATATTAGATGTGAATAACAAGGGCATATGTTATAGATGTAATTTTAATGAATAGAAAGAGACTGAATTTTAATGACTAGAATTAAAATGAAGAGAATCAAGAAAAACACTTGTAGTTTTCTCTTTTAGTTTAACCCTGGTATCCTGGAGGTAGAGGTGAAGTTTAAAATTACATAAATAGAATACATAAATATTAACTTGAATGAAGTAATAAAATGGGCCAGATCAATTTTTTTTTTTTTTTTTTTTTTTTTTTTTTTTTTTTTTTTTTTTGTTTCTGGAGAGGAACTATATATTTCAGTATCTGCATATAGATGAGACGCAGGCTAAAGGATCAAAAAGAAAATTATACTTTTAACATCAACAATTGTCAAAATGATTTTTCATTATGCAAATTGTGCTCAAATATAAGGGTTGAACCTGTATGATTTATAATAAAATTATCTTACTTGCAGTCATCAGGATTCTACACATGTAAATTTCAATCTAACAGAATTTTCCCAAATGGTTTTAGAATTTAGAGTAACTGCAAAGCAGGAGAAACTGGAACAGAGTAGGGTAGATGTTCATGTGGAAATAGATTAAAAACAGAATCATGGAATCACAGAATGGATTGGGGTGGAAGGGACCACAGGGGTCAACTGGCCAAACCTCCCCACTCAAGCAAGGTCATCCCAGAGCACATGGCACAGGATTACAACCAGACTGTCTTGAACCTCTCCAGTGAGAGACACTCCGCAGTCTCCTCTCTAGACAATCTGTTCCAGTGCTCAGTCACATACACAGTAAAGAAGTTCTTCCTCCTCTGCAGGTGTGCATCAATTTCTTCCTATTGCATCTTGTCCTACTGCCTGGCACCACTGTGAAGAGCCTAGATGCATCCTCTTGAAACCCTCCCTTCAAGTACTTATGCATTTGATGAGGTCCCCTCTAAGTTGTCTCTTCTTGAGGCTGAACAGGGTCATCTCTCTCAGCCTTTCCTCATAAGAGAGAGGTCCCTAATCCAGTCCCTAATCAACTTTCTTGCCCTCTACTAGACCCTCTCCAAGAGCAGATTGCTGTCCACTAGGACTCCCAGGTCCTTCTCCACAGAGCTGCTCCCCAGTAGGCTGGCCCCCAACCTATAGTGGTGCACAGGGTTACTCCTTCAAGAAAAAATCTGTACTCAGAAGACCTTAGTGCTCCCAGCTTTTCAAGCATTGTTAATGCTTCAATACATATATAAATATAATAATAGAAACATAATATAAATATATATTACATAAAAACATACATATATAAATTTGGGGGGAAAGTGAGGAATAAATCTGAGGGGGGAACTCCCTCCCAAGAAAAAAACCAAACAGCAACAACTTAACTTACCTGCAGATAGGGAAAAAAACTAGCTAATTCCAATTATAAACTCCATAAATCTCTACTCCATCAGTGATTTATGAGTATTGCTACAAAATCTTGTGTAATACACTTAAAATATGCAAAGGTGATATGTGTTTACTTTGCAGCTGCTACTTGCCAGTGATCGTTGTTTACGTAAGACACTTGCATTTGTCCATATGTACATTAATCTGTCACCTGTACATGTAAGGATTAACATATCCCTGCATTCATTTAGATAAGTTGTTGGCTATTATGGCATCTTTTTATTCAATTGCCACATGACTTCTCAAAAATTTTATCTGGAAGAAGAGATACAGGAATGAAACTGTATATATGAGTCTTTTAAAAATGTAGAATCCATTTTTATAGTCACAACTACTTATTTGTTTCTCCTACACTATATCTTCATTTCTCAGAGTGATACCTTTCCCTTGGTCCATATCCTGTCAATACTACAGATTCCTATGAAAAGAGATGTTCATATCCATATTGTATAGTTAATGTAGGCTTCAAGAAAACATCCTCAAGATCTTGTATAACTTATGGAAGTCCTAATTTTAACTATCAGTATATAGTAATTTAGATGCTCATAAGGAGTAGGAATAGCCGTGCAATTATTTTCGAGGGGGGAAAATGCCACCAATATTAACTTTTGTTTTAAATTACATTCTGAAGAGGTGAGACTAATTTTTGTTTGAGCACACATGTCTTCTAATGGAGCTCTAACTATTTTTCATTAATTTCCCAGATTCAAGCAATGATCTACAGGCTGCTCTAATATAATTTGTTATAGCTCTTTCACATAAAATTTCACATAGAATTTCTGATGTGGTGTGATTAATACAGTTAAAGCCAAGTCTAGCAAACATATCCAGTACAAGGGTATTTCTCCTAGTTACCGCAGTACTCCTATTCCATTTGTGCTATTGAAATATAAAAAAATCAATAGTGCACTTAAAAATACACACATGGAAACACTGTAGTACAGGACTAACATTTTGAAAATGCCTCAATGATGTAAAAATTGTAGCCTTATTTGTATAAGTAATTTAGATTTTCTAGAAGAAAATAACAAGCTTGCTAAAAAATGCACTTTAGAATTTTATTATGTAACAAGAACAAAGTGAAATGCAAGAACTCTTTCCAAAACATGAAGTGCATTTATGGAGTGTTCACAAAATCTAATGCGTAGTGTGAGCTGTGCCATAACATTACAAATATATCTAGATATATAATATATAGATAATCAGTAAACTGTTATATTTTAAGAAAAACAGAGAGTCTATTTTTATGGTCTATTTGCTCATATTTTGGACTATAACTATTTTCTGGACATTAAGTGTCTATATTTTCAAGACAATAAACTCTACAATTCATTGCTTCTCTCATTGACAATGAAGGTTCCTAACAAAGAAGGCTCCCTCTTCAACACAATAGATGAAACAAATTGCCTTAATTAGTCTTTCTTGGCATTTTTGAGATGTTGTACTCTAATCATCATCATCATGAACAGCAACTAGGATCTATAATGCAGTGAATTAAATCAGATTTAAAAAAATCATGATATTGCTCTCTAAGCCAAATTAAAGGTGCTGCGTATTTTCTTCTGACATCACCAAATTCCACTGAAAAGCTACCATATCAAATGACTTCAAGTCATAATAAGCAGGCTTCTTAGCATTGCAACAATCATACAGAAGAGATACAGTGCAAAATCACTTAGCATATGACGCATTACTGGATAATATTTTAAAATATTTTGACAGTAATTTCTCTGTAAGAGTAGAAGGAATTTTAATTTTGAAACATTTACCAGTTTTGCAAATTGGTGAAACTTGCTTATTATATTTGCAATATCTTTCCTATCAAGTATTTTGTGGTTCATGCTGAATAATGTACTTCACATTTATATGTGCATACTCTGCATGTGTAGGGGTGCTGTCTCTTATTTCTAAATATATTCACATATATTTTGATGATGATTGTGATGGCACTGTGTTGTACACAGGATCCTGTAGCAGATTAGTATAATATTTTCTTGTCTGTTTTTAAATGGCTTTAAAAGAAAATAAAGGAAATAAAGGAAATGGGTAAGTGGATATAGGGGTTAGTAGGAAAACTACTGTAGGTACTCTGCTCTGTCATTACCCGTGTAATCATATTTCCTCTTCTCACTCTCTCTCTCTTGCTACCATTTCTTGTGTTTTGTATTTTGACTGCAAACTCTTAGGAGCACAAATTCTTTCTTTCTTTCTGTTGCTTCCTTCCAAGAAAGTTATGGGGACAGTGGCAAACATACCTACTGAAAACACTGAATTTCAGTACACATTCCAGCATAAGCCTGTCAATGCCTGGCTATTCCACCAAAACTACTAAACAAGTCAGATTTTCTAGTATTTCTTTCTGTATGAAAATTTAGTTCAAAATACTGCCCTGTGTGTTTTTTCTGATGAAGACATGGGACTTTTGGCCACTACTGTTAATATTCTTATGTTATACACCCATGAAGATTATTACTACAAGATTTCTCTTAAAGGCCACAGGAACCATTTCCAGAGAAAGAGAAAGAAAAGTGGCAAAGTCAGCACTACAAGCTGAGAAGACATAAGGCAAGACAGCTAGTTTATCTGAATTCCCATGACCTTCTTTTGTACTGGCCTCCTCTTCCTGATTCATTACGTGGTCAAGGAGCAAGAACCACCTTGTAAATAAGTACACATTTTTTCATTGGTTGCAGTTCAAATATTCTATTCATCTTCATTGCTAAATAGAACACAGAAGTAAACAAATAAAATGAGTAAAAGCTAAATACTAAAGTAATTCCATTGTTGACACCAAAGATGCAGCAAGCAGCAGAACTTCACACATTTTTAAACTTACAACAGTTCCTTTGTCCCCTTAACTACTAAACAAACTTATGAAGTCCCAAAAGAAATTCTGTTTCAATCTCTAATTTTGCTATTCTATACACATTTGAGTAGCTTCAGTGGAATACAAGACAGCTCCTTTTGAAATTATGATTAGTCATATCGTTTTGTAGATTAAACACGTGAGAATTTCAAAGCATCTGTCATTTACTGGTTAGTGACTATACTTTCCTGAATAAATTATGAAAGCATATCAAATGACAGGCAGGTGATTCAAAACAATTATAGTCCTATAGATGATTTCAGAATTGCCTCTTTTTTTCACATTCTATGTTATGTAAGCCGCAGTATAAGATATAAAAAAAAACTTCTGGTAGAAGCTCTATTAACTCAGATGGCAAGAGCACAAGATAAAAAAATATAATGGTGATCAAGAGATAAAAAAGACCCTATTTTTAATTTTCTATATATCTGTATATATGCGTCCTCAGTTTGTAGCTTTCCAAGAACTTAATAACAGACTTTATGTGAATAACAGAGAGATAAAAACATTCTATAGGAGCATCAGCCTGGATCTGGACACCATATATTTCCTAGGAAAGCTACCTATTCTTTAGGAATATTCAGGAAAACTACAGTTTGTAAATCAGACATGCATTTGAGCTATTACTAAAGTAATTTAGTTATGTAGAGAAAATATTTGAATTACATAGATAAATCTAATTCATAATGTAATAACCAATTAAGAAGTTATACTGTTTTTTAATATGAATACATTGCAATGGCTCAAGAAAGAAGTGTTAGTTTATCAAGTTGAAATCTTGTTGGTGACTCCATAGGACAATGTACTTTTACGAAACTTGCAATGACTGCTAGGTAGAAGCTTTAAGGAGGCACCTCCATTAAGATCTACAGCAGTCAGACTCAAGGTGAAGAAAGATCACTAAAGAACTGGAAAAAAAGAAAAATTGAAAGCAAAATGCTCTTATCAGAAGTGTTCTTGACAGATCAAATTACAAGATCTTTCAGGAAGAAAATTTACTTTTGTAGTAGACCTGACATAGTTCTCCTTTGTGTTTGGAAGCCTGACTCATTTTTTAACTGTATGATGTTTCATATATATATATATATATATATATATATATATATATATGGTAATATTCTGAATCACAGCCTTGAATAATATTCAATAGCATACTTTCTGAAAATACATATTTACAAATAAGAAAAGCCATTTTTCAGAGAAATTCATTCAGACTTCTGGATTAATTTGATTTACATAAGCATTGTAGGATGGAGAATTACCCCTTGGTGTTAAATTCAATCTCCACTGATGGTCTCTTTGATCTGTTAATCAGATTTCCTGTATCCTTAGACAATACCTTAATTGCTTATGCCCTCATATTAAAAAAAAAAAAAAAAAAAAAGAAGAAAAAAAAAAAAAGAAGAAGAAAAAAGAGACAATTATATTAAATTATCTTAAGGAGGCAGCAATAAACATTTACATTCATACACTTTTTACAATACTGTGAAATTTTATTAAACATAGTTCCCCAGAACAGAAGAGTTGCATTTAATAAGATGGAATATATGGGAAGGTCTGTATGTCTTCCATTACTATATTTTCTATAGCAATTTGTGTATCAATTCTAGATGAAATATCCTCTTTAACTGTATTTATATTCTAAACAATTTCTTTTGTGACATTTCCAAATTATGTGAATTAGTGAAATTTTCATATTTAATGCAAAAAACCTCCATGTATTAGAGATATTCTTTACCATTGTATAACACAAAATCTGCTGGTTCTGTTTCCACTGTTCTAGTAAAATCCTCAGAAGCAGTCAGATATTTTAGTGAAGTGCTGTGTATTTTTTCTCTCCTACAATTTATATAGAAACACTAGCAGCAGCAGCAGCAGTGGCTGAGGTAAGCCTAGGACTGAGTTTAGATTGGGCCCTACAGGGCTTTTTCTGCATTCAGGGACAGTCAAGCAGCACCCCAAAGCCTTGTCAGGACCTGGAAGTTCACAGCAGAGAATTAGGTGAGCAGTGGTCAGTGCCAGGAGCACTGTGGGAGATTTAAATGGTTCCAGGGGGCACAGAGTGGGAGAGTCATTCCAGAAGGGTATGGCACTTTGCACAGGCAAGGCAAACAGCATGGTGTGGTCTCCCTCCAATCAGCTCAAAAGAGTTCAAGATTGGATCATATTCTACAGGGTGCTAAGCCATCTGTATGTATCAGAAAGGATGTGGCAATGAAAACAGAGCTGTTGTGGAAACACGCAGGTGTCCACGTAGCATCAGAGAGTAATAGAGATAATACTTGTGTGAGGCGAGAACAGGTAGACGATCTGCTGAGTTTGGTGGTACAAACCAAAGAGGAGGTGGAAAGGTTAAGGAGTGTTAGAGGACTTGAGGAATGGATTGTTTGGCAGAGCTGTTCCCTACTTGCTCTACGGCAAATGTACTGGCCAAATGCAGCTCACGAAGTGGAGGAGTCTCTCTTCTCTCCACAGCATGCATGAGGGAACATAGAAGATGGGGCAGAATGGAGACAGGTTCTTTCTTGGGGTGGCAGATGAATCCTTGGCCTCCATCCCCACATCCCCTGACAGAATATGTATGAGATTCTGGAAACTGAGGGCCAGGAAAATAACCATCTAGATGAAGGACAGTCTAAGGGGTTGCCTAAGCTGGTTCAGGTGACCAAACATTTTGCAACAAGCTCTGAAAAGCAAAAGACAATGGGTAATTCTTGTAGAAGGCTCCCTGCTGAGACGAACAGAGAATCTGATATGTGGAACAGATCCAACCCACAGGGAAGTGTTCTTCCTCCCTGGGGTCCACATAAGGGAAAGCTTCTTGATTTAGTGCAGCCTTCTGACCACTACCCTCTGGTAGTCTTCTGGGTGGATAGAGACAAGATTGAAGGAAGAGTTCCCAGGGTAATCCAAAGAGACTTCAGGGCACTGGGGTATTTGGTTAAAGGAGTAGGTACGCAGGTAGTATTCTCCTCAAAATTCCTTCAGTGTTAGGGGAAAATACTGAAAGAATAGGAATACTTGACATCTCTAGATGGCTAAGAGGCTGATACAATAGGTGCCATATGGATTTTTGACCATGGGTCAGCATATATGGCACCAGGCCTGCTTATATTGGATAGGGTACACCTGACCCAGAGTGGGAACAGGATTATTGCCTGGGAGTTAGCAGGGCTGATTGAGCAGTCTTTAAATTAGGTTCAAATGGAGAAGAAGATAAAATGCGGTTCATTAGCGATAAGCTTATGTTAGCCAAGCTGAAGAGCATCTATGCCAATGCATGCAGTCTAGGCAGCAAGCAGGAGGACCTACCTGGAAGCCATTGTACAGCAGGAAGCTTAGGATATAGTTATTATCACAGAAATGTGGTGGGATTACTCTCACAACTGCAGTATTAGGAGAGATGGGCAAAGCACAAAGGGTGGTAATGTGGTACTCTCTAATAGGGAGTGTTTTTATTGTATTGAAATTGATGATGATGGTGATGGAGATAACAAGGTTAAGTTCCTATGGGTAAAGATTGGGGAAGGTCAGCAGGGCAGATGTCATGATGGGAATCTGTTATACATGACTGGCAGGATAAACAGGCAGACTAGGCATTCTACAAGTGGCTGGCAGAAGTCCCACAGTCACCAACACTTGTATTTGAGGGCGACTTCAGGTTGTCAGATGTCTGCTGGAAATACAGCACAACAGAGAGGAAGCAGTCTAAGAAGTTTCTGGAGTGTGTGGGAGACAACTACTTACTACAGCTGATAAATGAGCCTTCAAGATGAGGCGCCCTGCTAGACCTGTTGTCTGTGAACAGAGAAGGACTTGTAGATGATGTGGTTGTTGGCTGTCTTGGGCAGGGTGACCATGAAACTTTAGTGTTTTCTATACTGGGTGAAGTAAGGAGAACAATCAACAGAACTTCCACCTTGGACTTCAGATTGGCAAACTCTGGATTGTTTAGGAGACTGATTGACAGTCTCTTTGGAGTCAGTCCTGGAGGGCAATGGAGTCCAGGAAGGCTGGATGTGCTTTAAAAAGGAGTTTTTTAAATAGTCAGAAGCAGGCTGTTCCCATGTGTAGAAAAACAAGTAATCAGGGGAAAGGCCTAACCTGGTTAAACAGAGAATTTAGGCTGGAACTTAGAGGGAAAAAAGACAATCTGGCATCTCTGGAAGGGGAGATAACTTGGGAGGACTATAATGATGTTGTGAGGAGAAATTGTCAGGAGAAATTGGAAGGGTGAAAGCCCAACTAAAACTTAATTTGCCCACTGCACTTAAAGACAACAAAAAATGTTTTCCTAGAAAACACTGGCAGCAGATTATAGTCAAGGCAAGTCTCCATCATTTGTTGAATGTTAAGAGTAGTGTAGTGTCAGGGATGAGGAAAAGGCAGAGGTATTTAGTGGCTTATTTTCCTCAGTCTCTAACAGCAAAACCAGTTGCTCTCATGATACCCAGCCCCCAGAGGTGGATGTAAGGAATGGATAGCTGGATGAAGCCTTTGTAATGGAGGAAGAGATTGTTAGTGACCTGCGATGCCATTTAGACACTGAGAAGACCCATGGGCCTTGATAGGATCCACCCCAAAGTCATGAGGGAACTGGTTAAAAATTTGCCAAACTTCTCGCAATCATCTGGTGGATATCATCAGTAGTCCTGGTTTACACCCACATTTTTACTGGTTAACTGGAGAAGATCCAGAGGACTGGAAATTAACAAGTGTAACATCTGCAAGAAGGGTCAGAAAGATGACTAGTGAGCTACAGGACTAAGGAGCATTACCTTAGTTCCAAGCAAGGTTATGGAAGAGATCATTCTGAATGCCATTACATGGCCTGCTTAGGACAACTAGGGTATCAGGCCTAGCCAATGCTGATGTACAAAGTTCCTTCTGGACCAATCTGATCTTCTTCTACAGCAAAGTGACCAGCTTAGTAGATGAGATAAAGATTGTGGCTGTTGTCAATATGGTAAAGTGTTTAACACTGTCTCCTATAACATCTTTTTTAAAAGACTGGTTGCTTGAGGCTTGCTTGGGTGATAGGTAAAAAATTGGCTGGACAGAGAGTGGTGATAAAGAGACCTAAATCCAGTTGGTGTGTGGTCACTAGCAGTGTTCCCCAGAGCTCCGTTTAGGGGCTGTTTAACATCTTCATTCATGTGGGGATCAGTATTGCACCCTCACTAAATTTACAGATGACACCATATTGGGTGTGACTGTTATCTGCTTGAGGGTTAGAAGAGTCTACAGAGAGATCTTGACAGACTAGTTCAACGGACTAAGAACAGCTGCATGAAATTCAGTAAGGTGAAGTGCCAGGTCCTCCACTTGACTTTCCACCCCAGGCAGTGCTACAGGCTGGGAGAAAAGTGCCTTGAGAACTGTTCAGCAGAAATGGACTTGGGAGTGCTGCTCAACAGCCAGCTGAACATGAGCCAACAGAGTGCCAAGGTGGCCAAGAAGGTCAGTGGCATAGTGGCCTGAATCAGGAATAGTGCTGCCAGAAGAAATGGGGAAGTAATAATCCTCCTGTGCTCAGCATTGTTAAAGCTGCTCTTTGAGCACACTGTGTTCAGTTTTGGGCCTCTCACAACACATTCCTATAAGGAATGGGTGAGTAAGCAGGATATGTTTAGTCTCAAGAAGTGGAGGCTCAGGAGAGACCTCATCTCTCTTAAAAACTACCTTAAAAGAGGTTTTAGTGAGGGGAAGGCCAATCTCTTTTATCATGCCTATGATGAAAGGATAAGAGGAAATGGTTTTAACCTGAGATGGAAGATTCAGATTAGATACAAGGAAAAAAAAGTCACTGTTAGAGAGGTCAGGCATTGGAACAGGTTGCCTAGGGAGCTGGTAGAGTCACCATCCCTTGAGGTAGACACCTGGACCTGGTACCGAATGATGTGGTTTAGTGGTTAAGTGGTTACAGCGGCAGCGTTAGGTGGATAGTTGGACTGGGTCATCTTGAAAGTGTCAGAATCTTGATGATTCTATTTGAGACAACACCACTGCTACACTACTAGGTCCAGTATTTTGCCTTTCAGCAAGTAAATATGCAAGACACAGAATACCAGATTTCCATTCTCACTACTTAGCCATGAGACCGTTCTTCTTCTTTGTGCTAGTGGGATGATATTAAGTGATTTGATTTGCATAGAACTATTATAGTAATTTCTTTTTCCAAATCAATTAGTTTTTCTTTATAGTATTACTTCACTCCTTTCCTCAGATTGTATTCTGTAGGATTTCCATCAAACTTAAAACAAGATTTGCATTCTTACAGACAATTTCAAGTGATTAATTTATGCACACAAAAATTCATGCAAGAAGGACAGAACATGACTACTGCATTTGGAAAAAAGTGAAACAACCTACATGCATGGCAGCCTGTAAAAAGGAAAAAAATGACTTAGTAACCATAACTACACTATATGAACCTGTTTATAATGCTGATTCCAAATTGTTGAACAGCTGCCAACATTAAAGTACATACTCTTAAATTCAGGAATATATCAGCCAACTAGCGCATTAGCCAAACACACATTAGTCACTGAAGTTTTGAGAAGCATTTTAAGAGTCAGGGTGATGATTAAACATTATTATTAGATAAAAATTAGTATTTGAATCATAATGGATTATGCAGAATATTTCTTTATGTCCCTATTTTACCTACAGTTGGTAGTTCTAAAAAGAGATTATTGCATCAGCAACGTGTATCTGTTTGAAAATTAATGGGTATGTTATCCTGTTGAAAGGAGTCTGTATCTGTTACATTGTATTTTTTTTATTTTTGGTGAATATACACTATCAAAGCATAGATGAGTGACCATGCACTTTTGCAATTCTGTTGACCCAAAGACTCTAATGAATTGACCAAACTGATTGAGAAGTCCTATCCAGTACTCAGTAAAATGTATCCATTTTGGACAACTTCCTCGAATTTTTGTGTCAGATAAGGATCTTGCAGTAAGCCAGTTCCTCATCTGGTTTAAATATTACCTGTATGCCTTATCTTCGCTCTTCCTCACATTATTTTCTTTACTTAATTCCATTAGTTTTTCATTTTTAGGTTTTTAGGTTTTTTTTTTTTTTTACTTACTTAATGGAAATTCACATGAAAATGGCACTGAGGTTAATACTTAAAAGTTCAAACACTATATAAATGTCCACCTAATAGCTTGCATATAGATTTTTTTTACAAGCACAGTTGGTGTCAGCACCTATGAGATTTTTTAAAATTTGTTAAGCACAGCAAAACCTGTAGTATGGAAAAGCTTAATCATAAATGCATAAAAGGAGAAATAATATCTTCTAATAAAAGTTGTATACTAAAATCAGTAGACTATAGAAGGATTCAATTTTCACTAGTATCCTATTTATCTTATCAAATTGCATGGGTTTTTTGTATTATTAATCCTTGAGATTTTACATCTTTATTGCTTTTGAAGGTTATAGTACTTTTTCTTCTGTGATTTTGCAAAAACACATGCTCCTTTAGCATAAGTAAACCACAAAGATTTAATATTCTTTAATTTAATACTCTGTAAACGCATTTGTTATTAAATGTTTAGTGTCCATATCCTGCACCCAAGAAATAGCAAACTTATTTATTACCTAGGCAGAGAATAATTTGAGATGCTGGCAAGAAATATCACTGTCATATGGCCAAATGATGGTATCTACACTACTTAATCTAAAAAATGTGAGCAGCACCTGTCTCGCTTTCATTTTTCAGCCATTTCAGAAATTCTGATGAGAAAATAAACAGAAAATGAATATTACTACTGGATTTCCCAATATCTTGGATGTCACTGACTGTACACAGAAAACATCTGCATCTTTACAATTTTATCTTTGCACAAAAACCTACAATTAACATAAATTCTATACAAATTTAATATTTTATTTCATTGTAAGGAGCCACATGGCTATAGTTTCATTTGAGTAAAAGGAAAAGAATACAATGCCAACTTCATCATCAAATGTAAACAAGATACTGGCTGTGATGCATTTCTTTGGAAGGCTGGCACAGTAAAGATGCTCAAGTGGAATTAAAGTGATTGAAGGGTATCAAAAATATTTAATGATTTTTTTTTGCAGGCATTGCAAAAAAACCCCAGTATTTACTTATAAATTAACACTGCTGTAGGCTTGGGAAGACCACTAAAAAAATTGAAGACTTTTGTTACATCTCATGTAAGTAATTAAAAAATAATAAAAATATATAAGGAATTGATGAGATTTTAAACCAGGATTGTTTTCTCCCTTTAAAACCAAATTACCTTCCCCTGTATCAGCATTTATAGGTTTGCTGTGTATCATTAGGTTACATAAGGATTCTAATATCATAAGGCAATTCAAGAGTTGTGGTATTTTATACACCTGAAGGTTTTATACAGCATTTTTTTAACATCTGTTTTATTAATATATAAGGGTAAATTATCATTAAGTCCAAATACTGCAGTGGCAAACAGATATCTATCTGATCCTATGTATTTCTTGTGCCAATAATTACTACAAAACAGGTCAAACTGAACTGCACCTAGACCACATTTCAGAGGCTATGGCTCTGAGAATTTAAAATACAGGATAGAAGAAAAAAAGCATTGGCTGTTGAACAAAGAGTCCACGATTGAAAATTGAGATTTTACTGTTACAGTCATCTGTTGTGCCTTTAGATAATTTCAGACCAGGAATGGAAAAAATCAAGTTCTTGTTCCCCTTCTAACAACACCAGTGTGATTCCATGATCCTTAACACTAGAGGAGAACAGTTAAAAAGTGAGTTTGTTGGCACCACTAGCCATCAGGCCTGGCTGTGCTGTGACAGCAGAGCCACCTCCTTGGATTCACTGCAGCCTGGAAACCATAAGCAAAATATAATGCACAGATTTAGGCAGTGGTTCTATCACTTCATCCTTGCAGTTGATCTGGGCCTGTTATCCATTGGGGAATGTGTGTTGGAGATTGACTTCTGCTGGACAGCCATGCAGTGGGTTGTAGATATGCTTAAGAGTGACAGCTCGTGTGTGAGTGCAGAGGGTATATGTCTTGTGCTAATAACTGTTGCTCTTGATTTTAAAAAGAATTTGTTTATTACATTTTATTATTGTTTTATTGATTTTTACTTAATAAAATAATAATTGAAAACATATCATTTGCATGAAGGAAGGCCTAAGCTGTGGCACAACCACTGGCACAGTAACTGACCACCTGCCAAAGCACAAGATTAGAGTTTACTGCACAGTGTGTACCAGAAGACATTAAAAGTTTTGAGAGCTGAAAAATTATTCCTGTGCTCCAGCACCACAGCTTTCTGTACAATTTTCTTGAGAAGGGTAAGATAAGATAACATAGGGTGTTTTAGGTAACTTAAGATTGGTAGATTATCACTCTGTCACCATTTAGTTTTGTTTGAGTTTTCCCTGAAGAAAAAAGAAAAAAAAAAAGAAAGCAAGAGAATCCCATTTTGCTGCTTAAGAGATATTATACATTTTGATGGAGAAGGTGGGAAAGTTCATTCCCTGACTTCTCATCCATTTCAAATAGAATGGTTAATGAAGTTGAGAATGTGAGAAAAACAATGCAATTTTGAAAATTAAAACACGAAGTCGCACTATATATGATATAAAGAGACTTCATACTGTGCTTTTCCAAGAGTTTAAAGACATTTCATCTTGCTTCCCTAGTAATCAATTTTGCTACTTTTTCTGTCCCCTTAGTTTTTCCTCTTTAGTACCTAGGCTGGTAGATGGTGTCAGGGAGCAGAATGGTCCTCCTGTTATCCAGGAGGAGGCAGAGAACTGCTGAGCCACTTGGATATTCATAAATCTGTGGGCCCAGATGGGATCCATCCCACGGTGATAAGGGAGCTGGTAGATGAGCTTGTGAAGCCACTCTTCATCATTTACCAGCAGTCCTGGCTCACTGGTGAGGTTCCAGATGACTGGAAGCTGCCCAATGTGACGCCCATTCATAAAAAGGGTGGGAAGGAGGATCCTGGCAATTTTAGGCCAGTTAGCCTGACCTCAGTACCCAGAAAGGTTAAGGAACAGTTTATATTGGGTGTCATCACACAGCTCTTACAGGATGGCAGGGTATTAGACCTAGCCAGCATGGGTTTAGGAGAGGTAGGTCGTGTTTGACCAACCTTTTTTGTTTGGATTTGACTAACTTTTTATGACCAAGTGACTCGCCTGGCGGATGCAGGAAGGGCTGTGGATGTTGTGTACTTGGACTTCAGCAAGGGCTTTGACACTGTCTCCCACAGCACACTCCTGGAAAAGCTGGCAGCCCACGGCTTGGACAGGAGTTCAGAACTGGCTGGATGGCTGGGCCCAGAGAGTGGTGGTGAATAGTGCTGCAGCCAGCTAGGGACAGTCACCAGTGGTGTCCCTCGGGGTCTGTGCTGACACCAGTTCTGTTCAATATCTTTATTGATGACATGGATGAGGGGATTGAGTCTTTCATTAGTAAATTTGCAGATGACACTAAGCTAGGAGTGTGTCTTGATCTGTTGGAGGGTAGGAGGGCTCTGCAGAGAAACCTGGAAGGGTTGGATGGATGGGCAGAGTCCGGTAGCATGACATTTAACAAGTCCAAGTGCCAAGTCCTGCATTTTGGCCACAATAACCCCCTGCAACGCTATAGGCTGGGGACTGTGTGGCTGGACAGTGCCCAGGCAGAAAGGGACCTGGAGGTAGTGGTGACGGCCGACTGGACATGAGCCAGCAATGTGCCCTTGTGGCCAAGAAGGCCAAGGGCATCCTAGCCTGTATCAGGAATAGTGTGGCCAGCAGGAGCAGGGAGGTCATTCTTTCTCTATACTTGGCACTGATGAGGCCACACCTTGAGTACTGTGTGCAGTTCTGGGCCCTCAGTTTGGGAAGGACGTTGAGACACTTCAACGTGTCCAGAGGAGGCAATGAAGCTGATGAGGGGCTTGGAACGCAAGCCCTCTGAGGAATGACTGAGGGAGCTGGGGCTGTTTAGCCTGGAGAAAAGGAGACTCAGAGGTGACCATATCACTCTCTACAACTCCCTGGAAGGTGGTTGTAGTCAGGTGGGGGTTGGTCTCTTTCTCCAGGCAGCAACTGACAGAACCAGAGGACACAACCTGCATCAAAGGAAATATAGGTTGGATATCAGGAATAAGATTTTTATGAAAGAGTGATAAAGTTCTGTAATCAACTGCCCAGGGAGGTGGTGGAGTCACCATCCCTGGATGTGTTTAAAAAAAGATTGGATTTGGCACTCAATGCCGTGGTTCAGTTGAGGTGTCAGGGAATGGGTTGGACTGGATGATCTTGAAGGTCTCTTCCAACCTAGTGATTCTGTGATTCTTTTTAAGTATTTATTATCTTATTAAAATGTTAGGGTTTAATCTCCCCCTTTTCCTATCTCCTTTCCTCCAAAGGCCCTTTCTTGTTTAATAAAAGGGAAGGAATTTTATGACTATCATTCCTTTCTTTAATGCTTCAAAATAAAAGATCACCTTATGCGAATTTTTTGCATGGACATTCCTTTGAGAACACAGACAGTTAAAAGCAAGAACTCCCAGGGGAAATCTCTCTTTGGTTCTGGTCAGAGTGCAGTGCAGACCTCCCTGCCCAGCCATGGGCTGGGTGGGGGAGGGGAAGCCATGTGGCCTGGGAGAGGTAGGCCAAGGGGCTGAAGGACTGGAACTGGATGGGCCCCCTGCAGATGGAAGAGTGGAGAGAAATGGAGATGCCTTTGTTCCCTGCCCCCACCCAGAGGGAAAGAGACAGAGAGCCTGATGGCACCTGGAATTTGCCAGCAGAGGAGAAGGAGAAGTGAGGGGGGAAGGCAGCTGGAGACGTGGCAGCTGGAGTCTGGGGAGTCCGAGACTTTTAACCATTTCCTGGGAAAGGAAAGCTTTGTGAAATATTACTCCTCCTTGATTTGGAAGAGAAGAGAGACAGTCTGGGACCTGAGATGTTAGAAGAAGAAATTTTTAGGTGGGAGGAGATGATGGAGTGGCTTGTGGCTGGACTTTTCTTGTTAGCCATAGGCTGAACCAATTCCTCCTACATCAGAGACTGCATTTTTAGGGGGATGCAATGGTGAGCCAAGACACCTGCTTCAGCAACTACCAACGCAGGAGTGGAGTGAACAGAGAAGAGCTGAGGAGGGTGTGGTGGTGCCCTCTGTCTTCAGGAAGAAGATGATCTCTGTTCTTGAGACCCTTGGCCCCAGGGGAGGAGTAAATGGGGGAGACTGTTGTCCCAAAAAAGGAGAAGATGTTGGACCCTCAGCCCCCGGAGAGGAAGAAAATGGGGCGGACTGCGGTCCCCAAATGAGAAGCTGAACTGTTGTTTCTTTTGGTCCTTGGCTGAACTGTTGTTTCTTTTGGTCCTTGGCAAAACATCCTTAAAAGAGCCCTATGAGCAGTCTGTCCATGCATGGTGGTGAGAGCACTGTACATGGAAGGAGGATGTCACACTGGCAGATATTCTCCAGGCGGTTGCCATGTGTGACATGGAAACACAAGAGGTGGCAATTTTGTTTCCTGGGGGGTCTATGGTGCAAGAGAGACTCCTCTCTCCCTTGATGGACTGAGTATTGATTATCAGGAATCCCAGGTGGTGTCTCACTGTGGTTTGTTGGAAATTGGGTGGGGGTAGGAGGAGTGTTTTGGAGGATTTTCATTCTGGATTTAGTGTGTGTGTCTTTTATAGTAGAAGTAGCTTAATAAAGTCTTTCTCCTTTATTTCTAAGCTTGGGCCTGCTCTGCTCTGTTTTGGTTTTATTTTGCTTTTTAGTTTTTTCATTTCCCTCCACTAGCAGTGGCTTATTACTGCCTTATTATGAATCTGAAAAGGGAAACTAATGATTGGTGGATATTGCTAATGTTATTGTGTATAAATTGTGATAGAACATTGATACTTATAAAGAAAACACACAGTAATTTCCCTGTCAAAACACTTTATGATTCCTGATAAATGGTTTCTGAATAATTGTTCCTATGCACAATTGTTAAAAAGATTGTCAAGGTAATCTATAAAATATCATAGATCTCTATATTCTTTCTCCCCTTACAAAAGATTTGCTGCTGCACCTGACCTTCTGTGGTTTCATGACTGGTTGCTGAATTAGGATGGAAGCATGTAAATTCCCATGTACTCACTTATCACATGGAGAGGTTTGGGTTTGGGGAGTTTTTTGAGGTTTGTGGATTTATGTGGTGCTGGCTTGGTTTGATTTTGGTCTTAAGTAGAAAGAGAAGGAACTTCTTTATTTCTACTATGGTGCCAATACTGCTTTTCTGAAAAACAGTTGCAGTGCAAACCTACCAGAGTTCTAGGCTTTGTGTAAATTAGAATATATCAAATATTATTTTGATTGGGATTTGCTTATTGGTGATTTTGAATATAGTGATGGTCATTACTAAATGTTTCTTTTGCCTCATGTGTGAGACACCAAACTGGTTAAATTAAAGGTTAAATGAAATGGTTAAAGGTTAATGACACCAACCATCAGCAATTTGCAAGAGCAGTAGGTTGCTTTGCTGCAGCAAGATTTGCACCCCTGAAACTGAAGGGGAGGAGAGGAGGTTTTGGGAGTATAATGGCAAAACCTGAGACTTGCACAAGAACAGCCCAGGTGCAGAGGGAGTGTGCTCTACCACCAGAGAATGATTGCAAAAAGTGACCTTTGCTTGCTAACAAGCTGGATTTTGAGCCAGTTAAGGGGAAAGATTGAAAACAAGCAGATTCTGCAAGATGAGATTATTCTTTTAATCATGCCAATTTACTCCCTAACACAGCTCACTCAGGTGTAAGTCCCTCCTACCAAGGGGAGGTATTAGAACAGTCATCTGTAGGCCTGAAGATATTCACCCCTTCTGACAAGGCAGAATCGGTTCAACTATGGTGATATGAGAAACAGCTGTCATATCTAGAACGAGTCATAAGCCATCAAAGACTCCCAAAGGGCCTCTAGACCCATTTCTTGGGCTCTCCAGCAGAGAACTCTGCATAATCCACAATGTTGCATGCTGTTGCATCAGACAGCACAAAACCATTTCCTTACCAAGGGCAGTACCTGGGCATTCCCATCTGAACCTGAGCACACAGTAACCCACTGAACTTTATGTTTCATAGGCTTCACCCAGTACTGATGGATCAAGACTTTAACCACCAAAGGACATCAAAATTGCAACAAGGAAATCTCATTGTTCAGTCTGTGGATGGCGATCACTTTCCTCTCCACTATCTACTCTTATTTCTTTATTTTCCTTATATATTTTCTAATGTAATATCTTATACTTCTATATTTTTACATTTCTATAGATAATAATCAGAAAGGCTTCGTACCTGCCTTCTATTGCAATCAAATTGCTCTAAAATAAACATGCCATCCATCCATCCATCCATCCATCCATCCATCCATCCATCTGCCATGTATAGATAAATAAAGGATGGGTGGATGGATAGATTTTAAAAAACTGATCATTCAGCACCATTTCATGATAATCTGCCCCAAGTGATCTACTTTAACAAGAACCTCAATTATATTGCCTTCAGTCATTGAGCCAATTATGGTGCCAAAATTAAAATGTAATGTTTTTACTCTGATATTTCCATCTCTAATAATTGAATTACTTTACAAATTAAGGATCTCACATTGCTTTGGTACTTTAAATGGCATGAAATTAAAAAAAAATGTCAGGAGTAACATGGGAAGAAAATCCCCAAAACTTAATCAAAAGTCACTCCCTACCAGGTGTGTCATCATCTCCCAGCTTCATTACAGTTTGAACTTTTGAGGAAGAGAGTTTTCAGGTTTGTCTGGGGTTTTGTAATAGCTAATTTATCAGAATATTATTTGTTATTTATTCCCAAATTGTGGATTTTACTTATATTCTAGATGTTAGCCAGCAGAAGGCAACTTTTTGTCACTACACTGTTAGATCCCATAATTTCTGAACTGTAATTTGGTAATAGTTGCTATGACATACAGGTGAAGTACTTGGATACATCTGCTTGTTTTGATCAAAATGCAACAGCATTTTTTTATAGCTAGAATGAGAATTTACTCTTCATTCATGACGCCGCGCTTTGGTCACAGGAGAAGGGGGTGGCGCTGCCTGCCAGCTAGCTCCGATCCCCTTTCCCCTTGGCATGTGCCATGAGCAGCTGCTCCCCGCCTCAGCCACCGACAGGCAGAGGGCGGCAGTTCGGCCATTGGCTGTGGATCCTTACCGATAGAAGCAGCCGATAAGAGCGGACCCACGTCGGAGGATTGAGGCAAAGGAAAGAAGGAAGGACCCTTGCTTGCATCTCTGAGCAATCTCTACTTCGCCCTGTGCAGGGAGCAGCACAGGTAACAGTATAACAACTCGAAGTGGGGCCAGAAACAAAAAGGCGTGAAGTAGAGAAAAACTTTTAAGTGGGGGGCTGTCCCCAGGGAGGACACAGCCTAACAACAAATCAAGGGCCAGATAGGAGGAGTATGGGGTGGATATAGGTTAACATAAAACCAATAGGGAAGGAGAAGGGAAGAGCGTATACTTAATATACCAATGAGTGAAGGGAAATATCATAACTGACAACGAAGCTTCTAGATAAATGGGTGTAGCAAACAATGACAGACAAGCTGCAGGGGCAGGATTTGGAAGATGGACAGGGAAGGATCTGGAAATAAGGGAGGCATAAGAATGACACCAGGACTGATATGGGGAAAGGCAGGAAAATAGGTGGTAAACAACTTTGGGAAGAGATTATTAGGAAAACTGAACAGAGGTGAATAGGAAAAAAAAATTACAATATTTTAAACAATTTCTTAAACAAATAAACTTCAAAACCCCAATAACACACATATAGAAAAAGAGAAATGGAGAGTAAATAGCTAAAGTAATCAATAACTGCTGACTGTTATTTCTAGATTGCAGCTATGGGGGATATTTACTTCAGATGATGTGGCATTTTCCCAATTCAGGAATGCATTCTAAACCATGAACATGGAGCAGAGGGATAGTTTGAATATACTCAGAGTGAGATTAATACACAAATGAGGTCAAACATTTGTAATCAAAATGATATTTCACATTTATTCACTTTAAAAGAAGAGAGCAAGGAGAAAAGATAGAAAAGTAGAGAAAAGCAAAGAATTACAAAAAGTGAGAAAGGTAGTCACCACCAGGAATCTGTGGCATCCTGTGAAGATCCTTCTTTCCTCTGTTAGTGGGTAGAGCTCTGTTGGGACTTGGCACCCACTCATTTCTGTCTTGGCTGAGCGCTGGTTTGTGGCACTGGCTCAGCAGTTTCATTGCAGTGGGGGAGACATGACAATGGCTCATGCATCAAGGTTCATCACATTCCCAGAATATGCTCAGTTCTGCACATGCAGAATGTCCATGTAATGGTGGGGGTATGTTCATTCACTGCTACCCTGGAGAGTCATGGCCCATTCCTGACGGATGATCATGGCCAGTTATTACATTGGGTCTTCAACTACAGATGTCATCAGAGGCAAATGGCAAATGGCAGTGGCAAAATAAGTCACTCTTTAAATGTCCTTTAAAAGCAGTACAGTAGCACTGAAGATGGATAAGGAGAAAAGAAAAATATAACCCTTTTAGGAGGCTATAGTTTGTCTAATACAGTGAGTGCATTTTGAGTTTCCAAAATGGCAAGGGCATATAGATAAACCTATACAAAATAGCATGTTGGCACACAATTGTACTTGATTTATTTGGGGTTGGGTTTTTTTATTTGTTTGTTACGTTTGGTATGTCCTTTTCCTTTTCCTTTTCCTTTTCCTTTTCCTTTTCCTTATTTTCCTTTTCCTTTTCCTTTTCTCCTTTATTTTTAATAGGTAACCTTAATGCTATCATTAAGCAGAGGGAATTGGCATGGTGAAGTTTGATGCTTTGAGTCAGAATTTTAATAGTTTCTGTGTTGTATTGAGGAATAAATAAGATCTGAATTGTTAATAGACTGTGAAAAAAGCCATAATCATCTATGTCTATTTCCTTATCACACAATTTTATTTGGAGTTGTATATAAAGTATTCCATCAGATCACTGTTGAGTTGCTTCCACTGCTGAATTGTATTTTCTATCAGTTTTGTATGCAACATAAAAAGGAATAGGAACAATAGGAATGCAGTCTTCTACCTGGAAAAGAGATCAAATATAACTGAAAATCAAGCTATGCACACAAAGGTATGTCAAACAAGTTATATCTTGTAAATTTTTTCTATTTGTTTTTCAATTATATTTAGTTATATTGTAGCTATGCCTTTTCCTTTAACTACATCCTAAAGTGTCCTTAAAAAAACCCCATTCCACTCCAGAAGATTTGAATGCTAAGGTCTCTCTCAAAGAATCTGCAAATGCCAAGAATCAGCTCTGCAACAGAAAGTCAATCCAGTTTATAAAGATTATAAGCTTTGACTATAATATTATCATTGCCACTATGTTCTCTTTCTACAGCTCTACAGACTTCTCTCCATTTGTTTTGCAAATATTTTATTAGAAGCAACTGCGCACAAAATGATGCTTAGTAGTAAGGTGAGGTTTCAAAGCTAAAGTATCATATAGATAGCTTGCAGAAAACAAGAATGAGAAAAAAAAAAAAACAAAACAAAACAAAAAAAAACTAAGCCAACAACAAAAGGACTAGCAGCTAACCAGCCTAACTCTTCCTGTTATAATTTTAATTTCTCCTTGATCGAAATGTTACAACCTTGATTTTCATGTTGGCATATGCGATCAGGAATGCAACCCTTGGGATTTATGATATCCTATTTTCTGGTTCTAGAGAAAGGCAACAAAGGTGGGAAAGGGTCTAGACATTAAATCCTATGAGAAACAGATAAGGGAACTGGGGGTGTTTAGCCTAGAGAAGAGAAGGCTCAGAAGTGACCTTATCACTCTCTACAACTGCTCGACAGGAGCAGTGGCCAAGTGGGGGTTGGTCTCTTCTTGCAGACAGCTAGTGACAGGACAAGAAGACACAGTCTTAAACTGTGTCAGGGGACATTTAGGTTGGATGTAAGGAGGAATTTTTTACAGAAAAGGTGATTAGACATTGGAATGGGCTGCCCAGGAAGGTGGTGAAGTCACCATACCTGGAGGTGTTTAAGAAAAGATTGCACTGTCACTCAGTGCCCTGGTCTTGTTGACAAGGTAATAATCAGTCACAGGTTGGACTTGATGATCTCAGAGGGCTTTTCCAACATAATAGATTCTGTGATTCTGTGATATATACATATATGCTGCATATGTAGCAGAAGATGTTCAGAAATAACTTCTCTGTGGAATGCAGTGGCATAGCAGCAGGCACATCTGATGTACTAGAACTCCAGTAGTTCAGGTCCAGGCTATAGTAGAATTTGAAAAAAGTTCTGTCCTGAAGTCCTATGCTGCAATTTGCTCCAAACTAGTTAATCAGTGTACTGATTAACTAAATGCTTTTATGTAAAGTTGCACATGTTCTTGAGTACCTTTAATACTCAGATGTACTCACAGTAGCTTTTATTCCAAATTAATTTTATTAATTTTAACTATTCCCACAATTCTAAATTATGCAATAAGTTTCATTTTCTACATCTTAGTTACAAAAATTAGCAGTGAAATGACATTAAATATGCTTAAGCTTTTTAGTAAAATGCAGAACTTAAGACAGCATTTAGTAAATTGGTTGTGCATTCTGTAGAATCCTGTAGGGATCTTACACAACAGCTGTATTCAGTAAAGTATTTTCTAATATCAATGCATAAGTTTACCTAAGAATTATAAAATATATCTTTCACTTACATACTGTTCATGGCAGTGACTCTTGAGGTTATTGGCGCATACATCTGTCAGTCTTCTGTTCTACCTAAAAATGGAAAGATGCATCATTGAAACATTTTTGTTGGAACATTCTTTGGAGAATTTTTGTTTGCTTGTTTCTATGCTTCGATTTTTTTTCCCTTACTTGTTTCCTTGATAAAGGTTTTCTTGGTTTGGATTTTCCTGCTCTCCCCAGTTTTAATTATGATTTTTTGCTTTTGAATTTATATCTCTTATTATCAACAGTACTAGGTGTCTGCAGATTGGCATGTAATACAAATAATATTAGTGAAAATTTGGGTTCTGTCATTGTTTTCAGTGACTAAGCACTGAAAAAAAATTTAAGGAAAAATAAAAAATAGAAGTAAAAGAGGAGAAAATACAAAATGAGAGCAAATGCTACAAAATGGGCTCAAGCTTTAATAAAGAATAGTAGGAATAGGTAAGTTTAAAAGATCCTCTGCAAATTAAATTTCATCTGCTTCCCAAATGATGAAAGGTGGTTTCAATAGGCAGTTGCCCTTCCCACTAAATGTATAGACAGCTTGCAATCTGATGTTACCATATGACTATTAGGTAAACCTTCAAAATTTAGGGAAATAAAATAAAATTTTATCTGCTAGAAATAGCAATGTCTTTTTTATAAACAAAGATATTTTTTACTTATCAAGTAATTCAGAGCTCTATTATTTTAGAGTCATGCTCTTCCATGGACTACATTTTTTCCTCTTCTTTCTGTGCATTAGTAATTCTTTCCCTCTGATTTCTTATTCTACATATGCAGAAGAATACCTTATTTGTTCTGTGCAGCTTTCTCTTTCACTTTTTCCCAATCTTCACTTTACATCTATTTCTGTTCATGCTGATACTACTTATTCTGACACTTTCCCCCAGTTTCCAATTTTCTCCTCGGCCTGCCCCCAGGAATACTTTTGCTGTCTCTCTTACCATTTTACAGAAGACCTGTGATGAAATACATGGTCCCTCTGATTCAAATTATGCATCTCAGGAATATGTAGAGTTCATCTTAAACAAGAGACAGAAAACTGTACAAAGGAAATAGCGTTTGAGAAATTTATGTGCTATCCATCTACATGTGTATATAGCATTAACAAAGACAAGCAAGATTAAGATCAGGATATTCCGTTTCTTATAAGGAATTAATAGGTTTAAGTATGAGAGATCGCCTGCTTAATGGGTTAGGTATTACAATCTTATACAGTGTGGAGTTTTACAGAGGTTCTTAGTTTTACTTGACATGTATCTCTTTATAAAATGTTCTTCTGTCCAGCTGGTATTAATTTGCTAAGAAATATGGGTGTGAGGAAAAGAAAGGTTTCCTACGTAAAAAGAAGGGGGAAAAAAAAGAAAGGGAGCAGTGCTTTTATGTCTTGCTATTATTTCTCATCAGTACAAGGCCTAAGAGTGTTGTGTGTATAAGGACAAAAGTGAGCAATGCAGGAGCAGTACTGTGACTGGCACAAAAACTGGAAAAAATCAGAAATCTGAGAACAGCACAGTCCTTTGTAGAATCCAATTGTTTGGAGAATGGAAGGGAAATTAGACTGAGCTGAAAGTCAGAATGGGTGAGAAAATGGACACACTGATTTAAAAAATGCTTTTTTGGGACTACCATACGATCTTCATGGATTGAGACAATATTCAGTCAAATCATCTAAAATAGTAACTTTGCAATTTAATATATAGATACATAAATACAACCAAAATATAATCCAAAGCCAATTTATAAAAAAAAAAAAAAGGCAAAAAGGAAAAAGCTTAGGTAAGACATTGGTTTACCTAAGCTTTTGTAATTTCTTATAAGAAATAAGCTTGCCTTGGTTTTGTAATTTCTCCTAGCTTTCTAGAGTCTGCTATCTCTCTTCTGTTATACAAGACAAAAGCTCCGCAAAATATTACAGAAGACTGATTAACATCAAGCTCAGTCATTTAAATGTTTTTTAGAAGAATTTCAACATAAGAGAATTCCTCTATTTAAATAATATCTTCCTTTAAGTTTGGATGGGTCTGAACTTATGTCCATGTAATTAATTTGGAGTGATGGATACCTGTTTTACTACAGTTTTGTTTTTATCTTTCTCTATGTACTTTTTTCCTAGAGCATGCTTTCTTGCATTTTGCAGTACAGTTAGAGACACAGATATGTCAAGTCCTCTTCCATCATGTTTTGTCCAGCAGTGTTTTTCAACAAAGAGGAATTATGTCACTGATCATTATTCTTTGGTCTCCACTTTAAAGCTAGGGGGAGGAAAATGTATAGAAATATTAAAGATGAAAAGAAGGCATGCAAATATTTTAGTTTAAGTCTTCTGTTGCTTTTGGGAAAGCATTCTGTCATACAGTTTTTTTAGGGAAACTCTGTGTTTGTGAAGGCATACACATATTTTGAGTGGATGGAGCCTGAGAAAACAACACATTGTTATGAATCATATTGTAGCTTTAAATTAGAAGTCAAATCTAGTGTTCAAGTTCAGGTGAACAATATCCTTATGGTTTTCTCTTAACTCTTCAAATTCAGGTAAAAAAATATCAACATTATAAACTGTAATTTAATTTATAGAGCTTTTTTCTTCAATGTGTTCACAGCAGATATAGTTTTACCTTACTTAGAGAAGAAAAGAAAGTGTAATATCCCTTGGTGAAATTCCTTTGAGGAATTTCTTGTTTTCCAGCAGCTGTCTATGCTTCTGTCTCTGAAACAGACATTGAACAATACAGCCATTTTCACAAGTGGGTGGAGTGTCTGTTTGTTACTGTTGAATACTTACCTGAGAGACCTTTAAAATGTCATAAATCTGAATGAAATAATCTCTGTGAAAAATTACTTATGTGTTCTAACAAGGAAACTTATTTATATATAAAATTATAACATATTATGATTTATGTTAGGTAAGTGTCCATCTCAGTCTTCACTTATATAATGGGAATATCAGAGGTCAGACTGTCCAAGAATCTAAACAGTATTTAAATATTTACAATAGTTTAAAAAAATTTGAATCTATACCTTTTGTTTAAGGAGTTGTATACTGGCTTTGCTTTAAGGCAACTTTAGTTTGAAAAGTAAGTGTGATAAAGAGGTTGCATATAGTATCCCTATGTCATGGTAGCATGGGTATCCCACTATTAAGTTGTGTACACATAGAGCTAACGTATAAGAGTTTTTCCTGTTTCTCTGATGTAATTCTTGGCCATTTATTTATGATACACTTTCCTTCAATTTCATATTTCTAAATATTGCATGTATGCATACATAAGTCTATACAGAAAAGATGAGAAATAAATTTGCCCTGCAGTAACCTGCATCCATTATAAGGTACTATTATATTACTTTTTTTTTTTTTTTTTGGCAAGTCTCCATTAGTGTGTTTTGGTTTTTTTTTAAACTCTGATTCTGTACAGAGCAACCTACTGGCACTAAAACAAATATAAGTATACAGAAAATAACCTTGAACTCAGATGATAGCATTACCATCATAAGTTTGGTGGGGTTGTCTTTCATGAAGATCCCAGCTTTAAAACAAGAAAAGCCTACAAAAGCCTACTTGAAACAAATAAGAGCAAATATTTTCTGTTGACAAAGTATTATTGTTATTGTGACAATTTTAGGAAAGGAAGGTTAAACTTATCTCTAACATTTTGCACAGCAACAGCACATCTGTGTACCCAAGTGTCGATAAAGACAGATGGTATATAGAGTAACAGATGCTGATGCAAAAAATGCAATATGCAATGTAGGAGTTGAAAAGAAATCATTTGGGCCAGATCAAAATACTAAGGTAAGTCTACGTGTATCACAATGTGTCGAGATCGCTTTTCTAAAATTAGACTCAAGATCCTGAAATACGGCTATCTGAGGCAGATTAGAAAGGTTTTGAACAATTCATCTCTCTAAAATGGAGTCATGCAGATGCTGCTGAGGATCATCAGTCTAACACTTGAATGCTGGATAGAAAAGAGCACTAAAAGACAAAGGGGCCTAGGTGTTTGAACCAATGTCTAGAGGCAATATTTGGTTGCTGCAGCCTCTGGGTCTGACTTCTTTTAGATGGAAATTCATTCAGTACGAGAGCTATGGCAGGATCAGTGGCAGCAGATTAATATATTTCCAAACCTCAGCACAAGGAAACTCCACCCTTGATCTAAACCCAGGTTTTGATATAATTTCTTACTTTCCTCAAGCATTATGGAACCAGTGAGAACTGAGAACACTGTTCTGATTAGAGAGGAATTAACAAAATGAGATGATCAAGAAAATTACTTTCAGTGGGACTGAACTTCCTGGTATTCTCAGTTTAGATACTGAAATCATATTGTTCATGCCATTGCAAAACAGGTAAACATGGCAGTATGATAGCTAGGATGGCAAGAATTATATTTCTGCTCAGGAGGGAAGAATACAATTCAGTACAATTCAGTACAACAAAGTAGTTAGAAAAAATGGGATGTGAACTCTCCTAGTAGGTGTCTCTTCTTAATAGGTGCCTTTAATAGAAATCTTAAAGTATTGTCAGATGTACAGTAGTAGCCTGCTATTCACTTACAAACGGCCTAATGTGGTGTTCCCAACATGATGTAGTGATAAATCACAGAAGTGCCAATTAAAATGGAACACTTATAGTGTCAACCATTTAAAAGCAATGCTAAGCTCTCATAACACTCTTTCAAAAATAAAATGTATAATAAAAGCATTATATGCTGAGCTTCCTCTTCATATTATTGCCTCCTGGTAAGAGGGGTTCCAACAACTGTGATTATAATAGAAAATTCATTGCTTTGTCTTTTTCATGTTTCAAAATTTCAATGGCTCCAATCTATTCTTCATATGATAAAACTGGACTGAAATACTGTCTTAGGGCATTGTTATAAATAATTGGCATTTACTGGAATTTTTAATTCTCAACACAGTCTCTCTCACATTGACTCAAAAAAACCCCAGATCTCTGCTCACAAAACAAAACATGAAATACAAGATGTAATAAAAGTGTAGAACAAATATCTCTGATATTCACTATGAGGATGAAAGTACCTGTTACCAGTAAAAAAGGACTAAAAATTTGCCTTAATATGCCCTGCTCTTTTATCATCTCCCTGTTTGCTAGTCTGCAGTTATTGGTCTGAGTGAAGTTCAGATATGGCTCTTTGTTGTCACTGCAGACCATTTTTTAAAAAATACCAAATAGTTTTCTGGCTTTTTTATCCACTTTACATCAGCCCAATTAGTCATATTTATGCCAGTCTAGGGTAGCACAGCTGAGAAGAATAAGAGCAAACTGGCTTCACCATGGGTCCAATGTTTTTTGAGACATTTAGGCTCCAAGAGTTGCATGTAAATTCTCATTAAAGGAGTGTGTTTCTATTTCTGTCTGATCAGAGAGGCTTATTCTACTAAACATTACAATTTCTCATTTTCATTCATATTTTTATCTTTCATTTGAACCATGCAATAAAACTATTTTGTAGCTCACCAACACATTTGTGCCGCAGCCTACTACACAAACAATGCACATTGAAGAATTATATATTACCGTCAATATTTGTCCTCTCTGTTTAATCAGTGCTTTGCTACAAAGCTAAGCCTTTCCTTCTCTCCTTAACTTCTCTCATTATGAGCTTAGGTGTAGCTGCATTTTTATTAGAATTGTTATGCACTAATCATACATACTGTATTATTAGCAATAACATGGCAAAACAGAATTAAGACTTCACCTGAATTTGTTTCCTTCCATGGATTTTTGTTAAAACTATAAGTGCAGATTTTCATCACAGTGTGTGTGGGTTTAGCCACGCAATTCCCATTAATATTAAAAATAATCATGCAGCTAAGTCCCTGCACACCACATTGAAAACACTCTTTAACGTTATTTTAATGAACATTCTTTTATGACTAAATTATTTCAGAGTAGCTGAGCAGTTATTATCTTCCTCAGTAACTAGTGATCGCCCACAGGGTAAGTTTCTGTAATATTCTGTTGCAGCCCCTGTGCCTTTGCCATGTTGTTATGGGACTTTTCTAGTTATAAACGATTTTCATTGCAGTGTGCAATTAGGAACTAGCCAACAGAGTAAAGCAGCAAAACTTGATTTTGGCTGCAAGTTGAAGCTGCCCCTGGGGGTCTTTAATTTATGCACAGTCCTTTTTTGTATAATCAAGGTTTTTTTGAAATATGCCCAGTTATTTCCTTAGAGGGAACTTTTCTCTCCTCCTTGAGGTTCATTCCACCTTGTTTGTGGTTTACAAATCTTCCAAGGTTGTTTTGGATAGTTAGTCACATGCACAATGACAACATAAATCTTTAATGAAACCTCAAACCATAATTTCCTTATATTTGTGCACTTACATTTTGAAATTTGGTAAGTTACAGCCAGAAATCCATTGCCTAGTTAATTAGTGTTTTTCGTTCTACACACAAATTACATTAATTAGCAACTACCTTGTCGTTATATAGAGGTGTGTGCCACCACAGACCTTACCACATACATGTCATCTTATTCCTGCACTACCCATTCTCTTCCTCCTCCTGCTCAGGAGGATAAGATAGCATTTTAGTATTTGTGTGTGGGAGGACTACAGACAAAAGTGTGTGGATTGAAGGGTTGCTAATGATACTCAATTAGAAAAAAAGTTGATCTATCTATAAAAAATATCTGGAAATTAATACATAAATTTTAAGAAACTACTTTTTTTTTTTTTTTTTAATCCAGGGAATTAAATAAATATTGTTTATGCAATCCCTGCTTGTTACTTAGATTAAGTACAGGCACTGTTAATATTTTGCCAGTTCTAGAGCTTTTTTTTTTCCCCTTTCTACTGGACTCATCCTTCCGCATAGGCCACAGGACTCAGCCTTGGCTAACACATATATAAAATAAAACATATTTTGAACTGCCTCCTTTGGATGGCTGCATTCTCATAATATGATGGTAAAATGTAATCCATAAAAATAAAAATAAAAATAAAAATAAAAATAAAAATAAAAATAAAAAAATACCATTCTGTGGTAAAGAAAGCTGCATCAGTTTTATAATTTTTATAAAGCTATTCACTATGAAATTGTTTTGATATCCATGAAAAAATAAAAACAGACAACTGTAATGTTATGGGTTTTTTTCAGTTCTGTGTTCCCAACTCACATCAGGTTTCACTGTTTTATCTCTAGGAGAGGTGAAAAAATCTCTTCTGTGGGTTATGTATTCTTCCCAGGGACAAATATAATAATCTTATTTAATCTGTAGACTATTTTAACCAACAGAATCAAGCAAGCCATTTAAAGTTTCCTTGCTTTCCTCAGTATGATCCCACACAAATGATTTCTTTGAGATTATATTCTAAAGGAAGCGAATGTTTAGCTTGTGAATATATTGAAACTGATTAACTCCTATAGACAGTGGCTGATCTCACAAATTTGTTTCTTTCTGCTTACTAATAAAGAGTTCATGTGATGTGTCACAGCCTATGACAATAGTAATGAGCATGAAGCAAATTAGCTTCCCTTAATTTGTTTTGTAATCACATTACCCAAAATAAAGAAATCCACAGACTCAATCAGTTCAAAAGGACTTCTTCAGCAGTCTGAAGAAATAAAAACTGAGTCTGGATTTTCTTTCTTTCTCTCTCTCTTCTCTATCTCTCTCTCTTCCTTCCATAGACGTTCTTAAATATGAATCACACCTATTTGAACAAGAAATAACAATTTAAACACATAGTGTCTCTCAATAGACTGCAAATGATGAGTTAAAGATTGTTTTTCAAAAGTGATCTAAATATTGGATAGACATTTCCAAAAGGAATTCTAACTACAAAATCTGTTTTGTTCATTCCCGTCAAGTGTGTATATATGAATATACTTTAAGTAATATTTCACAACTTTATTAATTTCAGTATTCTGTTTCATTTTTTTTCATTTCCTCTATTGATTTCAAAAAAAACCCCAGAATTATAATTGATTAAAATATGTATAATGCAGCCAATTTTTGTGGTAGCAGCTCTCTGGCTACAGAGAGTGGCACACAACTTTCCCAGGCATTGTGCTGGGAAAGCTGTGAAAAGATCAGAGAAAAGAATGAGAAACAATTCTTCACTTGCTGCATCTGTTGTTGTGAACATGTGGAATGTGTTATGGAGATTTGTTTCCCAAAGGGTGGTTTCTTAATTAGCCAATGGTGATGGTGTTATGATTGAAGGACCAATTAGGTCCAGGTGTATTGTAACTGTCTATAAAAGCAATGGGTTTCTTAATAATAATAATAATAAAGAGATTGATCAGCCTTCTGAGAATCATAGCATCAATGCTAATTATTACCCAGTTCAGGGATGCCTTGCAACAAAAAATGTTGATATTTCATTTGCAACTAGCTTTGTGTAATGCACTTTTCCTTTGATCTAATAATGAAAATATGTCAGTATATACTCTTTATAGAAACAAGGTAAAGCAGTCCAGACCTCCTGGGACAGTATGACTACAATATATGAATTAAAATTATTATTATACAAGCCCCACACTTCATAAGAATTTAAAGACTATGAAAATTACCCAGCATTTCTGGAAGCTTCAAATAATTAAAAAAAAATCCCGAACCTACAACAAACCAACCTGATGTACCAGTCTTCCACTTTATGTATATTAGAAGGATAAAGTACTGAAATAGACATCCTAATTCTGGTGTAATTTATAATTTAGATTTCAATAGAAAAATATGTATCACTTTGTTTGGTCTTGGGCTGAATTAAACATGACAAGACTGTTGGTAATTCTATGTAAATTCATTGTTATATTGGGCAATAGCAACAGGCCAATGTTCTGTTTAAGGAACCTTGTTTCTCCTTTCATACCTTGTTGCCAATACCAATATCTTTACATAGTATTCCCAAGGTTTTTTTTTTATTATTTCACTATTTACATGTGACAGGTATTGTAGTTTGGCATAGAAAATACTTATCTATTTGCAACTTCAGTTATACAAATCAAGAGAAACCTTGAAACAGAACAGGCAAGCAGATTAAATTTTATTTAAATTATGAAGTGGTAATGCCATCATCTCTGACTTCTAGTGCTGTAAGTTTGCTACGTGGGATATTTGTTACTGAATGGAAGATTTTGAAAAGGTAGTCAGAAGAAGTTTCCAGTGAAAAAGCTTTATGTTTGTCCCAGGTCTCAGCTTTGGAGAGGTAGCATTATTTCAATATGTGGCATACATATTCGTAATCTCACTTGTCAGTCTTAGGAAGGTCACAGCAAAAGTCTTGCTTGTAGAATATGTAGAAGGTGACTAAATTTAACAGTATCAAGGTTGGTAAGATTTAAAAGTTTTATGTTTTTTTAATAAAATATGCTGCTGCACTATTAAATATTGTATTTTGGAAAATATTAAAATTTCTTAATGTAAACACCTTATTTTTAAAATACTTAAAATTCAAGAAGAATGTACTGCAAAATTTTATAGTCTACTTGAAGAATAATTTCTTCCATCTGTGCCTTTTCTTTTTGTAAAGAAACAGGAGTTTCAATATGTTGGATGAATAATATCAGCCTATAAATAGTACTATTTTGTTTGTTTCATGTTAACCATGTAGAGTGTTATGCATCACATATACTTAGAACTTGGCAAGAGACATTTCGATGGTTTTACAGAAGTTTTTAAGATGAAGTAAAACTGCATATTTTAAGCCAGCATGAAATCAAGTTTTTAGAAATAGAATGAAGTTCAATACAGATTTTCACCAATTTAAAAAATAATATTATAGAAGTCTTTCTCCTGAAGGCCTCCAAGGACTGGGATTTCATAGCTTTCTCAGTTCCCCCTTCCAGTGCTGCATTATCACTTTCATGAATTTTTTTCCCCATAATGTCCAGACTAACCAATACTAAAAGGTATTGGCCACAATACCTTTTCTGTCACCAACTGCTTTCTAGAACATTTCTGTTCCATTACTGTCACCAACTGCTTTCTAGAACATTTCTGTTCCATTACCTTAACGACATCCTCTCAATTGTTTGGAGATCTGTTGTTCTCTTCTGCAACAGGTTAAACTAGTCCATTTTATTCTAAACCACCTTTGATCTTAGTAGCTTCTAGTGAACATGGCCCAGATATTAGTGTCCTCCTTTAGATGTGTGTGGTGTGCAAAACCTGTATGTTCCATATTAGACCCTTCTGCATAGAGGACTATAATTTCCTTAAATGTGTTTGCCACACTCCTTCTAGAGTAGGTAGGTTTGTCTGTTGCTTTAGTCAGCATGAAAGCATGCTGGTGACTTGTGTAGAATTCCGCACCCACAGGATCCACTTGTCTTTATCAGCAGGACTTGGGCAAACTTTTCCCTGCCCTCAAGTATAAGACTAATCTGGAGATTTCTCTTCTCCCTCTTGCAACATCAAAAATGTTCTGGATTTTAACTCTGGCTTTGTCCTCAAGGTATTCCAGATCTCTTTGAATTGAAATGCTAACATTCGACATGCCAAACACTGCTCCTGAGCTAGTATCATAGATAAAGCTGCTGAGGGCAATTTCAGTCTTATCATCCATGCAGCTGATGAAGTAAATGCACAATATCAGCCCCAGTGCCAAGGCACTTAGTTTGATAGTGACTTTCAAGCCACTGATTAATTGCCTTTTAGATGAAAGGTCCAGACAATTTTCAGTGTAGCTAAAAATCCAGCCCATAACCCCTATGCTTGCAAAATGAAACGCTGTGGGGAATAGTGTCAGTAGCATTAATAAAGGTATATTACAAATTCTTGTTAATGAAGCTGGCCATTTAATCATAGCAGGCATGCATGCTGATTAAGTGTGATTGCAGTGCTACTCTTTCTAGTTACCATCAAGTCTTGCATGTTTTGAAATATGTTATTTCCCATGATAATTTTCAGTAGAAAAGTAAGCTTGACAGGACTTTACCTACCCAAATAAACCAAGGGTACATGCTGAATCATTTTCTTCCATTTGTCAGATACCTCTCTCAATCACCACGATACTTTGTAAGACTTCTGTAAAACTTTCCGGTCTTGCAATCACATCACTGCTCTTTCAGCACTCAGATAAATTTTTTCTGTCTCATGAAATTTGGTAACCTCTAGCTTCCTTGGTAGACTCTTATTTGTTGCTCCCTGTTAATGACTGTCCTTCTCAATGTTTTTTTCTTTTTTTCATCTGGAAAACCAAAGGATATTTTTTGCTTCTTCTTGTCAGCTTTCATGCCTCAAGAGTTGTTTGTTTTTATTTTAGAATACTGAAGTATAAAATGTCCTTCTAAGGAGTTCAGATGAAGCCAAATAGTCAGAAGATGAAGTTCTGTCATAAGTAAGGCATTGCTCACATATTAGCTCACATCTCTTCAGTGAGCATGAAGAGATTAGAAAAAATATTAAATTACTAATAAAAATGGTTTTTGAAAAATGCACAAAAACTCATGCGGAGGACTTACGTTTCAGTATTTCGGTGCAAAAATGGGCAAAGATAGGCAATAAAACAGATGAAAAGAATTTTATTAGTACTTGAAAAATCTACATCAAATTCCACAAATAAAAAGCTGTGTGAACTGTTGCACTGTAGACCTATAATTTTAAATTAAATTTGAGTTTTCTAAAAAGAGAACAAAATATCACTATAAGAATCCCAGTGAAATCCTGTGTTCATTTGCAGCAGTAGCTAAGAAAGGTAAAAACTGCAACCAAACAACAAAACCCCCAACAACCAAAACGACAGAAAATCAACACTAGTTTTGTGAATAGCATAAGGTAAGAAAATCGGTTCCCTGGAGCTTTAGTGAATGATGTCCAACTATCAACAAACTCTTCTTTATTGTTTAATAATGTATCTGAGGACACAGAAAACAATTAAAGTGAACACCTATGTTCTCTGTACCCTGCCCAGACATCTATTCATAAAATTGAAAGTACTTATGTATATTTAAGATATGTCCCATTAAATCTTTAATATCTTTGATCAACATTTTTGTCAATGACATGGACAGGGGATTCAATGCACCCTCAGCAAGTTTGCTGGTGACTCTGAGCTGTGTAGTGCAGTCAACACTCTGGAGGGCAGGGCTGCCATCCACAGGGACCTTGATATGCTTGAAAAATGGGCCAATGTGAACCTCATGAAGTTCAACATGGCAAATTGTAACATGCTGCAGCTGGGTCGGGCAATCCAAAGAACAAGTACAAACAATACAGACAGGAATTGAGCATGAGGGAAAAGATTAAAAGATTTGGGGATGACAGTTGCTGAGAGGCTCCACATTACACAGCAATGTGCACTCACAGCCCAGAAAACCAACTATAACCTGGACTGCATTTAAAGCAGAGTGGCCAGCGAGTTGAGAGAGGTGATTTTCCCCTCCTACTCTGCTTTTGTGAAACCCTACCTGGGTTACAAAGTCCAGCTCTCAGTCCCTCAGCATAAGAGAAACACTGACCTCCTAGAGAGAGTCCAGAGAAAGCCTAAGTATATGATCAGAGAGATCACTTCTGCTGTGAAGACAGGCTGAGAGAATTGGGGTTGTTCAGCCTGGTGAAGAGAAGGCTTTGGGAAAAACTTACAGCACCTTCCAGTACATGAAGAATTCTATAAGTGAACTAAGAGAGACTTTGGGTAGGGACGTGTAGTGATAGGAAAAGGGGAAGTGGCTTTAAACTGAGAGTGTGTAGGTTTTGATTAGGTTGTAGATCTCATCATGGATCATTACACCTGCATGAAATTATGCCATTGGTACATGGCACTGTATTCTTAAAACTGGTTTAGAATATGAGTGTTAAAGACTGTTAATTACTTTATCTATGGTGTATCTATATCACCAATTTAAACATCACTGAGCAGGGATTAGTGAATTCAGAGGGAGACAGAAACAGCATGAACTTTCAAGTAGACAAGCAGCAAGAGCATGAAAGCCCCTGTGGTGGGTTGACCTGGCCTACAGTCACACAGTTTCTGTGTGGTGGATTGACTCTTGCTGGACAGAAGGTGCTCACCAAATCATCTTTAGCATTCCCCTCCTTGGTTGGAGAGAGGAGAGAAATTATGACAAAAGCCTGGACTAATGTCAGGGAGAGATCAGCCACCATTCACTGTCATAGCATAATAGACCCAAGCTGGGAAAATTAATTGAATTAACAATCAAATCAGAGTAGGATAATGAGAAAATAAAACAACAGTTATAATATCTTCCATGCATCCCATCCTTCTTCTCAGGCTCAGCTCCACTCTGAAATTCTCTACTTCCTCTCCACCACCAATACAGGAGGATGGGGAATATGGGTTGCAGTCAGTTCATCAAACACTGTCTCTGCTGCTCATTCCTTCTCAAAGCCTTCCCCTCCTCCAGTGCAGGGTCTCTTCCACAGAAGACACTCCTCCATGAACTTCCTGAATATGAGTCCTTCCCATAGGCTGCAAGAGCTGCTTCAGCAAGGGGTGCAGTCCTTCAGGAGCAGCCTCTTCCCTTTCATGGGATGCAGTCCTTCAGGAACAGGCTGTTGCAGTGTGGGTCACAATTCCTGTCAGAAAACTTGCTCCAGCAGGGGCTCTTCTCTCTATGGGGCCACAGCCTGCTCTAGCACAGGCTTCTGATGGGGTCACAGCCTCCTTCAGGCACATCCACCTGCTCTGGTATAGGGACCTTTGTGGGCTGCAGGTGGATCTGTGCTCCACCATGAAACTGCATGGGCTGTGGAGGGGCAGGGTGCCTCACCATGGTCTTCAACATGGGCTGCAGGGAATTCTCTCTCTGCTTCTGTACCTGGAGCACCTTCTCCCCTTCTGAACTGGCACTGATATCTGCAGAGCTGTTTCTCTCATGTATTCTTACTCCTCACTTTTCTGGCTGTAATTTGGTCTTGGTCAGTACCTTCTTCCTCCCTTCTTAAATATACTGTCTCAGAGATGTTATCACTACTGCCAATGGGCTCAGCCTTGAGCAGAGGTGGGACCATCTTGGAGCAGGCAGACATTGGCACTGTCAGACACAAAGGAAAGCTTCTGTCATCATCTCATAGAAGCCATCATGTAACCTTCCTACAAGCAAAAATTTTCATGCAAACCCAATATATGTTTGATGACCCCTGTTGCCCAAGGAAAAGGGAGAAAATGGAAGGTGAGGACACTTAGAGATTGAGATGGTGAAAATCTAATAGCTAAAGCAAAATCTGCGCATGCAAGCAAGGCAGAAAGAGAATTCAGTCACTACTTTCCATTGCAGGGATAGGTTTAGACACTTCCAGGGAAGCAGTGTATTACCATGTGTAATAATTATTTGGCAAGAAAATTAACAATAACCATGGACATCTCCCATGCCTTTAACTAGGGACATCCCCCATGTCTTTAACCAGGGACATCCCCCTCCTCCTTTACCCGAGGTTGAATTTTCTTCCATTCAGCAAATGTGGATCAGTTGCTCAGCTATATCTCCCTTTGAACCTCTTGCTCAAACCCAGCCTACTCACTATGGGAATGAGGAGAGCAGATTGGGAAAGAGACAAAGCCTTGACATTGTGGAAGCATTGATAATAATTAAAGAAATATTACTAATATACTAAAGAAATCCTATATTTTATGTACTACTGGTAATATTTTAATCTGTCTTTTGCCTGTTTCTAGAAATTACATTTGGCGACACTACCTGCTTACTTAAAAAGTAGCAATTATAAATATGTTTTATTCAAATGGTTTAGGTTGGTGTGATGAGATTTTATAACCTGAGTTTTGTGTAAAGAGTATAACAAAATGAACTTCATCAATTTCACAGAACCACAGAATCATTAAGGTTGGAAGAGTCATTCAAGACCATCTAGTCCAAATGTCGATCCAGCACCACCATAATCGCCCCTAACTCACACCCTCAAGTCCCACATCAAGATGCCTCTTGGCTATTTCAAATTACTTCACCACTTGGTAACTTACTCCAATGTCTAAACACTCTTTCAGTGAAAAAGTATTTTCTAATGTCTAAGCTGAACCTCTCCTGTTGCAAGTTAAGGCCATTTCCTCTTGTCTTTTCAAAACAAAAAACAAACTAACCATGAAACAAACTAGGCAAAGCAATATCCTCTTTATAAACAGTAAGAAAAAATATATAGTTTAAACATGATAGATATATATATATCTATTAAAAAAACCCCAAAAACTAGGAAAAAGAAAATAGAAAGCTAAGCCCATTATTCATCTCCTAAAATTAAGTAAAATTGATCAAAAGAGAAGCATTAACTTAATATAAAAAGACTACAATTGCTTTCCCATATAGTGGTTGCTATTTGGCAAACCATTTCATACAGTCATATAGTTTACTGACAGTCTACAGACAGACCTACTTAGAGACTTCCAAACAATTTTTTTCCTCTGGAGATTAATAAATATTCATACAACATTTAATTTAATTTATTTATAATAATGATGATAATAGTTGTAATGACAAAACCACTTAAAAGTTCACTGTCTGCTTTATTTTCTCACCCTGAAGACCAAATTTTAAATAATGAAACAGGTTTGGGTTTTCTCTACCTCCTTCTCTTCTGTTGTGAAAAGATAGCAGGCATTCTCAGGGCTGCCAGGTGTCATATACTGAGTTTGCTTCATTTAATGACTCCCCACAGTGTCACACCTGTCAACAGCCCAGCTTGTTTTAATGTATCTTGTCACTTTCCTAATAAAAGGAAGTGTCTTTATGTTTCCAAAACAAGGTTCCTTATTCAAGTATTTCTAGAGATGCTGCAGATAGCACTCAGACTGATTTGTTATATATGACCATCCTTAAAGGCTTCTCCACTGAATTCCAGTCCTCTCTCTTCCATGAAAATAGCAAGGAATAATATTTTGGGAATAACACTTTGAAGTATGGAACCTTGCAAGGAGGCCCTGACTCTTATTGCTAGCCTATTCTGGTCTGCATTTTCCAGCAAAATGACTTACTGGAAACTGCAAATTCATCAGGTCTAAAACATCTTCTTCAAACCTTTGCATGAATCACTGGTTGGAAGATGTTGGAAATGCCTTCTGGAGTTCCGTCCAATGTTTTTGCTCAAACATTGTCACCCAGAATCTGTTTGTCCAAGACCAAGTCCAAACAGCTTTTGAGAATTTCCAAGGACTCCCCGGGTTCTCTGATGAAGCAATGCCAGTGCTTGGTCATGCTCATTGTTAAAAGGTTTTGCTTTATACTGAGGTAAAAACCTCTCGTGTTTCAATTTGTGACCCTTGCATTCTTCCCTTTCATAGACACTACTGAAAAGAAACCTAGACCATACTCACCTTGTACTCACTCATACCAGTGCTCATATAGACCATACTTCATCAGGATGTCTAAGAAAATCTTACGGAGACCATGTTGAAAATGTCACTGTAGTCTAGGCAGAAAATATGAGTTGCTCTGACCTCGCCTACAAAGCCAGCCATAACAGAATGCTACCAAGTTAGTCAAGCAGGACTTATCTTGGCAAATCCAAGTTTACTAGTCTTTAATGTCTTTTTTGTTCTTTATGCGTCTCAGAATGGCTTCCGTGATTAGTTGTTCCATCACATTGCCTGGAACTGAGGTTTATCACCCTGTAGTTCCTTTGAACCTCTTTTTTAAATTTGAAGTCAAAGTTCAACTGGACTCCTGCCTGAATTCCTGCTGGATATTTCCATTCCTAGTGATTTGAAAGCTGCAGACCAAATAGAATAAAATAATAAAAAGAAAAAGAAAAAAAAAAAAAAAAAAGAAAAGGAAACATTTTTTGTAAAGCAGGTTTTACTGCTGCTATGTTGTATTTTTGTTTGTACTTTTGCTGTTGGAATGAGGAAATTTTCAATTTTTCTATACAAAATTTACTTGGACTGCCTTGTGTATGGCTTCTGTACTTTCCTGACTTTATTCTTCCTATTTAACCTTTATGGGGTCAGTTAATGAATGTAGTCGAAACTGCCTTGGTGCTGGATTTGTTGCTCTTGCCTTCTCAAGTGTATTCTTACTCCTTTAGTCTCTCTTTGTCACTGTGCTTCTCTTCTCTGTTCCATTTTTGTTTTTATCCCTAGCCTGTCATTAATAAATTCAATGCGTCATTCATTATAAATAGGACTGCTCTCCTGTGTTGCCTTTTTGGTAGTTAGATCTGGGCCTGTTTTTCTCGTATACAGAAACCTTTGTCTCTTATGTTACAGCAACTTCTTTTGCTTGACATTATCTCAGTTGTTTCTGCCTCTTAAATAAAAATTTCCCTGTTAGCTTTTAGACTTATCTCCATGGACAAGAAGCACACAATTTTTTCTGTTGTGCGACTCCTGCAATGGTCTGCACTATGATCCCCAGGATGTCACTTGGCACTGCATGGCTGAAACTTTCAGTAGTGCTCCTTCAAAAGAGCAGAACTGCTTTACTTTATAAAACAAACTACTGGGTTTAAGTGAGACCTTCTTAGGGAAGGCCACAACATCATTTAAAAAAAAAATTAATTCATGATCAGTATGTAGTTTCTTGCATAAAAGATCAACATGAAATTAAATAACCCAGACCTAAATTTCTTACAGATTTTTATAGGATCTCACTGGCATCTTTGGGGATATAAAGTGCCTACTGTCCCTATCCTTCCCCACATACATTCTCTCTTGGACAACCAGTTCATATAACTAGCCTATTGTTGATATATTTCTCATGCCTCTGTTCCTGGCATGTATAGTGTGTATCCTCATCTGTATTTTGCTCTGAATGCTAACATCTTTCCTAGCAGCGAGGAATAAGTTCCTTAGAGTCTGGCCATTATAGAATTATTATTTTTTATATTTATAGTACCTCCTTCTGCTTAGAAGCTTCCTAAATAGCTTGTCACCTGATATACACAGGGATAGAAGACTTCCATTGAAAATGCACAAGCCTCTGTTTTAGGTTGTTATTCTGTGCCCAATTTTGTCTCATGTAAAGAAGGCCTCAATTTCAATTTTTTTTTTCTTTTTTTTTCTTTTTTTTTTTTTCAATTACATGTGATTAAAATTAATTTATGCTCTTTCTAGTACAGGTTAATGAGTTTCTGCACCCTGACTTTATGGTCCCAAATTATATCTTCCTCAACAATTCCTTCTCTTGTAAATAGGATGTCAAGAGCTGTGGTTTGTAGTATATAGCTTCCTCTAGTACATAGATCAGTTCACACTGGATATACATGGACATTCACACTGGATATCCATGGACATTCACACCTGTCAACCAGTTTAGCAAAACCTGTCAAGAGGGCTGGGCCTCATCTAATGAGTATTCCACAAGCTATTCTTAATACTACACACAGCCACAACTCTGTCCTGGATATACCTGATTGTCAAGTTCCATCTTTAGTAATGTGTACTCACTTCTTTAGTGTGGACAGTGTCGATCATTGAAAACTCTCAGTTCATAATGTATCTAACTTTTTTCATAACTTTTGGTCATTTCATGTATGTAGTTTCTGCCATCACATATTCAAGAGTCCACACAAGGAAACTGATACCAATACCTTCTTAGGTGGGTTTTTTTCTGGCTCAGAATGGATTTGGAATTTTTTATCTGGAACCACTTATGTGTTTCTTATGTGAGGCTGTTCATTTTTTAATCCAGTTCTGCTGTACTTGACGATTCATTCTCAATCAGACCACATTGTAGAATATATGCCTATGAATGATTAAATTTTACAGGACTTTTTATGGTTCTTTCGGGGAGTAGTTGAGAATGCTGGAAGGACAGGATAATTTTTGCACTGAGCTTTGAGTAAAGGCTTCCTCTCCCATCATACACAGGAACCTTTAGTCCCTATCACTGACAAGACAAGGGACAATTTCTCTGAGAGTTTAGGCAGACTGATGCTGAGCCAATAGAAGCAGACAAGGTGAAAGAAAATCAAAACAAGATGACAACAAAAACTTGTCCAAACCCCAGAAGAAGACATAAAACATATTTCAAGCTTAGTAAGTTTCTTAACACTGGAAAATTTTAACTGGAAGTGGGATTGCACAAGGGGATCCATATGATTCACTGCAAGAATTAATTCCAGAAAGAAAAGAAAAAGTATTAAACCCCAAAATATGGAATTCAATATTTCTGAGGTTGTATTCAGAAGTAGTTGTTCTTATATATTGATAGCAGATGTTAATAAAACAGTTTTTTTATTATTTCATAAACTATAGTGGAAAATATTATCTTCAATATTTGTTTGTCTATGCAACTGGCCATACTAGTTCATTAGTGTAGCTGAGGAATGGTAACAAAAATTAATGGACTAATATATTCAGCAAATATTTTTGCATGTTAAATTGCCTCTAATCAAAATAATAACCCCTGAATTCCATTAAATAAGTGCCTTTTTTTTTTACTCAGTCATTTTAGCTTGAACTCCAGTAGGAAAAGTTAAATAAAACCTACAGTTTTCTCTGTTTTTAAGTCCCTTGACTATTTCTCTCGCTAGGCGTTAAAAGCAAGTTTCAGCTCATGAATGTTAGCAATTAGTTTGGTATTTCATTTCCCTTATTCTGATTCAGGTAACATGTAAGCAAGTTTAAAAGCCTCTTCTAGAATTTATTCTTAAATATTCCACTCCACAACTAGTAAGATTCAGATCAAACCTAATTTCAGGTCTTAATTATTTTGAGATGTTCACTTGAATTGTGTGGTTATTATATAGGATTGTTTTAAGTTTGTAAAGCCTGATCAAGCTCCAGTAACCTCTGATTGATAAGTGTTTCTCAATACAGGAACATACTAAAACACCACAAGCCACAGAAAAAGAAAGAACTTATTCAAACTTGTGGAGAAGCTGTAATTTAAAAGTGGAGCAATGCAATTTACGATACAAATATTTTTCTGTTAGTCTCACTAAACATTACAGGAAAATTTATTTTCATGGTACTTTACAGAAAAACAATTCATTGTAGTATAATTAATGTAACATAATTAATGGGACACAAAATTCTCAGTATGGGTGTGAATGCTAAAAGTATTGTGAAAAATGTTCTACATAATGATTTGCTGTATATTTAGTAAAATTTCATTAGTGTGCATATATTTCACCAGAATTATCTGCATAACTAAAAGCCCCTAAGTACCTATAGACATGATCAACTGTGATACTTGTAATGAATTATGAAAAAAACCATATTTGAGTAGCATTAAAGATTTGGCCAAAATCTGGCAAAAGACAGAAGGTTTGAAGCAGGAAGAACATATAAGAAGAAAATTCTTCCTTATGTCACCCTAAGGGCGCTTCAAATGAACTTCCTAACAGAGAAATTTAAAAAGGATTGTGATCTAGCCTCTTTTCTTCTTCATTCATAGTAGATTGTACCAAATGCAGAAATTCAAATGTGCAGAAATATTTGCACTTAGATAAGTGCAAATATTATAATGCAAGAAAACTCTGATTGTGAGCAAGGCCCTTGGATAGAACTGAAACTTGAATTCTGAATCACATTATTATGCCTGGCATTATTTAATCCTAGTTGAATTAGTAGAAAATGGAAAAGAAAGTGCATTTTTGCATTACTTACAGTGTTTTTATCTACCAATCCAGAAATTACATGATTCATTTTGATTCATGAATGTTACAGATACAATAGGCTAAACTGTTCTTCTGTGTAACACAATTTTCATAACCTTCATTAAGATTTTTTGTAAAACTAGAAGGAGGAAAGAGATGGGATTAATTTCCGAAGTGCTTGTGCTGATTTTTAAATTTTTGTCTTAGGTCTGTATCTATTTATTAGTATGACTGATAGTTCATGCCATTCTCAAATCTAGTAATTTACATTCACTACAGAGAATGGTAAAATTCCCCTCTTTACTGAATTCTTCTGGGATTTCTTAAACAAAAAGATCAGATGTCAGCCAAAAACTCTCAATATTTCTAGTTTATATCTTCCGATTCTAATGGTAATACTAGTACTGGAGCTGTTGTCACAGGAGAATAATACCATAATGTCTTGGAAAACCTCTGGCACTGTTCTCTGTATAATGAATTTATAAAATAAATTACACCTTTTAAAATTACTTGACTCATCAGGATGTTGTATCGGATACACTTAATGTCAGCATTTTTTGCATGCTCTGATATCAATGTTAACATAATCATGTATCACGTATCACATATCCTATTGTTATTGCAAATGGAAAGAAAATTACTTTTGAAAACATATTTATAACAAAAAATGTATTAAAAACAAAACAAAATATATAAAAATCAAAACAGAACATTATCAGGAATGGCTTAAGTTGAAATAAGTTTCTGGAGTTACACAATCCACTTGTAGGTAACACTGATTTTTTATGTACAGAACATAATATTGCAGGGAGTATTAGAACCCTTGTGCATCTCTAACGAAGCAAGAATATTATCATGCTGTTTTACAAGGCAATAATCCACTTCTGTTCTGTATAACATAAAATGCAAAATATAGCTTATCCAGTATTTCAAATAAACCGTTGTGAGGGTTCTAATAGCATTATTATTAGTAATTTAAGAAAAGTTTTGTTTGCTTTTTGGTTTAGTTATTGGTTGGTTTTTTTTGGGTTTTTTTTAATAATATTTTATAAAAAAAAACCAATTAACAAAAGAAATGAATGGCAAATCATGTGAAAAGGAAAATCAGTGAATTAAAAGGAATGGTACTTGCGGGATGTGCCCATGGGAAGGACAGTGTGGGAATGCCATGGGAAACTACAGGTGTTTAGCATAAGGCATTTCCCCAGAGTCCTCTGCCCCCCAATGCAAATGAGCACATGCCCATCACAGGTCAGTTTGTGGTTGTCATCTCCCCAAGTTCTGGAAAGTTCTCCATTCTCATTGCTCCTCCTAATGGTTCCCTCTGTAAACCACTCTTTCCCTTTCCCCTCATTGGCCCAGTTTATGTTACCCCATCCCTGTTCCTCCCTTACACCCTCTTCCCATTGGATCATTTGTACCCTAGTTACTCCTTCCCTCCCCAGATATATACTCTGGCCCCTCCTTCCCTGGGGCTCTCAGAGTCTGCCTCCCCTGAGTGTGGTTGTCTCCCTGCTCCTGCTTCTGCCTCCCTACTCCTTCGATCGATCCTCAATAAACCTGCTTAAATTCCAGCAGCTCAAGAGTCCTTCCGTCTTCCTGGTGGGGATTTTAATTACGCTATCCAGGCACCCGTTGACCAGCCAACTGAGGGCCACCCTGTGGGACTCGGTCCGGGGTAGCCCATAGGTACTTATTTGCAAGGAGATTTTGCCACTCTCAAGGGTGAATGAACAGATAAGGTGTAGCAAATGAAGAGCTGTAATAGGAATAAAATTTGCAGTATGCAGGTTATTTTAAAATATTTCTCTGATAAAAGATTGCAAGTCTCAGAATCCTTATGCCAACTACTGAATCATATAAGCTTTCCACAAGGATTGAATAGTCTGACTATTGAAGGAATTTTGATTCATGAGACCATTTGAGTATATTTATCTTCTTCCTTCTTACCAGTTACTTATCTCTCTAAAAAACCCCACAATATTTCAAAACTTTAAAGTTTGGTAGAATGAGATTGCAAAACTTAGAATGGGATTGATCAGTAAAATGGTATTTTCTGTCCGAGTGAGAAAAACTGGGTTTCATGTAGTCAGAAAGCAAGACTAAACAGACCACTGACAATATTGGCCAACAATTACTATTCTTTCATTGTTGAACAGTTTCCCAAGAAAAACAGCAACTACAAAATCTTCATAATGTAAAAAAGGCTTCAGTAAGACAGAATACTAGAAAACGTTATACTGACAAAAACTACAGTGATGAAAAAATGAGAAAAACAAATACAGCATTGACGAAAAATTGAGTCTGAATTGGCAGGTAAGGTAGACAAGATGAATTATCATTTTTTTCTTTGATGTGCAAGTCATTATTTTGGCAATCTAAAAACATTTGGGAGTAAGTGTTGAAAGCATTTCAATAGATATATTTTTTTTCTTAAATACAGAATGGAGTGTATTAATGGATCTAGGGCATATGCTCTGATCATGCACTCCTGCATGTTTATGTACATTTTTAAGAGTCATTTGTAGCTTTAAAACAAACAGTAATTTTTATCTATTTTAAAATGACCACTTCACATCGGCAAAGTTTATTGAGTTCTGTTTGTCTGAAGCCACTTTGTTCTCTACACTTTTACCCTCTGTGTACAAAGAATGCAATAAAGGAATAAATGCATCCATAAATACACCCATCTTCATTCAGTATATTTTCAAGAGTCTGAAAAGGAAGGCAAAAAGAAGAGACATGTTCTACATAGTGTTTCTGTAAAGCCAGCAAAACTGAGCAGGGTATTTGGGTGGAAAACTGATTTCTAACAGCAAGTGTCTCATGAGGTAAGCTTTTCTGAGGAAGACCCAGCAGGAATGCTTCTGTTTATAACATCTTTAATAGTGTGCTATGGGCAAGATGTTGATTTTTCAGATTATTTTATCCCAGATCTCATAACCCTTTATAGATTAAAGCCTTCAGGAAGGAAATATTGTTCTGTGATTATCACCTGTAGGGCTCAGAAAACTTGTATTAACAGCCCTGCCAGAACGTGTCCAAGAAACTTCTCATAATGTGTACAGTTCTCAGCCTTCAAGAGCAAAATAATTAGTCTTCAGTCAATCACAGATATTTTAAGAGGATTAAAAAAAAAATTGCGTTACTGGAAGTCTGTAGAAGTATTTACACAGGGAGAACCAGCACTTCACAGTCTTCCTCCAGCCGAAGAGTGAATTCCACTAATGAATGTCATGGAATTATATAATAATATATCCTTCAAAGGTTTCAGTTTCATTTGTCTCTTAAATATCCAAATAGCTTGATAGTCCTTGTGAAGTCTTTCCTGGGATTCTATTTTCCAAATATTTCTTTCATTAGTTCCTTAGAAACGCTCCTTTACTTTTTTAAAATCATGAAAACAAGGCCCACTTGACATATTAAGCAAGGTGAATTAAGAAATACTTGTGTCCATGGATCTCAGCCACAGTTACAGCTTATAACATTCTACAAAGAAATAAACTAATCTGAATTGCAGAAAAAATGTCCTTTGTTACAAACTCCCCAAAATCCATGAAATTTAGTATTCCAGACATAATCAGCATCAGTTATCAAAAATAATTTATATTTTAATCACTCATAGATTATCTATTCAATTTAATCCCATTTCATTCTCCTAGCAAAGTAATTAGACATGAATTATAGCTGGGAATATGTCTTCAAATTTTGATTTCATTATCTAATTGATTTTTTTTCCTTCTCTTGATGTAATTTTGTGCTGGTTTCAGCTGGGGTAGGGTTTCTTTTCTTCACAGTGGCCAGTATGGGGATGTGTTTTGGATTTGTGCTGAACACAAGGTTGATAATAGACAGATGTTTTTGTTACTGCTGAGCAGGGCTTGCACAGAGCCAAGGCCTTTTCTCCTTCTTGTACTGCCCCACTGGAAGTTGGGGTGCATGGGAGGCTGGGAGGAGACACAGCCAGGACAGGTGACCCCAACTGACCAAAGGGATATTCCAGACCATGTGGCATGATGTCAGTATGTAAAGTGTGGAGAAGAAAGAGGAAGTGGGGGGGATATTTGCAGTGATGGCATTTGTCTTCCCAAGTCACCATTGCACATGATGGGGCCCTGTTCTTCTGGAGATGGGTAAATACCTGCCTGTCCATGGGAAGCTGTGAATTAATTTCTGGTTTTGCTTTGCTTTTTGGTATAGACTATTTTTTTTCCCTATTAAAATGTCTTTTATATCATCACATGAGTTTTCTTCCCTTTTCATTCTGATTCTCTCCCCAGTCCTGCTGATGGGGAAATAACTGAATGGCTGCATGGGGCTTGCCTCCTGGCTGGAGTTAAAGCATAGCAAACTGTTACAGAAATGTCATTGTCAACTTCGACCACAACACCAATAGTAGACAGTGGGATTACAAGTTGCTCCTGAAATCTTTCTAAAAGTGTGGTTTTACAAAGTCCGAATGCTTATGTGTACAAACAATTTTGCATGTTCAAACAGTCTTTCTGACTGACATTTTCTATTTCTTCCCATATAATTTCTTTGAATTACAAGGTGTCTGGTTATGCACTCACCAAAAATCTTCCATTGGTATAGTTGGTCATAACACATAGGTGCAGAGCCTTGTAATAATGAAAAGATGTCCAGTGAAGATAATTTTTCTACAATATCAACATATATGTTGCCGGAAAAGGTCACCTCTGCCTGACTATACAACTTGCTTTAATTTCAGAAATATTTTTCTTTAAATGTCTGACACTCACTGAATAGGAAAGCTAAACTCTAAATTCTTTATGTGATGAACACTTTTATTTTTTATGTTGTTTCCCAAATGCTCTTCTTTCTAGGAATTTCTTCAAGCTCCATGAGCCACTGCCAAGGGACATACATACATAGATACCCATAGATTGTATTCTGTATCACATCAAGTACTTGTCCCAACAGTTCTACAACCTCTGTCTCCAAAACACTGTAATCCTGGTAAATCAGCATAAAAGTAAGGGACAACTTGCTAGCACATGAAAAAAATGGGCATATTAGTGCTCCTTCTAGTCAAAATGGGTATATTTGATCAACTTCTATTTCCATAAATCGTATCTTAACTTTGTAGAATTAATTTTAAAACTTAAAAAAAGAGAATCCTTTTCTTTTAATGTTTTATCATAATAAACTTACAGTTCTTGTAATGCATTAGATCTGCACATAAAATGTTTACATTTAAATTTGAGGCAGACAATTTACTTCAGGATCAAATTATGCCATTTCAGTAGGAATTATTATAATTGTAAAGCCGTGGGTTTCAGACTTTCCGTCAAATTCCAAATAGCTTATGCAGTTACTTATTCTAGAAGAAGAGTAAAACTTCATACTTCTTGTAAAAATGAAAATTAAGTAGCTTCTTTTTAAAGCAAATTAGTTCTAATATTTTATAGGTGTACTATGCTACTATTATTAATAATAGCAACATCTTTCTTACTGAGAAAAAATTAAAAAACCCATCTTCTCTCAAAGAAGATGAAAAAAGGTAAGATATTTCCAAATAATTTTCAGTTTCTGAGAATGTTCTAAGAGCAGGTCATGAAGTTCTCAATTCTCATAAATTGTTCTAAAAAGAACTTGTCTCTTAAACCTAAGAAACATCACTTTAATACTATGGGCTAAAATATCTGAATAAGAGTATTAAAGTAAATGTGAATGAGTTTTCACATATATTTATGTATTTTATTTTTATTTTTGTGACCACATCATTTTACACTTGTCAAAGTGTTGTATATTCTTCAGATTTAAGAAATCATCTTTTTATGCTTTTACCAATATAAAATTATTAATTTATTTTCTCAAAATCAATGTAAGGTGTTTAACTCAGGGGACATCAACATATAAGAATATATGTGCTAGAAGCCTTTCATTAGAAGCCCATTGAGGACATATTCAGAGCTTTAACATAGGAAAAAAGTTAGAGAATACTGCCACAGAGTTTCAGCACTCCAATGTTCTGAACCTGCAGTCATCAAAATGTATTGGTTATATCTAAATCAATAAGTCCAACATGAAGAGAAGATTTTGGTGAAGACAGCATTGCTGTCTTCAGGTAAGAGAGAAGATAGGGCAAGTCTGACCATATGTGCACAGTGACGGGTCAAAGAAAATAAAACATTCAGATTTGATACAATGGCTTTTTCATTATCTTTTCATTTTCTTTCTTCCTTCTTCTTTTTTCTTTCCCTTTCTTTCTCTTTTTTTTCCTTTTTAAAATTTTTTTTTCCTTTCCCCTTCCCCCCCTCATCCACCCCTTAGGGGCAATCAAATGCTAGTAGCCCTCCTTTAGAAGGAATCTGGACTAGAAAGCCTACAGGTATATATTCCAACATCGCCTATTCTGAAGTGATATCCTTTTATGGTACCTCTGTAGCAGTATGAGCAGTAGTGAGATGGAATGGTCCAAGATGCCTTTTCACCCTGTTGTTTATCACTGACTTGGTCTTTCTGGTACACATTCCTTATTAAAACAAAAGAATTCAGCGCAGCTGAAGAAAATGAAAACAGATAATTCAACACTGAAAAAAATTAAACAAAAACAAAGCTACAAAAAAGCAAAAAAACAAAGAGTAAGAAAACTTTAATTGTAAGCACTCACAAGATAGGACTGCTTTTAAATGGGAAAAAGACTATTAGTATTTTCAAATATTAAAAGAACAAAATTTAAGTCAAGTTTTAGATAAAATCTAACAAAGGTTAGAAAAATGAAAGATCAGAAAGCAAAATTGTTTGCCAAAATGACTAAAATATTATAGGGAAAAGATAATAAGGACATTGATTCTTGCAATATCTGGTTGAAGAATTTGAAGTACATATTACTGGAATCCAGTTTAACAACTGGTTAAAAATTCAGGGAGATGATTGCAGCCAGTCTGCACAAGTTTTCATGTTTACAGGGATGAAATGGTTTATTAAATGTTTATTACCACGTATACATATATACAAATGTACATATGTGTGTGTGTATATATATATATATATACACAAAACCATATGTAATCCTCTGATGTGAGCATCACATTCACATACAGAACATACAGTATGCAGAAAGCTCAATGAAGAAAGAAACTGCTAATGTTTTCAGATTCTGCTATAATATTAAAAGCTTGCTTCTTTTGTGATAAAAGTATAAAGTAACAGGAATCAAGGCAGAGCAGCTGATTTACGCAGCTGCTACAGCAAGTGCTTCAATCACATATATTCATTGTTTTACAGCAATTCACATGTGGATAACATTGAGATTTACATGCTGAACTGCCAGTTTTTAGGGTTTTTTCAGCTTATGAATATCTAATATGAATTGAAGACCTTTCAAAAAATGTAATTATTTTCCGCAGAATGATAAATTATATAGATGGTATTGTATTAAAAACTTCATATACCAATTCAAATAGCACCTCTAACTGTTTTAATTAATTTTTTTTTTCTTCAAGACTTAGAATGCCCCATAAAATTATAGTTGGAAAATTAAAAAAGAAAAAAAGAGAGAGAAGAAAAAATAGAGGAAATAAATTCCTAGCAATGAAGTGGTCAGGGACAAAGTAAAGTAGCTACAGCTGTACAAAAGAACACTGTGACAAAACAAAGAAGATCTGTGTTATTAAAATATTTGAAAACCTTAACAGCCCAAATACTCCACAGATTTTTCAAACAAAGCAAAGGAAATCCTGTTTGACCCACATTATAGAAGACCATATTCCCTAGCATGTTGTTTTTAAATTGCATTTAAAAAATAAGAAAGAAAATAGTTTCTCAAACATTTTGGACAAATGACTTGCAAAAGTGTCTGTATCTTGGCACTAATATAAATCTCAGTATGTGTTGCTTTACAGCACCTGGTATTGTGGTCAAAGGAACTTCTGTAGCATCAAAATTTCGCTTGATTATGTAATTAAATGTAAGCTGGCAAAAATAACTGTTTACTAAGCAGAGTACTATATTTGAATAGCCACAGTCATTGTGCAATTCAAAAAATCATATAGCTATCGCATTTCTAATTGATTTTTGTCAATGTGTTATGACTCTCAGCATGAGACAAGTCTCTGTGTAGCTGTGACATTTTTGACCTTAAATTCTTTATTTTCAGAGTAGCTCAAAATACTATTTTATGTTAGCCAGAACATGTTATAATGTATAGTCCAAATCATAATGTGTTGGAGGACAACATCTTTTCCAAAAGTAGCAGAAAGTACACTGAAAATACATGGAAAGTTTCATGAGCTGTAGAGACAATGAACCTTCCTCTTTTATGAACCTTCCTTTTTTAAGGGTATTTCTACAACACATTCATAAAAAGTCTTAATATAATAGTGGTATATAATTCCTTGGAATATGAAGATAATGGAGTCCAGTAGTTCTTCATATTGTCGCAGAATACACATGTGCCAAAACCAGATGCATATTCTACCTTACCCATAAATAAAAACATGCAAGTGTGGAATAAAATGAACATTTGAGACTGCAACACAGAGAAGATAAGAGTAATTTTCTGCTTAGATTTTGCAAGTATTCATGGTCTTTTTACACCTTATTTTTTGATTATTGGGTTAACATTTAGCACATTGGCTATAGTTTAAAATTCTGATATTGTTTCCAAAAGCTTATGTTCATTAGAAAAGTGTTACAATCGCTATTTTAATATTTTACTCAAATAAGTATTAGCAGTAAATTAAAAAATAGTTGATTTTCAAATTAATGCGGAATTGTTTATACCTGAGAGGGGTTTATGTGATTTAAAGCTTATCTAATTTTGCTATCATGTACTTTACCACTAAGATTGATTTTAAAAGTATTGCCTTGGGCAAATTTAACAGTCAAGTGAAGACAGACAGAGGTGATTTGTAACATCTCAAGTAGTTTTGAGCTGACACTGAATAAATCTTTCTTTTAACATTTAATGATCTTTTTTTTTCTGTGCTTAAACACTCTATAACAGAATCACCACACAATGGCACACTTAAGAAACCTTTCCAGACTTGGCTGCTTCAAGAGAAAAAGTGAAAGAAGTACAGCTATTTAAATTCTGGGAAGATAATTTGAAGAAACAATTCATTGCTCATTTCTTTGTATCAAGTTCATGATTGGAATATGATCTTTTTCTACTTTTACTGCAATTTTTGCTGGCATGTATTTTTTATTTTGCCCTTACTATCATGCGTGTTGGAGCACCATTGACTAATAAGCAGTCAAGAGGAGTTTTGCATATAAGTAGGATATATATATATATATATATATATATATATATATATATATATATAGTTTTGAGAGTGAGCTTGAAGAAGCTGAAGGGAAGTTCTAGGAAGTTGTCAACAGACAAAAAAAAAATAGAAGGAAAAAAGCATAATAAATAAGTTATATTAAAAATTAAAAAAGCAGCTAGATTTCAATAGATAATGACTAGAGCTAGTGTAAAATCTGGCTGATTTTCAACTATGTGCACTGGTTTGTCAGTCTTGATCAAACTATGAAGTCGTAGAACTCCACATTTATCTGTATATTTGGACAGTGTACTAACTACTAAGGCCCTGTGTGATGCTCTAGGATTGATTGGATAATACATACCTATCTCTGAAGCTGGATATCATTTTGTCTTTGTTCCTGAGAAGATTGACAGCTCCCTCTGCTGTTCTAATCTTGAGGTGAACAAAGTCTTTCTAATTTTTCTGCAGACAGTATTGGACTTCTGCTATATGTCAATTAATGGCTATAAGACTGATATGCTTTCAAACACTGGCTGGCATTTAAATGCCTGATGGCACCTTTAAGACACCTGTTTGGACAACCAATCTATTTCCAAACAGAACTTGATTGTGTTATTAAAGCAAGGTATGAGAATTGAAACCTTTATTTTTTTTTCTCTGATTACTTGCTTTTTGAGATTTTTCTGCCAAGATTTCTATTCCTGTTTGTATAGATCTGGTCTATTTACCACAGATGCAGACTTACGAAAGCTATGCTGCTTGGCAATTGTGTTTGACCAAAGGAACTGATATTAAAGCACTGCATAAATGCCATAACATGCTACTCACCATTTTCCTTAAATATAGAAATATCTTCCTACTTTTCTCTGATTTTTATGTCTGCCACACCATGTTTTTTCTTTTAAATACTTTTTAATTAACGAAGTTAAATTGGTAAACAAATTGTCTCCACCTAATTTTTCTTATTTTAGTTGTCATTTGTTCATTCTTTATGATTAAATGTATAGGGTAGATAGATAATATACTCCACAAAAAATAGAAAGCAGAAAAAGAGGGTGAGTGATGCTTGTTCTTTAGCATGATGATTAAGCAGTAATGATACATGCCTAAATTTCTTAGGCTGCAATAATCTATGAAAATTCAGATAGTACTGAGTAAAACAAAATCCCTGTAGTGATTGGGAATTTCTTTATCCTAACAAGTCCAGTGCAAAGAATAACAGCATGAATCTAAATTTGTCTGTTGACAAATTCAATGTATGATTTTTTTCCTTATCAAACTCATACATAATTATGCATAGTCTGAAAATTATTCAAGTACTCAGCAGACACAGTACATTTATATTACTGCTCTACACATGATATATTTGCTGTGTAAATGTGTTGTACTATGTATAAGATTTCTTGTACAGAAGATCTCAAATAAAACCTCCTTCTCTAAAAAACTCAAGATACAGGTTAACATTTTCAAAAAGTATTGTCTGAACAATCATTTTTATGGTCTAGTTTATCCTTTCTTTTCCTTATCTTGCAGAATCCTTCATGGCATTGACCATAAAAGAAAAATAAGTTAATACAACTGAAAACCATTAAAATTTATATGAGCTTTTTGCTTTAGTGAAACTAAAAGGCAGAACATTAATATAAAATACTGCAGACACACGAAGGGATTGCGGCCTTCCTGTCTTATAGTCTCAGTCAATGAGTGTATCTGGCAGTATATCCATTTAAAATATCAATAATTTTAAGTTTTTGATCATTGCCCAAAGCATTTCATGTTATTTGAAACATTATAGTAAATTTCAAATTTTTCTTTTTAAGTTTTCTGTTGGAGATGTGAACTGGGCATTCATGGACTGTAATATGTTAACTTCACCATTCTGTTTCAACAGTTACTTCTACAAAAGAGATATTTTGTCACTTAGAGGGAAAGACAAAAATCTTCCTTCTGACACCCTGGAGGGTTGGTCTCTCTGCTTGCTTTCTTGTGACCCACTACAGATAGGGTCATCAGAAGAAAGTAATATTAAATCTGTTAAGATTTGTCTGCTGCCTTGGACATTACAACTTCTGAAGGATATTTATGGGCAAACTCTGTACTTATTGAAGATATTTTTCCCCAAAAAACAAGTACTGTTTACCAAGCAGGTGTTCTCAGTACTACTGCATCTCAATGATGTCTTAGCAGAAATGCGAAGTTAGTTATCATATTTAATGTAGTTGTCTCTTTCCTAGAGTGAAAGGATAATGAATGAAAGCCAAAACTTTTTACCATTATGTATTGCAAAAGGAAGAGATATTACAATTATTATTAAACCAGAGCAGTTCTATTTTAATGAAAAAAGTTGTTGCTTTTTTCATCAATGGTGGCACTGCACAAATTCCCTTCCATGCTTTAGTATTTTGGAGACATCTCTTTTATAGAACTGTGCAGTGTAAATTCAGGCCGCAGACTGGCTCAATGCTGAACCACTGCCTGATTCAATTAGTTTGATGTTTTGCATATTCAAGAAAGCTGACTGAAAATGCTGTCAATGTGGTGCATTTCAATCTCTGAAATTCTTTCCCAAATTTTAATTGATAATTTATTAAGTCAATGCTGTGCTGTTACAGCTTGTGTTAGACTTTACTATTGCTTTACAATGTCCATAGTAAAATGCCTATTTCCTTAAAAGGAAAGGAAAACACACACAGATTTCTTCTACGCTCTATTTCGCTGTATGATGAATTCAAATTTTACACTGCTTTACGCAGTTTAGCAGTTTTTGGTTTTTTTTTTTTTTTTTTTTTCCTGTTGTAACTTCCTTAGTTCACACAGCACTAGACAGGTTATGATGTGCTTCTATTCAATGAATACCTATTTACCCAATGATAATGAGTGAACCAAAAGTGACACAGTTATGCTTTTCAGATGTGTCCCCTGTACCCCAAAATGCACCACTCTACTTTGAATTGTCTATTCTAACATCTAGTTCTGCTTACTCTGTTTTTGAATTACCTAATATTTTCTCTCTGCTCCCCCTTTTCAATATTATCTCTCATTTCACTAGACAATTTTACATGCTTTTTCCTTTTCTGTAGTGAGATTAACTTGGGCTTCCTTTTTTTCATTAATAGGGCTCTGGATATTTTTTAACTAGGCATTGTTAGCAAATACATTCTTCTCTAAAGTATCAATTTGAAGCAACAAATACTTTCAGTCAACATCAGTTTGTATCCATAGTTTACCATTATTCCTTTGTCACTGTTGCGGGACTATCCTGATTTCTATTCTGTATTGTAACTCTCATTAAGCCTTAAGCATAAGCTTCCCATTAATCATGTTTTTACAAGGACCTAACAAATCCTCTTTAATTTGTATCTGGTTCAGTTTTATAAAAAGAGAGGTGGCCAGTTATACATACGCAGTGTTGAAACCTTGGCAACTCTTTATTAATATAAAGTCATTTGAAGCCATAGTTCATTTGAGATCTCCAGCAAAGACATCATGTAAATGCAAATGGGGACAACTGCAGTATATAGCATCAGTATTTGAATTTTTCAGCCATTTGCTTCTAATTTAAAGAAATATATTAAACCAAGGTTATACAAAAATTGTTTTCTAGACAGTGCGCTTTTCTTTAAATGGAAGGGTGCTTCAAAGTTCCCTGAATAAAACAGACCTACATTTATAGTCTCTTCTAACACACAGAAGTGTGTGCGCATATGCATTATAATTCTTGTCCTACTTTCCCTAACACCTCTATTCAAAGTCGCAACATTATCTTCCATTATCTTCACTGTTATCCTCCCATTTGGCTATTGTCCTAGGTACAGAGACAAGGCAGTGGAGTTTTCAGTGGTGTTTATTCAAAACCATTTTTCAAAAACCATGTGTGCAGTGAGGGGTGGGAAGGTGCCCAGAAAGAGAGCAGTTTCCAGGCGATTACATGGACACTTTAAACAGAACCTTACCTTTTACTCCATTCACAGAAAGAGAGTGGTGCAGTGACCCTTTCAAAACAGGGAATAGAAACATAGAGGACCTCCTCTGTTCTCTGTGGGCTCCCAAGGGGGTCAGCAGGGGGTCTCTGTGTCATAATCCTGGAAATGACATTTTGCGATCTGGAGCTGCTTCACAGCAAATTTCACAACATGTTTGCCACTTGCTTTTTGCCACTTGCAGGGAGGAGAGGAAGAGGGAGAGGGACAGGGACAGGGAGATGGACAGGGACAGAAACAGGAAAAGGGACAGGGTGAGGGAGGAGAACCTGCCCAAGGCCCACATTTTTGTTGCTGCACCATGGAGAAAGAGAGCCCCTGAACCCACACCACTGTCACCACTGTCATAGGAGTTAGCATTTTGGCAGCACAACCCCCCCCCTCCCCCCCCCCCCATTCAAACAAAGTAGCTCTGCAGGTTTTGTTTTGTCCCCTGTGTTTTCCTGTTTCTCCGGGGGCAGGGGAGGGCTGAGGCAGGCATCTTGTCTTTGTTCTCCTGGGCCATGAGGAACTGCCTGGGAATAGCAGTCATCCTGGTTTTGTTCTAAGAGCAGGTGGGCTGCCCAGGAGGCAGAGGCCATTTTGTCTTTGCTCCAGGGGCTCTGCACAATACTTTGCTTTAATAGGCTAAACCATTTTCCTCTTTTGTACAAGTTTATTTTCATTGCTGTGTTTACTGCTGTTTTAGGTTTACCTTATTATGGTAAAATTGTGACTCCAATATTTTTAATCTCTTGTAGTTTCCCCAACCTATTTTTTTTAAATATATTTTCGCCCCCTCTTTTTGATGAGGGAAGGGAGGGGTTTAGGCAGTCTTAGCTTTCTCCCTGCTGTGAATCCATCACACCTACACAGAGATTAATACAAATATGATGCAAGAGCAGCCTTGAGGAAAGCAAAGCAACAGTTTAACAAAGGATTGTTCTTCTAGGTGCAGAAGGCATCACATAATTGGAATAAATGTGTAAGATAAGAATAGACAATAAATATAATTCTCTCCAATGTCCACCTTGGCAAGGAAAGGAGGCATGTTGACAGTTTTCTATCTGCCCTACTTATAGGCCCAAGCCTGTGAGACTGCAGCTCTCAGATTTTCCTAACATTTAATACTAATTCATGAATGTGATTGCACCTCCTCCTTTGCCCTTTCCTCATCAGGTATTTGGACTACAATTTTTTGGCAAACCTGTGGATGAAAACTATCTAGGCATAATTTGTAAAAAATTCTATGAAGTACTCTTTTTTTACTGCTGGTCATAGCTCTGTACTGAAATAAAACAATCAAACAAAGAAATAAAACCACCAACCAAAACCTAGGAAAAAAAAACAAAAACAAAACCACAAAAAAAAAAAAAAAAAAAAAAAAAAAAAAAAAAGTCCCAGAAAAACAAACACAAAATCACAAAACCAAAAAAAACCCAAAGTAGGACTGGCCAAAAGCTATGTTTATAGAGGTATCATTATGAACAGAGAGAATTTGTGAAATGATACCAATTTGTAGTAGTCTATGATTGTGTCATGAGAGACAACCCAAAAGTTTCTACATATATTAAATTTTAAGAACATTGCCTATGGTAAATTGTTTGCAAAACACTATATTAAATGAAGTCTCATATTTCCTACAGCAAAAGATCATATGCATAACTGCTGTAACATTGATATGCAATTAAAAAGCAGAAAAAAGTGTATATATACAAGTGACATAGTGTACAAAATTTTTTTTGTTTGGATGGTTAACTTGGTATGTTGACAGTAGAAAAATTCACAGGGACGTAAGCTTTGTAATACAGTTATGAAAGTCATGTATATTTATATTAATAGATTAGGTATGATGACTAGGAAGAAAAAATTACAGATTCTGTGTTTGTTCCTTGTAAAATGGATTCCTTTTATATTTCACAATTTTTAACTATTACAGCAGTTGTCAATATTCTGTGACTTTCAGACTGACTAAAATAACAGGAATCCCTAATGATGGATCTTGCACTTAGTTAAGTTTCTTAAAGATTGTATTTGCTTTCTTTAACAAAAATCTAAGATAAATGAGGAAACAGAAGTAAAGACATCACAGATGTTGATGGAAAATGCCTGCCAATGCCCCGCATGCTTATTGGAGAAAAGACCCAGGAAAAATGTCCTGAAAAAATAACAAGGGAAAAAGGATGTTGACTAAGGAAATGATGGAAAAACATTTCAGAGAGATATCCAAATGTACCTAAGAAAAGCCAGCTACAGACATGAAGTGTTATGTGGCAAGACAGCGGGAAAATTACTCTCAATAATAATGAGTCAGTGCAAAGAATGGACGGGGGAAACAACTCTTCCAGTGACCCATTATTGTCAAAATGCAGGTTAGTAGTGTGGAGCACCTTCATGTTGCCTTCTGTTATGATTTACCACTTGGTAAATCACTTGGACAGGACACGATAGAGGGGAGAAAACAGGGCTGAGGATGTTAATTATGATTTCCCAAAGATTTCTTTTCAATATACTCAAACAACAAATGAAATCCTTCCAGGGTCTTAGCAGCCTTTGGACTTTCTTTTTCCTCTCCTTCCTTTTTGAAAAAGCATTTTAAGATAGCAAGATAGCAAGTCTCTGTCTGAGGAGGAAGGCTGATATATTTATTTCAGGATCATATTAGTTCTTGTCAGGAAAGTGTATTTAAGTGCTATCACTATATCCCTTCTTCTCTTTTTCATTTTCTATGAGATTAGGTTTTGTGAGATTAAGGTTAATTCATCCCATTCCTGCAGACTGTTAGCAGCAGAATCAAAACCAGATTTCAGAACCAATCTAGGCAGACATTAATTTTCAAGACAGCTTTAGGAACATAAATGCTACTGATTTAAAAAAAAATTCTGATGATAAATAAACTTGTCAGTTAATTAATAAACATTTGTAAGAATTCTAAGTTTATAAACTTTTATAAGAATTCTGTGTTAAATTATATACATGATAATGCTTTTTAATTTCTTCTTTCTTGTCATCTTAAGGTAATTCCAAGACTCTATGTGTAATTTATTAATTAGTATTAATTTCATAGAAATTGCTGCAATTTGTATTGAGTTAGCCAGAGACTGACAGGGATCCTGATATATGTCACCTATTTACAGTGGAAGAAACTTCAAAAACTATAGAAACATTAGATTTAACAATTATGCTCTGAACATGAAAAGCCAAGATATAAATAAGAACAAAAGCTCTTCGTCTAAGGATTTTTTTGGCTTAAAGAAAAATTAACAATAATGGAAATTGCCCAAAAAACATAGAAAAAGTAATATATTCCAGAGAAGAAAACATTAGCAGAAATGTTTTTGAATACTGAAAGTTGATTAGTTAATTTCTAAGTCTATAGTAATGTGGTTTAAAATTCAAGTATAGTAATGGCATACAAGCGGTTTAATCTTTTATCAAGATTCAACTTTGGAATTATTTGCCTCATATTTATGCTATCAGAAGTTACCTGAAGAGTGTATCAGGTTGCACCATGTTACTGCGGTCATAACACAAACTTTTAAGAGATGAACAGAGTATTCTTTAGAATATGTTATGTTTCTGTCTCCTGCAGGTGAAAAACAACATGTGTTGAATTGCTGATTGGAGAGTATCTTATCTCCCTTATATGAGCAGAGCCATACTTACTTGAGATAAGCATGAGGAATATTGCATCGTGAGTCCACTGAGATATCCAGCAGAAGAAGAAGTAATAGAGAAGGGACACTTAACAGTTAGAATGTTAAAAAACCTTACTGGACATTTTTTATGCCTTCTGTTTGCATAAGATTTGTCACAATTTCTACTCCTAATGTAGCTGAAGAACTGAAGTGTTGGAGTCCAGGACATCCCTCTGGCTGCCCTGGCTGTCTCGAGACCCTGGCAGGGGTCTCAGAGACCCTGGCATGAAGTCAAAAACATTTGTATCTTCGATTTTAGCCTGTGGAAAAGGCTGTCAATTTTGTATGAGGAATTACAAGCCACAAGGGTTTTAGTAGCTTGATATTTGCATTAACACAGGGTGGAAAAGTGAAATTCTGGGATTTTTAGAATGGGGTTCAAGGGGGTACAAGATGGAGGAATTTGGGCGTGTCCTAGCATTCTTCTCCTTCATCCTATCCTCCATGTCTTGGTGTAATGGTGACACTTTTCTATTGGTTCAAAGTAGAGATTCACAGTCTAACATGTGTGATGGGAATTGGTAATAAATTGTAAACATAGTATACGTAACTTTTGATATAAAAGGTAAACACCACCCGACAGGGCAGGGCAGAATGTTATGGTGGACTTGCAAGGCAGAGCTTGTCAGGTCAGAGAAAGGATGTTACAGATAAGAAGAAATAAACAACCTTGAAAACGCATTTGGACGCATTCCAGGCTTGTTCTTTGGCTTTTTCGGGCTAGGGAGAAAAGACCCTTAACAATTTTGGGGTCACCCTGAGCTTCTGAACCCCAAGAAATCGACACTGAAGGAGAATAAATTCCAAGTCCTGTCTAGTTTATATGGTATCTCATTTTGCATTTCAATATCTTAGAAAAATACTGAAAGTTCATATTTTTTAGAATAATGAAGGGAATATGGAGACATGGGCAGGCTGATTGTCTTTTTGTTTAATTTTATTTGAATTTAGCATGCAGAAACATGAAAAGAAAGCTTTCTGTTTTGTCAAGGAAAAATTGCCTTTCACTGGAAAATATTAATTATATTGTGAAAAAAAAGAAAAAATATTCCCATTCTAGAACCTGTGTCTAGATATGGAAATATCAAATGACTGGGAAAAATTTGAAAAAAAGAATTTATTTTAAAAACTAATAAACCCCTCCACCCTCCAAACTGTTTATCATACACTTCAGGAGGGTTCCGCCCTCTGTGGTAAAATGCTTCCAGTAAATATTTTTGAAAAAATTATACATACAAATGTATGAAGTTCTTAAATATTGATCTGTTGCAACAATGCTCAAGAATTTAGCCTACAACCTGTGATCCTTGCTGTTAGATGCTTTATTAGAGCAAAAGAAAGACACTAATTATCTCTACTATGCCTTTCTATTTATTTCATTTTGTGATTCATTAAAGATTAGAAATAAGATGAAATTAGCAGGCTGGAGCCAGGCCAAAGAAACCAAGTTTACTGAAAATATGTTTTGCCTTTTGACTTGTTATGCCTCAGTCCAATTGGTGGCTTTAAGGGTGGGTTGTTTGATGCACTCTGGGTGGTGTGCAGGAGAAACAATAAACTCTCAGGAGGTATGGATATTCTCAGTTCAGTCAGAGAGAAAAGAAGAAATTTCTACCAGTCTGGGCCTGGGAAGGAGTTTCAAAGGAATGTAAATAATTCACTATCTCTCTTGTCATTCACATTTTTTATAAATATGTTCTGCCACTGTGCGTCATTCACTGCACACCAATGGTATGAGATGTTTTTATTTTAAGACCAATGAAATTAGTGTGCATGATGTTCTCTATAAAAAGAGCAATGTATTTGAAATAAATCTGTTGAGTTCTCTTCTTGTCTTCTGAATTGGGGTCTCTCTGTTCCCGTCCTGCCTCAATGGTGACATCAAGGATCAATAACAAACTTTAGCTTGCAGTCTTTAGAATATTAGGGTAAAATAAGGTACTTGTCAAATTTTAAAACATCCAGAGTGGAAGCACTTCACAAACTTTAACTTAGCTAACTTTAACTCGTCTGTCTTTAATTTATCCAGATATAACAAGGCACCTAATAAAGCATTGATTGGAATTTTTTAGTCAGTCTTACAATATATCTTGAGAAGAAGTTAGGAAAAGAAACAATGAGAGGAAGAGGAAGAGGAAGAGGAAGAGGAAGAGGAAGAGAAAGAGAAAGAGAAAGAGAAAGAGAAAGAGAAAGAGAAAGAGAAAGAGAGAGAAAGAGAAAGAGAAAGAGAAAGAGAAAGAGAAAGAGAAAGAGAAAGAAAGAGAAAGAGAAAGAGAAAGAGAAAGAGAAAGAGAAAGAGAAAGAGAAAGAGAAAGAGAAGAGAAAGAGAAAGAGAAAGAGAAGATAGCGACAGAAAGATGTCACCCCCTGTGGGTCTAGCAATGAGACATGATTGTCACAACTTTGAAGCTGTCTGTTGCTCAAAGTGATGGTCACGGTCTTTATCCATTCAGGCTGTATGAAACCTATGAAACACAAACTTTAATGGGTTAATAAACACTCAGGCTAGATGAGAATCTCCAGGTACTACCCCTGGCATGGAGACTTTTACGCTGCCTCATGTAACACTGTGGATCATCTGCACTTCTCTGATGGAAGGCCTACAAATTATTTGAGGTGTGCTTGAGGGGTCTTTGATGATTTATGACACCTTCTAAAGCATGACAGGTGCCTCTCATGTGACCATCTGCATAGCCAAGCCAATTATATACATTTCTGTTTGGTCTGTTTACTGTTTTGTAACTCTGTATCAAAAATGTCCCTAGCAGTCTTTCTTTCAACTGTAGTTTCCTAGATTACTTAATTGTTCTTCATACAAAGCCACTCAATAATTCTGAGCATCTTCAATTTTTTCTCTGAAAATTTTTCAGTTCTACAAAGAAATTCTTGAAAGAGGATACAAGAGTTACTTTCAGTATTCAAAGGACAACAAAAAAAAGTAAAAACTATCACATTGAAGTCCTCTGTCATGTTTCCAATCTTTTCCTCATGATTCCCACAATTTCTCTTTTCTTTTTCACAATTTCTCTTTTTTTTAAATTGTTATTCCTGCTCACCAAAACTTACATTTTCAAAGAATACTTCATTACACTGCTGCGTCGGCAACCTGCCACGATCTCAAGCAGTCAAAATGCACTGGCTAGAACTGCCCGTATGAGGCCAGGTAGCCGCCACGTGAGTGCAGGTATTCCAGGGGTTTGGCATCTGCATTCCTGGTAATGCTGATCACCGTGGCGTGAATAACGCAGCTTTGGTAGCTTCACACGTTGAGAGGGAGACGGAGGGACAAGAGAAGGAGAGTTTTTATTCCCCCTGGCAGGGCCGGAACAAAATCTCTCAGAGTGATGCAATAACAAAAATGCCGAAGAACAAAATGTTGCAGCAGATTAAGTAGGGAGTGGGCGAACGGGGGTGGAAACCTGCCTCGTCCAATGGGGACAAACGAGATAGGGTTTCACAACCAATGGTGACATAACAGAGGTGGGCACAGCATCCTGGGACAAATAGAAAGGCTAAGGTGGATTGATTGGTACAGAATTTTCATGAAGAAGCTGGGAGTGGTTACAAGATTGACACCTGGCAGGGAGTGAACAAACCTTGACTGATGGAACCAAATAAGGAGAAAACCAGGAGAAGTGAGAAGATTGACAGTTAACTGTGGATCCGAGTGGCGGGAAATCTCGGGGTAAACAACTTGGAGCAAACCACTGTGAGGGAAAGGTAGGGGAGTACAAGGAACATACCTAACTAACATTAATTAAACTTCTGACTAAACCAACCCAAACCACAACACACTGCCAAGATTTTTTTGTGTGACCATGGTAAAACAGAGATGGTCACTTCCTACATAAAATATTTATATTCCTTGACAAATCCATGATGCTGAATTTAATTTGCAATTTCATTTTCCAGCCATTTGATTTTTAAGATTCCATTATCCTGAAGAAGTTAGCATCTAACCTGAAGTAAGTCCAGGTATCAGAAATTTCTAAGGAAATTTCTGGTCTTTCTTGCTTGACCTTTCCAATTCTCATAGACCAAGGTACTCTTAAGTAAAATCTTACACAGTCATAAGCACAAAGTAGTCTAGCATCATCTTAGTAGAGAAATCAAATAGCTTTTGACAGGTTTTCTTGTTCAAGTATTTTTGACTGGAAGAATTATTAGTCCATATTTCTTTTAGGTTGCAAGTGAAATATACAGTTCAGTACAGTTCACATGTGAGGAAAGAATGCCTTTTAGATAGCCTCTGTGCATTGTTATTATTATGAGTTATATTATTATTTGGGCATTTTTCCACTTTTTTTTCTTAACATTACAAATATACTGGGGAGTGAGCTAAAGTGTTAGCTCTATTGTATCAGTCAAATATGGCTAACTACTACTGTTGTTATAAAATGCCTTTGTTTAAATATTATATACTAAGCTTAAGAGAAAATCATGAGCGGTGTTTCTATTCAACTCAGGAAGACCAGAATGGATACAAGATGATCCTATGCATTGATTTACTGAAATAATAATGTTTCACAACTGTTCCCCTGCACTGGGCCAAATTCAAATGACTCTTCTATTTGGAGGAACAATCCTAAGTCCAGCATGAAACACGGAAGATCAGATAGTTTCATACCTATGGGTTTTACTTCTCTGGTCTTCAGACTTTTGGTAAGATTTTTTCCATGTTCCTTCCTCTCCTTCTCAAGGGATATGTAATTGCTCATTTATCACAAACATATTTTTTTTTCATATTCAGGGCACATCTAGTTTAGAAAAGGCACAATGCTTTGGGTTTTGTCACAAAAAATTGAAATTTTCACTTGACTCATTTTTTTATCCAATTATTCTTTATTGTTTCTGAATGTTGGGAGAGAAAATTATTCCACAATAACATGACCAATATAACAGCTTAAAGGCTACATGTTTTCCAAAAGGAATTTATGAAAAATGAACCCATGTTAAGTTTATGCTATAATTTTCATGTATTACTCACAGATCTTAGTCATCAGCTTGTGAACATCCACAGAAAAAATGTACGTGTAGTAAAAAGGAAAGCCGTTACAGCTAAAGCCCAAGTGACAGATATTTTTGTAATGAAAGAAAATTGAGAGATTTTACTGGATTTTAGATGTGCTGAAAGTGAATATTTGAAGTTAAATTCCTTTCTAATATAAATCCAAAGGATTTAGTGGACTTCTGCAGATAATTTGTTTCTTAATCTACATAAGTACTTTCAGTAGGAATGGAACTAAACTACTAAAAAATAATTAAACATGTTTAATAGCTGCAAAAATTGCTTGTACAACTTAGGTGTTAAATACTTGGGGTCACTTTCCATTTTGATTTGAATGTATTTTAATTAAATATATTTTGAAGCAATATTCTGGAACCAGGCATAATTTTTAATGAAAGAAAAATTATTTAAATGAAAAGAAGACCTCTAAAATTTTTAATAAATGTCACACTTAAAAATAAGTAAGAAAAGAAAGATAAGTCCCCCAGAATTCTTTAGCCAGTCTTGGTGAAAAGGTATATAAAATCCCTTTTTTCTTGGTTGCAATACTTTCCTTACACGACACAGCATCTTCCAGTAGAATATACAAGCTTCACAGGAAAGGATGTTCCAAAATAAGTAGTAAATGCAAAGTCTGATGAACATGAAATACACTCCCTTATTTACTGGCAAAATACTGCAAGATGCAGTATTTGCCTTACAGCTCAAGACTTTTACATATTAAGGACTGTGGTTTTTTTTAAAATATAGAATCGATGTATGTACATACATGTGAACTAATTATACAAAATAGCACATTATTGATTGAGCTTTGGTGTGACGTTGCATTCTTTTCCCTGTCCCTGCGTAGCTCCAGAGAGCTTGGAATGGTGCTGCTTCTCGGCAGGACTCGGGGACGCCGCTTGCTTCTGGACGCTTCTGCGTTCCGCGCACTAGGGATGGGCTGGCTGTGTTCTGCTGCCGGGCGCGAGGGGCAAGACGAAGAAGTAAGGAACCGTCCACTCTGTCCACGTGGTTGGCTGGAGAGTTTTTATTGGTGCGTGGAGCTGCGATGGAGAAGCACTGCTGCTCTCCAACGCCACGTGGACAAAATGGCTGCAAGCATAGAATAGAGTGGGGTTTTATAGGGGGTGGGCCAAGGGAGGCACAAGCCCCCCTCGCTCAATGAGGGCAGGCTACAAGGGTGTGACGTGGACTGGGGTGGCCAACGGGGACACGACAGAGGCGGACACGGGCTCCGGGGCATATGGGGTTGCGGGTATGGGGTAACTCACAGGGAAGTCTCAGGAAGGGGCGGGGTGTGGTTGCTGGAATTGATCTGGAGCTGAACACCACAGGGGGAACAGGGGTTACAAAGGGGTACACAAAACTGGCTAAATAATACATATCAAAATCCTTAATCTGAACCCAAAATCCAGGATGCAATATTTTTTTGAGTTTTCTTTCTTTGAAGAAGATTTTAAGAAAAAATATTACTTCACAAATCACTGTAAAGACAGATACTCATATCACTCGTTACTCTAATGATGCTTAACTCTTGTTATCCAGTGATAAGTAGATCTTCAGGGACCATTGTCAGCTAAGTTGTATATTAGCTATAGAAAATTCTGTGAGGTCCAGTTAGCAGATCAATATGTACTCCTTTGTTATGGCTCTGAGTTAAGTGAATAAATTTATTGATTTGGAAAAATATGTGCTCATTCACACTCATACCAGTAATTGGGTGCCAAATTGTCCAAGAGATAAGTTGAGGTAACATGTAAAGGAAGTATTTTATTTTAATGACTGTAAAAATGTTCAACACTTTTTCCCATGTTCAATGATGATTTCAGGGTCTTAAAGAGAATTGTGCACAATTACTTCTTTTTTCTAAGTTTTATTGTGAATATTGATTTCCAATAGAAAAGCAGAGGAAGAATTGATACCCTTAATTCAATTTTGATCCCAAATTCTGCACTATTCTTTTCTGCCAAGAAAGAGGGATATTCATAAAAAAAACAGAATATAATACTGAAAAAGTAATGTTTATGTATGTACATGCATATATATATATACGTAGATGGAGAATGAATGTACATCTAGCACTGTCTTTAGATGATCATTAGAAAACAACATAGCACTAAAACATTTCTGATTGATTAATTTTTTGGAAAAAGATAATGGATTTGATATCTTACTTCCAAGATAAGAAAAGTATGGTAATAACTTTAAAAAATATTCTAATAATTCTACTCTCAGTGGTAAAATCTGAAGAGGTAAGAGAAGAAATGTTCAGATGGGAATAAGCTAAACCTAAAAAATATTTAATAACTGATGACTTTTGCACAAAAGACATGCAGTTTTAAATTACATAAAATATTTTTGTAACCTTGTACCATTGGATTATACTACAAGGTTACATAAATACCAGAAGATATACTTCAAATTCTGGCATGTAAAGTTACCTGAGAAACTATATTCAATAGTTTTGTTTGTTTCTGTTTAATTAGTTTCCTGTAAGAAGGGAGAAAAAACCACAGCAAAACAAAAAACAAACAAAAAAATCCAAAACTAAAACAAAAATACTAATTCTAAAGAGAAAGAGAAGTAACAGAGTGTTAATGAGATTCAAACAATAAAGTTATGATGGACTGTGGATAAAAGAAAAGCCAGTTTCTCTGCATTTTAATCAGTGAGATCACAATTCTGATGAGCACACCAGAGGAACAGTCCTGTACTCTGTTTCTATAGTGAATGAAAAGAAACAAAATGAGCACTTCTATATTGAACATTTAGTGACAGATGATGCATCCTTTCAGAACAAAATTAGAGCAATAGGGAAGTAGATGCTTGCATTGCAAGAGAGGTGCTACAATATAACTCCATGGAAAGACAGATATCCAAGTGTAATTATTAGTAACATTTATTAATACCTTAGAATCAAATGTTCTCATTTATAATTTTAAATCTGTTGTAATTTCAAGTGGTGAAGTATCTTTGTGCTTAAATAATTATGAAACAAGGGTAGAAAACACAGATGGGGAAAAAAATCCTCATGCTGCCATTCTTCCTTGCATATCCCAGTTCATGCATAAAGAATATTCTGGATTTCACATGTATGGAAAAACCTCACTTTAATAAGGATAATATGGCTACAAAAAGGTAACTTTTTTTTTTTTTTTAATTAGTTGGTACTGTTTTCAGGAGTATAGTAAAAAAATCTTTACATAATAGTTGTCAACAAATGAGGATGATATTGTTATATACTGAGAAAAACTCCATAGGTTCACAAGTACCGCTTGTAAAAATTCTACAAAATATATTGAACCAGTATTCCCAAGAAAAACAATTTGTTAAACTATTACTAAAAACTATTTGTTATTGAAAAAGTTAGATAAAGAAATAATAGAATTATTTATCAATTCACTACAAAGAGGTCATACCTCTGCTCAGGAATTAGCCATTGTACCCAGTAATTTATGGATTATTTTATTTAGCCAATGTCTTGCTAAACAATAGTTTGAAAAAAATAAAGAAAAACAGATCTGAAAACTTGAAATACAGATTGAAGAAATGGAGTGAAGAATAGTGAAAAACAGCACTAGTCAAAGCTCTGATATTAAGAAGGACATTAGGAAAAATCTAAACTTCAAAAGTAATACTGTGACTTTGACTTTCTTGTATAAAAGCGAGGGAGAGCTTTGAAAACGACAGAGTTTTTTTTAATAAATGGCACTGTAAGAAATACTATTGAAATAGTTGACACACCTTCAAAATGTCTGGAAATATGATATGGATGGGAAAACATGGAAAGGAAAATGGATATGAGAATGATATGAAATCTCTCTTACAGTAAGATGATTAAAGAAATTATTAACATATATTTTAGCTTTCTAGTGTCTAAGGAATTTATAATGAAACCGTCACTTCACCTATCATCAATGTAGTGCTGCTTCTGAGGTAAAAGAAGACTTCATTTTACAATACAAGAAGTGTTATAAATCAATCACCTAATGACTTTGGCATGCAATCAAACACTCCACAGATGGAGTTGAAGGGAAATATTTCACGTTTAAGAGGACAGCTATGTCTGAGACTAGATGAAATTATTCAGAGTTTGATTTCTCTGTGTAACTGAATGGAAGGTTTCATTTATGTCAATGTAATGGAGATTACTTTATCTCCCTACCTTAAAAGCATGTTGTAATAGTTCAATACAATCCCAAAGAAAAGTGTAGCACATTACAGAAAGATGCTAACCTGAAGACATTTCTATCAGGCCTCAATTTTTATTTAGTGTCTTTAGTTAAGGTTCTTGAAACCCTTTGATAATTAAACAGTTGCAGGTACTATAGCAGTACAAGGTATTGGATAGTCAAATTTTAGCTATGAATACTGCATTTTGACTGAGATTTCAGAGCTAGCACACTTTTTCTATGGATTAATTTTTTTTTTTTTTTGTACCTTGAAGAATTAAAAATAACAGGTTTAGTATAAAGTTGAAAACACATACCATTAATGCAAGGGTAAAAATGAACAGAAACTTGATTGGGAATAATTTTTATGGGAGAAACAGTTGTTCTGGTGTGTGCCATTCATAATGTGGAGACGAGCCAACATGTACATGCAATGGTGAAAAATATAAATATTTTTGCCATTTTAATTCAACAAAATTTTACAAAATGTTGCGGGTTTTTTCTCTGTATTGGTCATTCACGTAACAGTTGGACTTGATGATCCTTGTGAATCCCTTCCAATTCAAAGTATTCTGTGAAGTAAAATTAAGTATTGATTGCAGTACTAGAGAACTAAGCTTCGGGAAAAAGGCACAAAATTCCCAGATCTGGAGAATGTTCTGCGAGGTATTACATACTTCTGAGAGATCATACCTTTATTCATGTGTCTCATTTGAAAGATGGCCTCTATGGTTGTACAGTGAGTAAGTATCACGTGGCTTGTTTACTGATTGACAGGGAAGTTTGTCACTAGCTGAATCACCCACATAGATGAGAAGGTTGCAGGAATGGATATAATAAATTAGGTTGACCTGCAAGAGCTGCAAGACTGTGAAAATAAGATTCATATGAATTAAAATACATTTCTCGTGACTTTCTGAAAGAACTTTAACAGGAGAGTTCCACTTGTTTAATTCAGTTCCTGTTGCAACTGAGTAGAAAGTCTGAACTTGTGAGCTCTTTAAAGCTTTTCTTTTGCTGTTTCCTCATGCTATATAACAATACTTAAAACGGTAAACATTAAGAAAAATTGGGTCAAAAGGTTATTTTCTATGTGATTCTAATTAAAAACCATGTTTTTCTACTTAAAATGGCACCATATATTTTCTGCATGAAAGAGGAAAACAGATTTCTTAAGTATTTTCAATTGGCAGTCCTGTTTCTCATAAAGTAGTCCTGTTTCTCACTGACTAACTACTTTTAAACATTTTAAGCAGAAGGGTAGACACTTTTGAAATATCAGGTTAATCAATTAAATTATATCTTGGTGATATAAAACTTCCCATTCTACACATCTTAATGGCTGCATTGGTATGTTCCTTTACAATTATGAGGAGAAAAGTAAACGCTTATTAATTTGGAGCACTTAGGTAAGAATATAAAGACATAAAAATGTTTACTGTAGTAGCCATCTCTGGAAAAGTGCTCATAAGAAAATCCTTTATATCTTAAAAAAGGCAATGCCTGAAAATACAATGCTTAATGTTTGCACTTGTGATCAAATCACAATTAGTCAACCTTGCTTAAAATATGATCTTAACATAAGTTTCTAGCACTGTACTGATAAAGAGATTTTCAAGTGATCATGACAATAACCAGCATCCTATCTATAGAAAAAAATTCCCTGGAAACTAATACAAAATGAATCACTCAAAGTCTCTGGAAAATAAGTGGGAGACCTGTGAAAAAGCCATATTTTTATGTGACATGGATGAACACTGATGCAATGATTCACAGCCTATCAATAAAAACCTTTCTCTAAACAATAAACTAATGTTTACATTTCTTTATATATGTATATCACTATTTATAACTTAGAGAGAGAAATATATATATTACCTCTAGTTGTTGAAAAACTTTCTACAGAAATATTGATCAGATTGCTGCTAATCTTTTCTTTTTTTGAACCACCAACCTGCTTAATGCAAATCAAAGATAAATAATGAATAATCAAACAACTCTTTTATTATTGTTTTGTGAGGGATTAATTTAATAAGATAAGTTATGAACATATAGTACAGCTACATTTTCAGCAAACCAAATAGAAAGTAAGAATGTCATGTGAAAAAAAGACCTTTACCCTTTCACCTGGGTAAATTTGCGTTCTGTTACATTGTATCAGGCATAAGCTTCAGAAAATGGAAAACCAGACATTCTGCTTGCTCAGGTCCATATTAACACACACACACACACACACTTTCTGAGTTAGTAAGAATTGTATTACCTATTGGTAAGTTGGTAAGAATTGTATTACCTATTTCACCATGATTGATTAGCAAATGTTGCTGATTCAGGCTCAGTGTATTTTTGTTTCACTAGTATAGTTAAAAGCATTGCTCAACAGTAAATTATCCTGTCTGGATGAAAAGAGGCTTGGAAAAATGAAGCCAGAGCTATTGCAATTATTTGTACTGGTTCTTTTCCTCAGTAGCCTTAAAAAATATTCAAAATTGACTAAAAATCCTTCACCTCAAAGGTATCTCTTCATATAGATTAGAAGTGAGTGATTTAGTTCCTATGAATTGTCATCATAAATATTACTCATGGGTTTGAAATTCATTATAATAATCACCCAATTTTTTTTCTGGAGAAAATCAGCTGAGTCAGATGAGTCCCCATTTGCTCAGATATGATGACCATTTTCTTCTCAAGTGTACTCAGCAGAAGTCCCCCAGAGAAACTGTCAAATCTACTAGAAAACATAGGATAGTTTCACAATAAAGTAGGATTTAGAATAACATGTGGGCACTCCACTGATAACTGTTACTATTGTCTGAGGCAGAAGAAAAGGCCTATGTGTATAAGAGCTTTCACTCATTCCTTTTCCCGAGTACTTTCTTTCTTGTTCCGGTTTCAGAAGATGTTTTTGTAGCCACTTTGAAAAGTTGCAAATACCGTTACTCAAGTCATATGCCTTTTGCTTTCTGGAGTGCCTCACTCTAGGTCAGAACCTTTTCAAATAAGCTTTTTTCAGAGGTTTTATAGCAGCTTCCTTCCTCTTTGTATTGCTGCTGTCATTTTTGAAATGCAAATAGCTGCATTTTGAAACTATATTTCTGTTTCTACTTTCCATGTTTTAGAATTTCTTGAGTGTAGAATTGCATAATAATCTCTGTTAATCTAGGTAATATTTCTGTCAATACTCATATATTGCTATGAAATAACATCTTATAATTACCACCTGTCCCAGAATAATATCAGTCGTGAATTTAACAACGATGCTTTCATAATTCTACAGAAACAGATGCAGAATTTACTCTGTTAAACTTTATAAATTTGCTCATTAGCTACTGAAACACTGGCAAGGTTAAGAACGAGAAATATTTCCATTATATTGAAGACCCCATGGCACTATACTTCTCACACAGAACAAGAGATGGAACTAAAAACTGAAAACCCCCTTATGTTTTTCACCAATATTTCCCTGGTAGCTGCACCTCATTTTCTCCTATATCGGTGGTGTTGCTTGTAAATCTGCTGCACCTAAAGGACCTAAAAATACATTTAAGCTTACTTACCCACAGTATTCTGACATACTTCATACTGTGAAAGTTACACATAAGCTGTTTTCATCTTCATCAAATTTCTGAAATGCCAATACACTTTTACTTTTTTATTAAATATATGTTTTACTTAGGAGTACTATAAATTATCTGGCTCTCCGCCTAAGGATAAATTTAACACTTGTAAGTGGATATTGAACAGTAGGTACCATAGGGAATGGACAGGTGGATTAATTTATTTTCTGTTTTTCAATGTTTTGTAGTCTATATTTATTATATTTAATATAATAAATCTGTCAGTTCCAAAGATACTTCACCAGATCAACATTTGTTTTAGCAGTTTTTCACAATAGTTCCTTATTAATTATTTTTTCCCCAAACGCGGCTGCTCTTTACTTTGTCTGCCCCGATCAGCTCCCGAATGCCCAGCTTGGGCGTCTCAGCTTTTCGTCGGGGCCGGGGCTCACCGCAGTTTCCGGGCGCTTTTGCTGTCGCGCTCCGGGGTGGGCTGTTGGCCGCGCTTTGCCGTCGGCGCGAGGGAAGAAACAAAGAGGCAGGGAATTCGTCCAAATCCGTCCGCGTGGCGGCTGGATGCTTTATTGGCTGCGAGAGCTGCGATGGAAAGGCTACAGCCGCTCCCAGCTTCGCACGGACGCAAATGGCCTCGAGCATGCCGAGGAGTGGGATCAAATAGGGAAGGGACAGGGCGGACGGGGAGCCCTCCCGCCCAATGGGTACAGACATCGCGGTGATGACGTGTACTACAGCGACCAATGGGAACACGGCAGGGGCGGACACGAGACTTTGGGGTGAGTGGGACCACGAGAACGGGAACACAGGCACGGAAATCGCAGGAGTAGGGGAAAACCCGGGGGATGCACGAGGGTACAGAGAACTGGAAAACTAACAAAGGAAAAACCCATGTGAACCCAAACCTGGGATGCAACACCCAAATATAATCTGGCTATCAAAACTCATTTTCTCTGATTAACCACTGTTTTAGCTTCAATGCTCTTACATGCAAGTTTTCAAAATGTGTCTCATTGTAGGCTAAATTTCTGTATATGCAGGATTTCAAAACTGCAATACTATCAAGCTAGGCAGATACCTTCCAATCTAAGTGGCACTGGACAATGAGTTCTACTGTTATCTGTTTTTACCTTTTCCTTTACTATCTTTCTCACTTTACAAAAAGTAGTACAGCGCTGGTTTTGGTTTGTTCTTTAACCTGCATTCCTCTTGGGAACATTTGGTGGGTCTGCTGGAGCTTTGTTTGGTGTTCTTACTTTTAGCTCACTGCTGTACTTGTTTGTTTTCTTTGCATTGCTGACAATACATTTTTTTTTTCAGTGTACCAACCACACATTTAGGTGTCAGATTATTCAACAATTTGCAGGATATGTTCCTTAAATGGAACATGCAATATTTAAAAGAGGCAGAACAAAACAGAATCTGAAAATACAAATAGAGTGTATATATATAGAAATATAAAAGCACAAATCTTATTCCCACTCTCCAATGTTTTAGCTAGTATTCCTGGAAAATAGAGACACCATTTATTGCTACTATTCATTCCAATTGGCTTTATTTATTTTCCTTTCTGCAAGGCTTAGAGTTTTGAACATAATTTTTGGCATATGGCTTGCAAATTTAAAAATGTCATTGTAGTAAATTTTTGGTCAGTGATCACTCAAGCAATCAGATTTAAATAACTAATTCAAGTTACATCAGGCTAATTTCAATTCCATAGTACATTCTAATTTTAGGAAAAACTCTGAACAATGTTTCTGATCTTTTACAGAGTGACATGGGTTGAATATACTCAGAGTTCACTCCATTACTTCAAATACATAGTTTGCAGCACTTACTGTGGACTGTTTGGATTTGAATAATGAATTTCATCATAGAATTTTAGCTGAAAAAATGCATGATACAAGCTACTTTTCCATACATTTCCAATGCAACAATTTCCAGTGCTTTCTTCATGACCTTGCTCCTCTTGATAGATTTAGTTTCTGTTAGACAATTTTTGCAACTCTGCTTGCCACAACTTTCTGGTGATTCTATACTAGTTCAAGACAACAGGACATATTGTAAATTTTCTTAGTCACTGACCCACTCCAAATGTCAGCAAATACAGTTATTTTAAATGTGTTACCCAGCAGCATTTGCTTTAGATGGGCATTCTGCAACAGCATTGCCACAAAATGAAAAATTTTTCCTCATGGAAAGGCTCACATTTGTGCAAGCAGACTTAAAATAGATAGAACATAATTTCAGCTCAGGGATAAACGTCTTATCTTCTTTATTCCTGAAGAATTTGAAGTTCAGGAGTGGCAGACTAAGGCGTCAAATTTAATTTTTGAACCTTTCCTAAAAATAAAATAATTGTGCTGGTTTAATGAAGGAGTAAAGTTTTAAAACATATCGGTTTACTGATGTGCAAAAAAATTTTAATAATTACGACTATTGGGTAAGTTTTTTGCTATTCTTTCATTTTAGTGAATTAGGTATTTCATACTTTTGCAATTTACATATTTAGGTGACTTTACAACTGTCAGTTTTTCTACAACTATCCTTATTTTCGTCTTCAATTATGAATTCATCTTAGAATCTTTATTTTGGGAAGAGTGGGGGTGGGAAGAGACAAGCAGTATTTTTTAGGGTTGGGCAGAAGCAGGAACAGATGTCAGTTTTATGCCTTTACTGATAGACTTTATCTTCCCCTTGATGAATATTCACTTTTCTAAAACTATATTCTTGATAGCAACATTTGTGTATTTCACCCTTGAATTGTGCCTTAGTATTTTGATCTTTCAAATGCAAAACAAATTACTTGACATTTGTCCATTCATAATTTCTTGAGGATTAAATTCACTCCAAGGTTTACAGCTGGATCAAGGCTTATTCTCCACTAAGATATCACACAGATTTTATTCTTGCTTGCTTGAAAGTCTTCTTGCAAAACTCTGCTTTCTATTTCTAGATAGAAATTGTGTGGGAGTTTTTTTTGTATTTAATTTTGTTTTGTTGGTTTTTTGTTTGTTTTGTTTTGTTTTGTTTATTTGTTGCCTTTTCCCCCACTAAAGACCAACATGCAATATCAATATCCACAGGGTGCTACATCTTTAAATCCAAGGGACAGAACAATGTTCCTCTGTGAAGTCAGTCTTACTAAACCTTAGTTATATTAACAATGCTGCTGGTATGCCAAGCATGTGGATCAGGTGGTGCTGCATTGCATTTTTCCATCTGTAAGAAGAAGCAGGAAGAGTGTTTATCTCAGAGCATGATGTATATTTCAAGATATTTGGCTTGTCCCCCTACATTACACCGCTGTGTATCATTTCTCCAGATGTCCCATTTTTCTTCTCTTTTTGTTTTATTTCTACTGTATTTTCATAAATCAAAGTATCAGACTCAGTTTCAGAAGTCATACTCTTTACCATCTTACTCAAGGACTTATGAAAGTCAGATATACAGACTACTGATGTAAACAGATGTTTCTCATCACAGAAGGCTTTAACCCCTGAAATAGATTTCTAGCATCTTAGAAGTCTTACTTTTCGAGGCATTTAGAAACATTTTCTAAACATAAATCTAGCAACTTGCTAATATTTGTAGTTATATTTATGATTATTTATTATTATATGGTCACTGAGGTGACTTTATTGTCATCTCAAGTTAACGTCTCTTCTAGTTTCATTCCTCTCTAAAGATGTTATAAATTTATAAAGATCCCCTATTGGAATGTCATGACATACATGTATTTATGTTTATTTGATGCCTTGATAAAAGAAGACATTTCTTTTGAATTTTAACTTTCTGTCATCTTCAGAATTAAGCATTATGCACAATATTATGGTCTGAATAGACAAATGTATTAATATAAACCAATCATCTTCTTAATTAAGAAGATCTGTGGTATCCTGTCTGTGAACATTTGGAAATTTCAGTGTCTCTAATATACTTGGTAACTGACTAAATTTTAAGCACACATATTTTAACTTTTAAAAAATATGCTAACAGATTATTATAAATAGTGCTTAAAATTTATTCCTGTAGAAAATTTGTTGGGGGCCTTTAGGAAACAGCAACAAAAAAGAATTAAAGGTATGGTTCAATATAATCATTATTAAAGACCCAGAGGGTGCTCCCAAATGTAGTGCCATAAATTATCTAATCACCTGGAATTTAGGATTTGTTTCTCCAGGAGATATGGCTATTATGGTATATTTGCAATTTACCCTTACCTTTTCAGTTATGCAGAATGTGTTTATTTCTAAAGTAAAAGGTCTAGACAAAGAGTCTGGAACAGTCATTTCTGAGGAGCTGACACAAATTGCCTCGTATTTCTCAAAGATGATACTGAGTTCTACTGAAGTCCAATACAAGAATTGGGTGTGGTCAATGTGATCAGAAAGGGAAAATCCTATCTAATTTGATATCTTTCTACAATAAGATATCACCATACTGTTGATGGTTGAAGGGAGCAGAGTGAATGTAGTTTATCTGCATTTACCTAACCTTTTTGATACTGTCTGTCAGAGTAGTCTTCTGAACGAGTTGTCCACCTGTGAAGAACTGGCTGCATCTGGCCAGCAAATAGCCAGTGGTATTTCTCAAGCCTCAACTTTGGGGAAGGCTCTTTTCAACATTTTAATAAATGGTCTACTTGCAAAACCTGAATGCTCCATCATCAAGTTTATCAATGATTCTTACCTGAGAGTTACTTAAGAGACAGAAGTGTTTGCAGAGAGAGCTAGGTAGATCATATCATTGGGTAACCATCAATGACAGGAAGTTTAATAACTGTCAGAGTCTGCATTTGAGACAGAGTAACACTGAACACAAGTCTAAATTGGGAGAGGAGCAGCTGAAGAGCAGCCCTGGGGTTATCAAATGATGCATCACCAGCTGATCAAAAGAATTGATTGTATTCAGTATTGGTGTGGCCTCATCTTGACTGTTGCATCCCAGGTTTAGGTGCAGACTGGGGGTTCTTGTATATGTTAGTTAACCAGTTCTGTGTACCCCTGCATACCCCCATGCTCCCCTCTGTCCACTCCTGAGAGTTCTGTATCTGTTTACCCCGCCCCTGCATTCCCATTCATCCTGGAACCCAGCACACACCCCTGTTGTGTTCCCACCGGTTACTGTGTTCCACGTCACTCCCCCATTGTCTGTCCCCATTGGGAGAGGGGGGCTTCCGCCCCCGTCAGCCTGCTCCCTATAAGATCCCATGTGTCCCTTTGTTCGGGGCCACTCCTTGCCCATGCTGTTTTGGGAACAGCTGCATCATCTACTGCTGCAGCCATGCAAGAATAAAGAGTTCTCAATCACGTGAGCAGGGTGTGCCATTCTCTCACCCTTTGTCTTGGCTCAGCGTCTGGCTACAGTGTGGCAGACCCATGGGGAGGTACAACCCTCGAGCTCTGCACACACGCGGCAGCCCCGGTCCAGCCGAGAAGCAGCGCATTCACCAGACACCCCTGCTGCCCAGGATCAGGGGAAAGAAAAGCAAAACGCCGCACTTGAGTACTGTATGCACTGTGGTTCTGTGCCTCACAAATTAAGAATTTTAAGGTCTTTGAATGCATCTGGAGAAGAGCAACAATGCTGATGAAAGCATTGGAAAGCATGACCTGTGTGGAGTGAATAAGTCTAATCACTTGAGCTTGTCTAGTTTGGAGAAAAGGAGCCTGAGAGGTGACATCCTTGCTCTCTGCATCTTCCTGAGAAGGGAAATTAGACAAGAAGATGCTGATTTCTTCTCCCTGTACACATGTACAGTACACATGAGAGGATCAGACTTGACATTAGAAACCATCAAGGGAGTCATCAAACATTGGAAAAGGTTTCATAGAGAGGTGGTTGATGGCCAAGGTCTGTCAGAGTTCGAGAGGTATTTGGACAACACCCTTCAAAACATGCTTTAACTTTGATCAGTCTTGAAGTGATCAGGCAGCTGGTGCAGATGATAATTGTAGCTCTGGAAATATTCTAATCTAGTCTAGTCTACTCTAGTCTATCCCAACTTTAACCTAACAGTCAATGTTAAATCAGTAATGTTAAGTCAAAACAGGGAGCCCTCAGCAGGGCAGGCTGTCTAAGAAGTGTTTAAAGATTAATTAGGTAAAATAAAGCTACAGATATCCAATTCTTCTTCAAGACTTCTATGGTGCTCATCCAGGAACACTGTGTTAGAACACTGATAGAAAAATTCTATCATTTTTTTCCAAGACTACAAGGAGGTTTACTGTATTTTCATATACTGTCTAATGAAAACTTCACAAAGCAGGATGGTTCAATTAATGTATTTAGTTATCTGAATTACCTGTGCACAAATCAGAAGTCCAAACTTGTAACAGAAATACCTGAAATAATTTTCCTGTGTGGGAAATAGAATGAGGAGTGTAGTAGAGCTTACCTTATCTAGGTGCCAGGCACCCACAAAAGCCACTTCCTTGCTCCCCTCTGCAATAGGTTCATGGGCTGACATAAAGGCTTGGAGAGATCACTCATCAATTACCATAAAGGGTAAAACAGGCTAGGCTTAGAGATATGAAGTAAACTTATTGCTAACAAAATCAGAGCAGGATAATGAGATAGTAATGAGAAGTAAAGTAAGCCTTAACAACACCTTCCTCCCCTCCCTCCCTCCTTCCAGATCTGCCTTCTACCCTGGCAGCACAGAGAGATAGAGCATGGAGGTTATGGTCATTTCATCATCTGTGGCTTCTCCTGCTGCTCAGGTAGAGGAGTCTTTTTCCTGCTGCACCGCAGGGTTCCTCCCATGGAAGTTCACCGAGAACTTCTCCAATATGAGTCCATCCCACAGACAACAGTCTTCCTCAAACTGCTGCAGCATAGGTCACTCTTCCACAGGGTGCAATCCTTTTAGGACAGGTTGCTACAGCCTGGGAGTAGGGCCACTCTCTCCACAGGCCTCCCACAGGGTCACAGGACGAACACAATGAAGAATAAGTCCATTGGAATTACTGAAGAAGAACAGGTCATGTTATTAGTCGTTTCCCCACTCCCTGTGGTAGGGGTCTCAGTCTCAGTCCTTAGGAGGAAGATTTTTGATCTCTGTCCACCTGTCACAGCGGTAATTAATGAGGCAAATGTGAGGTCTTCAGTGAGAGATCATTAGGGTTACCCCAAAAGTTCATTCAGCTTCAGAAGGAGAGTGGGCAAATATGCAGTAGGCCATTCCTTGCTGGGTCCATGCCAGGTCCTTGCCGATTCCTTGCCAAGTCCTTGCCAACTCCTTGCCAAGTTCTTGCCAGGCCTTGTTCGTAGCAGCTAACGTAATGGTACAGCAGCTGCACCTGCACTGCTGCTCTCTCCAAGCCAGAACTGCAGTGGGGAAGGGTGTTTCTCCTCGTGGCAATCGGTAGACAAATGTGGGGGCTTCAGACGGCCTCTTACAATATCAAATTAGTATGTATGAAAATAGGAACTTACACTTTCTTCAGTATATTAGAAAATATATTATTGAAGAGGTAGTAGACTGCTCTTTTGCTATGCTTGGGGAAGGACAAATAAAAAGTATTATGCCATATGGGTACTGCTATTAAATTCAGACTCATAAAGTAACAGAAAAAAACAGAAAAGGAAGGAGTCCTTTCACACATTAATACCTAAGAGCTATATCCCAACTTCCAACAGGAATATGCATTTTATTAATTTTTTCTAGACCTGGCTAGGCAGAGAAAAATAATATATGCAATGTCATCAATTTTTTATCTCTCCTATTGTACTCTTTGCATCTGGGATAGAAAATAAAATGAGTAACACTCACAAATCAAAATTAACTGACAAAGCCATAATTACTATGACATGTAGTATAGCTATCTAACTAAATAAATAATAATGCTAAATATTTCCACAATCATATAAGACACTCCTAGAACCGAAAGTTAAAAAGGAGACATAAACAGTAAGACCAAACAACTTAAGATAATGTCTTGTTTTCCTTTTTTTTTGCCTTGTCTGAAGTTCAAATGATTTTCAAGGGTAGGATAGGCAATATGATACAGAAAATACACTTTCAAGCCTCTGCCTCAGAATTTGTCATTATAAATTTCTATGCTAGTTTTATCTCTTAATGTTTTATTTTTAAGTGGTTTGTGATTTAAGCTACCTGAACCAGTAATTTACCTAAGAAAAATATGCAGCACATGTTTCCTGCAGTGAATTATGAGAAAAAGGAAAGAAATATAGTAGAAAGTAGAAAGACATTTAAAGCTTCTTGTTTCCTTGCTCTAACATTTTGAAGGAAATCACAGAATATTTGAATAACTATTGTAACTCCTAATGCATTTGAATTACTGCTCTATCACAATTCAGACTGAAGGCATATTTTTTAATGTAAAATTTGAAAAACATTTTTTTTTAAATTGTTTTTTAGCACTTCTGTTGAAAGCATTAGAGTGCTACTGCAACATTCCCTTGCCCCTCTCTACCCACTGCTTGAATGGGAGGAACTTCACTGCAGAGGACGCTCAACTTTTTTCCCCACAATTTCAGGAGTAGTACAGCTTGAATTAAAGTGTGGCATAGTTTTAAAAGGTGCAGCATCCAAAAGAAAGAGTCTTTGGGCAGGGGAAGATGACTGACACTGAAAATTTTCGTTGTTAATATTTTGGTTTGTTTTCTTTTCTTTAAAGGACAGGTAGAGAAATTATATTAACAAAGGTGAATAGAGTGGAAATTCACTATTTAAAGTGTCTTTTCTCTGTGCTTTGTCTTATTTTGGGCATTCTTGTTGTTTAGTCTAAAATGTAAATTCCTTGTGGCTTCCCTGCTTTATGCAAGAGCTGCTGTTTAGCTGAAGAAGGTCACCCTAAACTTAGCTAAAACTTAGTTTAGATTCTACTTACAATGCTTCATGTAAGGTCATTATTTTTAGAATAAAGTAGAATAAAATATAGTCTTTAACTCTTGTAGTGCTGAGATGCTTAGAGTAAAATCTGTGAAATTTATAATTTATAATCTAATAAACACACACAATTGTCTTTTGTGTGTGTTTTAGAGCATCCCATTGACTGTGTGCCTGAAAGCCCTGGGACTCTTGACTGTCAAAGCTATTTTAAAGTCTGCAAGTGTCAGAAGAACATAATTTAGGTTCAGTTAGAGCAAGAGTATGTGGCAAAACATGCATAAAGGTGTACATGCTGGTACACAAGGGATGCTAACTTCAAAATGGATGGAATATGTGAAGGGTTTTGGCTGGCAGAAGCATGCAAGGTGCTTTACAAAAATGACATACACATAATTTTTGGGGTAATATAGGTCAGATAACTCTCTTGGTTTATTGAGTATTCCAGTACACTTTGCTTCTGAGGACAGAGAGTTGCATGTTAAGCTTGCCAGATGTAAGGCACAGCCAGGACTGTAATAATGAGAGCTGGGAGCAGGAGTGCATGTGAAATGTGAAAATTTATGTTTTGGGAAGAAGAGAAAGTAAGGAAAAGGAAAATGAGGCAATGTCATCTACTTACAGAAAATAACATGAAAGGGTACACTTTGCTACACAGGAAACATAAGAAGATAACTATGAATTATTACATGGGAATGACTGCATTATTTTCTGGACTAATATTTTCTGGACAGTAGAAGGATGTCCCACTTCCACCCACAGAAACATAAGAATGAGTGTCCAAGTTCACATTTACAACACCCAGTCTCTCACCCATGCACCATTTAAAGCAGGGAATATATCTAAATATTTGCTTCCTTTAGAGCCCATCATGCTACTCATTATAGGATTCCAAATATTGTGAATATCTGAACTTCTTTTTGTCTATCAGCTGACACTGACATTTGTCTAGCCCAAGACCCAAAAGACTCCAATGTGTTGTATTCAGGTCTTTCTTTCTAAGACTCTCCAACAGATTAAGAAGCCATATCAAAGACACAGTTATCTGTCACAGGACAGAGCATAGGTATTTCTGACAAACCGGCTTTGTGCAAAACTGTAAAACAAACTCTTTCTTACTGCATGTAAAAAAAACAGACATCTAGACACTGCCAACTTAACTAAATGTTATTTCTGTCTCAGTTTCTAATGATGACAGAAAGTCACTGGGGTTTAGCAGTGAATTTTATAAAGTATCTGACATTTCTCTGATACAGATGGTTTCCTCTTTGGAATTGTGTAGTATGTCCCTGCTCAGCTTGTGGTCACAATTAAAAAAAAAAAAAAAACTATTCTGTATACCATGATAACACAGTCATTCTTCTTAAACAAAATACCTATTTTCACTAGCTTCTTGTTGTAGCAGGTTCCCTTGGTTCTAGAACTTACCAGAGATATCTGAGAATTTTCAAAATACTGCCATTTTTTTTTACAGTACATCATGATTCTCCTCTTTCTCCTCTCTTGATCCAATCAGCTTTCTGAATGTTCTTCATCTGACTGCATAACTGCTAAGATCTAGTAAATGAATGAGCTACTTTTAAGTACATTTGAAATGCCATGATTTAAGAACTCCTGAGTGGGTGACTCTTTCAAATTAACTGGCTGTTTTTCATGACCAGCTGTGACTATCCCTAAATTTCCTGAATATTCAGACAAAAAAGCTCTAGGTTTGTCTTTTACTAAGCCAGAAGTCATGCAGGAAAATAAAGCCACAGCAATGTGGATACAAACTACACATTGAAGAATTTACCCTTCTCCTCTATATTAGGAAAATTTTAATAAAGAATAAGTAGAAATAAACAACAATCTCCCTTTTGAAAATAGGGTATAAAAATGTTTTGAACATTTAATTTGTTCTTTCAGTGCAAATTAAAAGCAAGCTTTACAGAAGATAAATCAAAAATGTCTGATGGTATTTGTTGACTGGTGACCAAGGCAAAATTACTGTTATTTTCCTTCTGCTTCTAAGAATGTGTTGGCAATTATAAACTTAACTATATATTTCACAGGAATCAAACTATATTTATATCTATTGAAATGTCTCAGTGACATGTTGTCATGGTCTAAGCCCAGCTGGCAACTAAGTACCACCCAGATGCTCTCTCACTGCCTCTCCACACAAATAAGTTGTGTTCTTATTAGAACACATGCTGTATCATATAAGAGAATCAAAGGACTTGCAAGGTAGGGGTAGTGAAAAATTCTCTTGATTTTGTTTACAAGAAGGGAGTGATGCTGGCTTCCTGCTGTTCAGCAGTGGTATCTGTTTCTAAACAAATCCTTATGTATTATGATCCACTCTTCTTTGGTAAATCATTAGCTGAAACTTGATTTCAACGTTTGTAAATTTTATTTGAATAAAGCTTTCTTTCATTCAAGTCAGTCCAGAAATGAAATAATTATGAATTGCATAAAATTAACTGTATTCTGGACTTGAGTTATCAAAGGCATATTTTCAATTCAGTTTGGATTTTTCCTATGGCAATTACTCCCTTCTAGAGAGCAATGCTGTGCACAGGAAAGGGTCTTCAGCTGTATTGTTGTAACAGTGAAAGAAGGATAAAGAATTAATCTGTCAGAAAAGGAAAACAGCAGCAAAAAATCTCCACAATGCCACTGTGTTTGCTATGCTGGCTCAATATATTCTTATTCCAGACTACATTGACCTTACTGAAGAATGATCTTCACCAGTTTCTATGACACTTTGCCAGGTCTGAGCCTTAACTGGGAAGGAGGATGCTGCTGATTTAGATTCCAGAATATTCAGTTAGTCTGCTGCACTCTGCATTACCCTGCATGTACTATATCTAATCTGTTACTTTGGAAGGGCCTGCAGCTGCTGTTAAGTGATTTATCTCAAGTAACCTCTGTGCCATGACAGCTCTGAGATACTAGATGGTCCCAGCAGTGATAAGAGCAGCCACACTCAGCACAAAGTGCACAACTGCATATTCATGTCAGACTGGGGTTGGCCAAATAAAATCTGCAATGCTGTGATTAATCAGACAATTTCTTTTCATACACAAAATTCATTAAGAGAACAATGCAATCTTTAATATCTTGGGGTAACACAAATGTTATTTCATGAATGGGCATAAATTTATAAGACATACAGAAAAAGACAGAAAAGTTTCCTTTTTTTGGTTAAACATATTGTTATTCAAATCCATAGGTTTGTACTATGAAAACTGATACTATTTTATTTTACAGCCTTGAGCTATATCCTAGCACTGACAGTGTGAAACAAAGCATTATTGGTTGAGATCCCAGAGATCCATAATATTTGAATATGCTATTTCACACTACACACTTATTTTTTGTGTATTTCATATGTCATGATCACGTTAAAATAACCTTTATAATATTTAAATATCTTTCTGAAGTTCTTAAATAAAAATAAATGCAACATTTGTTTAAAGGGGGCATGATGATAAGAAGATATTAAAGAATTCCTGAGTTCCATTCTGAAAAAAAAAAAAATTAACAAACAGTTAAGATGTCCAATTTTCAATATGTTTGAATTCCTAAAGGACAGAATTCTTTTGGCTGAGTTAAAACAGGTGTAAGGGATGTCATATGGTTGATGTTACTTCGGCAAATGAACCTCCAAGAATCAGCTTTCCCCTCAACTAAAAGTACTGAATCTAGTAGTGTATCTGTTCCATCAAAACTAAGCAGACCTGTCCAGGTTTCTGGGAAAGCATATCCTTGCAACATTAAATGTCAAATTATGCTGTAATTTGTGTCAATGCATTAATAGCATTTACAAATGAGCTGAAATTATACTGAAGTCTTTCCAGGAAGTGATCATTTCGGCTTTGAACTGATATTTAGACTAAGGAAGAAATATACATTTTTCTTTTTGCTGAACATCAAATCTCCCTGCTTTCTGATTTCATTGATATGTATTGGGTTTGCATGGCAAGGTTTTGGTGGCAAGGTGGCAGAGGTGGCTTTTGTGACTTCTCACAAAAAGCTTATACTATGTCTAACACAGACAGTGCTGGTGGCTCCAAGAGGGACCCATGACTGGCCAAGGATAAGCTATCAGTGGTGATGGTAACACTGCAGCAATAATATGATTTAAGATGGGGGAAAAAAATTGCTGTGAAGCAGCAGATGAAAATGAGGTGTGAGAATATGTGAGAGAAACAGCCCTGCAGACAGCAAGATCGGTGCAGAAGGAGGGGGAAAGAGGTGACCCAGGCACTAGAGCTGAGATTCCCCAGCTGTGCTGAAGATTCCCCTGTGCTGAAGACCGTGGTGAGGAAGGATGCCCTCCCTGCAGCACGTAGAAGTCCATGTGGGAGCTGATAAGCACCTGCAATCTGTGGAGGAACCCTATGCTTGAGCAACAGAACAGGCTGTTACCCCGTGGAAAGACCACACTGGAGAAGGTTTGCTGTCAAGACTTGTGATTCTGCAAGGGGTTCACACTGGAGCAGTCTGTTCCTGAAGGACTGAATCCTGCAGAAAGACACCCACACTAAAGCAGTTCCTGGAGGACTGCCTTTCTCACGGAACCTGCACAGGGGAAGAAGCAGCACCAGGGCCAATGAACTGAGTGCAAGCTCCATTGTCCATTCCCCTGTGCCACTGTAGAAAAAGAAAGTGAAATTGAGAATGAAGTGGAGCTTGAGAAGAAGGGGCAAGGAGGAATATGTTTTTAGATTTGTTTTTACTTCTAATTACCCTAATCTGGCAATAAATTTAATTAATTTTTGCAAGTCAAGTCTGTTTTGCTTGTGACAGTAACTGGTAAATGATCTTTCCCTGGCTTTATTGTGACTTTTTTATTTTCTCTCCTCTGTCTGGCTGAGGATAGGGAATGATAGAGCAGTTTAAAGGACTTTTGCCCTCAGGCCAAGGTCAATTCACTACAATGTCTTAAGCAAAATTTCTGAAATAGAATACTTTAAATTTCTAGCAAAAGTTTACTACAAACCTAGGATCAGATTCAGTGAGGTGGTTGTACCCATTGGTACAGCGAAGATGCGATTACTTTAAATCTGAAATACTAAGACAAGGAATGAGAGTTCACAGATGTCTACAGGCTTTCTTTATAGGTAATGGAGAAAAGCCTTGCCTACCAAGAAAGCCAGTGCATTCAACGAAGGATATAACTTCAAGGAAAGAAAAATGTGTGTTTAAAATCCTGTTGCTATCCTGAATTTAAGCATTCCCTACAGTAAGCATCTACATGAAAATCTGCATTTTTAAGGTATATGACTTTATCACAATTTGAGAAACAAATGTCTCAGCCACTTTGTGAATAAGTTGCCTCAAAACTTTTGTATGTCCAGGTCTCAGTTTTAAAATGTATCTGTATGCAAATTCTATTCTGCATCAGTCTGTTTGCAGTGATGAATATTTCTGTCATAGAATTGTGAAAAAACATATTTTTCTCTTTGGTCTTTCAGTTTAAAAATGCTGCAGCTTATTTACCTCATTCTTATAAATGTGTATATTCAAAAATTGTGATAAACTATTTGATGTCTTTCAACAGCAGTTGCAGCAAAGCAGTTGCAGCATTTATGGATAAATCAATTTTCTAAAATGATGGAACTCTACATGCATATTTCAGCTAATTGACTGCATTCTTTATTGGTGTCTAAAGTGCTCTCTCAATGAAAACATTTTTTTAATTAAAGGTGTTTTAAATGTAGCAGGCTGAATTTTCCTTTTCTGTCATCTTAAAAAGAGTTTCTTTTTAATTTATTAGCTTTTTCAGTAATCAGGTGCACTGTATGCTATTCCTTGCAAAAGGTGAAACCCAGCAACATTCATGGAAAAATCAGACATTGAAAGCAAAGTAAAAAGTATCATAACCCTCAAGTGTACAGTAACAATGCTAAACTCACATATGAAATGAGACTATATGTTTAATCAGAAAGGACTGACAGATGTCTTGATTGAAACCAGCACTCTTCCAGGAAATAAACTTTTGAGAAGGCTTAATATGTTTTCAGAATATTGAAACAGCTGCTGTTACAATATCCTGCTCAGGTGTCATCAAACACAGATTTATATATTTTTAACTGATTTTATGCCACTATTTGGACCTGGCTATTTGTTGCTTAGCTGACAGTGCTGTCTTTCCCTCATGATCAAGTGATCATGAACATGGATATTAATTTTAATAACTACTATTAAGATCCAAATATTCAGCATGATCATAATTTTAGGTCTCATATACATACTCTGCATGTTATTTTGAATTTTCTTTGTAATGCAAATCAGACATTTTAAGAATTTTTATATAACAGAAATGCCTATTCCAGTACTCTATTGAATTTGTAGATAGTAACATTTGGAAGACTACTCAGAAACATTGTCCAGTCTGTATTTTGAATTTAATATTGCACAGTCGCATAAATATCCATGTCTTCTAGTTAAAAAATCCCTAATCAAAAGGAAGATTGTAGGGGTTTGGTGTTTGGGGAATGTGTATGGGGGGCGGGAGGGGGTTGGTGTTTTTTGTATATTTGTTTGGTTTTAGGGCTCTTCTTTTTAAATTTTGTTTTCTTTGCTTTGATTTGAGGGTTTTGTTGCTTTGTTGTTGGTGGTTTGTGATTTTTTTTTTTTTGTTTCCCTGTGCATTCTATTCTTCTAATAGCATAGATATAAAGGAGTTTTTTTGTGTTTTGTTATTAAAATGCATTGTAGTTGTGATTAAAACATTAGGAAGAAGATTGGTTTATGTTATTGATTGTTTCAACAATCACATAGAGGAAAAAAAAAAAAGGAAAAAAAAATCATTGGGTACCAGTATGTGATTAGCTGTTAATATCTAAGAGCCAAAGTCTGTTTCCTGTATGTCAATTAATAAAATTTTATACTGTGAAAATCCTCAAATAAATGTATTGCTGACAGAGGAATTATCTTTTTTTTTTACATAACTCAAGAATTTTTAGTGCTTACTGGCCCTTAAATAATGCATAGCAAACCATTTCAAACAGATACCAAGTTAAAAAATACACAAGGGAAATAATAGAGTCTTCGTAAATTGCACATTATGTGGAATTACTATTAAACTTGTTTAGTGAAACATGAAAATAAACTGCTTACTCATGTCAAATGGATTTAATTACTGCACTAGCTGTCAGACAAAAACCAGCCTTCCTATGATGTAAATATGTTAAACTACATGGCTATAAATTTAAGAAAATATTTTTAATATAGTTTATATACATTATTACTGTTGATGAGCAGTTAAGCGCAGTAGATCCCAATCTCTGGGAAAAAATACAACTGCAAAGGAGTGAATTCTATGGCATGCCAAACTTCATAAAAGAATATATGGTACAATCCTAGAATAATGCACACACAAGGCATGAAGGGAAGCTTTCAGTATGAAAACTGTATACAAACCGTATGATGTACCCAGCGAATAGTAGAGTGACATGTCTATATTTTATTGTTTCTTTCTTTAATCTTTTTTTTTCTTTAATAAAGACATTATGCCATGCAGTTTACTCTAAAAGTGTTGTTACTTTGCATGAGGCTAAAGGGTGATGATAATTTTGCCTGACCGAGTGAGAAAAGAGCAGTTTCAGGCAGGGGAAGGACAGGCTATTCCCCTCTTGCAGCTCAGACAGCAAATCCCAGGCTAATTGGAAATGCAGAGAAAGGTGCCATGGGGACAGCAAGAACTCATATTGGACAGCCAAATTAAAGAAAATACTCATCAAGGTCAAAAGTCATTTGGCCTAGGACCCTGTAACATAGGAAGAGAATCCATAAATTCAGAACAAGATAGAAAATGTAAAACTGATAAAATCAGTGAACAGGCATGAGCATTCTCAAATGGAGAATCAGTATAAGAATAATACCTAAAAGTATCTAAAATGAAGGTTCTTCATAAAACCATATCATCCTGTAATAATTTACATTTATATATATTTCAACTGTTACAGTTTCATACAGAAAATTGGGAGACCAAAAAAAGAAAAAATAAATATTACTTATTCATTAAAGCCTTTAATACTTTTAAACAATTTACAGAAGTAATCTCGCAATATAAGATATTAGGAGACAACTTTAAACCCACCTGAACATGAAGTTAAAGTGTTTCTATTGATTGGCATAGCAATTAAAAGCCAATATATTCTACACTAGCTATTCTGTTCAATTTCTCCCTGTAGTCCAAAGGTCTAAATCTGTTATCTTTTAGCCACCACAGGTTGTTTTAATGCTCTACGGTTAGCCAAGAAAGTTTTTCACATTCAGAAATCTACTCTTTATCTCTTTTCCTTTCTTGTCTGTACAGAATGTTGCCAGGAATATTGTGAGTGTTTACATCAGTATTAATTAAAGGCAAATAATGACAGATAATGAAAATAAAGGTGAGGGGAGAGGGAAACTGATACAGACTTCTACAAGAAATTGCAGAGCTTTAAAAGTCATGTTTCAAACTTTGCAAATATCACAGAGAAATAAACAAAATATTCACCCAGACAATACAGTTGTGACTTTACAGTCACAATTATCTAATTTTTTGCTCTCATGTTGTGCTGGTTTTGGCTGCAGTCGAGTTAATTATCTTTACACTGGCCAATGTGAGTGTATGTTTTGTGTTTGTGCTGAACACAGTAATGATAACAGAGATATTTTTATTTTCTCTGAGCAGACTCTTTCTCTGAGCAGAGCCAAGGCCTTTTCTGTTTTCTGTCCTGTCACACTGATGAGGAAACTGAGACTGCAAGAGAAATTGAAAGGAGACAGAGTCTGAACAGGTGGCCACAACCAACCAAAATATTCTTCCAGACTATTTGACATCATACTAAGTATATAAAGTGGGGAGAAGAAGGAGAAGGGGTGAACATTTGACTTCCCAAGTCGTTTTTAGAACCAAAGGAGACAAATAGTGTGTAATACAAAAATTGAATAATGCTAAAACCGGAAGTAGAAAGTTTTTGCCCCAGCCCTGTGCAACATAAATGTTCTTGTTGACTAGACATATGAAAACTTTGGCATGGTGGGGCCTTGCTCCCCTGGAGATGGCTGAACTCCTGCCTGCCCATGGGAAGCAGTAAATTAGTTCCTTGTTTTTGTTTGGCTTGTATGTGCATCTTTTTCTTTCCCTATTAATATGTCTTTATGTCAACCCATGGGTTTTCTACCTTTCACCCTTCCGATTGTCTCACTGGTGGAGGAGTGAGATAAAGGCTGCATGGAGCTTGGCTTCTTGCTAAGGTTAAAGCATGACAGGTGTAGGTAAGGTTGAATATATGAAGACAGGATTAACAATGGCATTTTTACTCTACAGGTATCAGAACTGAAAACAATGAAGAACCAGAAGAAACACCGCTTATTGGATCAAGTTATTGCCTGTTTACCAGAGATGGGGTTAGATTGGTCCCATTTTACTATCCATGGAATGAAAAAGGTGCTCCTTGCATTCAAGAAACAGATGAGGAATGTTTACTCTGATCCAGGTTCTTCCTTTCTTCTTCTCATAGTATTTAAACACCACAATAAACTAACTGTACTGCAATATTATTTCTCAGATTAATTACCACTCAGAAGTAACATTAATTATAGAAGAAAAGCATTTAACATACTGAACAGCAAAAGTTTACTTGTACTTCTTTTACTCTGACAAAATTTTAAAATAGAAGGAAAATGAGGATATGCAGATATTCTAGCAAGGACCCACATTACCCATCTAACTAGTACTGCCAAGTGTCTTCAGGGACCTGCTCTGAATCAAGACAGACTGGGCATCTTGCTCTGTACAGTGTAAAGTCAGCTTCTGTTGTCCTATTCAGAGACTGTTCAGTAATATCTGTCATCTCTTTAATGTATATATTCATGCTACAACTATGACAATCTCCAGTGAAAAGTCGATAAGACAAATTAGATGTTGGTGACTAGCAAGTTAAATAATGACATGATGTACAAAAGGAATATTTTTAATTTTCTGTGTATTTTGTATCTTCAATAACAGAGAAAATAAGAAAAAAATAAGTCATTTTTAGGAGCAAAGGAGACAAATAGTGTGCAATACAAAATTTTAATAATGCTGAAACTGAAAGTTGAAAGGTGTTTGCCCCAGCACTATGCAGCACAGTATGTTGTTGTTGGCTAGACATATACAAAAAAATTGGTTTCACTGAAAATAGACAGAAGGATGTGTTTTGGTAACTGCCCATATTGATTTGTAATTGGTAAAAAATTTTAAAAACTCTTTCCCCAGAACAACTGAGAAGTTTGTATCTTAAACTTAACGTCTCTTAAGCATATCTTTCAGGTTATTCTACAAATAAGATACAATACCTTTTTTTTAGGTATTAAAATAATTTCTTTTATAAAGGAAATTGATGTGTTTAGAATGGATGAAGCACTCTCCCATAAAAATGGAGGCCTAATGGAAAAATGCATGGATCATATCAAGCATAAAACTTTCTCTTGCTTAGAGCAAATGTCTATGCAGATGGTACAATGCCTGCATAAAACATACAATTAGCAAGATATAGATGTTTCCTATTTCAATTCCTTGCTGTAACTTCAGAGGGAATGAATGGTCTTTTTCTACCAGTAATTCCTTTCCTGGAGAATTTGAAATCTGCTCAATTTTCAGGATGCCTCGTTGCTTTCAAATCACTGCATTTTCAAACAGGCTGTGCATTGAAAATGAAAAGTATGGAAACCGGAAATTGACATGCTTTACAGAAGCCCAAGACAGAATGTTTCTCCACTTAGTAACTCAGGCAGAACACGTAATTATTTTCACATCTTCCAGGAACATTGGTTTACTGTTAAATTGCCATAGCTCTGTCCATGTGCAGTGCACTTTAGTTCTGTCATTCAGAACTAGCTTAGAGAATATGTTAGATTTACTTTGAAATTTCATAAAAGACTACTGAACAATTCTATTCATGTAGAAAACAATTACTTTACAGTCAAATTTGCCATAAAGTTTTCTTGCTTCATGTCTCCCTATACTCTACAGGATATTTTCAAAGAGGGTATTACTGCAAAGGTCAGGAAGTTTGGTTGCTGCCCTCACAAAGCTGTTTTAATTAATCCAATTGTTTAGATATATACCATCTTTCATAAAAGTTTATATAGAGTTATGATATAGATTAATAGAATCTGTGGGCAGTAATACTTCTGCCGGAGAATACAAAGTTAATCACAATTTCAAGAAGAAGGCTTGTTTTGCCAATGAAATTTTGAAATTACTAGATTTTGTATTAATACCTACATATTCTCATCATAAGTATTTATCTGTACTTTATAATTACTCTGCGATGAAGGAAATTTTTTTCTAAACCTTATAGACAGAAAACTGAGGCAAATGGAAAATTAAGGTCAAAAAGGGAAACATCCTTAGTCATTGTCAGCATTGCAATGCTATTGTGACAATACAAAATTCTCTTTTTGATGCCTATCTTTCAGAAAATATATTTCTGGAATAGCTAAGTAAATCATGAGGCACAAAGATTATGAATTCAGAGAAGTAGAAATAGCTTCTGGTACATAAAGGACAAGAAATCACCTCTTGTTAAAGTTAAAAAGCACAGAACAAACCATAGATGTCTATAATTCCTATGCCATTAATATTAAATGTCCTTTATGGAACTCCTTACAAAGATACCTAGAAGTTCATATTTCTGCACATATTTCATGACCATTCTATGTAATTTTTTTTTTTAATATTTCAGTTTAACTTATTGTTTTCTCTCAGAAAATGAAGGGCTTAACAAATGTAGCATCCTAAAGTAGTTGATACATTCGATGTAGTATCACATAGTAACTTTTAGGTAAAGTGCTGATGTATCATTAGGTTACATAGAGTGTAATGTGAATTGAGAGTTGGCCAGACTATGAGGATCAAAGGTCTATGAACAGAGGCACAGTCCAGCTGGAGGCCAGTTACAGTGGGATTCTGTCACAGAGCTGATCTGGGATCAGTATTATTTCACTACTGTTTAATTATTTGTTTCGTGGTCTTAATTACAACCTAGATGGTTGGATAAACTTCAACCTCAGCAAATCTGTGCATGATACCTTGTCTGGAAAAGTGGTCAATACACTTGAAGACAGAGCTAATAGGCAGAGGGGCACAGAAAAGCTGGAGTAGCAAGCAGAAGGAACTGCATGAAAATTACCTGAAACAAAAGCAAGCAAAGCCCCTAAAGCCCCTGCAGCAGAACGGGCTGGGGCTGATTGGGTGGGAGCAGTTCTGCAGAACTAGCTCTAAGGACAGCAGGTTGGCAGTGTCCCCATGCAGGAATGTGGCCTTCTGTCTGGGGCTGCACAAGCAGGATAGAGTCAGCAGGTCTGGAAAGGGATCTTGCCCTGGCTGGATCTCTCCTGCATGACACAGACATTGACATAATGGTATATGTCCCTCTGAGGCCACTGAAGCAACCAGGGCTGGAGCACCGGACATTCAAGGAGAGGACTGCAAGATCTGGATGTGTTCAGCCCTTAGGAAAATGAAGGGTGAGAGGAAGCACTGCTATCCTCAGGTATCGAATGTGAAAGCATAGTGAAGATAACCTCTGTTTCCACACTTATCAAGCAGATGAACAGCAGAATGGGGACTGCAGGACCAACGTTTTTGCCACTGGAAATGTCAGGTTCAAGACCACCTGGAGAACCTGAATTTACCTGAATATTTGTGACACCCAAAGAGATGCATCCCAGAATCATGTGGGAATTGGCTGATTTAGTTGCCAAGAAACTCTCCATGATATTGGAAAAGTCACAGCAGTCTGGTGAAAACCCAGGTGACTAGAAAAATAAAGGAGACACTCAGCTGTCTTTAAAAAGGGTAGAAGAGAGAACCCCGGGAACTACTGACCTGTCAGCCTGCCCTCTGTGCCTGGGAAGATCATGGAACAGATACTCCTAGAAGCTATGCTTCAGCTCATGCAGTACAGGGAGGTCATTTGAGAATTATGGGTGTAATTTATTTGAACTTCTGTAAAGCCTTTGAAATGGTCCCCCACAACATCCTTCTCTCTTAAATTGAAGAGATATACATTTGATGGGTAGACTGTTCAGTGGATGAGAAATCATTTGGAAAGTGATATCCAGAAGGTAGTGGTCAATGGTTTACTCTGTAAATGGAAATCAGTACCAGGTGGTGTCCCACAGTGGTCTGCATTGAGAGAAATCCTTTTCAACATATTTGTTAATGACACAGACAATGGGCTTAAGTGCATCCTCAGCAAATTTGCAGATGACACCAAGCTGAGTTGTATGGTTGATACATCTGAAGATGGGATGACATTCAAAAGGACCGGGACAAGCTTTAGAAATCGAACCATGAGAATCTCAGGAAATTTAAAAAGACTAAGGGCTAGGTCCTGCACTTGTGTTATGGTTTTGATAAAGACTGGGAGATTATCAAATTGAGAGAAGTGCTGATTGGAAGGTCATGAGGGTGCAGGTGGATGAGAGGCTGGACATAACCCAACCATGTGCACTCACAGCCCAGAAAGTCAAATGTGTCCTGGGCTGCATCCAAAGCAGCGTGGGCAGCAGGGGGATGGGGGGATTCTACCCCTCTGCTCTGCTCTGGTGAGACCCCATCTGCAGTGCTGTATCCAGTTCTGGGGTCCCAGCACAGGAAGAACATGAAACTGTTGGAGAAAGTGCAGAGGAGGGCCACCAAATATGATTAGAAGGATGGAGCTCCTCTCATAGAAAGATAGGCTAAGAGAAATGTGATTGTTCATGCTGGAAAAGAGAAGGCTTCAGGGTGACTTAATTATACCTTCTGGTATTTGAAGCAAGCTTACAAAAAAGATGGAGATAAACTTTAGAAGAACACGTAATGACAGGAGAATAGGAATTGGTTTTAAACTGAAAGACAGTAGTTTTAGATGAGGTGTTAAGCAGAAATTCTTTACTGTGAGTGTGGGGAGGCATTGGAGCAGATTGCCCGGATAAATTGTGGACTCTCAGTTTCTGGAGGTGTTCAAGGCCAGGTTCAATGTGGCTGTGGTCTAGTAAAAGGTTTACTTAACTATGGCAGGAGTGTTGGAACGAGATGATTATTTAGGTCCTTTCCAAATCAACCCATTCTATGATTCTTTGATTCTATGAACACAAAGCTGTACAGTGAAATAAAAAGAGAGACATAAAAAAGTTTTCACCCAAGTATAAAAATAATTTTTTTGCACATTATGGGTAGTCAGAAGAAGTTAGTCATAACAGCTTTGCAACAGCCATCTTTGATTTTAAATAAAAATGGGAAAAAAGTTCTTAAGAAATTGATCCGGTTGTACTTTCTTTGAGCACAGGACCAGATGACCACCAGAAATAATTTCTGTTGTATATTTTTCCACCATTCCATATTACAGAAAAGTCATCTCCAGTGTGATTATTTTATGTGGCTTTTTTGCATCATATTGAACTGCCTGGAATTGCATCTTCATCTGACAACCATGTGAAAAATTTTTATTTTCAAATAATAAGTCTCCAAGGTTTACAGTTCTGTTAATTCTCTTTTAAAAGCTGCTTGCACTGTAGACACATGCATCTGGGACTAAAGTAACTGATTATACAGTGATGATATAAATCCACAAATAAGGGAAGAAATCCTTTTGGAGATGAAGTTTGTCTAGTTTTTTTCATATTTTAAGTGTTATGGGGTTTATTCTATGACATAATTTCTCAGGTACTCCTTCCTGATTTCTGCAAACTCAATGACACCCTAAATACCCAAGATGTTTTCTAATCATGTTAATGAATGATGAAATAGTAAGATTACTGCCTTTTGAAATAGAGTAAAATGCATTTATATTTCAAGAGACAGGGCAAGAACTATGTACCATGCTGCAAGTTTTAGGTATTCTATTGTGACACTACGTTTATAAATTATTAAGTAATATTATCACATTATTTTCTTGTTATCAAAACTGGAAACTAATTTAAAAAACAATGAAACCCTAGATAAACTTTCAAGCTGGAGAGAATTATGTCCATTTTGCAAGGCATGTGGTCTGAAAAATGGCATCTATACTAAGAAGTTAAAATCACTGTATAACATAAAATGAATTCTTCAAGTTATAATTAAACACTGCACTCATTGGTGATTTCTGTATTGACAGCTCAACTGAAATAGGACCATGTAGTCTCTTGATTCCTGTGATTACCTTTGGGTACCCTTTTGCAGCATAATTTTAGAATACTGCCAGCCATTAATCAAACCACATGATGTCAAGGAGCTTTTAAGTATCATAAAACAGATGAACTTGAAAATGTCAGTATTTGGTGGGATATGAGGCCTTAAAGGATTAAAATATTTTAGGCAGACAAGATAAATGAAAGACAAATGGATACATGTATGTTTAAGGAGACTAAAACCTCTGTCTATCCCACTGTGTACAAGTTATTTATATATTTTATTAGCTCTTCTTCCACTAAGTTTGTTCTGGGGTAAGTTTTCAACAGTATTAAACTACATATACTATGACCAACCAAACGTAAGATATCACTGAAAGAAACACTGACAAGGTAATTACTGGCTTAGCTCACTCTGTGAATTTTCAGTAATAAATAATAAGTAGAACTTTACTATTCTTGCAAGGGACACAAACATTGACAGTTGCATTTTACTGCTGCAAGTGGAAAGACTGGGCTATTTGGTCTCTCTCTTTCTCTATTTGGTCTCTCTCTTTCTCTCTCTGGAAGTAGCTTAATGAAATGGAAACAACAATGGCATGACTGTTGTCTGATATATCGAAATGTGATACAGAAAAGTTTGCTTCTGGGTATTTCACAACTTATTTGGTTGAATAAAAGATGCATGATGTCAAACACAAGACCTAAATCACCTTGTGTTCAGGTGTCTTCTCTCCTTACTGATCAGCAGCCTATGAGACAGAAAAAAAAATCTTTGAGAGATATCTGCTGATAATTATTTGTGGCAGAAGACTGGCTTTCCCTGGTGGTTTTGCACAACAGTTTAGCAATGTTTTCAAGCATTTCCCTTTCCTTATGAAGAGCTTCCTTCAAAGCTCTCACATGGCATTGTTCTTTACCGCAAAGGACGAACCTCTAGTGATTTGAAGTTGCTGACATCTTCTTTTAGCAGCCCTGTGATGGTGATTATTTTGCATCACAAAGAAAGTCCATATTCATTATAATTTATACTAAAGGCTGCATCATTGTCTGTAAATTTATAGAAGAATTAAGAAATTCAAACTGCATATAGGAAAAGCATTTCATGAACTTAATATACAATATCTATAAAGGGAAATATCTTAGCACTTTCAAGCAGCTGGGTATTTTTTACCCATTTTATAGAAAACCAATAGAATTGACTGCCTAGGGTAGGTGAAAAGATTAGAGGACAGAGAAAAAGGAACCTATCAAAGATGCCTTTTCAGAATCAGAACTCACACAGTATTTTTCATAGTATTTCAACCCCGAAAGCATAATAAAATTTAAAAATATTTCTTTTACTTCTATATTTTAATTGAATTATACTAATAGCCTCTGCCTTCATCAACTGTAAAAAATACTTTATATCAAAATAAAATAAAGATGTTCCAACCACCTGAAGATGGCAAGAGTGGCTGGTGGTCTGAAAAATAATCATCTTCCTACATAAACTTTATACGGTTTTAAATTGGTCCTCCATGCTAGTCTTTGGTCTATAAGGTGCCAACTCAAACATCTGACATAAACAGAGCATTCAAAGAAAAGAAAAACCATGAGAAGATTAGAGATTACTCTGTTGGGCAGAGATATTTTTAACTACTAATCTACTGGTTGTTGAATATGGGATAAGAATAGGCTGTCCATCTCCTTATAATGTGAACAGACCGAAGTGTCAACTAGTATAAATAAAGCTATGATCTCTATTTTAAAAATTGATATATTATTATTGAATTGAGGAGGTCATTTCCATGGTGTTTTTTCAAAAATAAATGTAAGGCTGACTGATATCATCAAAATATTTACAACTAATTACTGCTTATTATCAAGCTATTGAAACTACATGTCAGTATAGTATTTGCTAAAGGTAAATAAAGCAGCTCTTTATTCCAATACCATGATTGCCAGATGTTTCTCTGAAATTAATCAAAAGTAAGCTTCTGGTAAATATTATAAAGAGAAATTACAGGTATATCTTATCTGAAATGCATACTTTAAATTCTCCAGGTTTCTAATGCAAAACACTTCACCCATTCTGACAGCATAGTATAAAATTTTAGATATCCTATGCTTTTATAACAAGTGCTTATAGATCATCTGCTCATCTGTAATGTTCTCCATTTTGCTTTCTTCCCATACTTTTCTGCATCTCAGGAAAGATGCAGAACTATCTATATACTAATCAAGAAACAAGTAAGCAAAACATGAGAATTTTGAAATAAGGAATAAAAAGAAAATATATAATTTTACATGTTTTTAAGAAAGGTTATTGGAGCTGTATCACAGCAAACATGGCTACAGTAGTCTGAAAATTAGCTGGGCAAATGAAGATAAACATGTTTTGATCTGGCCAAACTCTCCATTTGGTTTAATATTTTGAAACAAAAAAAAATATTGTTATCACTCCTTGATCTGAGGAATTCTTTAGGCTTGTGCATATTCTGTTTCTAATAAAATGGTATGCTGATGATGGAATATGTATGTCTCTAGATAAGGTGGAAAACAATGAAGTGTGAATAAAGACTTCCTGCTCCACCAACACATGAAGCGCCAAGAAGCAGGCAACATTCATTTCACTACTGGCTCTAACTATCTTATAAAACATGAATTTTAGAAGTCCTTTTTTGTCAGATTCATGAAGCCATGATTCTATGCCTTGTAATTCTTCACTCTTTCTTTCTTTCTTTCTGCTCCCGGTTATTTTTTGGTGGTGTTTTTCTAATAGACCTATCACGGAATCACAGAATTACTGAGACTGACCAGCACACCTTCACATTGTCTAGGCACATCCAGGAAGGTTTCAGTGTCTCCATGAATACTACAGCTTCTTGAGGAAACCCATTCCATTGTTTGATAACCCTCACAATGAAATCCCTTTCCCTTCTGTTTAGAATTATTTTCACATATCTTTTTCACATAAGTTTGTGTCACTTGCCTCTTGTCTTGTCTCTGGACACCACTGAGAAGTTTGTTTCTTTCCTCTTAATGCAGTCCCCTAAATATGTATACACCTGAAGAAGAGCCTCCTGAGCCTTTCCTCCAGGATGCACACTCAAAGCTCTCTCAGCCTCTCTGCCTTGTGACAGATGTTCCAGTCACTTCATCACCATCATGGTTTCCCAGAGGACTCTCTCCAGTATGAAAGAATGCTAGAAAAATGTTGTAGGTTCGGTTGGTTTAGTCAGGGATTTTATTAATGTTAGTTAGGTATGTTCCCTGCACCCCTATTTTCTATCACAATGGTTTGATCCAGGTTGTTAACACCAAGATTTCCTCCCGCACAGATCCACAGTCACCTGTCAATCATCTCACTCCTCCCAGGGTTTCTCTTTACATAGTTCTGTCAATCAGGGGTTGTCACTCCCTGTTGGGGTATCAACCTTGTAACCACTCCCTGCTTCTTCATGAAAGTTCTGTGTCAATCACCCCACCTTTGCATTTCTCTTTGTCCGACAACGCTGTACCCGCCTATGTTATATCACCATTGGTTGTGAAACCCTACCTCAGTTCAACCCCATAGGGCGAGGCAGGTTCCCACCCTGTCCACCCACCCCCTATTTAATCTGATGCAATCTATTGTTTGGGGCCATTTTGCTTTACAATGAGCTGAGCGCCATTCTCTCAGACCATGCATGGGGGAATAAAGGTTCTCACTTTCACAGGCAAAGTGTCCTTCTCTCTTCCCTTTGCTTCCTCTCAGCATTGAGCCACCAAAGCTGCTAACCCACACCGGGATACCCGGCAACCTTGGAGTGCCCGTAAACATAGCGGCTACGGCCTCACAAAGAAGTGCGAGCCCGCGCTTTAACTGCTTGAGGCCGTAACGAGCAAACACCGCCAAAAAGTTTGAGGTGGAAAGTACCTTTTTAATGTAATACAGCAGTGATCAGGGACATCTTTGACTTTGAATGTTTCTAGGAGTGCAGCATGTACCACATCTCTGGGCAACCACTGCCAGTGCTGTACCATCCTCATTGTGAAATACTTTTTTCTTACATTTAATTTAAATCAAAATTGCCTTTTATCCTGTCACTACAGGACCTTCTTAGGACTTCCTCTCCAGCTTTCTGTAAGGTCACCCTGGAATCATCTGTTCTCCATGCTGAAAACCTTAGCTCAGTCCATCTTCTGTAAGAGGTGCTCCAGCCCTCAGATTATCTTTGTAGCCCTCCTCTGGACTTGCTCCACCTGGTCCATGTCTTGTACTGAAGATGCAGGATACAATCTTTCAAATGGGATCTTGTGATAGTGGAGAAGGGGACAATCACCTCCTTTAACCTGCTGGCCAGGCTTTTTTTGATGCATGAGACTGGCTTTCTGGCCTGAGAGTATACATTGCCTGGCTCATATCCAGCCTCTCATCCACCAGCACCAAGTCCTTCCTAGCATGACTGCTCATAATCGATTATTCTTCCAGACAGCGTTTGTACTTGGAGTTGCCACAACCCAGGTTCAGGGTTGCACTTAGTCTTGTAGAAGCTCATGATGTTGCCATGTGCCCACCTCTTGCCATGTATCTCTTGTCCCTCAGGTGTATCAAATGCACCAGTCAGCTTGGTACCAACTTTGAATTTGCTGAGAGTTCCACTGGATGTCTCTATGCCATTGATGAAGACATTAAAAAGTACTGGTCTTGAACCCCAGGGGGGTTCAAAAGGGGACACCCCTTTTCACTGATGTCCATTTGGATATTGAGCCATTGACCACTAGCCTCTGGATATAACTTTCTGAACCATTTTTCATCCACTGAACAGTCTACCCATCAAATGTATATCTCTTCAATTTAAGAGAGAAGGATGTTGTGGGGGACCATTTCAAAGGCTTTACAGAAGTTCAAATAAATTACACCCATAATTCTCAAATGACCTCCCTGTACTGCATGAGCTGAAGCATAGCTTCTAGGAGTATCTGTTCCATGATCTTCCCAGGCACAGAGGGCAGGCTGACAGGTCAGTAGTTCCCGGGGTTCTCTCTTCTACCCTTTTTAAAGACAGCTGAGTGTCTCCTTTATTTTTCTAGTCACCTGGGTTTTCACCAGACTGCTGTGACTTTTCCAATATCATGGAGAGTTTCTTGGCAACTAAATCAGCCAATTCCCACATGATTCTGGGATGCATCTCATCAGGTTTTATAGAGTTGTATTTGTTAAGGTTCTTCAACTGACCCTGAAACTGATCTTGTCCTACAGTGGGAGGATCTTTGCTCCATCAGTCCCTATTCTGAGGTCCATTCATTCTAGAGGTGTGGGAAAAAACAAGCTGCAATTGTAGAATAAAGCAAGAAATTTGTTGAGTAACTCAACCTACTCCTTGACTGTTTTTACCAGTTTACTTGCCTTGCTCATAAGGGGGATCACTTTCTTTAACCTTATTTTTCTGGCTAACACACATACTGTTCTTTGCATCCATTGCCAAGTTCAGCTCCAGCTTCACCTTGACATTTCTCACCTTATGCATACACAACTGGACTGCATCCCTCTACTCTTCTCAGTATATGTCCTGGTTTGACAGGGAAGTGAGTTTTCTCAGGAAGATGGGGTCAAATCAATCAGTGGTCCGATTTGAATATTGACACTTGGAGTGACCACTGAAGTCATTGGATATGCCTCTGAGAACACAGGGGGTTAAAAGCAGAGAAATCCCAGGAGAGCTCTCTCAGGGTTCCAGTCAGCAGAAGAGTTCAGACCTCCCCTGCCTAGCCACAGGCTGGGTGGGCAAGGGGAAGCCATGCAGCCTAGGCCAACATAGGCCAGGGGCTGAAGGGACTGGAACTGGGTCAGCCTCTGCAGACAGAAGGGTGGAGAGAAACTGAGATGTCTTTGCTCCTCCCCCAGAGGGAGAGAGAGTGAGACACACAGAGACTGTGCCGGCAGTACCCCGGCAGAGGAGAAGGAGAAGCGGGGTGGGGGGATGGTGCACAGTAATGGGAGTTGGAGTTCTGGGAGCCAAGATTTCAGCCGTCCTGTAAGTCCGAGACTTTTAACCCCTTCTTGGACAATGAAAGCTTTGTGGAACATTAATCCTCCTTGATCTGAAAGAGAAGAGAGATGGCCTGGGGCCCAAGATGTTAGAAGAAGATGGGGAAAGAATTCTAGGTGGGAGGAGATGATGGAGTGGCTTTTGGGTGGACTTTTCTTGTATAGCCATCAACTGAGCCAATTTTCTCCTGCAACACAGACTGCATTCTTAAGGGGATGCAACAGTTTTGAGCCAAGAGAGTGGCCTGCTGCAGTGAGTGATTGCATATGCAGGAAGAGGTGAGAGTGACCTGCTGCAGTGAGACCAAGAGAGTGACAGGAGTGGAGTGAGCAGAGAAAAGTTGAGGAGGGTGTGGTGGTGACCTCTGTCATCAGGAAGAAGATCTCTATCCCCAAGACCCTTGGCCCCAAGGGAGGGGAAAATGGGGAGGACTCTTGTCCCAGAAATGAGAAACTTTTACCCTCAGCCCCAGGGTAGGAGAAAATGGTGGGGACTGTTGTCCCAAGACGAGAATCTGTTGTTCTTTGGTCCTTGGCAAAGCATCCTTAAAGGAACCCTGTGAGCAGTCTTGGTCCATGCACATTGGTGAGAGCACTGTATATGGAAGGAGGGTGTCACACTGGCAGATTTTCTCTGTGCTGTGCCATGTGTGACAAGGAAACACAAGAGGTTGTAATTGTTTTTCCTGGGGGTCTATGGTAAAGGAGAGACTCCTCTCTCTTCCCTGATGGACTGAGTATTGATTATCTGAGGGTTGGTAACTTGATTGAAGGTCCAAGTTTTGTCTCACTGTGTTTTGTTGGAAATTGGGTGGGGGGAGGAGGAATGTTTTGGAGGGTTTTCATTCTGGATTTAGTGTGTGTGTCTTTTATTATATTGGTAGGTTAATAACGTTTTTTCCTTTATTTCTGTGCTTGAGCCTGCTCTACTCTGTTCCTGATCACATCTCACAGCAATCATTTGAGGAGGGTGTACTTTCATGGGGGGCACTGGCATTGTACCAGCATCAAACCATGATGGTATACCTGTCCCTACTTCCACTGCCTGTGCCTTCATTTCTTTCCCTTTAGTTTGACCAGTAGGTATATCCATGTCCCTGTTGTGTGAGGCAGCCCAGCACTGAACACTGCATCCAGATGTGTCTCATTTGAGTTAAGTACTGGGAAGGACTGCCTCTTTCGATCTGCTTGCAGTGGTCTTCCTAATGTGTCAGGGTGGTGCTGTCCCTGTTTGCTGCCAGGGTATATTGCTGACTCCGTTTAACTTAATATATACAATATACTATGTATACTATATACTGTTCCCCAAGACCAAAGGGTCTTTCTCTGCACAGCTTTGCACAAGCTTACAGACCACCAGCATGGGTTTATTTCTGCTCAGCTGCAAGGTGTGTCCCTTTATTTTGTTCAGTTTAGTGAGATTGCTGTCTACCCATGTTCCCAGCATTACCAGATTTCTCTGAGAGGCAATGCATGCATCTGGTATATCATCTGCTCCTTCCATTCATTCGTTCCATAAGAGATTGTAACCCCTTTCTAATATAATCAGTGACTTCATCTCAGTGACTGTTGTGCTGCTTCTTACAAAAGCTTGTGGTACGGCATATTTCAGCTTCTAACTAAAGACATGAGCTTGTGTTTTCACTTATAGCTATTATAATTTCATCTGTCTCATTACACAAAGGCATTAAATGGCTTTTGCTAGTTTACACTGACAGAAAGACCGCTGTTATACTACTAAGTTGGAAATGGAATCCAACTCATTCCAAATCACAATCCACTACTTTACTGCAGTATTTTAAAATTTACTTGTATCTCTGCACAACTCTGTCAAGGATGACACAAAAAATATTGGCTTTAAATTTGCTTGCATTAAAATTAACAGGCATCTTACCATTAATCCACTAGAACAACTAAGCCAATGGTAAGGGCTTAGGAAGAATCTTGCCATATGCAACTTTTAAATATTCATAACTGAGATAAGCAGAAAGATGCTTTCTCTTCAAGACTGAGTTAGTGGGTTTTTTAGGGGGTGAAGTCTTAATTTGCCCCAGTATTCTGTATTAAAACAGAAATATTTTCACTACTCTAGGATTTCTCAGAATATGACCATTTGTTTTGCTTTTTCAAAAAATATTTAAGAACAGAAAAAACCTTGACATGTTTTTTTTAAAGAACAAGCAAAAAGTCTCAGACCAGAAGTTTTATACAAAATGTGATATGGAATTTGAGAATGAAAGTGCATTTTCCACTTCTATACAACACGTATGATTGTACATGTTGGGAACACATTCAAAATACAGTTGCTATTTCCTTCTCTAGCTCAGATTTTTAGAGGAAATTGATCATCTGTCATATCTTAAGAATACCATTACCCATACCAGTTCTACATACAGCCTTTAAACAATTAATTTGTGGCATAATCCAAATTAATAAAAAGCAAAATTTTAAATAATATGCTATAAGCAGTGTTTTTAAACTTTTGATGTTTTATTCCATGTTACTTTTACACTTGAAGCAAGAACAACAAATTAAATTTTTAAAACTTTTTCTTAAAGGCATTTGTTATAAGAATATATTTACTTTCAACATATGAACACCAGAGTAATTTTTCAGTATCAGAATACCTCAGCTTATATTTTGGCAATATGATCTGATCAACTTGTTTACAGGAAACCATGGTATGATTTTCAGTCCTGTTATTTTTCTACATCTTGGGGGTCTGCCTTATTTTCTTTGAGGAATAGGAGGAACAGCAAACAAACATCTTATTAAACAAGCAATTCTCAAGCATTAAAAAAAAAACCACCAAAGCCATATTTAATGAATTATAAATATAATAGAATTTTACTTTATGGAGTATGAAATAAGTACTCTGGGGATGGAGACATATACTTTACATTCTCAGATTTGTATTTGTAGATTTCTTTAACTCTTGGTTAAGAGATAAACAGCAGAGAATATATTCCATTAGGTTTATCCTTACTGGTTGTTATTTTATTGCACTGAGTTGTGAGTTTTACCTATCTTTGAATGTCATTACAGGTTAATCAATGTCCAAACAGAGTACTGACAGTAACTTTCCAGTGTCTACTAAAACCTTCCAAGTAAAGATCACCCTTTACTCATTTCCTCTTATTATTCTGAGGAACATGCATTTTCCTAGAAGCTGGGGTAAAATACTCTTTACTAATAAAATAAGAAATTTCTGATAGTGAGAAGACTTTGTTCCATATGCTCTGTTTTAGGACCAGTGCCTGGAGTCATTATTTACTTATATGTTTCTTAACACCCAGCCAAAAAAAAACCCATTTTGTTTCTTATAGCCATTAGTTCAAACTGGTACACTCTGTTTATAGAAAGTATTGTCAGTTTCTCCCATGTATCAAAGGGGCAGAAAACACTGCACTCCACCCTTAGTGAATTTAAAACAATTTTTCTCTTTAGTTTTTAAGTTTTGAAGAGAAAATCACTACATCAAACTAATATTTATAAGATATTGCAGAATTATTCAATATTTTTTCTTTCTTCATGCTTTGCCTCTTCTTATCTCAGTGTTTTAGTTTTGCTGCCACTTGAAAGCATGCGATTGACTGATATAAGGCATGAAAGAATGTGACAAGGAAAGTCATCAAGAGACTTTATATCTCCATTTTTTCCAGATGATGTGCTAAAAAAGGTTCCATGTCAGGAATAGTGTCTTGAAGAGAATATATAATCTATATTTACACTTTTACTTGCATTTTAAGAAGTTCTGCATTTTGTAGAAGTAACACCTAGTTTTAAGTTGTCTTATTTCCTTTCAATTTCATTACTTTCCATGCCTCCCCCTTCTTCTTTTCACACTCCTGAAATTAGAAAGATGAACAAATATATATTTGTTGTGTTTGGTTGATAAAGACACAAAATCTGGATATATAGGGAATGATAATTTAGCAGCTTTTGTGTAAACTGGAAAACAGCAATTTTATCTTCAGAAATCAATAAACACCTCAGACTCTTTTAAATGCAGACCCAGGTTTTTCTCTTTTATAATTCTATGCTATGTTGATTGTTGTTTAAACTAAAGCTTTTGCAAAACAATAAAAATATCTATTTTAAACTCTAGATATAAAGAAAAATATTTCAATTAAAAAATCATTGGATTGCATAAATTTGACAATGCTTTTTTGTGTTGTTTATAAGTAAGTAACCACAAAGCAGATATATTTTAGTTACCAGCAGAATAAACACAGCCTCCACCAAAAGTTAGTGTGACAAAGGACTGCACTGTAGATTGTATTGTATGGACAGTAAGAACCAGCACTACCAGAAATGTCAAAGTGTCATATAGAATGGAAAGATTCACCTTGGATTCAGACAAGAAGGTAGATAAACAGTAAATGGCAGACATTCCTTGGCTTTACTGCAGAGTGACATTTACATGCTACCCAAAGTACCCACCACAGCTGATTAATCAGTGGTAGGCTTTCTTCTTTCATGTAAAATTTATTGCATTCAAAATTTCTTAAGTATTGGCTATCAGATGGCAGGCCACACAAAACAATTATTCAGGACTACTTAATTATGTCCTGTTGCTTGGGTGAACTTTCCTTTTCAAATATTGCAAAAGCTCGCCTCATTAATTGCATATGAAATGGTGAGCTCCATTTCTAGCTTACCAATTTGTCAATGTGGTTTTGCATGTATAACCCTTTGCTTTTACACCAGTCACTTGCTTTTAAACTTGTGTTCCTCCATACTAAGGATTAGGTTTTAGCAGCTGGCAGAGTCAATCTAGGATGTCTGCAGAGGAAGGTTTGCTTATGCTGTATGTCGCATGGTAATTCAAGTGTATTCTCTGTCTTGTCTCTGCTATTATGTTAGCCAGTATACCTCACTAACTTATCAGAATACTGTGTCACAAAAAACAAAACTCTTCTTCTTTATTCTGCCGAACAGACTCGATAGTATACATGCAAATGCTTTAATCAGAACAGGCAAGAGACAGTTTTGAATACAGAAGATTATAAAAAGGCAAAATTAATACCTATCTCTCTTAAATGATATTAAACAGATTAATGCACCTGAACATAACTGACAAAACTAACTGAAAATCATGTGAGCAGAAAACAGAATACCTTACATATCCTACAGAAAGCATATTTTAGAGTAGAAAACCAGCACCACACAACTGAAGTGAGTAATATATAATCTATCTCTGTGACTGGTGATATTTATTTTTTTCCTCCTTACTTCTTTCCACTAAAATCAGATCTAAAGTTAATAGTTTTATAATATCTAATTTCCAATAACAAATAGAGATTAGATACTTGAATTGCAAGTGTATACTTTGCCAACCAATCAGGATTGGAAAGAAAATCATACTCAGGATTTATCTAAGATTATCAACATGAGTAGAATTTCACATTTTGATCTGGAAAAGTTTTTTCATATTAAAAAGTGTTCAGTACTGATTATAAAAATGGAACAATAGTTATGAAGTGTTCCACAGAAGAAAGATAATTCCACTATTCTTTACCACACCATGCGTTTCATTTTTTAGGAATGAAGTTTTGTAAAGGGACTATATATTGTCATTAGGTCAAAGAGAAGATATTGTAGTAATGACTGCCATTAATTTATTTCTGTTTAATAACATTGTCACTGCAAAATTCACTAACATGAGTTTATCATAAATACCAGTTAAGTAAATTTTTTTCAGAGAAAAAGAAAAGATATTGTCTAGATCTACACATCCTGTTTTAACACTCCTGTTGGATTTGGTGTGTTCTAATTTTATGAAGAGATGGTTATGGAAAATGATATGCTTTTCCCTAAAGCCAACATAAAGAATAACAACAAAAATAATATTAAAAATATTTAAGTGATCAGCAACAATATTTTTGAATCAGCTGAAAAACCATGAATATCACAGGCAGACTTTGAAAATTAGATTCCAAAAGTCAAAACAGCTATGTGATGAAAAAATAGTGTGACAGATCAAAACTATACAGTTTTCTCATTGCAAATGATAGGTTTTAATGAAATGTTTATGTTTCAACAAATTTTTTTCAGTAGTAATATTCTTCAGTATGTGCTGGTTTTACATCAAGACTACTACCTATTGTGGAATAGACAGTAATTTGGTGAATATGGATGGATTATTTGAAATTAGGATTCTGAACCAGGGAATAAACTCCATTACTCTATTGATACATTGGATACACAGGTATTACACATTCCTTTAAAATGTTATTAAGTACTTTGTTTGGGTTTTTGTTTTATTTTGAAATGGACCAAAAACTATTTCGAAATCTTGGAGTGTTTTATTGAGGGAAATGATGTTTCATGACTTTTGCAGGGGGAAAAAACAAATGAAAATTAAAATTAAAATAATAATAATAATAAACATGGAAACATCAAAGGGTGTCGAGATACTAGAAAAACAGCAGTCAAGTATGCTAAAGATGATGCACTCTCTAACCTGTAAGTAGGCACAAGTAACCAGTCACAAGCAGTTACTTTGGTGCACTGCAATGGGCCAAAGTGAGACTAGATATCCATAATGAGACTATGGAAAATAACTGTAATTCCCAGTAATGCATTAATATGCTCTGTGCATATATGTGTACAACATATTCTACATGTACAGTTTCTGGTGTTGCTGTCTTGTGGATGTAAATCAAAGATAAGTCTCTTACTAGCTTCTATGACACGGAACTTTCCAGGGTTTTTTCCATATATGAATTTTATGAAGCACCTCTTGGTGGAGTATACTGATACATGTGCCAGAAACAAGATTAAATAAACTAAAGGAATCTCACAGAGATTTGTAAAGCGTTCAGTTGTTTGGGGCTTTGTTGGGGTTTTTTCTTTGTTTTTGTGAGGTTTTTGTTGGTTTTGTTTTCGGTTGCTTTTTTTTTTTTTTCCTGTTGTTGTTTTGTTTTTGTTGGTTTTTGTTATTGTTGTTGTTTTGCATTTGGTTTTGGTTGTTGTTGTTTCTGCTTTATACCCATTTGTATGCTTATACAAACAAAAAAGGATAAAGAATTCCAACATTGAAATTACTAACTAATCTCATTGCATAGCTCCATAAAATCTGGCAGGATTCCATCAGAAAAGGCCTGAACACCTGTGCCATATGGGCACAGAGAGGCTGCTGTGGACCATATGCTGGGAAAACGGCCCAGGAAGGATTACTAATCATTGGATAGGCAGCATGAGAAGCTATGCATGAAGAATGTCTATCAACCACAGCCTTACAACCCAGAACTATCAGCATTTGAGCTAACCGCTGAAATAATCTGGTATGTACAGCCTGGTAAGGAAGAAAGGTCTATCAAACCAAATGGTACTGGAATACATCATTCATAGACTTTAATTGTGAAATATCAATGTGGTCAAAGTAATTTATAAATAGTGACTTTTAAACTAAAATCAACTACACATGAGCTAAATAACCAAGAATCTTCTTACAAATTATGCAAAGTATAAAATATTGACATTATTACTCAGGGAGGACAGAAAGGGTGAAGACGAGGCAGTAAGAAAAAAAGTAAACAATTCTGATGCAAAGACTGCAAGCCCATATGCAGTCTTTGAAAATGTAAGCAGTCAGTTCTATGCAAATACAACTGAAAAGGTAATATCCCCTTCTTTCTTTTAAATACAGTATTCTTAGTCATGAGATATTCACCAATTATTCAGCAGAATGCTGTAGAATTCTATTAAAAAGAAAAGATCATTCATAGATATTGTCCCATGGTAATAATTTAGAAGGAAAATACATGTTTTAAGGAAAGCACTGTAAAGATACAGAAATTCAATTAGGATTATTTAATTTTTGGGTTTTTTTCCTATATATTTTGATTAAAAATAAAATTAATCCTTTACTTTTATCTCGGAGTTCAGTAGCTGTATTGCTATCTGAGTAAACATACCAATTTCAGTGACCTTAAAACAAATAAATAGCATAGCACTAATGTAATGGCATTTTGTGTGTCAGTCTTGCTAAAAAACTGGTGCCTAATAGAGACTTTCATGTGTGTTCCCTGGCAGAGGTTTCTCATACAAAAAACTCATACTTCTGAAGTCATTATTTAACTATAACTTTTCCTCACTCTCCTTTGAAGCAATTTGTATGGAATAAAAATACTTTTTATTGGCACCCAAAAGAGTCATGCCAGAAAAGAAAAGATCATATGTCTGCTGACAAGCACTACAAGTTAGTCCAAATAAACAAGCATTGTCGGTGGTAAAAAGCTTTCAGCAAAGCAACAGGAAGGTTATACTTTCTTCTATATTTATAAGCACTTTCTTCATTGCCTTATGCTCTTGCAATTTGCCTCTCTTTAACCCCAAATATATCACTGCCTCACAGATGTGGTGATAAAGAGACCTTTTGGGTGTTATTAACCAAATTTTGAGTTGCCACAAATAAGCTTGAGAAGAACTGGAGAAATTATGAGCCTTGCAAGAGCAAATAATGACATTCACAGTAGTGTAATTTGACACTCTTCTATTATTAACCCACATTAAGTGTACCTTTATCTTAGACATTGCATTGGAAAAAAATAGGTTTTATTTATTTTCCAAATATTATACTTTTTCCTTCCTTTCAACCTTTCATTCTCATTTTCATCACTGCCTGGTAAAAAACAAAATCAAAACATTAATACCTCCTGAGACAGGAAAATTAACCTTGCCTATTGTACAAATGAATTGTTGGCTTGAGCAGTTCTGTATTTGTTCCTAGATGCAATAATTTCAGAGAAATGTGAAGTTTTGGTTGCAGCAATGTCCTGTTTCTGAAGCCTAACCCAGAATAAAGCCTGTCGCCTGGCAGCCATTTAAAGAATAACCCAGCCTAACCCAGAATAAAGCCTGCATCCTGACAGACAGATAAATTGTGAAATCTGGTTCCAGAAAAAGCAGTTGAATGGCCAACTGCCACTGAAAGTTTTAAGATAATTACACCTTTAAATCAGCCTGGTTTTGGAAACTTCAGTATTCATTGAGTTTAGTGAACATTGAATGAAACAGCTCTTTCCTTCAGAAACATTAATGAGGAAATGTCTCTTCATTTGACACAGAAATAATAATTTGCTCTGCCAATATGTGGATGATTATGGAGGGAACGGAAACGTATTTGCTTTCATTACGATCATGCCAAAGGCAAAGTGTCTAAAAACCCACTCACCTCATGTTATTAAGTAGCAGAAGGAAACTCATAAATCACTATTCATTTTGAATCACATAAAATAATCATGTCTAATTGGGACCTTATTATTTCATTATTCATCTTGTTTTGTTGGGAGCAGTCCAAAATACTAAGTCATAATATATAGTCTATCACTAAACACTCTGCTATGTGCTGGCATATATATTGTTTTCAAAGATTTCCTTCCTGTTTTTCATTTGTATACTAAAGACTCTGATATTTAAAAATAAATCACTAAAAAGGCACCTCTGCTGTGGACAATACTGTGTTCTGTGTGTGCATTCAACATAAATGTCTTTTGCTTTGGACTTTAGGATTGTTTGATATTTTATCAGTTTCCATTAAATTATTCTTAACAGTTTTGAATTCTGGACTGATAATACTTATTTTTTGTGTATCATTTTTTTTCCTAAAATTTTATAGTTAATTTTGTAGCCATTATTGCTAGAATTTGACATAAATTATTTCATCTCCTTCTTTATGAAAAGTTATACTGTCCTCCTTATTTGTCTGTGGTTTGGAGCGAGATGTAAGAGTTTGTTTGAAAACTCTTGACTCCTGCCATGGTTTCTGAAATCTTTCATATGTATTTCAGTTAGATAGTCCATTTCTGAGAGGCACCATTCAGACCCCTTAAAAAAACCTGACCTATGTGCTGTAACTCAAATGATCCTTTTAAATTCTCTTCCTCAAGATCACTGAGATCTAGTTTCCTGAGAGAAGTGTTTTCTTATAGTCACTGGTTACAAATTATTTTCCTCACACCATATTTTCTTGAGCAGCACAAATGAAAAAAAAAAATAGAGAAGGTACAACAAAGTACTCAATAATATTCAACTAAAAAGGATAATAAGTACCATTTCAGCATTCACAATGGAAACTGAAAATAATCCCCATTAAATACACTCAATAGGAATGCAGAAAGTAGTTTCAGAATTGATATAAAATTGGCAGAGCTTCCCTGAAGTCAGTGGAATTTTGCTGAATTACATCACCTGAGAATTTGCTTTCCTGGGGGGAATAAAAAGTATTTTAAACTTAATAATGAATGGTTTTTCTTAGAAAGGACAATAGCTTTTCTATAAAAATCTTCTATCTTTTTTTTCTAATACATGTCAGCTGAATCAGTCATGTTCTAACTTGTAAAATGTTAAATAAGATACTGAGGAAAAAATAGGATAGCTAGTTGTAGAGAAAAATGTAGTTGTTCATTGAAAAAAACCTAATGTATGGATTTCTCTGCCTGAAATACACTTGGTTAATATAATAAACATTGCAAAAAGAAAAGAAAGAAACTACAGAACTAATGTCACATAGAGGGCAAAAGTCTTCAGATCAATTAATAAAAACACCATGAAAAATTAAATTCTCAGGTGAGGTATAAACTTCTTAGTGATGACAAAATTTGCTGCTGTATCTAGCAACAGCATGTTGTATTAAGTCATCAAATACATCCAATACTATTTAAAGCAAAATTAGCAAAGTTGCTTTTAAATAAATTATAAAGATGAAACCCTTATATATGCTTCAACTTCATCTCTAGGAAATGTCATCTGGAAAAAGATCACATGCCATATTGAATGTTGTATCAAATATAAACACATTTGATTGTTAAACCAAATGTAAGCACATTTGGTTGTTAAAATAATTGCCTGATCTTCCATGGTAACATGAATATGCTGTATCTAAATTTTTACCAAAAAAAAATTTATGTGCTTCTGGAAGAATTCTGTAGCTGTCCCTGACTTTTAGTAGTCAAAAAGCTAGTACAAATACAGGAACTTCTCCACAAATGTCCACTGGAAGAATGTTCCTTGGTCCTTATCAACCTTTCAATACTACTTTAGAATATTTCTGATATTTGTCACGTGTTCAATGCAGCAATATTTACAGGGGTATACTTACTATGAAAAAGACTTTTCCGAGGCCACTGGAGCTTCAAGATATTCTAGTGCTGGCATTTTCAGTTGTACCGGTCCCAATATGGATTTTTGCTTGCTCCACAATCCTTTCAGGATGTACTTGCTGTGATGTGCACGTAACCATGGCCACAGATGCTTTGAAGTGTACCTCTTTCCATGTGGACGTACATCCTGCTTCACACTGGAGTTTCAGTCTGCCCCATAAAGCAGCACACAAAAAGCAGGAAAGCCCTAGTCAACTGCCAATCCAGACAACAACTTATTGAAGTGATCCCAGTCACAGGAGAGCAGATAACAAGGACTACAGCAATCAGCAAAAGCAAAAAGTATCTGGGCTCCAATATAGTGTCAAGCAAGCAAGCCCCATGGCAAGTACAAGACCCTTTCAGTTACTAGCTAAGCAGTTATAAATTTGGACTGGCACACTCCAATCAAATCTGTTATCTTTAACCCTTGAGCCCCGTTGGGTTCCTAAAACAGACTGTTGTGCTTTAGGCCAAATTGAGAGCTAAGCACCACACAAATGCTCACTTACTACCCCTTAGCATTTGGGATAGGGAACTGAAAGGGTAAAAGTGAGAAAACTGATGGGTTGAGGTAAAATAGATTAATAGGTTAAAAGCTGCAGAGCAAAGTAAGGAATTCTTTCACCACTTCTCACGGGCAGGCAGGTGTTCAGGCATCAGGAACACAGAACTCCAGCATGTGTTAATGGTGACTTGGGAAGACAAATGTCATCGCTCCAAATGTGCCCCTCTCTCTTCTTCTACTCTAGCTTTATTTACTGAGCTTGATGCCATATGGCATGGAATAATAGCCTTTGGGTCAGTCTGGTCAGCAGTCCTGGGTCTGTCCCCTCCCAATCTCCTGTGCACCACCAGCCTCCTCCTTGCAGGGAAGCATGAAAAACATGCTGTGTATGAATTGTGCAGAAGTAACTAAATCATGACTCTGTTATCAACTCTATTTTCACCAAAAATCAAAAACACAAAACCATGTGAGCTACTATGAAGAAAATTAGTCATATCCCATCCAAAACCAGTACAAAAAAGAAAGAACAGTAGTGATAGGCAAGGTACCATGGATTGACAATATATATTCCATGTACACCTATTAAATAAAATTTTTATTAAACAATCTTACCTTACTTTGTTCCCCTTAATTCATCACTTTCTTCCTGATGCTGTGTTTATTTTCACTTTACAATTTCTGTTCAACATACTGTCCTTCCTCCCTCCCATTCATACTCTCTAACCTTATCTTCTTTTTCCTTACCTTTTCTTTTATGTTAAAAATGCTGCTGAGAAAACTTCATGGGCAATCTCGTACACCACTGTACATAATGGATGCCAGGAAAAAAAGGCTTCTCCTACCTTTTCTGCCAAAAACATATTTTATTTCAATTGAAATATCATGTGGATGCCCTCATGTTGTCAAAGGACATGCCCGTTTAGCCTTGGATATGACTAAAGGTAAGAAGCTTTAATTGCTTTTTAAAACTCAGGTAAATAGAACCTCCCAAATATTCATCTCAGTTTCAAGGTAATTTCCCTGCTAATAAAGCAAGAAAATCTTCAAAATTCCTGTAAAATTTTCTTGCAAAAACAAAGATGGTAGTGGTGATTTGGCAAAAGAACTTATATTGGTGGTGTCTTCATTGTTCCATTCTTGACTAATTTAGGGTTTATTTGCTAAATGTGTATTTAACAGCTTTGGACTGTACTAACGAATATAAAGTTGGAGGGCATGTGACCTTATTTTTGAGGTTAAATGAACCAGCTTGTTGGGACTTCTACACCTTCATTTCCATGTGAAAGGAATTCATGAGTCCTTTATCTCCTCTGACCTATTCTCTTGCTCAAAATTGATGCTTATGGCTTTCAATTTGCTTCATTCTCTTTAACTGTTTTATCATATATATGTTACTAACCTATTTGCTAATAGATTCCCTTTCTTCTACTTTATGGAAACTATTTTCTTCCTTGAGGTTTATTTTACTATTTAAACTTCTAAACATTTTTTCCTCACTTGGGACCCATAAATACACTAAGAATCCAACAAAATTAATGAAAAATAGCTCCCAAAAAGCTGAATTTCCTTCTTTTTTCCCCCATCAGATCAAGATGTTGTTTTGTTTTCAACTTTTGTACACACTCAAAAACATTTTCTGCCAAACTCTGGGAATTAAAGTAATTAAGGATAATATCCAGCTGAAGGAGAATCTATTATGACCATTGTCAAATCTCAGTCTTCACACTGGCAGTTGATCATGGTACTGAAGAAGGATGTGAAGTAGAACTGGAATATTCACATGTGGGACCAGTATTTTCTGGGAAAAAGTTTAATGTGTAAGACATGTTTGTTAAATTGTCTCTCAGTTACAACCAAAAGAAAGAAGTGTGAAAAAAGTGTATGTGGCTGAGCTGGAGTTCATTTTCCCATAGCAACCCTCTCCAGCTTTGCATTGGCAGCTGAAAGAGTGTAGGCGATACACCAGTGTTTTGGCTACTGCTGAGCAGCACTGGCACATCATCAGCTCTCTCTTTCCAACAGTGCATCAGTAGGCAGGGATTTGGCAAGATCCTGGAAGGGGACAAAACAAAGAGAGCTGACCAAATTGGCCAAAAGGATATTTAATTCCACACTATGTCTATTCAGCCATAAAAAAACAAGAGAGAGGAGTGGAGACTTTGGGGAAAGGACTTGAGAGTTGCATCTGTTACTGATATTTGCCTTCCAGAGCAACCAATATGCATACTCAAGTCCTATTTCCCAGAAAGTAGAAGGACCACACCAACTGAAGCGATATAGAGAATAAACACTTTGTTTTTCTTAGCTTCTGCATGTAGCCTTTATTTTTGCTTTATTAAACTGACTTTAGCCTGACTCATTGGCTTTTTACATTTTATTTGCTCCCTTCCTGTCCTGCTGAGTGGCTTGGTAGGCATATGACAAGGAATGTCAGGAGATGCATATATTAATTTATTAGCAAAATAATTAGTGTGGTAAGCACTGCAAGGACAATACAATGTGATATTATTTTCTATGCACTATCATAAGCTGCTTGATTAGTTTTGATTCCAGAATCTTTATTGTGGGTCATGAGGCAAGAGACAAGAAATCAGTTTGTTTTTTAGAGAAAGGACAAACATATATCTCTGATAGTTAAACTGGAGAGCTGCTATTCTTCTACCCTTCCTTTATCTCTACCATGCTTGAAAAGTAAGAGAAGTTCGAATGAGTGTCAATTTATCCTTTTCCCTCATGGCCATCTGATCAAATCAAAGAGGGCTGGGCAAAAACATTAAGAAAGTAGCATAATGAAAATTGAGTGACAAATACATATACTGTTATATCCAAAGGAGAAATGAGAATGGATGCAACTAGAAAGAGTTAGAAAGATACAGACCTCATATCTAATAGTTGCTGATGGTTTAGAGATTTTTAACTTTCTTAATTAAACTAGAAAATCAGAGCACCTAACCAGAGCATATAATATTTGTGAGGCAGTTAGGCATCCACCAAGTGGAGTGCAGTGTGACAGTGAGACAGGTTAACCAGCATGGCTTCCACAAGAGATCTAGATGTGACAACAAGTAGACGAATTAGACTCTACAGTCTGTTTTCCTTCTTCTGCACTGCTTCCAGTACTAGATCTAGTGTGTATTAATACATTGGATACATATGTAATTTTACTTGAGCCTGAATTTGAGAGACCTTGAGAGCACACACACACACAGGGAATAATGGCAACTGTTCAATTCAAAACATAACATCAACCAAGAAAAGACAATCTTCACGTACTACACTTGCGCAACCCCTTGCAATCATTCAGTGCAATTAGGACAGCAGAGATATTAGAATAAAATAAATACATTTCATAATAGTGATAACTTTCTTATAATCCTTTACATTGGTCTGAATGTTTCAAAATTTCATAGTGAAAAATGTGAATTAGGAACACAGCTCATTAATATAGAAGCTTTCACTTACATATAACAGCTAAGATAACCGTAATGTGTGAAGGCATTCTTCCTCTTCTCCCCATTGAAAGCCTGAGATTCCATGGTCTTACTGCTACCTAAATTAAGACAGGTGCTCTAAAAATACATTTCTAGGTCACATACTCTTGCTGAGACCCTTCCTGTAAAAATTCTTCAAGTTTGAAGTTCTGGAAGCGCAGAAGACAGATGATGCAATTAAACTTGTTAGAGGCCTAGGAAAGAGATACAGAAATAAATATATGTAATTGTTATCTAATGGAAAAATAAAAATACCTTACTCATAACTTCTTGCTTACATACCTGTTTCAAAATATGAAAGTACAAAATTAAAGTTTAGGAAGCATACTGATTTGCAGAGGTGATTCATTTCAGCAAGGGTCAACTTAAGCCTTTTCATGATGGGCTCAGGATTTCATAAAAATAAAGAATTGTGACAGACAGGTTAAGGTAACTTATGCATGCACACTTAACCTTGTTTGTTTAAAGGTAAATATCAGAGATAATTTTAAATGCCACCTAAAGTTAATCAAGTAAAATTACAGTAAATATTACTTAAGGATAGCCATTATTAGATCACAGAATGCCAAGGTAATGATGAGATGTTAATAGTTTCTTCATGCTAAGGCCCATCCATGTCCCACAGAGATAATGAAGATATTTTAAATTATTCATCTCTTGTGATTTAAATCTATTCTTCTTTTGTGAGAAAATGTTATGATTTCTAAAATATGAAATAATATCAATAATGAAAATTCTTGCAGAAGTAGTATATGAGATCATAAGTCCTAGCATGATTTCATTTCAGAGATGGCCTTCATATGTATTTTAATTCTACAAATATCAAATAGGTTATGAAGAATTTGAGAAAATTAGCCATCATCACCTAATAAAAGGAGCTGAGAACTCCAATTTAATTTAGGAAGTTGAGACCTAATAATGAAATAGTGGCATCATTCTAATGAATTCTGATATAACACTGGAACTGTGAAATATCTGACTTGTCATTTGGAAAGCCAAATAAGTAATTTAACACTTACTGATTTTTAAAAAAATATTTTCCTTAATTTGAAGCCAGTTTTAAAAAGGAAAAGTTATCATCTCTTCTTGGTTACTGATAATTTGTACATAGATCAAAATAAATTTTATTTTCCAATCAACAAGTTAATTATTATTTCCTGAAGTCATTACTTGCAAATATGTTTCAAGATTTATATTTTCATCTAGATGAATTCTATACAAGGAGCATGTTACAAACAGTACCGAATCCAATAAGAAAAACAAGCCTGTGTATCATGGCAATTAAAACTGAGACACTAGAAAGAAGGCCTTAGCCCTTTAATATGATTATTGCCCATCTTTTACAATACAAGTTTTAAAAAAAACAGCTCAGCAGCATTTTCATTAACCACACACACATTCATATGAACAAAATAAGCAGTTAAAAATGCAAACACATAAATAAAGTCAATACATTTCAGGTTTACTCCACTCATGCACAGGCTTGACTGATATGTAAATTTAGGAAGAGTTTGTGAAACTTCATTATGAAAAAATAATATTTTATTATTATTGCTTTTTCAATAAACATGACAATCTATTCCCCTTTAGAAAGCTTTTATATTCCTGGAGTGGGGCAGGAGAACAGAAGTAGTTACAAAAAAAAATATTTAAGTGAATCAATTTGAATTTTATTTAAAAGTGAATTAATTGTAGCTGCAATTTCTAGACCTGACTGTTCTGTGTCTCATGGCTTCACAGATAGAACAGAGAACCATGGAGACGGGATTGTGCAACATGCCCAATATTTTAATATGCAATTATTTTTGACACTCTTGCATGTATTAGAAATTATCCTCATTGTTATTTAACTCACGGTTACTTTTTTGAGTGACTGATTTACCATTGAAGATAGACTACATTCTTATATCAATCAAATCTGAGTAGAGGGGCATTCTTATTGAAATGAATGCACATTCATTCAAGATAAGAATGAGAAAGGGCAAAAAATCATGCTTTATAGTATTACTGCTGTGAGGGAGAAGAATGGGACTCTTTTATCAGAAATTTGGCAAGACCTTACTGCTGGCAATATATATACAAATCCTGCAGTGAGAGTGCAAATGTCTGAGATGGCAGAACTTAAAATGTATAAAAAGTAAAATTGGATAGAGGAAGAGCAAAGGGATACTAAATCAGATACAGTGAATTTTTAAGATTTTTTTTCTCTTTTTGTCAGGAATCAAAATATCTTTATAAAAATAAAAGCAACATCCCTCTAAAAAATAAAAGGAAAAAAAAGCACTTTTAATAGATTTTAGTCAGATGGTCAGATTCCAACTTCTGCAGTGGGATGGCTGACCTAAAATCAGTAGATTGTGAAAAATTGCATCAGGTGTTCAATTTATGGGAAAAATATCTTATCCAGAGATGAGACTTTTGACCACCTAATTCAATAAATTAAACTAATAGAAGACTAAAATCCTGGTGTGCATAGAGATTATCGTCATCAAATAGTAACACTAAATGTATGACACTGAGGATTACTTCAGTACTTAGTTGATTATGACGTGTTGAAATATCAGCAGTTAAACAGTTTAGGACTCATTTGATTACAGCATATATTGGATGAAAAAGCATATGCTAGTGATTCTGCAGTTGCTTCACAGAACTGGTGGGTTTTGGCTCTTCCAGCAAGAAAATGGATGATATCCTCTCTCAGGTCTGAAGATGATACCCTTCTTCGGGGAAAAAAATGTATTGAAATTACACTTACCCTCCTATTTTTGTCTCAGAGACTTAAGAAATCTGACATCTTACTGCCATTATTTGTGCAGCAGAAGTTGAATTGGATTTTTCCAAAACAGATGATTAATGTCTAAGAGTTTGCAATTTAATACTAGGGTTTTTTTCCCTGCACAAGCATCTTGGATCCTGTTTTCAGCAACTGATTTAACATATAAATTGGCCAAACTTGGCAAAAGTCAAGAATATTTAATAGGATACAGATGGTACAGCAGAAAGCAATATCTAGAGATTTGGGTGACTTGAATGCTCTTTAGCCCTCTACCAGCTGCTTTGGCTCAAGTGTGAATGAAGACCTTTTAAGAATCAATAAGTGTATCTTATGTTGTGCCTAAGCATTGCCCACCCTACTAAGCTGACACCAAAAACAAAAGCAACCATATGGTTTTAAGTATTTAATGAACAGGGCACTACCGCTCGATACTCAAGTTTAAATATGTTAATTTAATATCATCAATTCCTTACACATTGCTAATTTCCATCGGCCATCTAATACAAAGAAATGTAATTCTCTCAAGATTTTCAGTTTCACTGGTAACAGAAAATAAAACAGACAGCAATTGCCTGAGGCTAGAAGAAAATGGAAGAGACACTCAATTTCTTTCTTTACAAACCATAATAAAATCACAGTCAATAGATTTTAGTTATTGGAATCATAAAACACTAGCTGCAGTTAAGAATTAAGTCCTTTGGGGCTGTAAGTGCTCTATATGGTGTTTTCAGCTTGTAATGAATGATTACTAATTACAAGGCTCAGATTATATTGCAGGCATTTAAGTGCTGATGTCCTACTATAATAAAGCCAAGAACCTCGAGCAGTGTCTTCTTTTCTTTTTTATGCAGCAGCACACTGCATTTGACAAATTGATCTTCTAGTTCCTAATAAACGCTAAAACATAAGTGATGGAGTGGATTCCAATTGTAAATGGATTCCTGGGGCATTAGATGCTGGAGGCAATATCCTAACAATCCTCCATGCTTTCCTCTAGCATTGACTCGTTAATATGTTCAGAGGCTCTTGTGGTTGTGTATATCAAGAGTGGCGTTATTGCCACAGTTCAAACTATATGCAGCTGTGAAATTTTCTCAGCAAAAATAAAAGAAAAAAACTGGAAGACAAAAAAGATACTAATCTATCCCATCACAACAGTACCAGCAATCATGATCAAACAAACAGACAAATAAATAAAAACTGGAACATGAGAAATTCTGGCTGAATTCTGGAAAGGGAACTGCGGAGCTGATTAAAAATGGCAGTACTCAGAGATGCACTGATCATAACTCTAAGCCAACTGCTATCATTGGACCTGCTTCAAGCAGGGACTGGGGTTGGTGACCCAGTGGGTGATCTGAAGATTTCAGATTTTCACCACACTATGCCTGTGGTGAAATTTCACTTGCAAATTTCTATTACAGATAAAGAACTAATAGCTTGGATTATGTACCAAATATATTCTCCATCAGTGGACCAGTGTCTTCCCCATGTGAAGAGGGCACAGCACTCAGCTACAACTATATATACAGATATCTCTGAGGTAAAAGACAACAGGGAATTATCGCTTTCAGCAAGCAAGGGGCTACTTTGTTTCCTGGGGGCATTGCTGCCTGGTGTCCAGCCTGAGGCGCCAGATCCTTCATTGCAGATCTCCTTCTAATCGGTCAGCCCTACCCTGTCCAGCTGCAAGGCTTTATTCATCCCAGGTATCAGGATTTGCATTCAGTTTTGGTGGACCTTATGAGGTTCCTGACTATCCACTTCTCCAGCCTGTCCAGAATCCCCTGCAATTCTACCTTCCTGCATATTAACTCTATCAATGCGAACTACTCACAGACCTTTACATTGACTCAGAAGTTAGTCATTCATGCTATTATCAACTAGTCACATCCATATCTCACCAATTTGGTTATAATATTCTAAAATACAAAAGACACAGATTGCTTAGTACTTTTGATGTAGTCACTTCTTTTATGACAAAAGAGAGTGTAAGCATGTTTACATATTTTAGAATGAATTCAAACAGAATAAAAAGATGGTAAAATTAATATAAAAATGTGAAAATAAAAATAAAATAGAACTATAATATAAAATATTTAGTAGATAATATCAAAATATAATAAAATATAAATAGATCAGTACTTTTGAATTTGTTTCTTTTTTAGACATGTAAATTAAGTAAATTATATTTTTATATAAACTAGCTTCAAAGAGTTAGTATTAAGCTTTTTCAGAAAATGTGGTTAAAAGCATACCATTATAATCACAACTTTAGAATTTACAAAGATTAGTTAAAAATGTCTGAGCAGTTAAGCAAAGAAAACTTTTGACAGATAAGGCTTCAAGAGAAATTTCTACATTTTGTAATTTTTTCCTCACATCCAGTATAAGCGTCTAGAAATAAAATTGCAGATTAACAGATGTGTTAAGATTTGTGGATAAAAAGAAACTGAATACGTAATAATAAACAATTAATGGAAGAAAATAATGATTACAAAAAAAAACATTAAACTATTCAGCTGCAGATATTCAGGAGGTTGTATTCAGAAATACTTAGCCAAATAGATATGGCAATTAAATACATAGGGTGGGTAAAACTGGTATTCACCACATATTGTGGTATTAGTATAATATCAGATATGCTAATTTGGTACAATTAACCTTTTTTAATTGCTTTAAAGACCTTGTCTAACCATGCAGAATATTACTTCATTGAAGAAATAAGTGATCAAGTATAAAACTAGAGGCAGGGCTTCAAGAAACTAATTATACTGTCTGGATATAGAACATTTTTCCTGCTAAGGTTTAAGTCACCTTTATATATTCTTCTATTCTTCCAGACAATCTTAGTAATGGAGAACGATTACTCAAAGTAAAACATTCGGTTTTCATTTTTGTCCTCTGAATTTGATCTGCAAAATGCAACCAAATACTTTCATGGGATGGGGCAGAGGGAAGAAAGATGATAAAAGCAGTGTAGTTTACAATTGTGTGTTAAAATTAAGGATACTATTTGCAAATTTTATGCTTCATTGCCCAACATATGCTGATGCAGACAAAAAGAGCTAGCACAGATGTTTTCCCAGTAATATGTTCCTTAGAAACTGGCCAAGTGGCAGAATGCTAGAGATCAATCACTTGAGTAAAGTGACTGTGTGCTAGTATGGGTTTTGAATGATGTAAGCTACATGGATCAGATTTCCTGAATTAGAATCTTACTCTATATAACCAAAAAGGGAACACAGTTATTGAAAAACGTTATTCTGAAATAGTTTTGCTTTTTCATAGTACATCAGAATCTTACTCATTAATAGGCTGTTATTATTGAGAGGTAGCCCTGCTCTTTGGTTTGTGGTAATGCCTTTGACATTTAGATTCTTATTGCCTGAATAATTTATTAGTTTAATAAGCACACAGCCCGTAGTTCCACTTCTGCACATTTTGTCTAAAATGCTTTGGACTATTTCAGTGCCATGTGACTCACATGAGAAATGAAGAAATTCATCCAAGAGAAATGTTCAGACTGAAAGCATAAATTTGACTTCAGAGCCTGGGAGACTTCCCTTTGCTACTAAGTACTTGCTATCTTTGCAGATATCCTTTGCAAGTATGTATGTTTGCAAAGACAGAAGACTAATGTCTTTGTTTTCTTTAAGAAAAAATAAAAGACATACAAGATTAGCACCAAACACATTTCCTATTATTAACATTATTTAAAAACTTACAAGAAATGGTGTATGACCATGTTACTGAGCCCTTGCTTAGCTAGTAACTACACAAACGTGAGTAAGTGCATGAATTTTGAGCCCTAATAAATGTAGTTAAACGAATAAATGCAAAAATACAACAGTAAAGCAAGGAAAATGTTTTTGAGGTTTATTGCTTTATTGCCATTTAATGTGAGACGTCTTGCTACATTCAGAAAAACTTTTGTGCTAAGTGGTAATGTTTTTCTTGGAAGAAGATTTCCAAGTAACTTTCCTGTTAAAAATTTCATATGACTTACAAATACCACCTGAATTTATTTGTAACATAAAACATGGTATAAAAGCAAGCCCAGCTGGGTGAAGTGAAATACTTAGTCATTCCTCAAGAGTTTAATTGAACCTTGAACTGACATTCCAGAAAAAATTAACCTAAAAAAAAAATTTCCATGAAACTTTTGACCTGGAGATCTAAGCTATTCCAAAGGGGCCTATTAAAGACAAGAATATGCTAAAAAATGAAAAGCAACATTCACAACATATTTTGAATTCTAAGAAACTGAAACTTATCTGAACTTTTAAATTATTTTTTCAGCCTCCATTGGTGCTGCACAGAAGATAAAACTGTTGCAACAAATCTTTCTTTACCTCATCACATTTTAGTGGTTCATCCAAATGAGATGAAAAAGGAAAAAAAAATATGATTCAGAGGACTGTTTGCTTAACCTTAATCAACAAAAAACAAGGTAAAACCTTAATTAACACTATACAAGTTAAATAAGGTAAATATTATTCTGAATAATGGAAACATTAATTTCAAGAGTAAGATGTTCTTTTTAGTCCTGTTGGCTTTGTCTACACATGTTTCAATAAAAAGTGGTAAAAATTGCTATTTAGCCCACATATTCCTTCAAGTATGCAGCTGCCTTGTAGGGAGATGAAGAACAGGGATACAGTGTACAACATTTGCACAGCTACCTACTGTGTAGTAGTAAGCTTGGACAAATACCTTGAGGAGTAGTGCATATTCGAGTTACACTTGTAGGTTCTCTCTCTGTGACGAGTCAGTACATACTACCTTTAGATTTCCAATACTGACACCATGAACAAGCATCGGAAATTTAGAAAATTTTACTAAAGGGGAACATTTAATTGTATTTGAAAAGTCATGACAATCAGATGAATTTTCCAGTGCCTGGAAAAGAGAAGACAACACTTGTTATTATAAAGGGTATAAAATTATATTGATTAGTCAGCCCCATCTCAATGCCTCATAACATCATGGAACAGACCCACCTGGAAGCCAGGCAAAGCACGTGAAAGGCAGAGATGTAATTAGAAATAGCTAACATGGGTTCACCAATGCAAATCATAACTGAGTAAGCTGGTGGCCTTCTATGCAGAATGATGGAGCTGGCAAATAAGGAAAGAGCTACCAATGTCCTCTATCTGGACTTAAAGTGATGCCACCCACATTTTGTTATTATGTTGGAAAGATATGGACTTGATGGATGAACTGTTAGATGGATAAGGAATTGATGGAACGGCCCTATCCAAGGTGTTGCAGTCTCAATGTCCAGATTGAGATCAGTGATATATGATGTCCCTCAGGGGTCTGTACTCGGGCCAGTGCTGTTATTAATGATATAAACAGAGAGATTATTTGTATTCTCAGCAAGTTATGGATTACACCAGTATGAAATGTAATTGATGTACTAGAGGGATGACATGCAGAGGGACCTTGACAGACTTGAGAAGTCGATGAACAGCTTGATAGTTAAACAAGGTCAAGTGAGAGGTTCTGCATGTGGGTTGAGACTATCTCCAGTATCAGCACAGTTTAGGGTATTAATGGATTGTAAGCAGCCCTATGGAGAAGGACTTGGAGATACTGACAAAGGAAAAATTGGACATGAAGCAGTGAAGTGCATTTGCAGCCCAGAAAGCCAATAGCATCTTGAGTTGCAGAAAAAAACAAGTGTGGCCAGTAGGTTGAGGGAGATAATGTTCCTCCTTTACTCTGTTGATAAGACCTCACCTGGATGAATGCATCCAGCTCTGAGGCTCTCAGCACTAAAAACTACATGAATGTGTCAGAGAGGGTCTAGGTTGTGGTGGTATGTTATGTATTTAACGGTTGTTTTTATATAAAAGTTATTTATTGGATGTTATTTAGTACAATGGTTTAATCCTTTGTACCCCTGATTTGTTCCCTCACAATGGTATGTCCCAAGTTGTTTACACCAAAGTTTTCCCGCCACTTGGCTGTCCCTCAAGCTGCCAATCTCCCTGTTCCTCCTCTTCTTCCCATATAAGGTGCTGCCAATCCAAGTTTTGTTGCCTCCCCTTCCTGTCAGTCAACCCAACCACTCCCATTCGGTTCCAGAATGTTCAGTGTCAATCACCCTTGTCCAGACAGTTAGTTTGTTCACGAGGCTTTCTCCCTCCCCTGTGTTGTCTCTATTGGTTACTATAAGAACTGTACTCCTCCCCTAGTGATCTCCCATTGATTGTCTCATGTTTCCACCCCTTACACCCACTCCCTTTATAAACCCTAACTGGACCCCATTTCTTTGTCACTCATCCCTGACCCATCCTTGGAATAGAGCTTCCTTGGACCCCATATGTGTGACCTCTCCTTTGTTCCTTCGCCTTGGTTTCTTTGTGGTCTTCATGTTGCAGTGTCACCCATGCTGCTGCAATCATCACTACCTGTGCAGCCTTGGCAAAGGCCCAGGAGCGGCCACTCTCGTGTGTCTCTCCCGTCACACCAGGAGCTTGCTAGCCGGCATTCCATCATTCCATGACCGCAGGAGAACCACACCAGGTGAGGGCCTTGAAAATGGTCATAGGGCTAGTAAAACTCTCCTGTGGATAAAGGATGAGAGAGTTAAAGTTCAAACTTTGATTATGTAAAGGATATGTGTCCTTCCAATATAAAAAAGGAGCTTACAAGAATGATGGGGAGTGGATTTTTACCAGTCCCTGAAATAACAGGACTAGGGATAATGGTTTTAAAATGAAAAAGAGTTGATTTAGATCAGATATAAAGAAGAATTTTGTTTACAGAAAGTGTGGACACTGGAGCAGTTTGGTCCAAGAAGGTGGAAGTGTTCAAGGCCAGATTGGACGGAGCCTTGTGCAACCTGCTCTCATGAAAGATGTCACTGTCTGTGCTGGGGGCATTGGAACTTAAAGGTCCCTTCCAACCCAAACCATTCTATGATTCTTGAACCGTGAGTCTGAAAGGTGTTAAAATAATCTATAGAAAGCTGTTATTTTTCACAATGAACTATTGAAGCACACCCAATAAGAAGTGATAAGGTACCTCATAATTTCTCTGTTGCACAATAAATAATAAATCATGAAATAATTCCATAAATTCATCAGCTTCTTCCAAATCTTTTTTTTCATTCCAAAGCACGAACTGTTACCACTCCAGGGCCTAAGGAAGTGATATTACTGTTTTATACCATGAACCTACTGTTTCTTCCTGTGGAAGCCACTGAGATTTGATAGAATCTACAAATCTTGAAAGGGACATAAATGGTTTTGGTATTTAACACCCTTTGAAATCACATACATTATAGTAATGTGATGTGTTTCAATGATTTCTCTAAATCTGCATGATGTCTTTCACAGCAGAAACACAGAAATCTTCTGTAAGAAATCAGTATTTCTATTATTGCTGCTACACTCATAAATCCTTGTTGTCAAAAATAGGGAATAAGACAATGGATTAGTTTGCATGCTTGATGGAAAACAATTTGAATATTAGTTCTCAGTCAGAAACAGTAAAGTTAGCTCTAACAGTTGTAATATACTTCTACTCTTAGTTTTTTAACTGACATAGTTGAGTAGCTCATACTCAAAATGATTCCTCTTTCACACTACATAAAAAATTTCATCTAACACACATAGAGATACAGTCAGTTTATCATTAGTGCATACTGCACTTCAAGAAAAATAATTATTTTTTCTACTGAAAGAATAGGCACAACCACTCTTCCACCATTTATTAGAAGAGCACTGCAAACAAGATTTAGAAAAATTATAGGATTTTGAAAAATGTATTACTTTGGCAATCCACCTGAAATGCAAATGACTCTTTAGCTCTTGAGTTCACTCTGTTGGTTCTTCACTGGTTTATTTCTGCCATTGCTCCTTTTTAGAGGGACAAGTGAGACAATGATTTGGACCCATGACAGATATGCATCTGGAATTATTGTATTGGTGAAATACTTTTTGGAGCTGAACAATTCACTACACCACTGAGCTGTAACATTTAATTATCACTAGTGGCAAAAACTACTGGATTGTTCAGCTCATCTATAATGCCACTTTATGCATTGCTTCTGTTAAAATGTCCAGTTGTCAATTACTTAGAAGCTGAAGGATGCCTCCATTCATCAGTCATTTGAAAGGAATATTTCTTTGCAAGGAACAGATTACTCTGGGTTTTGAAAATACAAAGTTGAGGGGGAAAAATGGTCTCTTTTATAGACCATCACAGAAATCATGTGGAAAATGTCTGTTTTTTAACAGTCTAATTGACACTCATGAAACATAAAAACAACCCCTGAACAACAAACAAATTTTTGTGCTAATATCTATCATTTTTTTTAAAGTGTAAAAGATACACTCCATAAGCAGGCTATTTGTAATTATCTTATTCTTTGGAACGATTTAATCTCTTCTGTACTGCAATGCCCTGCAAGCTTGAATTTTGTGAAATTAATTAAACACTTATTATAAATTAGATATTTTTTTAATATGGAAAACATATTTTAAGTTCCCAATTAAAAAAACAAAAAAAATACCAAACAAAACCCAAACCCCACCCAAGCTGCATTGTGTTATTTATTGTGCAGACATATTTATTTACAAACAAGACAAGTATGACACACAAGTATGATACAAGAGTTACTTTCTTATTTCCTGAAAACATTTTTAAAACATCAATAGAAAAATTCACAATTATGTTTTCTTAGTGGTAGAATCATAAGAAAGATCAGTACCTGACATATTTAAGTAAAATGCTTCTATTTACCATAAGTGCCTCTTAAGTGACTGTATTATCCTGAAACAGACATATTTTGTTGTGCAAGATAATTTCTCAAGCTTGCCCTTTTTGCTTTTCTTTTTTTTTTTTTTTTTTTGTTGTTTTTACAAATTTGATTTTTAATAATTTAAAGCCTACTGTGGCCTCCACCTTTTCTTCATATCACTTATTAGTTGTCAAAAAGTGTTTATTTCTTTACCAATAGTAAACATCTGACAGTGTCAGATGCAATAAATATCTCTTAAAGACACAACGCTGAAGTAGGGTCTATTTATTTCTGTAACCAGGTTATTACTTTGCTAGGTGTGTTTTAAGTGTTATACATCTTCAGTGAGAAAAAAAAAAAAAGTCCAAAGTCCTTTTACTAAGTAAAATCTTCCATTTCAAAAGAGGTTCAATGAGCATTGGAAACACTTTTATGCTGCCTGAACAGAGCTTCTGTGAGAGGACAGAAATCACTTCTTGTGTTCTGACACATGGGTTGTAACTGGGGGTGGAAAGTATTTTATAAAATGCTTCCAGCAATAGACTTAATACATTAAATAGAGTACATAAGAAAAAGTTTTTTTCCAGTCATCCTTTTTGAGAAAACATTTTTTTAAAGCCCATAATTTATTTCACAGTCTAGATATTTTATTTTCCCAACTCAGTTTCCATTTTCATTCTAATGAACTCATATGAGAAAACTCCCTGTGGTAGTTGTTGTTTTTACAGTTGTTTTAATATAAAAGTTACTATCATAGTCAGTTATAATGATTTCTCCCATGTACCTCATTTTGTTCCCTCAAATAGTTTGTTCCTAAGTTGTTTACCACATAATTTTCCCGCCACTTGTTCGCCCATCAGTGTGTCAGTCTCCCTGTTCCTCCCCTCATTCCCTTAATAAGCCTTTATCAATCCCCGTTGTACTGCCCCTTACTCTTGTCAATCACTGTAGTCACACCCCTTGTGTTCTTGAATGTTCTGTGTCAGTTAGTTCTGTCTCAATGGTTGATTGGTTTATAAGGTTTCTTCCCTCCCCCAAATGATCTCTATTGGTTATGTTAAGTGGTGTAGTCCTCCCCTAACATCCCCTGATTGGATGAGAGTTGTATCTACCCCTTTTACCATCCCCTCTTTAAAAGTGCTAGTCAGACCCATTTTCTGTGTCACTTTTCCTGACCCCTGCAGGGGAATAAACTCCTTTGGAAACTCAACCAGGTTACCCTTCTCTTCTTCCTTTGCCTTGGGCTCCTTGTGTATTGCTTCTGCAGTGCTACCCATGCCACTGCAATTACTGCCACCTGGAAAGGTCTCAGTGGAGACTCAGGGGCGGCCACTCTTGTGAGTGCCCTCCGGCCATAAGCTAGCCGGTGCTTCTCCACTCTGTGACCACAGCATGCAACCAAAACTCTCTTTACCTTTATGGATGCATCTTTCATCTGTGGAACAAAATATATTTTGCAAAGTATTAATATCACCCATGAAAGTGATAAACATAAACTTCATTAGAAAATATGAAACATGCTTGCAGAAAGGGGGTTTTGGTGTTTATTTTATTCTAATACCAGTAATGCTAAATAAGTATATTAAACAATGTTAAATAAAATGTATCTGTCAAAAAATGGAAGAATAAATGAATGCTCAGTGAAAATGCAAGTCTTCATTTACTAAAACTAGGGCATTATATCTAAAAAGGCAGCTAGAAAGAAAAGCTTCAATGAATTTGCCTTGTGAACATCAAGACCCTTTAGCAAAGTGAAAGACGTCTCTGTTCAGACCCAGAAAGGAACAAGAGAACACATGAAGAATTATATTGACAGGTTCATGATAGCCACAGACTAATCTCTCATTCAGCAAAATATTTTAAGCGCTTTTTATTATGTGGACCATTGACTAAATGTTTTATAACAAGCATCAAAAAGTCAAAAACACAGGGAAGGCATCAGTGCACAATCTCCACGAGAGGCTTTGATCAATAGCAATAGTCATTCTATTACCATCCAATATATATGGGTTGTGCTAAAGAAGGGGTCAGTAACTTTTTCTAGTTTCCTCTTCCTCCCTGGAAAGTATCCCAGATTCTTGACATAAGATTGGACCTTTCAATTTTCCCAGTACATCATTTTACATACATGAATATTTATTTGCATGAAAGGGGCTTTCTCCAGCCTGGAAGTTCAGACTCTCATCTGGGAGCAGGGATAATCAGATTTTATTCCTTGGTTCACCATTTAATTATTTGCATAAAGTGAAACAAAATGTGAATGGATGCAACTGAGAACACCCTACCACTGAGACCCATATATGGTCATGATTGGGAATCTTTGCTGTGATGAAGTTATAACCTCCTCAGAGGAAGGAATGGAATCTCCTGTTTCTTCCCCCAATTTCACATGTCTCTTTCTTTGTGTTTGTATAATAATGAACACTAAATAAGCTTTAAAAAATTAAATTATTTTTTAAAAATAAGAACTACTTTTTCTCTATAACATCAAGTGAAAAAGAATCAGGAAATCTCATTGGTACTTTTTGTCTCAAACTTTTTGTTTAGCAGAAAAGATCACACACACTCACTTAACTCTTTGCAGAACATTCACAGAACCATCAAGATTGGAGAAGACCTTCAAAATCATCTAGAACAACTATCAGCCCAGCAGTGCCATGATCACTTCTAAACCATATTCCCAAGGGCCACATCCAGAGGCTTTAACACATCCAGAAATTGTTGTTCCATCACCTCGCTGGGTAACTTATTCCAATGCCTAACCACTCTTTCAGTGAAATTTTCTTTTTCTAATATCTAATCTGAACGTCCCCTGACACAACTTCAGGCCAGTTCCTATAGTTCTTTTACTTGAGACATGGCAGAAAAGTCTGACTCTCATTTTACTAGAACCTCCTTTCAGGTAGTTGTAAACAGCTATGACATCTCCCCTGAGACTCCATTTGTCCAGATTAAACAACTTCTGCTTCTCTCACAGGACATATAATCTAGACTTCTCACCAGCTTTTTTTGCCCTTCTCTGGAGATGCTCCAGTACCACAGTGTATTTCTTGCAATTGGTGGCTCAAAACTGAAAACATTATTCCAGGTGTGGCCTCATCAGTGCCAGTGTTGCATTCCACTCTAGGGAACTCCAAGAAGTTCTTTTAAAACAGATGTTATAAAATGGAATTAAGCCAAACAAGGCAAATATTATATCTGAGAATGGTTTATTGGTAACAAACCATGCATTGCCCTAGTAAAGAAGAAAAGAAGGAAGGAAAATGAAAAAAATAATAAGGAGAGTAGAGAGAGACAGAGAGGAGAGAGAACTTGGGAGTGAGCTGTCACCATCCAATCAGCTGGTGGAGCATGCATGCTCCCAGCTGAGGGGAGTCAGGACAGCTCTCAGAGAGGAACAGCTGCACAGGCAGAGCTCCCGCAGTGATGGGCAGCTGGAAGTGAGGTGAGGGGGGATCCAGCAGGAGGTGCAGAACCCTGGACAGAGGTGCAGCAGAGATCCCAGTAGCAGGCTGGATTGGTGAAGCAGTGTGGAAAGCAGGTGGCTCAGGCAGGGATGAAGGAGATAGGGCTATTGGGCAGGAACACAGGGAGGCAGTACAAGCAAGGGCTGGAGCAGGTGAAGGAGAAGTGGTAGGGGAAGACACAGGCTGGGCACAAGGCTTGGAAGTGGTCTCAGGTGGTCAGTCAGCAAAGTGAAGTCACAAGCCAAGCCAAGTATCCAGCCAAGCATCGGGCAGCAGCGCATCCAGCCAAGCTTCCCCCAAGAAGCTTGTAAAGCAGTCATACAACGTCTGGCTCCTCCCAAGATCTGCTTGCTGGCAGGAGACCACTGGGCGGTCACATGTTAGGTTGCAGTCCATTGGTGGAGAACTTTTGCCAGCCGATTAGAAAACCTCTGTAGACAACAGTGTCCTTGGCAGTCTCCTCCTCCTCACAGGTAGTAACTGCCAATTATTCCATATGAGATATGAAATGAGCTTCAGGCAAAGTCTACCCAGAGACAGGGCTTCCCTCCATCTTCGCCTAGCTGCCTCTTGCAAGTGGCAGGTGTGCAGCACCATCCCCCAATACCTCTGATCAAACAGTGTTGAGACAAAAATCAAAATTAAGTTGATTCCCTGTAGCCTGGTACAGGGGTACAATCACTTCCCTGGTCATACTGGCTGCACTATTGCTGATATAGGCCCAAATGCTTTTGGCCTTTTCATCAGTGTGTCCACTACCTGGACACACTGATGGTTCATGTCCAGCTGGCTCTCAATCAGCGCCCACAAGTCCCTTTCTGCTGACAGGCTCTCAAGCTACTCCACCCCAAGCCTGTAGCACTGCCTGGGATTATCGTAACTCAAAGGCAAGACCTTATTGCAGGCAAGACCTCATGCAGTTGTTCTCAGCTCATCAATGCAGTCTTACAAGATTTGTCTATAGTCTCTTCCTATCCTCCATCCCATCAACACTCCCACCCAACCTGGTGTCATCTGTGAAGTTACTGAGGATGCACTCAACATCCTCATCCAAATCACCGAGAGAGACAATAGAGAGAACAGGCTGCAACAGTCCATCCTCTTGTTTGAGCCCTGGAACAAATCTAGTCAACTGCTGCCAGCTGAGTTTAGTCCCATATGACGCCACACCTGATCTCGGGGTAGGAAGCTTTCCAGCTGGCTAGCTCCAGTGCTTCCTCCCTCAGATGCTTGCCACGAGTGGCCGCTCCCTGCCTCAGCCACCAGCTGGCAGAGGGTAGCAGTTTGGCCACAAATCGGGATCCCTTATCGCCAGTGTTGGCTGATGAAATAATCCATGCCGAGGGTTGTGGTAAAGGAAAAGAAAAGGGTCCTTGGATGAGTCTCCAAGCTGCCTTTATTCCACCCCCAAACAGGGGGAGGGAGGAGATGACACACTGTAGCAAACCAAGGCACACTCAGAGGGAGGCCGTGACAGGAGCCTCTAACTGGGTTGTACAGCAGTTTATAAAGGGAGGTGGTAACGGTGGAGGGGGATTACACACTGACCAATCCGGAGCTCTCAGGGAAGGAGCACAGGGTGGGATTACAATGCACAGTGACCAATGAAGATATAAAGGGGAGGAGAATATACTTGTACAACCAATGGGGAGCTAGGAATTACATTACTGATAGGGAAGGTTATGGAGAAAGGGGAAGGGTTTACAATGATGTATAGGGAGTAGGGGCAGAGTTACATGGACTGATGTTGTGGTTTGGGTTGGTTTAGTTAGAAAGTTAATTAATGTTAGTTAAGTACGTTCCTTGTACACCCCTACTCTTCCCTCACAGTGGTTTGCTCCAGGTTGTTTACCCCAAGATTTCCTGCTACTCAGATCCACAGTTAATTGTCAGTCTTCCCACTTCTCCTGGGTTTTCTCCTTATTTGGTTCTGTTAGTCAAGGTTTGTTCATTCCCTGCCAGGTGTCAATCATGTAACCATTCCCAGCTTCTTGATGAAAGCTCTGTATCAATCACCCCACCTTAGCCTTTCTATTTGTCACAGGACGCTGTGCCCACCTCTGTTATGTTACCATTGGTTGTTAAATCCTATCTCATTTGTCCCCATTGGGCGAGACGAGTTTCCACCCCGTCTGCCCACCCCCTATTTAATCTGCTGTAACCCTTTGTTCTCAGACATTTTGAATTGCATCTCACTCAGAGAGTTTTTCCTTCCAGCCACACATGGGGGAATAAAAGTTCTTTGGGCTTGCAAGCAAAGTGTCCTTCTCTTGTCCCTTTGTCTCCCTCTCAGTGTATGAAGCTACCAAAGCTGCGTTACCCACGCTGCAGTGATCAGCATTACCAGGGAGGCAGACGCCAACCCCTGGAGTGCCTGAACTCACTGTCGGCCACCCGGCCTCTTATGGGCAGTTCTAGCCAGTGCATTTTGACTGCTTGAGGTTGTGGCAGGTAGCTGATGCAGACTGACATAGAAGAAGCTGGAAAAGAGGGTAGGTACTTTGGCTGATGGATAGGTATAAGGGAAGGACTTAATGTAAGACTAAACCATTTTATGAAAACTGGGGTACAGAGGAACAAACCATCACAAATATATCAAACAATCTCTTAAACAAATAAACTTCTGAAACACATTACCACACAATACATCACCACTCATTGGACAAGTTTTTCATCCAATGAAGAGTGCACCTATCCAATGTAGAAGAATTTCTGAGAGAGAGAGGACACGATTTGTATGTTTAGAGTGAAGGCTGAGCTACCCAAGCCTAGGCCCCAGATATGGGCTTTGGTGAGGCCTTGAAGCCTATGGCGCAGTTAGAAATAAGTCTGTGGTGCAGTAAGAAATTATGTTAAGGTGTAACCACAGTATAATGGGCTTTCTGGGTGTAAGTTAGTATAGGTCTGCAGTGTGAAACCTTAACCACCTTAAGACAAAGACAAACAATGTTTGCTTGCCTATGAGAGTGTGCTCACAACTGTAAACTATATGGAAGTGTAGATAAACTGCCATCGTATAAACAATAAAGGAGAACATATGATTAACCACATTGGTTCAAATCTGTGTTTGGTCCTGTCCAGCTTCCCTATTTTATATTAAGTCCCTGCTTCAATCCAAGATGTATTATATGAAGCTAAACAAAAAATAAAGTTGCGCAGTTCAAAAATCAGCTATTTGATGATTAAACTATGGATGTAGTAATACAGAATTTATACACCTGATGCATGGGAGCAGCATTAAAAATTTAGAGTGTGAAATGTTGCCATTCAGTCCTTTCTCCAAAACATCTTTATCTGATTGAGACTCTCTGTAAGGTATTTAAGTATTTTTGAAAGTAATTGTCTCTTTTGCTAGCTATTCTTATCACTAAATTTCTTTTTAGATTTTTTCCATACTTTCTGAAAATATTTTTTTCTGAAAATTTAAAATGTTCAATGCAAAATAACTTTAACATTAAACAAATCAAAGTTAATTTAGTTAGGAGGTCGACTACTGGAGTTCACAATCATGTGAAAAATACACTGAAAAATATACATACAAACAGCTGAGTCAGAATTCTATTTTCAGCTGTACCAGTATCTACTTAAAGGAACTTGAAAGGGAAGGACAACACACTAACAAAGCATTCTAAAATTTAAAAAAGAAAAATGAATGTGATGAATTATCCAGCCACAGGCTATTCTCTTACTTCTAGTGCTAGACTTAAATATTAATGTACTTTAAGTCCTTAAAATCCTCTCATATTCAAGTGAATTAACATGTCAGTAAATATAATGAATATGTGTGCAATTAAGCAAGGAGTTAGTTCAATCTCTATTTTCTTTCATAAAGTACTGGACAGATAAAAATATGCTCTGGACAATGTAACACAGGAGATAAAGAACAGGGTGTATAACAGAACTGCTGAAATTCCAGGGATTTACCAGGCTGGGTTGAACAATTCTGCAAAACTCCTGACTTCAGGGGCTTTAACATATAACATCAGAGTCAGCTCAGAACATAGGATTTACTGACTTAGCTGCTATGAGAGGTTCATGTGCAAGATAGTTCTTTCTTGCCAAAAATCCAATATTTCAAATGTAGATACTAAAGGAAGGTTTATGATGTGGATACTGATGGTTTCTAATTTACAGTTCACTTTACATGAGTAATTTGCAAAATCATATGACCCATAAACACATTTTGGACAATCTTACTAATTCCCTCACTAGGGAATTAGTAATCTCAGGCCGTACATCTAATAGAAATAAATGCAACAGAGAATTTTCTAATACGACAATATAAAATGTAAATTTGTTGTTAAATGAAAACGTAAATGTGAATCTACCAGATCTCCTTAAAATTCAGTAAGTTTTAAAAGTCAAGGTTTCTCTGACAATGTAACATATATTTCCTGCCTTTTGTGACAGGTCAAAGTATTCACTAAGAGTATTCAATATATTCAATTACAGCAGTCTGGTTTTGTGTTTGATAGCTGCTTATATGTGCTATTCAATTTCTTTTAGAATCATAGATTTCTAATTTCTTGATTATTGATACAAAAGATGCTTCTAATGGCAACAACTGAAAGAATTGTACTAGGTGCAGCCAATGCATTTAGCTGAAAACAGACTCTCGCAGGCTTCAAAAGAAAAAGGGGGATGGAAAGTGAAATGGAAGTTCATTTTGTGAGTGGCAGGTTGCGGCACAAAATGATGGGTGCCAAAGCCAAGGCCAGATTTCTGAGAAAACAGGTTCTGTGGCTAGTAGCACTCAAAGATAATAGTCTCTAATGTTTGCTCTGTAAAATGTATGGCCTGATTTTCAGAGTAGTTCAGCACCCAGGGAAGAAAATGCCGCTTTCTTTATTCTATATCTCAAAAGTGTAAGCCAAAGCTTATGAAAAATCTAACTTTAGTGATGAATTCTGACTACTTTATCAGATCTATCTTCATGTCACTTTGTACAAGGTCACATAAGAAGTCTATCAAAGTGCCTGGCACTGAACCTACATCTCTAGAATTTTAGCATAGTACTTCTTTTGACATGCACAGAAATTCAAGGAAAGCACTACACCATAAACTACTCTCAGTGAATGCATTCTCTTGCTATGGGACAGCGAAACGATAAAAAATCAGAAGAGAGATGTTGCATCAGCATTTTCAAAAATAATTTATGCATCCTATTTTTATTTTCGACTCAATTTGCCTTTATAAGTTGGGCTGAAGAAAGTGATTTTTCTTGTTTGTTTTCTAAGAGATGTGCTAAATGGCCAGGAAATACAGAATACACTAGAGAGTATGGAGATTTTTTAATTCATTGCCTTGGTATACAGTAAATCTATTCCTTGAACAGCTTTATTTCTTTTATCCAGCAGGATTCCACCTAATGGATGGCATGGATATAAGGTGGTGACTGTATAGTGAGTGATGCTACTAGGGGCAAGACTTATCACTGTGATTCAAAGTAAAGGGAAGCAGCCCTTTACAAATAAGTGTTTTGTAAAGAAAATAGGTTTTAAACCAAACATGTCTTACATACCTGCGAACAAGTTCATTGCTGTGAAGGATGTAAACTTACAACGTTGCTTTGACCAAGTCATTCCACTTCACTCGTACCCAGCAAATCTGGGTTCATTCCAATCCTGAGTGGAGGAAGTAGGTGGAGCAAGCTAGTACCCCTGACATAGTAGTGATATGTATAAATTGTTCCAAATATACCCATGTATTATTGTTAGTACTGCAGATTGATGCAAGCCCAAACTGAATTGGAAGTTAGCTAGTCACATTTTAATCACTGTGCCCTTTGATGGCATTTGGCTTCTAGTTTAGGCTAAAACATCAGGGCTCAAGAATAACATAGATGTTCAAGAAAAATGGAGGGTCAGGAATTGTTTTGGTGGGTTTTTTTTTCCCCCTAGACAAACAAGGAAAATTCTGCATGTGAACGCAATACAAAAAACAGCCACGATATTTACCTCCATCTGCAAATAAGAGATTCTGGATTCTGAATTCTCAACATCTATTTTTTTTTTCTCCTTGCAAATTATTACAATTATAAGGCTTAAAAGTAAGTAATACTAACTATGCCAGAGGTAAAAGAAGAAAGGTGGTGTGAATGACACCTTTAAAGTTTATAATTTAGAAATGGGTGAAGGAAAGAAATTCCAAAGAAACATGGGGCAGAGAGGGCTGTGGGGAAAGAATGGATAGAGAGACAAAAGACAGATAGTAACAGTAGAAATGCAAAGGCAAAAGGGATAAAGACATGCTAGATGGGCAATAACAGCGGTGTGAGGACAGGCAGGTACTTTTCACTAGTCAAAGCTTAATATGACATTGCCATGTAAACTAAATATACTGAGATCACTTCAAAAATTACCTTCTGCCTTTCTGTGTAAATCTGATGATACCACTACAAGATTCTATACAGTCTCAGAGACTACCAAATGCTCAATTTTATTCTCAAGAAACTGTGGAGGTGAGTCATCCTTGAGAGAAGTTTTATTTCTTGTTTAGTGACAATGACAACAGTAATTCATTGCTGGGCTAAGTTTATCAGTTATTGTAATGACCTTGCAAATCCCTCGATGTGCACACACACGCGCGCGCGCACACACACACACACACACACACACACATATACATACATAGAGACCATAAGGGCTTTACTGCCTGTAGTCAAGGCCATCTTTGAAAAGATAGGCTGCTTGGACCTGGTTTACAGGTGTGAGAAAAGGCTATGAGTAATGCCCCCATTCCCCCACCTTGTGTAGGAGCCTTTGCAGCTGTGCCAGCAGCTGGTGATATACTGTGCTGTTCCAGATTGTGACTCACAGGTTCAACTCCCTGACTTGACCTCTTGGTCTCAATGAGAATCCTGGCCAACCATGGTCACCATGAGGTGCCTGGCCTGGTCATCCTCTTCCCTTGAGGGTGAACTGCAGCTGTTAGGGTCATTTCCTGCCCTGCCCTGCCCTGCCCTGTGTTGGAGTTTCCCTTGGTTCTACTTCCTCCAAAGAGCACCCCTCCCTGCTGGTTTCCTAAAAAATATGATTCTAAGTCTCCTCTGCATTGACTGAAAAAAATTTGCCTTTCTGCTTGAGAGATGAAGCACTACATTGTTTTTTCCCAGCTAACATTGTTTCTTCACCAGTAGGAATTTCAAGTGTTGGTTTTGCTTCTGTTTCACACTGTACTTCAGCCCAGTAAATAATTTTATGAGATAAGATATAGCATGTAGCTCTCAAAGATCCTCCTTGAAGGTAACAACATGGACATCATTGAAATACAGTCAAGATAATATGAATTCCTAAATTCTGAAAAAAAAATGGCAGTCATATTTGAAAACTGACAACTCAGACCACTGAAAACCAAAGTACCCAAGAACAGAAGAATTCAGGGATGACTGAAAAAAATCAGTGTATTCCCAGTAAAAATATCTTATGGCTGAATATAATTCATGGGCTGTAAGGTTTTAATCAGTTTTCTGTCACTATTCAGTTCAAAAAAACTTCCTTTTATGACATGTCATACAAACAAAAATAGATGCTAAGCTGCTGTGGTAACTGTGAGTTTATGGACCTGTAGCCTAAATCCAGAATAAATGCCATGACATCTGTATCCACTGAAATCTTATTCATGCAAAGTCACCAACAGTGAAATTTGGAACAGTGATGCATAATTTCTCAAATATCCCTCCAAAAATGTGGTTGTCCGAAGAATTCAGAAAGAGCTGACTGGCGATAGTTATGGCTTTTGGCATATCTTGGGTGCCTTTATCTCCAGAATTTCACACAATATCTCATACACTTTGTAAAACCTAATTTTACCAAGATTTATATCTTTATAACAGAGAGCTAAATTACATAGAGAACATTTTAGCCATCACAAACAGAGAACAGCTGCCAATCAGTAAACCAAATTAGTGCTTCAGCATATCTCTCGACCAGAAAGCCATGAAAGAGTGAGAAAATATAAGGAAGAAGGAAGCAAAGGGGAAGGGGAAGGGGGAGTGTAACAGTAAAGGGAAGGGAAAGGGGAAGGAGGAGGAGAAGGAAAAGGGGAAGCAGAAATGAAACAGAAAGTGGAAAATATCTCTTCCAACAGGTTCCTGCTTTCTGGAAATACTATTTTGTGTTGAAACCATGTAGGATACACTTCCCCTCTATCAATTGTTTCATTGGTAGTACAAGTAGAGAGTCTCAAAGACCCCTGCCTTGTCAGACATGAATGTCACACAAATTTGCAGATATAATGCTGACTATGTTCTATCAGAACATAGATCACACCTGGACTATTCACACAAATATAAACAAAAGAGTAGACCTCGTACTAGTGAACATTACAGCTATAGTTAGAAATGTCACATAAACATTGTCGCAATCCAAATATTTACATCAGTGTCTCAATGGAAAGAATTTTCCTTTTCCTGGCCTTTTCAAAAAATTCACTTCTTTAAATTGGTTGGCAATATCTAGCCATGACCCTTTAACCTTTCCTTTTCACATGGAAGACCCTTAGAGAATGATCTTCATCCACAGATTTTAATTAAGTTTAAAATTTTAAGAGAAAGATCAGTCTTATGCTGTATAAAATAAAGAAAATTCAGAAAAGTGAAGGAAGAACAAATAGGTTCAGTAAAATAAGTATGATACTTAGAACACTTGGGAGAGAGAAGGGTCATAATGGATAGGACCTTAGAAATCCCTTATCTTGCTTTCATTAAAATACCCTTCTCCCACTTAGTTACTGGATGGAACGGTGCTCACAGTCTGGGATTTCAAGACTGTTCTTTTACAACCATCAGCTTCAATACATTTCATGCCCTTCCATAACTGTATTTCTGATTAATTAAAATCCTTTGAAACTTATCCCTTTCAGTATTAAAACATTGATAGGAAGAGTAAATTATTGTCATTATATTACTTAACTCCTAGAGTAAATTCCTTTGCCCTTTTCCCAGTAACAACACAGAAAACTGGTTTCATGGAAAAGGACTATTTCAGGGTAGCACCTTCACTGTATGACCTGTTGATGAGTCCTGAAAGTCCTGAATGTCACTCAATGCATTTTAAAGGGAAGTCTCCGGGTATCTTTGCAAAAGTGGGTCACTTTGCCCAGGCAAAGACAGATTTCCATAGCAGCACATTATTTTTCAAAATTGTATGTAAGAGATGTTTTCAACTGCAAAATATTTGTAATTAGGATTTGTGTTAGCATCAAACCTTCTTGGAAATGTTTACATAAAAAAAAGCCTACAAAACATTCTATTTTTTTCTTTTTTTGGGTTTGGTTTGGTTTTGCTTTGATAAGCTTTTATTCTATCATTATTTTTTTCTGATTTTCTTCTGGAAAATAACTCACAAACCTAAGAAATCCATATCTTATATCTAGAATGTTGAGGGGCAGTCTCTCTCCAGTATGCGAGTTACAATCCTGGATTGGGATCCCATTAGAAATTTTTATATATGGAATTCATTAACCAATAATGATAATATAGGGTTTGTAGTTTCAAACATGTATAACTCATAAAGACTTCAAGGTCTAATGGCTTTATTTTCCAAAATTACTGATTAAATGCTTAATTGCTTTTAAAAAGCAGCATTCAGATAATAATTCTACATGTACACAAAATAGAAAAAAACCCAAACCCAAGCAACCTTCACAATAATACCTAAAATTTTAGGTGATTTTTCAGGGTTTTTTTTCCAGAATAATATATTCTTTTATATTTATATTTCTCTGCAGACAATTTTATAATTCAAGAGACACAAATAATGGCGTAAAATTGTGCCTCCAGACATATAGGCAATTTCTGAGTAGTAGGCCTTTTCTTGTAGGATGAATAATGCTTGAGGTGTTATTCTCATGTAAATTGTTATAAAAGCAGAAATATAATAAAAGTTTAAAAGTATATGACATATTAAATATGTCATATTAAATATATATTACACGTACCAAATATATAAATTACTAGAATCTCTAAAAATAGTACAAATCCTGTTAATTGAAAGACATCTATCCATTGCAAGCACATTCTGATCTTACAAGAACTTTCACTGCCACTGCAGTTTCTGATGGTTTTCTAGGCAAAAAAAAAAAAATAAAAATCAATGCCACCACCAATAAGTAATAATGACTTGAAAGTAGCTGCCTCTGTAAATACACTTTTAAAATGTTACTATATTTTAGGCAGATCTAGAGAAGCTTAAGGTTAGTTTTAGCCTTTTATAACCTCAATTCCTTACAAATGTCTTACATTTAATGTAGAAAATGGAGATATGTTTTCATAAAGTTAGACTGCTTTTTTGCCAAGCTAAATAAAACATGATATTATTATTTGGATGTCTTATGCATTTTCCATACAAAGCAGAAGTGTTACTTCACAATTATGTCCAAGGGCTAAAATAGTTAATAAATTGTTATTTGCTTTTAGGAATTGGAAGGGAATGTAACACTCTTAAGAAACCTAGGCAAACATTATGCTTAATCCAAAGTTATTCTGAACCTGAAGTCTTTAGCAATTTGGAAATGTTAATTTTCAGGCAAATCCTAGTGTAATTCTGGATAAAAATTGGTATTAGCTAAGGATTTAGAATTAGTTTAAATACACATAGATTGGCATAAAGAAATGAACCATCGTGATTTTGAGATAAAATATTCTATCCTTAAGTAGGCATAAAGTTAAAAAAAAAACACGTAAGCAAATAAAAAGTAGAGTATTTATCTTGATAAAGGTACAGTTTTAAAATATTATCAAGCTGAAATATTGTAAAACAAGATTTACTGCAACAATAATTTAAGGTAATAGCAAAGATGTCATTTGAGAAATTTGCAAATCGTATATTTCCTTGCTGTGTTTGCAAGATTACTTTGTGAATCATCGGGAACCATACCTCACAAAGTTTTTGATTTACATTTACTTGAGACCTAAAGGCAAGAAAGTACACTATGGATAAGATTAATAACTTGATGATCTACTTGCTTCAATAAAAAAAAGCTGCCTTTTCCCAAGTCAGGTGCTGTCTCAAGTTAGCACCTGATACATTCTTCCAAACTATCATATAGATATACTGCATGGTAAAAGACTGTGTCTGGATCAGTTTGTAAGAATTTTTTTCATTATATTTATGAATAAATATAATTATGGTCCTGAGAGTGCAAAACCTGAGATGTACAAAAGTTCTGGATCATGAATACATTGGTTAAAATAATTTTGATAATTAAAATGTGGTTTTCAGACTAACTTTGTCTAATATTTCTGTCTATATGACAGGTTTATCTCTGTGGAGGCTGCACATTACTGCTGAATATCTTCTTCATTCCATTCAGGTTCAGCTCTGTCTGCAATTATTGAAACATCAGTGTGCCTTCTTGTAGCATATTAAGTAGTGTGGCTAACATCTGTTTTGTATTTATTTGTTCTTTTTTATTATCAAAGAAAAAGAAAATGAACACTGGATATTTATTTAGTTATTAATTTTATTATTTACCCTGTGTCTTTGTGAATATTTCTAGAATGTGCTTCTATGGATTTGCATTAGAAATCAGGATCAGGAAAGAAAGCATCTCTGTACCTGGATTAGATGACAGTGGGGATCTTGTTGGTTCTCAGTTCCCAGGGGACATTATTTATAAGAATAAAAAAACCCCAGCGTTTAATTTTAGAGAACGAATGTACACTGTGCTAAAGTAATGGAAGTGCTGACACCAGCTTTCACTGTAGGTTTAAAGAATATTTTATCAATAGTTTGTGCATAGTCTACTGAGTTCCATGAAGAAAAGGAAAGCATCTGCATATTTGGCTGTCTTCCATATGGAAGCCATGTAAAAAGGAAAAACAGGTGTGATATTTTCAAGTAATCTGTGCTGTACGGAAAACTGTTATGTGGACACATAAAACCCAACAATTTGCTTCAGTTGTGTAACTCTTGCAAGTGTACACGTCATAGAAGAAAGTATGTTTATTCTGAAAAATAGTCCAAAATTGGTTTTGATAAAAACCTGTGGTTAAGAATACAATCTATGTGAAATACTTATGCAAGAAAATATCAACCAGCAGTCTTCAGAAAAGAGGTTTCCAATTGAAATTTAGAATACTTTTTACCTCTGCTTGAACCAGAATAACCTTTGAATAATTATTTTACCATGTCTGGATGCTTAGGATACACCAAACATTGATGGCATACAATGTTTGTCCAATCCCTTCTCATTTCCCTACAATGCAATTTACTGATCTTTCAATTTCCTGCATTTCCTTCTCATTCTTGGGTAGGAAAATACAGTTACAGCATAAATATACCTTATCATTCACTGGAATCTAGCAACCTCTGATGCTCAGCTAACTCAAGTTGTGAATCTCTTCTGCAGAGTCTACAAGGGTTTGGTATCATTTTCAGATGGTCTAAAACTCCTCTAGGAATCCAGTATAATAAAAAATCTTTCCACATTTATATGAAACTCAAAACTTCCCTATGAGATCCTACTTCTTAAACAGTAACATATTTAAAATTCCTGCTATTCCTACTACTCTCTCTAACAGAAGGGAATAACGTAAAAAAAAAGTCATTTCACAAATGACAGTAATCTTATTAAATTGTGAACTTGAGAGCCGCAGAGTGACAGATTTAGTGCAAGAACCTTCTTACACAAATTGTAACGTAAATGTAAATAATTGTGAATTATCTACTCTTGGAAAGTCCTACGTCTTTTAACTTCCTAGTCCTAGATGTACATCGTCCACTTCCTACAAAGCAAAACTTCTTGGTGCTTGTTTCTAGGAAAAGAAAGGAAGGAAATGGACTCTTCAATTTAGGTTATCAAAAAACACCAAAAAAAAAAAACAAAACCAAAACCAAAACCAACCAACCAAACAAAAAAAACTGAAACAAACAAAAAACACCACCAGAAAACCCTTACAAAAAAAAAAAAGACTATAAAAATCCAAGCACTGGTGTCTTTCATCAAATGAATGGCACTCACTATTAAGCATGAAATCACAGGATTAAAATACTACTTCATGATATTTTGATCTTGATTCCCTCAAATATTTTTGAGGGAAATATTTCCTGCAAGGAAACATCAGACTGTAGATTTCTTTAAGAAAATAACTTGTGGAATATTCTGGGCATTTCTGTTTCAACAACAATGATTAAGGGAATCATTATTATGAAATTTATAATGTCAAGAGAGGAAAAAAAAATTCTGTGATAAGAATGAATCTTCCAATATTTCTATCAGAACAAAAAGTTGCACTTCAATCTTTAGTTAGGAGGATTTTGTCCTGCTATTTTTTTTGTCTAATCTTCCCTCACTAGACACGTGCTACATAATGCATTCTAGCAAGAAGTTATACTGCTCGAATGCTTTTTGGTAGCACTTAATATAGTCATAATGGTGAATGAAAAGCAGTGATTACATGCTAACTTAACAGTAACAAATGAGACTTCTACTCCATAAAGTGGAGAATCCCTCCATTTCCGAACAGAAGCACTTAACAGGGAAGGTTGACAAGTGCAAAAATACAGAGTAATCCTCCACAGATGTCTTTGTGGATGGTTTCTTACACTTCAGATCTTCAAGAGACCCCCAGTAACTAGGAGCTTAAAAGACAAACTGATGGACTGCTCCAAAGGAGTTAGTGGAAATAATTTGTCAGGCAACGATGTGTTAGCTGCAGGCATCTCAAAATACCTGGCATGCAGTCAAAAGCACTTTGAACTCCAAGTTCTATTATCACGTTGGCAAGCAGAAACTTTTGGGAGTGAGGTCTTAGAACAAGAAAAATCTAAGTTTCTCTACACAAATGTCACTTCTAATGGAACGTTTCTGACATAAGACTTGTTTTAGAGAATTCATTTCCATGAATAATACTAAAGCCTGTAAAACAAACTGTTGTACTACAGGTATATATTACAGATCTTGGATAACTTTTACGAAAAGAAATGCATCAAATCAATTATATCATCAAAAGAAAGTCTTTGGAGTAATACTTCTATATATTTATTTTCTCTGGCTAGCCAGTTGTTATTTCTTCCCAGCAGGCCTGTGAATGCAAATTATGTGAAAGAAAACACAAAAGTCAGTAGGTTGCAAGAAATTGGATTTTTTTTCTTTTTCATGGATATTGACCTGGAGCTGTCTGAATACCAAGAAATTTTTCCTAAATTTTTAATGTAAAAACAAATTTCCTTTGGTTGTCCTCTTTTTTCTTTGAAACTGACCATGGCTGAAATTTTATTGTGTGCATGTGCAACAGAGGTTAAGCTACTGGCCAACAGTCATAAAAAGCTGGCCAACAGTCTGGCCAGATGAGTAAACAAAATATCAGGAACCATAATACAGTTGCTGTATTTTTCTGAGGAGTTCCTAGAAACCCAAACCTGTGGTATGACAAGGATTCAAGTGTTAAAATTATACAATGGTTATCATTGCACATAAATTTTCCAGGAAGTTTAATGCAGACAAAGATTTAATTTTGAACACTGTAATTGGGAAGGAGAGTCAGTATTTTTGACAATAGATTAAATTGATGTATATAGTATTTTTAAACACTCAATAACAGATGAAAGAACACTGGCTCTTCCCTTCCCAGAACTTCCCTTCCCTTCCTCCTCTGATTTGAAAAAACAAAGAAAAAAGAAGGGAAAATCTGCACCATAATCAGTAAGAGTGAAGTCTGAAAGGTAAGAAATGGGGAAGATGACAAAACTATTTCACTAACGTTGAAAATGACCAAATATTCAACAATTTTATGAACTTTCTGCTCCATTTGGAAACACAGTGACAAGCTATAAAGACGAGGAAAACAAAAGAATGGTACTAAAAAGAAAGTGTTTTCCTCAGTTGTATGTTGTTAAACTACTTACAGGTGAATATCGATGTAAAGTGATTGTGATCAGTGACACTTTTTATGACACTGCAGTATTCTCATTTCCATATTTGAGATATGTACCATAAAACTGAAATCTGCACTTGATTAATTTCAAACAGGAGACTTCTCAACTACCAACTGATTAGAAATTGATTTTTTTTTTTTTTTTTTTTTTTTTTTTTTTTTTTTTTTTTTTTGCAGCTGTAAGATACTGGAGCCCTCAGACAAGACTCAACAAGTCCTTTAAAAAGTTAGGTAAAACTAGAAAATTGAAAATGCTCCAGAAAGCAGGACGTATACAGGGAACAAGGGGGACACTAAAAATGTGCAAGATGGATGGTGGGTGCTGCTGCCTAATATCTGTTCCCAACAAACCTCTCCTGTAGAAAAGCAGCTTGGGTAAACATTCAGGCAGCACAGTCAGATCCCCACACCACACTCACCGCAGCTGGCTCAGTGAGAGAGGCAAGAAAGGCTCTTTTTGCAAGGCTTTATTCCAGCAAGATAAATCACATGAAGCTGAAAGGAACTGGCAAGGAAGAGAACCAGCCCGTGGAGCAGGCAGCTTAAGAAGGGGAAGGGGTGGGGGGCAGAGCTAAGGGCTGGGCAGAGGGGCCTGGTCTCCAGGGGAAAGGGCGCAGCCACCAGGGGTATCCAATCAATGAGGGAACAGGAGAAACCAGGGGGAGTCCATGGGGGAGTCTCTCTTTTCTCCCCAGGAGGACTACTCTATGGTGGTTAGTCACTGCCATCACCAGGGCAGAGAACTTGGGAATTGACTGAGAACAGACAGTCCATGGGATGCTACAGAATACGACATGCAGATATGACATGCAGCTGGCTACCCTAGTTGATTTTAGAATGACAGCAGTAGGCATACTGGGGGGAAAAGAAGCATTCAGCAGCTCTGCAGAAATGCAAGAGCTTCTGTGCCATTATTTGCACAAAGTAGTTCTTAGTCTTCTGTGGAGAATACAACTATAATTTATAGCAGAGAGTCTCAGAAGCTTCAGAAAGCCTTTGGAAAAGTTCTCTAGTATTGTAAGGGATATTATGACTACTGTGAAATAAAGCATAAGCATAGGAAAAGAGTTTAGTATTAATCACTGAAACATTCTCAGATATATTTTAAAGAAGGGAGGTCACAATAAAATAGAAATTGCTATATTTATGACTTAGATCTTTTATGAACCAGATGCTCCAGAAGTGCAAAAGATTAAATATAAAAGAGGAAGACTAGAAAAACATATATTCTTACCTCAAAAGCTTCAGGAGATTAGCAATTATGAAACACACATGGAGGAAAAAACATGTAATGGAGTTTGAGAACTATTCTATGATCTAAGCTCTTAATGATTTTGGAAGAAGCTCTGGGAATGCTCTTTGCAGCAAATGGTTCTCCTCCACAGCCTTGGTGCTTCTAAAAGTGCCATCAACAGGAATTCTTTAGAAGTTTTCTTACGTCATGTTGTACAAATTCATAATTTGGCAGAGATTGTTCCTAGTCTTCCAGAGAAGCGGCTTAAGCCCAATCTAGCTTTTCCCATACGACAGCATTAAAAAAAACAAGCAGATAAGATGAAGTCAAACAATGAAGTAGGCATTTCCTTAAGGTTTATCCTCTTTAATTTTTCAAACTTAAGAATTAGATTAGCTGCACAGCTTTCCCAGATGAAATCTTACCTCTCCATCTTTGTGTCCTTTCTTATTTTATTCTGACCACAAGGGAAAAAGACAGTAATTTTAGAAAATTTATGGTGCCCGTACATGTGCACATCAAAGATGCCATCACAAAAGCATTATCAATTGTATCTTGAAAATTCATTAATTAACCTCATTAGATGTCTCAGATTGCTGGTTGGTAGACATAGAAAATGTCACATGACAATGAAGTTTGTCATCCACTGGCTTAATGGACAGACAAAAAGAGGGACACATCAGTTTTTCTATTTAAGCAGGGACTGGACAAAACACATCATCTAACTACCTTCTCCAATAAGAAAGTGAGAAAAAATATCTGATCCCTCAAAATTTAGGAATCCAAGCAAGGGACATTCATTTTACCTAGTGATTACTTACCCAGAGGAAATTCTTACACTTAAGGCATTTTTTTTCCACTGAGTTCTGCTCCCTGACTATACACAATATAAGTTTGTGATTTCCAGTGAAAAACTCTCCTTTTTTGGCATTTCTTCCTGTGACATCAGTCTCCAAATTTGCATGAACACATGAAATGACCACTATACCCTGAGTCCTCTCATGATGCAGGCTACCTGCAGAATATGAAGAAGCCATTTAAAGTCGGTTGTTTTCTGGTTTTTTTCTTTCTTCTGAATAAAATATGGGAGTGAGTCTAATTTCCTTCTTACTCTGAAAATAGACAGTGGCTCAGCAAACCTATGCAACAATTTTAGATTTTTGTATGTGGGTCAATTGGTGTAAAAACAGACCACTGTAAAAGGAAGTATCCCCTCTAGCACACTGTGATTGCCTCAAGCAAGTGAAAGCTTGCTGCATTTAAATTGGAGGCTTTTCCCTCTTCCTCTAAAAAGCCTTATTTTAAGGCGTGAGAACAGAGATTGTCTGTAGGGAAAGAAGAAAGACGATTTGTCTGGGTCTTCAGGAGACTCTGTAAACCTTTGGATGTGGAATGAACTAATATCATCTATTCATGAATTTTAAATAGGGCTCCTTAAGCACCAGAGCACACACAGCATTTACCATGAACATCCAGAGACCTAGCCATTGATGGGAATTCAGCCCAATGCTTTCAGCAAGTGCACTGCACCTGTAATGTGCAATTTACATTTACTGAGGTACATTGCTTAATTCCTTGTCTGGCTTCTGATGAACAGAAGTTGAACTTCATAAGAAACTTGTAACCTAGTTGTGAAATAGTGACTGTATCTCTTATGTGAGTAGCCCATACTGTATGCAAAAAAACCCATCAACTTTCAAGTAACATAAAAAAGAGACCCATCTAAATTTTGGTTTAACTGTTACCTTAAAAATTAATTAATGATCAATTAATGATCAATAAAGTAAATTTAAAAAACCCTACAGGTTTGGGAAACAAATGAGAAGGAAAAATTCCCTTCATCCCCTGTTTATCACAATGCTCAATGAGTTAAAATCTATCCATTAGAAGAAGCACTCCTAAACTGGCTTTTTGGTTACCACATCTGAAGATACAGTTAAGTCCACTGTAAGATGCAAAAGCATCCTGTACTGTCATCGAAAACTTGAACTTGTTTGCTTAACTGAAATAGCTCTGTCCCAAAGAAGGAAGTCCTGACTGAAGAGTAGTCTCAATTAACAAAAATGGTGACATATATAAGGGCTTCCTTTTATATAAGGGCTTTCCTATGTAATACCAAAATGCTCATGTATATGCAATCCCAAACCACATGATTATCCATTATGAAATCTGTTTCCAACAGAACTTTAGATAACTGTATTTATTCTATTCATTATATAGTATAGCATATATAGTATCTGACTTCAGGCTAAGTCTGTGAGGAAATGAAATATTTCAACCATTTTTCAATGTATAATTCCTTAAGTAATTTTTGAAGCTTCCCACTTGTCTTTCATTACTTAATTACTACAGATATTAATTTTCCTAATGACTGTATCTCTTAAACTTCCCCTTCTTTGTTTTTTTTTTATTTAATATTATTAACAACTAAAATGTTTTTATATATTAATTTTTATGCATTAAAATGTTAAAATTTTATCTATATTATGTCTACGTAATATTATTTTTAAAAGTAGATACATAACAAAGTATTTAAGAAAAGTGGACTCTAGGTGCTTGAAAAATGTTGACCTGTTTTCCTACAAAGCAAAGGAAACTCAAAATCATATGGCTATGTGAGATATCACTTAGTCAAAAATGGTGTCTTGTCTGTAAATACAATTTTGCAGCAGTCTCTGGAGAGCTATGCAAGCTGGCTTGTGTTATGTGAAAAGAAGGAGAAAAAAATCCAGGACAATCACAATTAAGAGTTTTGTCAGAAGATAATATGATTCCTAAACTAAAAGAAAGAAGTTAACAGAATTACAGAAGGGGAAAGATAATAACTAAACAGTAGGGGAAAATACATATTTATTTAATGACTTCAGTAGAGTTCTGATTTTCAGTGCTTGAGGATTAGATCTTCTGTTCACATTTGTTAAGATAGTTTTACACATTTGCTGTAATAATTAACAGACATCAGGAATTGAAAATTACTTAAAATGAGAACACAATAATATCCTATCAGAATATTTGATCATATTTTATTAGTATGTTTTCAGGAGCAAAATACAGACTTCAAAACTTCGTGGAATTTTCCACTGACTTAGTTCCATTTTTGCTTTCTTTTTGTGTTAAAGAGTGCTAAGAAGTCTGCAACCAGTACACCCAGAAATTGGGTGCAATGAGAGTAGCACCCAGGAAAGTGAAATCAAACACATGCTGCCAAAAGATGACAGTTGCAAAAGTGATGTTAAGGTTTTGATAAATTAATTCTGTTTACCAATGTGTTCTGGGGATGGAGAAGAATCCCACCCCCTTTTTTTTGCAAATAGCATGACAAAGGAATTGAGTAGATCTATAACAGAAATTTCTATCAAGATTCCCTAGGAGAGTAAAACAGATATATTTTTCCTCTTGGATTTTTGTGTCTAAATCCTGAAATCTCTTTAATTCCATCTTTAAAACTTCAGATGGCCATATCCTAAATTTACCAACATATTTTCATATCTGTTTTATATATCAAATTTGGTAATTCAAGTAAAAAAACCTAGATACATTTAGAAATTTTAATGCTATATATTTCAAAGGCTGTTGATAGTTGCCTTGAGAATGCCATCTATGAACTGAAATTAAACAGAATGCACATTATATCAGACCATATTAAGCACAAAATATTTCCTAATACAGCTCTAACACATGAATATTTTGGAACAAACTAAGACAACTTATATTAATTCTGTCACTTTATTTGTAGCTCACATCTCCCTTATGGAGAAGTGCTATATTTCATTTGTCCATATTCTCAGCAAAATCTTTCTGTATCTCTAATATATGTACATGTACTATTTTTCTTCTTTTCGGTGCTACCCTATTACATTATTTTCCTATCAAGAGATGGCTAAGCATATTAGATTGATTATTGCTCAGTCCTCATCAAAAAAAAGCCCTTTTCTTGAACTACCATTTATGTCAATAATCAGTATGCTATGGCTGCTGCACATTAACATTTCATTATTGGTCATATCTCTGAGCTTAAGTGTAATAATGTGTGTGTTTTCTCTGGAACAATTCACTGAACCAGTGAAAAGTTGACTGTGCCAGAGTGCACTGAACAGTGTAAAGCCAGTACACTAAGCATTAGCAATGTAAGGCATATGAAAATGAGGAAAACAGGACAATGGATGCGTTCTGTTGTTTTTTGCTATTTTCTGGACACATTTGAAAATGACAAGGAAGTCAGTGTTCTTATTTTATACAAACCACAGGAGTCATTTGTCCCACTTAGCATGAGTTTAGCAAAAAATTAATTTCTCCACAGAGCTGATCTAAATGTTTGAGGTTTGTGTTACATCATGAGGCACTGCTACAGAAATGTTCTTGACAATGTGTGTGGGCACTCCTGTAAGACTCTAAGAGCTGTTTCAGTGCCTATTGGATCCTGGCTGTACCAAGTTCGTCACAATTTGCCACTTATTCAGTCATTAAGAGGTGAATTAATTAGGCTAATGTGTTTTTTCCTTGTCATATTTCAAGTGGACTATATAATGTTTCAGTCTGCTACATTCAATCCCTGTTGTCATTACAATAAATTTACTCAAAGTGTAAGTTATAAGCCTATATATAAATTATATACATACAGCTCATATAGCTGTAAGACTAAACCTCTACATTCAGGGTTTGGGATTTTCTGTGGGTTTTTTTTTACTTATTCTTTTAAGATTTTACTGCTTGCTGTTCATACTGATGAATGGTAACCTTGAAAAAACCTTTGCATTCATTCCTCTGATTATTTGGATAAAAACCACAAAATGCCCTTCTTTCTATTCTGGCTTGCTGTACAGCCAAACCATGAGCAGCGTACCTCCATCTGTACAGGACACATGCTTTAGTGGCAGACAGAAGTGCAGCATTATAGACACTCCAGCTGTAGTAAGCTAGAATTTTAACTCAGGGGAACCTGTGTCAAAGGTAGCACAAACAATGCTCTGTCCTAGAAGGCTGAGAGACAGTGCATAGTACTTTGTTTTGCAAGCTCAGTACACCATTTAGTTGTCATTTCCCAAGAGGAAAATGGCAATAGAGAGGTGACCAACATATAGTTGTAATGCAAAAATTGTCACTACCAAATGGTGAGAAAGCTAAGAATCAAACTCAGGACTAACAGTAAGTGAAAAGTTCATAGACAGGAAAAACTCCTAAAACTGGTATTGTGGCGAAGATATTATTTAGCCCTTCATGCATCAGGTTGAGTCCAGGAATTCTTGAGAAGATAGTGAAGCTCACAGAAAGACCCTGAAAGAGATCCATTTTTATGTGTAATTATTTTTCAAACCATTTCACTACCTACTTTCATAAGAAAGATTACCTGTCTGCTTTGGAAGCTTTGTAAATATTTTTATTGGGAGAAAAATTTGGAATGCATCTGGAAGCTCATGGGTGCTATGGAGTTTATTTAGAAATTCATGTATGTTCTCTATAATTAAAACACAAGTATAAAGAACACTGGAATTTTTTTTATTTTTATTTTGGGAAGAACAGATATTTAAGATATTTAAGAAGAACAGATGATATTTAGGAAATAATTAATTGTTTCTATTTCCATGTGCCTTGAAAAAGTTAATTAAATTAGAACTATATCTTGACAAAACAAAACACCACCGAATCACAGCAAATGTTTATCTACTTTATCTCATTACAAGACTTGAAGTAAAGAAATGAGATTGTTAAGCATGAAACATTTCCTCAATGGAAGTTTACCTAAACTGTCATGTAACATTTAAAAAAAAAATATTTTAAAAATTCTCATGGTGGATAGAGCTCTCTGGAAAATTCATTCTATAAGCTTGAGTGTGTTGGCTTTTAATATAACATAAAGTTCTATCTATCTCTACACAATTTGAAATAAGTCAGATTTTCATTGTCTTTAGCTTATTTGAGAAGTCAGGTTTTATGTTTGTTCACCTATATGAAATTACTTCATTCACTATTTAAAATTATTTCACCAATTATTTGTATTAAAAAGAAAAATACTTTTTTCCTACTACACTTTCATGAACTATTTAATATGAATATTTTACATTCATTGCACTTGGTCTTTGAAGTTACACTGTACTTATTCTATGCTTTGGTGAAAAGGCCTAATGCTTCTCAAGCCTTAAAACTCTCTTGCAGGTGTTCTTTATTTATTGTTGAAAATAAAATTCACTTGACAAATACAATTATTCTTGATCAAGTGCATTTATTTCCCATTCAAAAAATTATCTCAAAGTGAAGTGTGGACATGGGCCTTTGCAGAAACAGTTGGTTTAAGCTTCAAAAAAAAGCCCTTTTCCCCCTCCATTAGCATGGGGACTTTTTGTACAGGAGAGAATATTACAAAGCCTAGGAGTTGGCATAATGACCCTGATTTTGTGGTTGTAGGACACTTCCTAGTTAAATAATTATCTTCTTCACAATGACAGCTCATATAACAACTGGGTAGCAATATGAAAAGAAAGTAGTATCAAGAAGAAAATTTCTAGAGTAATAGGTTATTCTTTTAAATAAATGTGGAGCCCATCTTTTCTCTCTGTCCCCTCTTTCATCACTAATTTGTCTTGAACAGGCTTGGTGTTACCAGTCTTTTAAGTACTGTTATATGATGTCTTCCAAACCACAGAATAGACACAACAGCAGGGAACAGATACCTTTTGTAAAGGATAAACAGCACAGTGTGGTGTTTAAGTCATGCATTATTGAAATTCTGTTTCCTAAGAAGCCAGCTTGTTTAAGTAATTAGCAACTAGTTTGTTAGGTTTCCATCCTGAGGCCAAGCTGAGAACAGATACCTATCTAATGAAGCTTTTTACCATGAAAATGGCTGCTTCCATAGGTTTTATTTTGAAGACTTAGTAAATAGTTTACTGTAACAATGTTTAATTTTTGAAAAAATCTAGACAAGAAATATAAGAGGGGTGCAGTTATTAGGAACCAATCATGACAGAAAATTAGTTATGTTTACTAGCCTTTTTGAACGGGCTTTCCATTATTCAGAACAAAGAGTACTCTTTATTTGAGAAGTCATTAATAAGTACCATAGCTTCCTCTTTCCTGTTGCTCTGGGATATTTTGTTTCCTTTCAGCCATCTATGCATTTCATGACAGACCAAGGTTATCTCTTGCTAGTCCATTTTTAGTTTAGCATCATGTACTTCCATTCTTACTTAGTCTAATAACACAGGGCAGAAGGAGCAGCTAGGGATGGTTCCTTACATTAAAAAGCAATTTCACCTTTTAAAGAGTGTTATGAATATTCAGAACAGAAAAAAAAAAGTATCTAAATAATCTATTATTGAAAATAATATTTTGGCAAGCCAATGGGTGAAAGTATGAACTGAATGAAAATAAGTATGCTAGAAGATAAAGATACCAGTAGCTTGTAGATAAATTACTTCATTTAACTATACTTAAATATCTGCCTACACTTTTGTCATAAAAAGAAACATATGGTAGCATCCTCATGTTCAATGGCAATATGACAAAATTAGACACTAATTCCATAACAGTAAAATAAAATACTGGAAATTTCTAAAAGTCCTGAAAGCATTGTATTTTTCTCTTTTAGTAATCAAAGTTTAAATGAATACACACTGTATTTGTAGTTACTCCTTGAGATTTACATCAGCCTCTAAACAACTGTTAACCTTTCATATCAAAGTGAGCTTAAGAAATCACTGACTTCCTCTTTTGCAAAAGTTATGTAGTATAATTAAATACTTGTATACTCTGGACTAAAAAAGGCAGCAAACAGCAGAAAACAATAATGAAAATAATGGTTCTGAGAGTAAGTATTCATTGGCACAAGCTGAGATACAAGGACAACATACAATTTTGACAATACTGTATCTTTTAAATTTATTTCCAAATTGTTGATGTGAACAACAGTTTAGTCCATGAAAAGAAAGTGTCATTACAGACTCTTGAAGGAACTGTGGTTTATGTGCATAAAAATATTTATCTAAATATATAGAGTGTGTAATTTCCCACAGGTGTTTCATTTTTGTGTTCCTTGTTTTCTCAAGATTTTTATATCCAATAACAAAATAGAACAATATTAACTGATAAAAATTACAAGAGATTAGGAAATCTAACTTATAAATAACATAGCAAATAATTAGTGAGGAATCACTAGCTGGAATTTGTATGTCTAAAACAATTAAATATCTTTTTGTAATGTTTTCAAGTATACAAAAATATTGCAGTTGTTTCGCATACAAATTTTTAATAGGGAAGTCAACTAATGATTTTTAATAAGTCAGTTATATTGAAGGGTGAACCTATCTGTGATAATTGTTTGTCCTTATTTCCTTGTGATTAAAACAAACAAGATCATCAACAAAATAAAACATTAAGCAGATAAAAGACAAACTGAAATTTAGACCCCTTTGAAGATATGGCCTGTATTGCAGGAACAGACTGATATAGATAGATAGATAGATAGATAGACACATATATGTATATGTATATGTATATGTATATGTATATGCATATATGTATGTATATGTATATTATATAAAATGGTCTTTTATATCCAGGAAAACAATGAATAAACTCCTCAGGACTGTTTTTCCTTCTAACCAGCAGCTAAAAGGAGGAACAACTTTTCTCACACTTGCAGACACCAGTTCTCAAATTCTGCTGCCATATGTGCTGGAAAATGTTTTTTGCTTGCATTTTACATAATCATCCAGTTTCATAAAGGAGAATCTGCTTTCTGCCTAACCCTCTACAATGCACTTACTTTGAAAGGATGGCTTTATTTTTATATGCTGAAATTGTTTCATATTTGGAAGCTTGGAAGGGGTTACTTTAATCACCAGGGGAAAGCATTCTTTTTTTTTTTTTTAGTTAAAATCAGGTCTAAATTTTATATTTCTTGTACATTTAAAGTTTTTTCTCATTGATTATAGGTCATGAAGACAGTAAACCTCTACAAAAACACCAGAAATTGTGAACCTTTAGCTTTCATAACAGCAGTTAAAATAGATAGGTTCTAGGTACATTTAGAGGGATGAGGGTTTTCATGTAAAACTGTGTAATGAGTATCTGACTTTGATATTACCAATTCTACTTTCAATTAATATTGGAACATGAGTGTTCTTTGGAGTCTTCATTTAGTTCCTCTATCAAAACATTGGTTTTCGTGTAAACACTCTTCTGCCTTATTATATCATGTCAAAAAAGGCTCACTTCTGGGTGATAATGATAGATCTCAAAATGTGCAACGGGGTTTTTGTATTACAGATTACTTTCTGATATGTTGACTTAGAAAGTAGATCTCTTCAAAATAAGGCCCTGAAAATAAGTGCATTCTTCCACTCATATATTTACCATCTTTCATAAATCTGAGTAAAAGCTGATGGAAGTAATTCTAAAAATATATTCATTTGTTCCATGCCAGTACGTAGAATCTGCTGAATATATGCTCTAGAAGGGTAAGCACAGGGGTAATTTTATGATGGTTCAGATGCTTCTGGTCTAGCTTTGAGAACAAAGAAGAATATACCTGGCTACCCATGGTGAAAGCTATCATTCTTGCAGTTGATGAATTTGGATGCTATGGTTTTCATTTTTTTTTTCTTTTTATGATCTATTTCTTTTGAACAGACTTTTTCTTTCACTTTGGAGATAACCTAGTATGCTCACATTACCTCATTGCAAGTCAAATAGAAAATAGTAGTTGTTATCCTTGACTGGATGAGATGTGTCTCAGTTAAGGAAGAAAATGTTGGTCTACAGTAGGAGAACCTGAAGGTTCAGTAAAGCATCAGGCCAGCATCTGAAAATTTACTGTGTCAGTGTCTCATGTATACATGGACATAAAAATCTTCTAGCCTTACAAATACCTATTTAAAGACATAATTTTATTTTCCAGGTTCTTGTCCGCATGTTGAAGGTGGACTGCCTCAGTCATCTAATGCATTGTAAGTAGACATATTACTAAGTGGTTTATAGCAGGCAGATTTCCAAAAATATCCCTCTGCCTATTTCTTTTCCCACAAACATGAGTATTAACTGAAAGAACTAGTGGAAGGTACAATAGCTGTCTTGATGTGCCCAGGATAGGCTTGGAGTTCAGTACTTTCAGATTTCCCAGCACTGAGGCCCTCATTCCAAATTGCCCAACTGTAAGCAAAAACAAGTTCCCAGTGGGAACACCTGCGTGCCTTATTTTCCCTAACATATGTTAGGGGGAACTACAGCTTTCCATGGCTTGAAATTTCAGAAGCATCTACATACTTTCTAAAATCTTCCCCTAAATCCTTTAAGGTCCAGCTCTCTACAGGTTCCCCTGAAATTCACAGCTAGGATGTCCAAGCAAAAATTCCACATGTATTTGTTCAGCATTTACTGAGAGAAGATGATCCAGCAGCTTCTTATTCAACTCACATTGTTCTTCTGTACTGCCATCCAAAATGTAAAATTGTCCTGATATAACCCTTCTGCATTTGTTTCTTAGTCTGTAGATCTGTGACAGTCTTTCTTGACAGCTAATGATGCCCTATTTTCCAGCTGTACAGAAGATCTTATAGGTAAAATGTTCCCATTTTCATGTTTCTCCCATAGAAACAGCATGTTTTCTTGTTCAGGGGATCATGTTCAACATTTCTGATCAGTACAAAGTGAAGCACTAGAGGAAGCAGAATTCTGTTAAGTCTATTTGGCTCTGAGTAATGATGAAGAGCCAATGGTGCCAGGAATAAATCACATGAAGATAAATACTTTGAGCATAGGAATGGAGCTGTGAAAACCTCACTAGAATTGGAATGCTCCAGAAACACAGAGAACAACTGGAGAAGATTTACACAGCACCCAACTTTTGGGTACAGACATAGAACTACAGAATGAGGGAATTATTGCAGTTTAAAAAATCTACAAAGCTTCAATTCTAAATGGCTGTCTGCTCATAGCTCATGCAAAACACACTAAAATATGTTAGTGTAGGAATGCTTAGAAGTAAAAAAAAACCAAACCCAAACCAACAAACCTCAATGTTTTTTCTGAGCCATAAAAACTTTTTGAAAGGCAATTCAGCGATATGCACTAGCCAATACTCCATATTCCACCTCAATTACAAAGACAGGTGCATGCACAGAGATGTCATTGCAATCTATTGTATACTGATTTATACAAACCCTCAGCAATGGGACCCTGGGAGGGACTCAAGATGTAATATCAGATTTTGTGATACCTGATTTTGAAGACATTCTCTTTCTTAGAGTTTCCCAACTTATTGCGAGTAAACTAATTTTGAAATTACTACCTGGTTCTGTGAGCAGGAAATACATATGTTAAACATGTAAGCAACACCCTCACCAAGAACAGCAAACCCACATCAAAACAGAAAAAAACCAATCAAATACAAACAGTGAAAGAGAAGAGAGTAAAGATCCAAATTTGCCATTTTGAGTCTGATGAAATCCTATATACATGGAAGGTTTTGTTTGCAAATTCATTCTATGTACCCAAGCTACTGGAAAACACATATGTATTTGAATAAGCTACATCATATTCTGGTTTGAATCATTTGATACCCGCTGAGAGAGAAAAAAAAAAAAAACCTGGTAAGTTAAGTCTCCTCAGTCCTGAAGGGCTGAAATTAGTACCTGCTACTTGCTTGCATTGACTGGATGCTTAGCACTCCAAGCTGTGAAGTGAGCTCAACTATGGAAATATTTTTCAGCCTTTGCTATAGCGAGGATATAAACTTACAGCTGAAAAACAAGTGTTTGCATTTCTGTAGGAAGACCACCTTTCTCCTGCTTTTCTCTATGACACTGAAAAGTGCCATCCATTTAATGCAAATTTATAGTTTTCTGTGTGTCTTAGGTTATAATGTAAAATGTAACCAGAAGTGGGTATTTTATTACCATCTTCATAGGCTGTTAAAAACACATGGGGCAGTATTCTTTATCTCTTCCGTGACTCGTCCTTGATAACTTCCTCTGGGGCTATCTCTGCTAATAGGCTATCAAGCCTTGCTGCATGACTGATAAAATTACATCATCCCATTGTGAGATGCTCTGCCCAGAAGGATGAACCAAGCATTCCTACCTGGATATAATCTGGGCTTGGAATACCATGAGCAGAACTACCTACTGGATTCCCAGAGGAGAAGAGCTTCATAATCAATACTGGACCTCCAGAAAAGGACCAAATTCAGTACAGGATCACCGCTGCAACAGAATCACATTCATCATTCCAACAGGACTGCAGCCACCATTTAATCAAACTTCTACTACCACCCTGACCAACAGGATGTCAGGTTGTATCCTGACTGTCATTTTAAGCCAGTGTTTCTGTATTATTGTCTTTATCTTAATTTTCATATTAAATTCTAATTCTGACTAGGGATCTCCCACCGGTTTGCTTTCAAACTAGTACAGTGACTTCTGGTATAATCCAGCTATCAACTGTAACACTTTGGAAGTTACAATTCAATGAAATTTGATTTTCTGAACCAAACCAAACCAAACCAAACCAAACTAAACTAAACTAAACCAAACCAGAATCAGTTTTTCTGTTGATTTCTGTCCCTAAGGTCCTAATAAATTGTTCAACGGCAGCCATTTCAGAGATGGATAAATGAAGAACTAGTAATCATATTTTTCCTGAATGGGTGGCAAAAATATAGAAATACTAGTTTTCTGAATATAAAAAATGACTGTACAAAAGTCACATCAGGTGGATAAAGGAGCAGGGTTTCTTTGTCCTTCAGGTATTAGCATTTAAAAAAGAAAATAGGAATAAAACCTAAACTAGTGTACATACAGCAAGACACAAAAGAAGATGCAGAGATTTTTCAAAGTTTTTTCATTCTGTTTTATGTTTCTGTCCGGTTGCCAAGGTTTAAATAGGACATCTGGATAAAAAGAAGAAAAGTTAGAAATGCTTTGCTTCTTATCCTTTATTTAGAAAAGAGGGAAAAAAAAGTTTGAAATCAGAAGGCAGAGGTTAGAAACAATATTATCGACAACAGAATAGGGTATCTTAGGATAACTTTTTTTACTGTCTGTTGAACCAGGAAATACAGGGTAGACACTTTACATTTAATTGTTAGTGTTTTTCTGGTTTCATTTCTTGCCAAAGATTTTAAGGAGAAAGGAAATTATATGTATATACATTTTTCTGAAAACTTTAAAAGGAAAATTAAAATGCACTTCAAATAGAAAACATGTGCCTCCTGAAGATGCTTCTTTCATCTAGATAAGGTAAGGAGATGTTGAATGATAACAAAAGGTTTCTTTATCTAAGGTTATTATTAGTTACTCAGTGGATTATACTTTATTATTATCTGCAAAATTAAAAAAAAACAGGTGTGTTTTAAGAGAAGAAAGTCTAGAGACTAACTGTCAGAAAACATTCACAGTTTTAAGTTTTTGGAAAGCAAAAAAACCCATCCACTAGTCATACCCACACATCTGAGAACAGGCACAGAAACCTCACAAAATACATTAAATATCAACTCAATAATAGCATAGTAGAGACCATATCATAGCAGGGGTCCCCAATGGGTAATAATTGACTCCATGATTTCAGAAGGCTGATCAATTGCTTTATTGTACTATACTATACTATACTACACTATACTGTACTACACCACACTACACTACACTATACTCTGCTACTAAGAAACACTCATCGCTCTTGCTGATACTCTGATACAGACAACCCAGATTCATTAATCGAAATCCAAACACCATCACCACTGGCCAATTAAGAAATCTGCCTTTGGTAAACAAATCTCCGTAACACATTCCACAAGTGCACAACAACAGGTGCAGCAAATGGAGATAAGAATTGTTTCTCATTCTTTTCTCTGAGCTTTCTCACAGCTTCCCAGGAAAAACCTTGGAGAGGATTTTCTTTTTCTCTCTGTTCAGAGGATATGTGATTACCACAAGACCAGACAGTAGAAAGTGTCTCTGTTTTCATAATGTTCAATACTGTCATGGACAGAACTACCCTCAGTTGTGGTTCTTGGCCAGCCTGAAAAAAACTTGTCCCATAGGTTGAAACCCAGAAAGATTATGAAAAGCCAAGGGAGAAGGACCTGCTTCTACAATTAGGACAATACTTAACGTGAGTTTTCAACTAGGTAGAAAGGTGCAACACAAGACACAACTGTCCCACAGTAGACGTTACAAACAATATTCTCTACATAAATCCTATCTCTTCTTCAACTTCTTTAGCATAAAATCTTAGATATTCAACACCTTCTTCTTTCACATCAAAGTTATCACTGATTAGTATTCACAGAGAGAATATTAGCTCACAGAGAAAGAAAATTACATTGTTCTAGTCACTGTACTTGACCATAGTGACCACTGATAATAAAAAAAATAATGCCAGCTTTTAAAAAAGCCTAAGAAACAGTTTTTCGTAAGATGACCATCATAGATTTACTGCTTACAAATTTCCATATTCAGGTTGTCAAGTATCCTGTGCTTCCAGTCTTGATATCTACCACTGTCATAGGTCATGGAACAGTAAGTGCAGTACAGAAACTATCAGAACAATTCTGATGCTTCTATTCTTTGAAAGTGCAAATTTCAGCTTACTGCTGAACACCTTCTGAGTTCTATTAAAAGAATGAAGATGCATGGCCGACTAGATCAGAACTGCCACTCATAAGAGTGATTTAGAACTAGGAATTTCCATCATGGCTATCATCTTAACCTTGTCTTGAAACTAAAGGGCTATATGCAAAACAAAACAAGAATTAAAAAAAGCAATCTGAAGATAAAACATGTAGAACTCATTCATTTCATAAAAGAATGGATCCAGTCCCTTCCAGAAAATTATACTGCAGGTAACTTCATTTCAATCTATATACAAGTATCTAAGGCATACAGAGGTCACAGGAAAAGGCAAATATTCCAACACTAGTTGGAAGCACAAGGAATGGTGCTGTGAAGTATACATGTTGCTTCAACATAATTTCTTGATGAATGAGGACTATGTGTACTTGAGATGTCTCTACAGGAGTTTAATAATATTTCAGTTTCAAAAAATATTTTATACATCCATTCAGTCAATACATTCTTTTTCAGAACTACTAGACTAAATTTTCCATGCTATCTTCTGAAAAAGTCACATAATTGAACCAACATATTCTAAAGTTGCATTTATTCAGTTAGCTAAAAACTGCATGCAGTTCACTAACTGTAAATATATTCAGATAGTTATAATTTAGGTATGAATTTTAATCATCAAATTTTTTCCTGTTCCATGAGCAGAAGAAAGAAGAAAATAAAATGTCTAATATAGTTCTAGTTAATTTCTTCTCCTTATATATATGCATATCTCTCTCTCTTTCTCTCTCAATCTCTTTTTCTTTCCCAATACCCCACTCCAGAACTTCACTACAGAATTCTATTTTAAGGTGGTTCCTAGTCTAGTCTCTGTCTCTATACTCTTTTCCATTGTTTTTCAGGTTTGCAGCAGTATATCTGAATGGCAGGTCCAAGGTCTGAAAGCTACTGATTTCCATTAATGTTTCTTAAATTCAGTTTTGTGGATTTAAGATTATACAATATTGTTAAAATTATACAGCTAATCTTGACAAAATCAGTCCTTGTAGATTCTATATTATTCATATTTTAAAATATGTTACCTTTTTCTCATGCAAAATAGTTAGAGCAGTGTGATTCCACCCAAATAGAAAATAATTTCAAAGTTTGAGCATAACTTTCCTAAATCCTCCCTAGCTCTCCATCCAGGCATTTTCCATCTAATGTCCCTCACTGTCGTCTGCAAAGTGGATATTAAAAAAGCTAGCAGCGGTACTCTATAAAAATACAATATCCTTCCTTCACCTGTCCTTATAAAACTTCTAGTTGAAAAGCTTAAGGTACAGGATCTGCAAAAAAACCAACCCTTTACCTCCTATTGTCTTTTTTGTGTTAGGAAAATATAACTTTGTTATAAAGTATTTGTAAGGGACACCTTTCTCAAATATGATGAATATGAACAAACTTTCTCTGACTGTTAAGATGTATGAAACTGGCATGACTTTTCCTTCAGTTTTCCTGTTCTTGGAGAACTATGCATGCTTTAGACTCTATGAGAAGAATGCCTACCTCCTTCCCAAGATAGATACATTGTGCAACAGCAGCTGTGTAAGTCTTGTCTTTCCATATGCATATCAATGGTCAATACAAGACTCCCACTTAAAAGGGGAAAAATGAGGAAGCAAAGGGAAGAATTCATTTTTCTTTCTTCTTCCTTTCTTGAATGCTGTACTACAAACACCTGCTCTGGAAGAATTTAAGTTATTTCCAGGAGTCCTTAAGAACAGATTGTTAGGTGTTTATATGTTTTCTCATTTAGTCAGTATCTTCATCTATTTTAAAGACAAAACATTCTTACACTTGGAAATGAAATGAACTGTCCAAAGACTAGTTCAGGGTAGAGATAGGAAGATGAAGATGAACATAATTGTTATACAGTTAATTTGCCTCCCATTTTAGTATCCATCCATTTACACAAAATAGTAATTCTAATACATGCTGAGAATAAAATAAAATGCTACACAATGCATCATTTATTTAGTATCTTCCAAGTTTCTTAGTGCATCTGTAACAGCTGTCTTCTACCCCTCGTTCTAATAAGTAGTATTTGTTTTTGGTAAGGCAACTGTTAGACCAAATTTTTGTATCAATTGTGCAAAGAGAACTGAATAATTCTCTAATAATTGTCTATTCTAACTGAATTAAAAAATAAATATTATTTATTAATAATCTGAAAAGTTCTACACAGTGTGACTTGATTTTTCTTTTCAACATTTCAAGACCAACAAAGATAAAAAGTGACCTCACAAAAAGTTTGATACAAAACTAAAATAGAAAATAAAAACCAAAAACCTACAAGTTAGCATTTTGTTACAATAGGAAACTTGGGAAAACAAGATGCTTGTGTAATTCTGTGCATTACAGTAGCAACTCTCTGTTGTAATTTTATGCTGCTGCAGTGCCCTCTGTCTTTTAACGTACCTATATACACTTAATTATCCCATTATGTTTTTGTTTCTTCAGAATCAGGGCAACTTTGGCTAATATTTTTGTTCTTCAAGGTAAACTATTTATCAAATAAATCATAATTTTTGAACTCTTCCCATAAACTGTGATTTATTTTCCATCTTCTTATATAAATTCACAAAGTCTTTAAGCCATTTTTTTTTCCATGAGGCTACTGGTTAAATTCTAATATTCATACTATCATAACTTAGATGTATCCAGTTCAGCAACTGACAAAAGTTTTACAGACTGGAAAAGAAATTGGAAAAAAAAAAACTGGAAAAGAAAAACACTGACAGTGTTAAATTGAAAGCTATCAGATGATTTATTAATACAATTAAATGATCGGTTCAGTTGATAAGTACAACAATGTCCAGAAGTGCTTTACACTAATTATCACTTAATAATTAATACTGTTACTGTTAAATCCAGAGAGTTTTATGTTGTTTAATATACCTCAGAGAATTTCCTACCTATTTGTTCATATCATAAACAATATTCTGATAATTTTAAATTCTGGTCTCAGACATCCCAGCTGTAACATCTTGGCAGTATATTATTGCAAACAGAGAGCACCAGGAAAAAGAAATTATTTGAGGCAAAAAGCTGTTTTCAGCAGAGAAGTGGGTCCCCTGCTATATATGGAAAGGAAAAGGTTAGAAAAGACAGTGCTGAAAATACCTTAAAATGGCAACTTTCTAAAAATACCTATGCACTTTGCTTTTCCATAAACTGTGAGCTTTGAATTCTCTTATAAAAACATATGTTTCACTTTTGCTTGAGGAGACTCTGTTAGTGTGTCAAAATGCTGCATGCTGTTTTGTATAAGCCCTGTGCTTTTGTATGTAACACATACAGGTGATATATACAACACGCCACCAGTTATTATGCTCCTTTTTTATGGGAATTAATTCCTTTTTTCCTCCACCCTTTTCTCTCTCCCATTTCCTCAGTATTACAGTTTCACCCAAGAGAGCTCTAAATGATGCATAGCTAGAACAAAGGCAAGGGAATCTAGGGCAGTGCTGTAAGACTAGACAGCCTTAGATTCTGCTGCAGCGTGTAACAATGCAGAGTTAAGCATTTACACATCTGTTTTTTATCAGAATTTCTTATTCTGTACTTTAAAAAAAAAAAAAAAACTCTTTTGATTTTACTGTAGCATGCAATCTGCTCCTAACAGGAAAAAAATGCAAAAATAACATTTTCCACACCAGAAAAATCTTTTTGCTACAGAGATGTATGTGTATATGTTAAAAAAAAAAATCACAAAGAGTAAAAGTAAAAGAAAAAAAATAGATACCACAGACAAATTTCTCATGATTGTCATTCCTTCTCATTCTCAAAAATGTGTTTATACATAATTATTTGAAATAATTGCATGGAGGAAAAAAAGCATAAAATTTTAGTGCTTCTATGGCTAAGAATAAACAACTACCTAGATTTTCCTTCTTTCTGAAGCATTTGTTTATTAGTATTAAAGAACTCTCATGGTCCAACATGTCAAACAATATGAAAACATCTCACTAGCTGTATGGTTAATCAATTTTTTACATATGTTTTCAACAAATAAGGTGACAAGTGAAAATTTGAAACCTAGTACTGTGAAAGTTCAACATAGCAAAATACCTTGTGACAACATATTTCCAGTTCTGTCCCAGCCTAACTAACAAGATAAATAAAGCTGCACTAGACCACCTAGTTGGTTGGTAAATTCCCATGAGCATGACAGAGAAGGTGGTAATAGTGATTTAGTACATGGTTCACTGCCACCTGTGTGATAGTAATGACCTAATGGTATCACACAGTAGTACAGTGCAATGCTGTGCTGAGAAATGCAGCTAGTTACCCTGGAGCAGTTAGTAGCTGGAATTTGTCTGCCAGGCAGTGCAGGGTGCTTTCAAATATGGATGTGGGGAGTCTGGTGTGCAATACCACTCCTGAACTGCAGTCCACTGACTTCGGTGAGGTCTTCCTGCATTGTGGGAAGGAAATGTGCGCCACAAATGGATGGCACACACCAAGATGTTTCAGTGACAGATATGTACAGATCTCCCTGGCACTCATAGTCTAGGCTCAATGCTTGCTTCCTTCCCAGTGCTCTACAACAGAAGTATTAATCTGTAGCATGGAATTGAAAAAATTGTATTACTGTGAAATAAACTCTCTTCTGGATGCAGTGTTTAGATTCCCTCTGATTCCAACACCTCCAGGTGTATTATAGAGCAAAACAGGCCAATACAATGAGAATGTTTTCCAGATCCACCGTAGCTTGGGGAAATTGATTTAAGTCCATTCATTCAATTCAAACTGTTAGTCTAAAATCCAAGGAAGCAAAACAAAATCAATATAGCCATTTGAGAAGCTGCCACTGCTGGCACCTGATATCAGGGATATTAGAGTACATGGTCAGTAGCTATTGATTTATGTGCAAAGATCATTAATATGA